>NC_086104.1:46625881-47242572 GCF_963921235.1 Mobula hypostoma
TGCCCCGAGTAAAGGCTACCAGAAGGGTAGTCAGGACGGCGGGGAGAGTCCGCCGGAAAAGTCAGAAAGTAAGCCGGGGACTATTGAGAAGGATAAGGTAGACCGGGAGCAGTCTGGCAGGAAGTCTCCTGGGGTCATCTGTTATAATTGCGGGAAAGTCGGACACTTTGCGTTCAGGTGCTTTGCCCCAAAGAAGGAGACGGGAAAAGGGAAGACAGCGATTTTGACTGGCTGTATCGAGCTGTTAAGCGAACCGCTAGGGAAAGGACAGGTCTGCCAAAGTTCAGGAAGGGCGCGAGAGGTTTATCTCGGCCGGATTGGTGTCAGTGAAGGAGAGGTTAAAACCAGTTCCAGTGCGGATCTGGAGAGACACGGGAGCGTGTCAGTCACTAATACTGAAGAGTGTATTAGAGTTTAGCTCAGAGACCCAGACTGGGGAGGTAAAGGTCAAAGGTGTTGGGGAAGGGACAGAGTCAGTCCCTTTGCACCAGATACACTTACAAAGCAACCTGGTCTCTGGACTAGTCACGATCGGGGTGAGGTCCGAATCACCGATGAAAGGCGTGGAAGTCTTGCTCGGTAATGACGTCGCCGGGGGAATCGTGTTCCCAATCGTGAGATTGACAGGTCAGCCTGCCAGCAGTGAGGCCACGCTCATGGACTCACAGGTTCATCATGGGGCTGCGGTAGTGAATTTAGCTGCAGTGGTAAATTTAGCTGAAACGTTTCTGCCAACCTTGTACGAGAAGGGGGTAGAAAATGAAAAGAAGGAGTGTAGTGAGACAAGAGGTAGTGAGGGAGCTGGGACAGACGTAGCAGTAGCCAGGAAAGAATTTGTGCAGACGCGAGAGCGAGACGAGGGGCTGATGATTTTGGCAGAGACAGCTCTCTCTGACACAGCCTTAACAAGGGAACTAGTAGGCTATTGTGCGGAGGAGGAAGTGCTAAGGAAGAAAGGGAAATCAAGTACAGTACCCGCAGATGAGGAATGGGGGGTGGTGCAAAAGAGTTATGAGGATGAGATTTTTAACCTGGCCCACAAGGTACCCCCCGGTGGACATTTTGCGGTGCTGGAGGAAACAGTTGGTGGAATCATGAAAGAGGTTTACCAGCTGCCCAGGGGGAAGGATGTTATTGATCATGACCGACGCGAACTGAGACGGTCACAGGCTTTTGATATGCTAACAAACCTAGTCGCATTAGCGTGGAAATCAATGCAGCTAGGGGCCCCCTGATAACAGAAAAAAAACATTTTGAAAAAATTAGTATGGTATCGATCAGATGGGAGAAGGTTATTGTTTTGGCCAGGTCTACTGATAAGGTCTCTCCCTTAATCCCCGAACAAAGCGACTCTTTAGGAGAAGTAATTAAATGACTCGCACCTGTGTGTTTGATTGTCCCGAGGCGATGCAAAGAACTGGGACGTTGGGGGGTGTCTGTTACAATAGGTCAGCCTAGCAAACAACATCCATAAAGAATGAGTAATTCAGTGACTAAAGGGCTGACGAATACAGAGGTGTGTATTGGCAATTTAATATGGCTGTCTGAAGCCAGCTTGATAGTGAACCTTGAAAAAAATGAGTTCGGCCACATGAAGGTCACTTACCTGGGAAATGTGGTGACACAGGGGCAGCTGGCAGCGATGCAAGCTACAGTGCAGGCTATCGCTGACCTCCCAACCCCGACAGACAAGAGGGCCCTCAGAAGGCTCTTGGAGATGGTGGGGTACTGTAGGAAGTTTTGCAATAACTCTGCGGTCACTACCCCTCCCCCTCCTACTAAGCCCTTGCGAGAGAAAACTAAGTCGGAATGGGATGACCCTTGTTATTGTGGTCCGGGGCAAAACCAAATGAGAGGTTACATTGATTGCAATTCATCAGTGTTTTTGGCCACTATAAAGTTTGCTGAGTTGGAGTCTGGTCTAAGGGATTATTAATAACACATATAAAAGGGACGGAAAATGTGATTACTGACTGTCTGTCAAGGTGCTGACAACTTCAAATTCTCTGTATTAGCCAAATAGCTGATAAAGATGTATATCTGTGTGTATCAAATAATGTACTCATGTTTGTAATTTTTACCCCGGTAAAAATCCTTAAAGGGGGGAAGTGTGACGAGAATACACATAAATTAAGATGTTTGCTGGCCTGGGCTTGCACCAGTGGCATCAGCAGTTGGTCTGCCACCTGTCCTCAGGGGAGGGAGAGATAAGGAACAATGAAGCAGCATTTGGAGATGTTAATGAAGGAGCCATCCGTCTGGGTATTGTCAAGATCGGCTCCCCCTTTGAACCCTGAACTGTTTGAAGTGATGGACAGGCGATACCCCAGCAGGGGGATAAAAAGGGACAGGTTCGCTAAGGCAGGACACACACAACACTCAAGGTAATGAGACCCTGGAAGCGGTGCGCCTCTCACAAGTCGGTGGGAAGTACGGGCCATAAACACACAGGGTGGAAAGGTACGATCAGCGGGAACCCGGTGTGTGTCCACCCTTCCTTGGGTGCCGGGTTCACGGCAGAGGATCGACCGCATCTGGAGGAGGGGTCACAGTTGTTGACCCCAGGTGACATCACAAAGGACTCGCCCGAAAGCTGCTTGTGAGAAATATCGCAGGTCTGTGAGTGGAAGCCGTTTTGGAATGATCATTCGTTCTCGTTCTCTCTCCTTCCCCCCACATTGTCCATCGCCATGGCAACGATTACTGCGAACTGAACTAAATTGAACTGAACTTTGCAACACTTTGAAATTGGTCATTTACCCCTAGACAACGATAGAGCTTGATTGATCCTGTTATCTTAATTCTGTGCACCTGTGTGTTTATCATTGCTGAACTGTTGCATTTATTATCCTTTCGATTACTGTGTTGCTTGTTTCTTTAATAAAACTTTCTTAATTCTAGTAATCCAGACTCCAACTGAGTGATCCATTTCTGCTGGTTTGGCAACCCAGTTACGGGGTATGTAACAATGTGGAGTCCTGAATCACAAGGAAAGATTGTATAGACTAGGACTTTATTTCCTGGAGTGTAGGGGATTGAGGGCCAACATGGCAGAGGTGTATAAGATCATGAGGAGAACAATCAGAGTGAAAGCACATACTTCTTTTTTTACAAAGGAAAGGCTGCTAAAAACAACAGGGCATAGTTTTAAAATGAGAAGCAGGAAAGTGAAAAGGGGCTCAAGGACATTTTCTTCACGCAAAGAGTGTGCATATTTCGGATGAGCTGCCAGAAAATAGAAACTGAGGCAGTCACATTAATGACATTGAAAAGCCATCTAGATAAGTACATGCATAGGAGAGGTTTAGAGGATATGGGCCAAATATGGACAAGCTCACTGGTCAACACAGTTATCATGGACAAGTTGGGCTAAAGGTCCTGTTTTCTGAAGGGTCTGCATCAGCGTAAGTGGACCATAGATATTCGACATCCTGATCCAATGACCTACAGCTTAACTTCAGTTAATAGGTGGTGAGAAGTCTACAGATTATGTCAGAGAGGTTGAAACTTTTTCTCATCCCATATGAGATCATCAGCTTCAGGGAAGATTGAACAGAAGGCAAGTAATACAGTCTAACGACATTTCAGTCACCTTCCAAGGTTATCACCTTTCTCTTAAGCCGCTATTCTATTTCCTAGCACGATTGGTTGAGATCGTTTTTTTTGGTGAGAATCCACCCCTGTTTGTTCTTTAGAAGTATGGGTGTCTATTTATCTTAAAAATAAACAATTCTCCACAAAGATAATGTACCAGAGGGTGACATTTCTCCAAGTGGAGTAATTAATTAAGTTGGTAGGCATTTGTTTTCATTGCTATGACATCTACAGTATAATGTTGCTGTCTCATCACAAAGTACAGGCTGCTTTACATCTCTTATGGTGACTAGTTATTTTCTGCACAATGCCTGCTGATATTGATGCTCATCTGACCTATTCATCTGAGTTGCTGTCTTTACCTTCATCTCATCCAGCCGTTCCATTCACACCTAGATTTATGGTCTTGCTAGATTCAGTTAACTGTCATTTTAGATTCCAGCTGCCACTTCTCTTCCTGCCGTGAACTACATTTTCTAAATATGCACACCAAATGCATCAGCATTTCCAATCAATTTTCTTAAATTCTGTTTCCCATCTGTTAGGAACAATTTTTAAGCTTAAAGCAACATTTGTCCATATGTTTGGCAACTGGCAAATTCAGTTGCTTCTATTCTTCCTTACCATTCTCAATCTAACCATCCTCCTATACTTTTTTCTGGACTACAGAATATTGGTGAAGTCCCTAATGCAACAGTGGACAACAACCTGGGTTATCTCATTGACGTCTGCCATTTATTGTCTCCTGGAATTTTCCCTTGACAAAGAAATTCATGGCAGCTGTGGCCTTGAAATCCACAAAAAGCATTACCCTTGTTTTAACATGGGACACGTTGCAGGTCTGCAGATGCTCGACACCAGGTAATGTTCAAAGTAAATCTACTATAAAGTATTATTAATGTAAGTATATGTATGTTACCAGTTCCCATTTAAATCTTTCCCCTGTCACCCTAAACCTATATCATTAATTTTCGGCCTGAGATTTAAAAAACCTGTTAACAAATACCTTGTCTGTGCCCCTCATTATTTTAAGCATTTCTAAAAGCTCACCCCTCATCCTCCTACATTCCAACGAAGAAGAAACCTAGTCTGGCCAACCTCTCCCTATAACTCAAGCCCTCTATTCCTGACAACATCCTCATAGATCTTTTCTGCCCTCCATTCAGATTTCAGATTAATCACATTTTTCCTATAACAGGGTAATCAAAATGGTACAATTTTGTACAATCTACAATTGTACAATCTAAAGTGCTGTTTAACAAGCAGTTCAACAACAGCTTATACCCTGCAGTATAATGTCCTATTTCAGTACTCAGTGCTGACTGATGAAGGCCAGCATGGTAAACAGCTTTTTCAACATCCTATCTACCTATGACACCACTTTCAACAATCTATGCATTTATACTCTTAGGTCCTTCTGTTTCATTTTGCTCCCTGGTGTTCTACCATTCATAGTATGTCCCACACGTTCGACTTTCCAAAATGCATCGCCTCACATTTATCTGTATTGAAATCATTTTCCCATTCCTCAGTCCACTTCCCTTACTGATCAAGGGCCCCTATAATCAACAATATCCTCCAACAACACCTTCTAGTTCCATATAATCCTCAAACTTACTGATCAAACCTTGCGCACTTACATTCAAATCATCCATTCAGATAATGAAAAATAATCCTGAGGTGCACAGCCTCCATCTGAGAATCAAAATTCAACTACCACACTTTACTTCCTATTTCTAAGCTAATTTTCAATCTACCTACATTATCTAGCTCCCACTGGGCTCCATTGGATCTCACCTTCCAGACCAACCAATCATGCAAGATCTTGTCTAAAGCTTTGCTAACCTCCAAACAGGAAACATCCACTGCCCTATCATCATCTACCTTTTTCAAAAATCTCTGTTAAAAATAGTCAAGCACAGCCTCCCACACACAAAGCCATGCTGACTCTCCTTGTCAGATTCTGTCTATCCAAATGCTGATAAATCCGACCCTCAGAATTCCTTCCAGCATCTTCTGACTGGCCTGTAGTTCCCTAGCTTGTCCTTGCTATCCTTATTAAAGAACAGAACAACATTAGCCACATTCCAGTCTTTGGGAACTTCACTAGTGGCAAATGATATAGCATGTCTCTCCGCAAACGCCTCTGCAATTTCTTCTCTGGCATCCCACAAAATCCAATTAGATCCAAGGGATTTAACCACCTTAATATGCAGTAAGGCCTCTAGTTTTGTTTTTCCATGATGAAATGAGTGCTTAATTCAAGAGTTAGTGAATGATATGGCCTGTTTATCAGGTGTCTGGACTGAGTGTTAATAGAGCTGATTATGGTCTGAGAAAAGATGTTGACTTTGATTTACTTACCGTACCTGTGTAATTGGAGAATTATACTGACAACTTTCTTCTACATTTCCTGTTGAAGATGTTTTTGAAGTGCACCAAAGGTTGGGGATCACTGCTGCCCAATACACCAACAACTTGGTGCCATGTAATGAAGCAGCCAAAAAATACTGTTTTGGAATAACCAAAAAGCAAATGTTATAACATTTCAACAAGAGATTTAAAGCACTATTATTATAGCTAAGTTTGTGAAACACTGGTCCAACAATCTTCATTGCAGCTGGAAAGGATAGAGACTAACCTTAATGGAAATGGGAACCACCTTGACTGCTGCTCCAACCATGATTTACAGGCTAGGTTATAGGACTAATATTTCACTACTAATATGGTAAAGTGTAAGAAATGGATCTAATCAAATCAAGGACCCTCACTACTGCTATAATTGTGCTGATTTTGGAATTTGTCAGAGCCAACCAGGACACATCTGCCCCAGTATGGTGATCTGTGCAATTTCTGCTCACCCAGTCATGAGAGATTAACAACAAAATGGATTAAAAAAGAAAGATACAGTATTACCGACTTTGTCTTCCTTAGCATTCTCTCACGGAATTGCCATAGAGCAAACTACTTGCTCATCTTAAAACGAACCCAATATATTTCGCTAAAAGGTTATCCTTACCATTATTCTTACGAACCAATAGCTACAATTAACTTCTCAGAAAAAACTTGAAGTGTGCGGAATTATTCAAGATCAGGAGAAGCACCTCCTGCAGATTTACCAACCCAATTTTCCTGCACTATCTTCAGCCTCTGCAGTGGTAAACATCACAGCAAACCTGATTCAATGGAATTATTTACCTCTACTGATTGCATGATGGCATGACATGTGGTAAAGGCCTGCACTATTTTCTCTATCATATCCATATCGTGAGAACCAGAAAACAGGCTAATATTGTTCTTACTTTTATTAATTTATAATAGGTTGCATTGATGAAGTATCCCCCAAATACTTCCATCACTGATTTTAACCATATATCGTGAATAGAAATTGGCAGCCAATTACAATTAACTGTTGACAGAAGACCTAAAAAATCTTAAGATGAACTTTCTCTTCTGAACAAGTGGGAAGGACAACCACTGCAGATAAAGCAAATCAGTATGAGTGTGAATATTATAAGAAAGCTCCTGCTTTATTGGCAAGCCAAAGTTGGGAAGAGAAAACATGATGATTTGACTACATCTGTCCATCCTTTATGGTATCAGAAAGAAGAGAGCTTCCCAGTTCCCACAAGAAAACTATTACACCATCATTTAGGTTCAGCTTTCCTCTTCCCATTTTCAGGCCTCCCCGAAATTCCCTCCTGTTCGCTCACCTTAGTGCCAACACTGCACTTTCAGTCATTAGTAATTGGCAGCTTGTAACATTTCCCTCCCACCTGCCAGCCAGCTGCTACTTCCCATATAGATGTGAGATGATAATTAAAATTCTACACACCTTTTATGCCACTATCACATCTGACTGGATCAGGATAAAAATAAAAATAGGCAAGATGTCAGACTTTTCTACCTATTTCCATCGACTCTGTTCCTGGCTATGAACACATGCTGATAAATGGTGATTGTTTACTCCATGAACAACTGCTCAACAATCTGCTTTAACATAGTTTTAAAATCCAAAAAAATGCATTGTGAGGTGACTCAAGTGCATAATCATCAAAAATCTTCCACATTTTTTTTTCCTTTTCCAAGAAATAAAAATGCTAAATAATTTTGCTCCGTAAAGGGCAGTATGATTGATTTGTTTCAATAATGCTCAAGTCACCACTTTGCTGTTTCTTGGCAAATTCTTAACACTCATGCAGCTGTTGGTTCCATCCACATCCACTGCATCCTAAGCTAAGTTAGGAGAACAAGTTTACACCAGGTACTTCTGTTATTTGGAGCATTTAAGTAAGCATACCTACTAAAAAAAAGTTTGTGGTTTATAAATGACAAGGTGAGAAGAAGCCCTAAGATACTTCTGGTATTCAGAAGAAGAAGAAGAAAGCCCTTAACTCCGAGTGGAGTCACCGTCATGACAGTGTTTTTTTTAGCAGGCTTTCTTATTTTTACGAGGCCGAGTTCCTTGCTCGATGCTCAACCCAGCCCGGATGGAAAGCGTGCAAGGGAGTCAGGTGGATTCGAACTCAGGAGCCTTTGCTCCAAAGTCCGGTGCTGATGCCACTACACCACCAGCTGGCTATTCAGAAAAAAAAATAGGAGCAAGAGTAGGCCATCTGGCCCATCGAGCCTGCTCTGCCATTCAATAAGATCATGGCTGATCGGGCCATGGACTCATCTCTACCTACCTGCTTTTCCCCCGTAACCTTTAATTCCCCTACAGGGAAGAGGGTAAATTCTGTCCCCCCATACGCGACTTCACCATGCATCACTTTCTGCCACATAACTCATCAGAATAATGACTATCTGCCCAGTCAGCCATGTAATGGTCATGAGTGGAAGGTGCAGTCCATTTTGAGAACCGATTGCAGTATGGGCTGAAAAGGAATTCACTGGACAGGTCAGTCATTCCATGTACTGAATTATTGTAGTGCCCATTATGCAGCTCGGGGCATCAGAATTCAGAGTTAAATTCCAATGCCATCTGGAAGAAGTCTGTACGTCCTCCCCGTGAACAAATCGGTTTCCCCTGGGTGCTCCAGTTTCCTCTCATGTTCCAAAGGTGTACTGGTTCATTGTGAATTGTCCTGTGAATAAGCTGGGGTTAAATGGATGGGTTGCTGGGGGATCTGGCTCATTGAGCCAGTAGGGCCTGTTCTGAACTGTTTCTCTAAATAGAATAAATGAAGTAAAAGTAAAATAGAGTAAGGTCATGGGACATGAACCTACTGCTTTGAATGTTTGTCTTCTTTACAATTTCATAAAAACAAATGCAGCCTTCCAAGCTCCACTAGGGCATATTATGGGGCCCACTAAATTTCGACCGGCCTACTCTATTTCCACATCAGCCTACAGAATCCAAAATTCATTCCTTTTATGAACAAGTCAGGCATTAAATACATTTCATACATATATCATTATGAAAACACCCATTTTCAATGGCAGAAGTCCCACTATTGGAAAATTGCTGAATAACATTTAGCAATTTAAGCACCATTATTTCTTCCCTGTGATCACTTCAGATTATCTCTACTCCTGGCAGATTCACCCTGCCTCCTCACTGCCATTGTCACGACAGCTCCAACTGCCTCCCTGCTGGGCCCCAGCACCACTTGCAATGTGGTCAAGGGCTTGCATTAGGGGACTTTCTGGCCACTTGCCAACGAAAAGTGGCCCAGAAAAACTCTAAAGTGCTGCAATTAAATTTGCGGGGTCCTCACCTTTTCCGGTATTTTTATCTTAGCTTTTTTCCTACATCTTTACAAACACATTTTTATCTCATTCAACTAGGTGATTCAAGTAGTTTTATAATGCAGAGGTACTGAAGAGAGGTGCATGTTGAAAATGCACTGACAGAAGCTGCACCATGTCTTTGAATTATGGTACCAAGACACTAAATTGTTAAGGTGCTGTACTTTACTAAAATGGCTTAAAGCAAAATGTCTACATAGAAAGATGGCTGGATTATCTAACACAAGGGTGGACTCAGAATTAGGCTGGAAATCCTATTCAGAAGCTGGTAATTGCAAATCTGAAGTATGCTCCTTCTCTACAAAGAGAAAGAATGCATGAACATTATGATTGTGACAGTTCAAATTTCTTTATGTAGCAGGAGAGTAGAAAGCAGTCCGGCTTTTGCTAAAAAGAGTATAATGCCAGTGTCTGTGATAACTGAGACTGTATTGATCAATGATATCAAAGTATTTCTCTTAGATGAAAGGTCTACTTCTATTAGGGTTTATATAGGCTATCTTTAGGAGTCCCCTACTGTGTTTCTGTTGTCAGCTTCAGTGCCGTGGAATTTTTTAAATATAATTTTATCCAATCAATTATACTAGAACCTTATTCCATTATAATAGAAATATTTATTTCCTTTATGGACACACTTTATTTCATCAGCAGAAGTTTTGAGTCATCGTGTGTATTATTATTATGCATGCATAATTTCGTGATTTGTGGGATTGATAGTTTCCCTCAGAGACCAAAGGCAATAGCTGCAGTGGTCAGGATTCATCTTCTGTTTCCATGCATTGTCCACCAACATGACATACTTCTTGTTCTTTCAATGCCAATGTATGGTTTACTATTAAGTGGTGTCACTTTTGGCAAAATTATTACATAGCAATAACACTCTATACTCCAGTGTCAGCAGTTGAAGCCTGCAGACATTATTACAGTCAATGAGGTCAGTTTTGAAACTGTGGGGTGAAAGGGGTTCCAAGAGATAGTGCTAGTCGAGCCTCAGCCCTTGAACTTGCACAATGAGTGTAAGCTTGTTGCTCCCTGTAACAATAAGGAAGGATGGATGAGCAACTGAATCGTGGCACTGTGATTCAGGGGGTCTTTCAAGAGAGGGGGAAGAGAAGAGAAATGCAATTGTAATTGGGATAGAAACAAAGCAAGGACAGAGAGTCCTGAAAGCTATGTTGCCTGCCTGGTGCCCAGATTCGCGATGTATCATCTGCAATGCAGAGGAATTTGGAATCTTTGTGGTTCATATGGTACCAACAATGGAGGAACAGAAAGGAAAGAAGTTCTGCTGAGGAGATTTGGACAGCTAGGGACTAAATTAAAACACAGGATCAAAACTATAATAATCTTCGGATTGTTTACTGAGCCACGTACAACTTGGTACAGGGTTAATAACATCAAAGGGCTAAGTGCAATGCTCAGTGATTGAAGTGTGAGAACTTTGTAGAACATTGGCACTGGTATGAGGGAAGGAGGGAGCTGTTCTGATGGGATGTGCTCCACCTAAACTCCATTGGGACAATGTCCTAACAAATCACATATCAGGGGTTATGTGGTGGGTTCAACAGCTTAGAAAAGTGTGGATAAAGTAAAAGGGAAAGAGAGTGAAAGAAAGGTTACTGAAGTCTCCAGAATAAAGAATAATACAAATGTTTAAAAAGGGAGAAGAATTTACATTCAGGCAACATGGAAACAAAAATTGAAAAGAAGGCTGATGAATGCAGGACTGAAAGTGTTATATTCGAATGCATGCATTGTGTGAAATAAGGTACTGTAGATAATCATGTAGCACAGATAGAAATTGACAAGTGTTGCAACTTTTTACATTGTATATTAATGGTCTGGATGACGGAGTTGAAGCTTTGTGGCCAAGTTTGTGGACAATACTAAGATAGGTGGAGGGGAAGGTAGTGCTGAGAAAGCAGGGTCTGCAGAAAGACTTGGACAGATTATGAGAATGGGCAAAGAAGTGGCAGATGGAATACAATGTTGGGAAGTATATGCTCATGCACTTCGATTGAAGGAATAAAGGTGTAGACTATTTTCTAAACAGTGAGCAAACTCTGAAATTGGAGGTGGAAAGAAACTTGAGAGTCCTAGTGCAGGATTCCCCAAAGGTTAACTTTCAGGTTGAGTCAGTAGTAAGGAAGGCAAATGCAATATTAGCTGCATTTTGAGAGAACTAGAATATAAAAACAAAGATGTAATGCTGAGGCTTTATCAAGCATTGGTCAGACCACATTTAGAGTACTGTGAGCAGTTTTGGGTCCCTTATCTAAAAAAGGATATACAGGTATTGGAGAGGGTCCAGACTAGAATGATCCCAGGAATAAAAGGGCTATCGTATGAGGGGTATTTGATGGCTCTGGATCTGTATTTCCTAAAGTTTAGAAGAATGAGGAGGATCTCGTTAAAACATGGTGAATATTGAAAGGCCCAGATAATATGAATGTTGAGAAGATGTTTCCAATAGTGAGAAGGTCAAGGGTGAGAGGACACCGAGTATAAGAATATCCCTTTAGAACAGATATGAAGAGGAATTTCTTTAGCCAAGGAGTAGTGAATCTGTGGAATTCATTGCCACAAAGCACTGTGGAGGCCAAATCATTGAGTAATTTTAAAGCAGAACAAAGGGTTCTTGATTAGCAAGGACATCAAAGGTTATGGAGAGAAGGCAGGAAATGGGGTTGAGAAGAAAACTAGATTAGTCATGATCAAATGGCAGAGCAGATACGATGGGCCAAATTGCTTAAATCAGCTCCTGTATTTTATGGTATGGTATTAGAAACATAATATAGAAAATCTACAGCACATTACAGGCACTTTGGCCCACAATGTTGTGCCAATCATGTAACCTACTCTAGAAGCTGCCTAGAATTTCCCTAGTGCATAGCCCTCTATTTTTCTAAGCTCCATGTACCTATCTAAGAAACTCTTAAAAGACCCTGTTGTATCCGCCTCTACCACCTTCACTGGAGGTGCGTTCCATGCACCACCACTCTCTGTGTGAAAAACTTACCTTAAAACTATACCTCCTCATATTAGCCATTTCAGCCCTGGGAAAAAGCCTCTGGCTATCCACACGATCAATACCTCTCATCATCTTATACATCTCTATCAGGTCACCTCTCATCCTCTGTTGCTTCAAGGAAAAAAGGCCAAGTTCACTCAACCTACTTTCATAAGGTATGCCCTCCAAACCTCGCAACATCCTTGTAAATCTCATCTGTGCTCTCTCTATAGTATCCACTTATATTCTCCAAGGAAATTTCAGTTACATTATGTTTTAAGACATATTGCTTATATCCTTCTCTATGAGCTGGAAGAACTATATTTGATCAGTATGTTCAGAACAGAAATAGTATAAAAATTTGACATCAGAAAGTATAACCACTGCTTCAGCTGTTTACTTACAGATGAGAATTAATATAAGCATTCCCAAAATGAGTTGGCCTGCTATTTAGTAATGCACACTCTGCTGAAAATCATAATCATCTCCAGTTTTACACTTATTGCATATCTTCGAATACAGTGCCTATAAAAAAGATTCACCCCCCCGACCGAAGTTTTCATGTTTTATTGTTTTACAACACTGAATCTCAAAGGATTTAATTTGCTACTTTGAACAACAATCAACAGAAAAAGACTCTTTCATGTCAAAGTGAAAACAGATCTCTACAAACTGATCTAAATTAATTAGAAATATTAAAAAAAGTATTCACCTCCCTTTAATATGACACACCAAATCATCACTGGTGCAGCCAATTGGTTTCAGAAATCACATGATTAATTAAATGGGGGATCACCATGTTTTAATTGATTGTAGTAAAAATATACTGGTATCTGGAAGGCCCAACTGCTGGTGAGTCAATATCCTGGCAAAAACTATACCATGAAAACAAAAGAACACTCCAAGCAACTCCATGAAAACATTATTGAAAAACATGTCAGGAGATAGATACAAGAAAATTTCCAAGTGACTGAATATCCCTTGGAGTACAGTTAAGTCAATCATCAAGAAATGGAAAGAATATAGCACAGCTGTAAATCTGCCTAGAGCAGTCCGTCCTCAAAAACTGAGTGATTATGCAAGAAGGGACTAGTGAGGGAGACCTATGACAACTCTGGAGGAGATACAAGCTTCAGTGGTTGAGATGGGAAAGACTGCACATACAACTGTTGCCTGGGTACTTCACCAGTCCCAGCTTTATAAGAGAGTGGAAAGGAGAAAGCTACTGTTGAAAAAACTTGCATGAAATCTTGGCTAGAGTTTGCCAGAAGGCACGTGGAAGACTCTGAAGTCAGCTGGAAGGAGGCTTTATGGTCCGATGAAATCAAAATTGAGCATTTTGGCCATCAGACTAAAGCTATATTTGCCATGAGCCAAACACCGCACATCATTAAAAACACACTATCCCATGGTGGTGGGTGCACCATGCTGTGAGGATGCTTCACTGCACCAGGTCCTGGAAGGCCTGTGAGGTAGAGGCAAAAATGAATGCAGCAAAATACAGGGAAATCCTAGAGAAAAAACCTGATTCAGTCTGCCAGAGAACTGCAACTTGGGTTTTCCAGCAAGACAATGACCACAAGCATCAAGCCAAAGCTACACAGGAATAACTTAAAAACAATAAAGTTAATGTCCTGAAGGGGCCAAGTCAGAGACTAGACTCAATGCAATTGAGAATTTGTGGTTGGACTTGAAAAGGGCTATTCACTCACAATCCCCATACAATCTGACAGAGCTTGAGCAGTTTTGTAAAGAAGAATGGGGAAAAAGTGCAGTGTCCGGATATGCAAAGCTGATAGAGACCCATCCACGCAGACTCAAGGCTGTAATTGCTGTCAAAGGTGCATCGTCTAAATACTGATTTGAAGGGAGTGAATACTTATGCAATCAATTATTTTGCGTTTTATATTTGTAACTAAATTAGATCACTTTATAACAGATGTGTTTTCACTTTGACACAAAAGAGTCTTTTCTGTTGATCAGTGTCAAAAAAGACAAATTATAACCACTGTGATTCAATGTTGTAAAACAATAAAACATGAACACTTCCAAGGGGGGGGGTGAATACTTTTTATAGGCACTGTATAATTTTATTGAGGAATATGGTGTACCATTGTCATGCAGCCATAACGTTGCACAGAACTCAAGTTGGCTTTCATTGTGAGGGAGACTTAAGCTGCTCATAGCTGCAGGCTATGTTAAAGGACAATAGAAATGGAGATACATACACTGTTCAACACTGCTGTTAATGGTTAAAGCTAGGAATGTCTTGAGATTGTGCCAATAGGGGAAAAATACAATCTAATGTTCTTAAATTGTCACTGCAGTTATTTGATCGTCTTCTAAATGTTGTGAGAGAAAGTAAGAACGTGGGTGCAGAAGAGAAACTGCAGGTGCTGGAAATTTAGAGGGACTGCTGGAGAAAATCACTGGTTCAAGCAGCAGCTATGCAAGGAAATGAACAGTCAACACTTCTGGTCAAGATCCTTTTTCAAGAATGTAAAGAGGTAAGATCACCAGTATAAAAGGGTGGCGGAGGTGCAAGATGATAGGTGAATCCAAGTAACGGAGATAGGCTGGTGGGGGAGCAGGACAGTGGGAATGATGTAAGAAGCTGGGAGGTGATAGGTGTAAGTAACAAAGGGCAGGAGAAGATGGAATCTGATAGGAGAGGACACCCAACCATAAGGAGGGAGGTGATGAAGTGAACCAGAGGGAGAAATGTGTAGGTAATAAAGGAAGGGGAGAGGAAAGCGAAGGGATATTGGGAATGATGGGATAAAGGAGAACAAAGGGAGGCTGTGGACAGTGGTTACTGAAAGTTGGAGAAATTGATGTTCATGCTGTCAAGCTAGAGACTACCAAGGCAGAATATGAGATGCTGTTACTCCTATTTGGCTTCAGTTTGGCAGTAGAGGAAGTTATGGACAGTCATGTCAGTATGGGAATGGGAAATGTAATTGACAGACAGAGCAAAGGCGCCCAGTGAAATGATCTCCTAATCTGCATTGGGTCTCATCTTCGTAGAAGAGGCCCCACCAAGGAGCACTGGATTCAATAAGTGACACAGATGGCTTCACAAATGAAGGACTATTCAGGTACTGAATGGTGGTGAGGGAGGAGTTGTAGGGAGGGTGAAACTCGTAGTGCTGTGGCAGGGGTAAGTGTCTGGAGGGAGATCAGTGGAGACAGACGAGATAGTCATGGAGACAGTGACCCCTGCAGAAAGCAGAGAAGGGAGAGGAACAGAAGATGGTGGTGGGATCACGTTTCCAGTAGTATAAATTGTAGAGAATGCCAGGTTGAATACTCATCAGGTGGTAGGTGAAGACGAGGAAACTCTATTTCTGTTATGTTTATTGATATAGTAAGGGCAGCCATGCCTGTTTTCTGGGGGAAAAAGATGCCCATTCTTCTTTTTGATCAATGAAGTCTATTCTACCACCCAGGAAGTCACTTTTCAGCCACTAGAGCTTTTCTGCCACTGGCAGTTGAGGAGTACCCTTGTAAGGACTTTTGCTGTCATGGGTAATAGAAAGATTCCTCTGCACAGGCAGTTCGTCTCCATTCTCGAATATAGTCATGAAACGTTCTCTCTGGGGTCTTTTGACACGTTGAAATCTCTCCAAGGAGAAGAAATGAAATTGTGAACATGTGTCAGACATTTATCTCCACTATGCTTAATAACATCAGCAGGAATACTATTTGCACCAAGGGTCTTGACATTCAATTTTTTATCCTCTTATTAGGCCGCGAGAGCAGCAAGAGCAGACTGAACAGACTGCCATAGAATAGAGTTAAGGACATGTGTCAAAGAGGGAGCACCAGTTGTGAAGTTTTTCAATGTATATATGATAACATCCTCATTAATACTGTGTTTACATATCACATATGCCATAACTGTGCTTACGTTTTACTCACAGTATTTCTGATCACTACTAATTTCAGTTAGTGGTTCCCAAACCCACGAGCATGCCTCCTTGGATTGTTCTGAAAGAAAATGATTAACCATGATATTCCTCAGTTTTCTACATCTATATAGGAAAAATGTCATTAAACTGTAAAGGGTGCAGAAAAGATTCACAGGGATTTTATAAGGAATGGAACGTTTGAGCGATTAGATAGACTGTGTCTTTTTTCCTTGTACCATAGGAGGTTGGCAGGTGACCCCACAGAGATATACAAAATCATGAAAGCTATGGATATAGTGAATGGTCACAGTGGTTTATTTTTCCCAGAATAGAGGGGTCTAGACCCTGAAGGCATAGAGTCAAGGTAAGAAGGAAAAATTTAAAGTGGGCTTGAGGGACACTTCGTCACATCAAGGGTGATTGATATGTCGAATAGAGGAAGTAGTAAACAAGGCTACAATTACTATGTTTAAATGACATTTGAACAGCTATGTGAGTAGGAAAGATTTAGAATGATGTAAGCTAATGGAAGGAAAAATGGATGAGCTCAGGTAGGCATCTTGGTTGGCGTGTATGATCTGAAAGTCTTGTTTCCATGCTGTGTAATTTAATGACTCTATATATCAGATGTGTTGATCAAAATCATCTGATACATCAGTGAAATAAGTTAATTACTACTTTAGTCAATTACTTTAATGTACTTTGTAAAGAATAAAATGATTCCTGGTGTGAAAATATATAAACAAATCATTTTCTTAACTTTATTAGAATGTTTTTGACAAGAAGTTTGTCAAATTCCTGTTCACATAGTGTGTTGAAATAACTATTAAGTTTGGATTTGCAAGTCTCTGAGGTACTACTCTTAACTGCACAACTAGCTTGTGTGTTCCATGTGTCCACAACTTGCTCTGTAAAGAAATGCTTCCTGATGTAAGTCTGAATTCTCCCCTTAACCAATCTCCACCTATGGTCCCATGCCCTTGATGATGGATTAGTTTTGAAATAGCAGCTAGCATCCACTTTACTTGTACCCTTAATGATTTTGAACACTTCTATCATGTCTCCTCTCATTATATGTCTATTTAGGCTAAAAAGATTTAATTCCTTGAACCTTTCTTCATAGCTCATACCCTGCTGACCTGGAATGAGTCCTGTCGCCCTTCTCTAAACTCTCTCCAGTGCCCTCACATCCCTCACACAATATGGAGACAAAACTTCTACACAGTATTCAAGGTGTGGCCTCACAAGCACGTTACACAGCTTATGGAGAATGTCCCTTGACTTGAACTCCACTGAGCACATTATATAGCCCAACATTCTATTAGCCTTCCTAATTGCTTCCGTGCATTGTCTAGATGTTGATAGTCATGGGTCTACCAGGACACCCGAATCCTTCTCATACAGTGCATTTTCTAACTCAAGACCCCCCATTGTATATTTATATCTAATATTTCTACTTTCAATATGTAATACTTTACATTTACTTACATTAAGTTTCATCTGCCATTTATCTGCCCATATCTGGATTGGAAAAATTCATGTTAGGGGTTTGTATATATAATCACAGACCTCTTTAAGTGCCTTGGATATATGTTTGCTGGCCCTGGAGATTTATTAACTTTCAGCCTTTTCAGCTGAAGCAGGATCTCACTTTCTAAGATCTATAAGTCACTTAAAACAACCTTATTTTTCTGTACATGCAGTAGCATATTGCTAATATCTTTGTGGGTGAATACTATAGCAAAATATGAGTTAAAAGGATCCACTATGTCCTTCTCTGCATAATTTAACACAACACTCTTATTCCTAATACAATTAACTTCTTCCTTGATTTTCCTTTTACTACCAAAGTATTTTTTTAAAAATCTCTTGGGTCAATCTTCGCATTATCAGGAATATCCTTCTCAACCTGCCTTTTGGCAATCTGAATTTCCCTCTTGACTATAGTCCTCATTTTTCATATGTCCAATGGTTAACATCATTACTATTTTTTCTGCATTCTTTATATAGCTGTCTTTTCTTCAGTATTTTTATATATATCTTTATTCATTCATGTAGTTGATCTATTGTTTTTATTGCTTCTCCTGACCTTGGGTATCAACATTTCCTGCACTGCATGCTTTACCTCTTTAAATCAACCCCATTGTTCCTCAACTGACTCAACATCAAGCAGTTCCTTCCAGCTTACCTTCTGAAGTCTTAGTTGCATCTCACAAACTTCCTAAAATTTAATTTAATGGTCTTGGTTTTTACTGATACACTCTCCCAAAAAACAGAGACTAACAATGTTCTGATCACTTGTTCCTAAAGGCTCAGCAACTTCCATACTCAAAATTCTATCCTGATTGTTGCAGAATATCAAATCTATTCAGGACTCCCCACTTGTTGGTATGTTAATAATCTGGGTCACAAAAACAATCACTTTCCTGTAATCCAATAATCACAGGGTTCTCCCACTCAATATTTGGGAAATTAAAATCACCGATAACTATAATGTTACCCTCAGAGCATGCTTTTTTTTAATATTCTGTTGGAGTTGTTTATTAAAATTACTATCAGCATTGGGGGGATGGGGCCTATAACATACACACAATGTTATTCCTTCATCATTATAGCTTTCAATTCTCACCCAGATATCTTCACTAAGTCTCGATTCATCTCCTATCATAAGCAGCCTCACATTTAAACTCTCTCTCATGTTTTTGGTCTCTCACCTTTACAGTCTTGCCTATCTTTTCTAAGTATATCATTTAATTCTATATTCGTCACTGCCCTTTGAGGTCAATAAGTTTCAGTTATTGTTATTAT
Organism: Mobula hypostoma; assembly: GCF_963921235.1. Taxonomy (NCBI): domain Eukaryota; kingdom Metazoa; phylum Chordata; class Chondrichthyes; order Myliobatiformes; family Myliobatidae; genus Mobula; species Mobula hypostoma. The sequence continues at coordinate 46,644,956 of NC_086104.1, forward strand.
ATCATACTTAGGCGCACTTACGAATAATTCCAGCTCATTTATTTTATTCTTAATACTTCTTGCATTTATACAAGCCATCCTTAGTCTATTGCTGATGTTTTTCATCCTATTCTGACCCATTTTTATATTCTTGAAGCCTATAATCAGTTTATGTCCTAATGTGTTATTCTCCACTATGGTGTTTAAACAGTTGAGCTTGGCCTGTTCTAAGTTCCCTGCTCTCCCATTGCCTAGTTTAAACAGCCCTCAACTAACTGAAGCATATGCCTGCCCTGTACATTAGTGCCTCTCCAGTTCAAATGCAACCCGTCCCACTTACAGTTCTTTGAGGAAACGTTAGCACAGAAAATGATTCAGCTATTGAATCCCTTTACTAATTATTCCATTCATATGGGCATGTACTTGCTTTGCAGAAAAGGACCTAAGGCAATATGTATTCCTAATCCATCAGCTGCTGCCAGTCAGCCCCCTCCACTGCTGCACATCTTAAAATCAATGAGTGCTAATTTACAGTGGGACTCTCCACTGATACCTAATAGTAATGTTCAAAGATAAGAACTGTTTTAAGATATTTAGAACCCAAAAGTAGTATGAAATACAATCTGAAAATAAGGGAGATTTTCTCATGTACCAACACTGAACAAAATTCAAAGGTCAAAGTAAGTATTATTATCGAAGTACATATATGTCACCATATACAACATAAGATTCGTTTTCCTGTGGGCATACTCAGCCAATCTATAGAATAGTAACTATAACTGGATCAATGAAAGTTCAACCAGAGTGTAGAAGACAACAAACTGTGCAGAAATAAATATAAATAATGACAATAAATAACAAGAACATAAGATAATGAGATAAAGGGTCCTTAAAGTAAGATCATTGGTCGTGCGAATATCTCAATGATGGGACAAGTGATTGTAGTTACACCTTTTATTCAAGAGCCTCATGGTTGAGGGGTAGTAACTGTTCTTGAACCTGGTGATGTCTGCCCTGAGCCTCTTGTACCTTCTACCTTATGGCAGCAGCAAGAAGAGAGCATGGCCTAGGTGGTGAGGATCTCTAATGATGGATGCCACTTTCCTACGATAGCATTTCATGTAAGTGTGCTCAGTGGTTGGGAGGGCTTTACCCATGATGTCCTGGGCTGAATCCACTATCATTTGTAGAATTATCTGATCAAAGGCATTGGTGTTTCTATACCAGGCCATGCTGCAGCCAGCCAGTACACTTTACACTACACATCTATAGAAGTTTGTCGAGGTTTTAGATGTCATGTTGAATCTGCACAGACTCCTAAGGAAGTAAAGTTGCTGCCGTGCTTTCTTTGCAATTTCACTTACATGCTGGGTCCTGAACAGTTCCACTGAGATAGTAACACCCAGGAGTTTAAAGTTGCTAACCCTCTCCAACTCAAATCCTCCGACGAGGACTGGCTCATGGATTTACAATCAGTTCCCTGCTCATGCTGATATTGAATGAGTGTTAACCCACAATTTGGGTAAAATATTTATTACTTCATATATAACAGTAGATATTCCACAGTTTTGTTTCTTTGTGAGGGATTGTCAAGGTGCAGCCACTCTGGGAAAATATTCATTTCTGATTTGCCCTCTTTGATATCCAAACTTCCTCAAGATAATGTAAAATTATTCATGTCCAAGTACAGAAGGGAATGTGCTATATGAGGAGTCTGATCGCAAGCTTCAAAATCTTAGGACGACACAATATATTTTGTGATATTTGCATAGAAAAGACTGACCTGTTAGAGTGCCATTTTTCTGTTCAATATTTTAACAATGATATTAATATGTTTACATGCTTCAGTGCACCCATCAAAGCAGAGAACAAAGAAATATCAATTACTTCTACTATTAATTTATTTATATTTAGAAAGTAAGCTTTGACTTTTAACATGATATTGATAAAATTGCATGATTTGGATTATCAAACTTCCCAGACAGCTTTAACTAATTAACCTCCATTTCAGTGATTGAACATGTTTGTTTTTCTAGCCATGAACTGCAAAGGCTCACAGCTCATCCTCAGCCAACGCAGCCAGGAGTACAGTCTTATAAAGCTAACTCTGTTGCAGTTCCTGGTGCTGAAAAAAGCCTGACTTTCAACTTAGCAGACCTAAAGCCTTACACAATTTATAACCTTTAGGTAATAAGCTGCATCTCAGTGGGCAGCACAGCCACCAAATGGATTACTGTTACCACAAAGGATAAGAGTGAGTATGATGCAACTTGTCAAGTGGAAGAATTATGTTCAGTTACACATGGTCCCCCTATTCTCAGATCGAGTTCTCAGTATTGTCGAGAGGGAGGGTGAGCAGGCAGATGTCATGGTCCATGTAGGGCCAATGATGTGGATAGGAAGAAGGAGGAGGTCCTGCAAAGAGAGTTCAGGGAGTTAGGTGCAAAGTTGAAGAACAGGACTTCCAGGGTTGCAATCTAAGGATTGCTACCCATGCCACGTGCTATTGAGGCTAGAAGTAGGAAGATAATGCAGCTAAAAACGTGGCTAAGGAGATGGTGCAGCAGGGACAATTGGGCCTTGTTCCAGGGAAGGTGGGACCTGTTCCGACGGGACGGATTGAACCTGAACTGGAGGGGGACTAACATCCTTGCGGGAAGGTTTGCTAGTGCTGTTCTGGAGGGTTTGAATTAGATTTGCAGGGGGAGGAGAACCAGAGTGCTAGAGCAGATAGTGAGGTGGAGGAGGATAAAGGTCATGCAAGAACTGCAAGTATAGTGCATGGAGTAATGCCAGATCTAACATATAAAGAGGATTTGAGGAAAGAGAAGCAGAATAAAGGGTGTAAAGGTACAGGAACAAAGGTGATGAACTGAGAGCTTGGATACATACATGGAATTATGATGTAGTGGCCATTACAGAGTCTTGGCTGGCACCAGGGCAGGAATGGATGCTCAATATTCCTCGATTTCAGTGCTTTAAAAGGGGTAGAGAGGGGGAGAAAGAGGAGTGAGGTTGATGTTCTGGAGCATGTTGATATTAAGGGAGAAAAGGTGTTGGAGTTGTTAAAATATATTAGTTGGGAGTTAGATATGTCCCTTGTGGCTAAAGGGATCAGGGGGTATGGAGGGATGACTGGTACAGGGTTCTGAGTTGGATGATCAGCCATGATCATACTGAATGGCGGTACAGGTTCAAAGGGCCGTATGGCCTACTCCTGCACCTGTTTTCTATGTTTCTATGTTTCTAAGTCCCCGGGTCCTGAGAGAATATACCCCCAGGCTGCTCCACGAGGCGATGGAAGAGATTGCTGAGCCTCTGGCTAGGATCTTTATGTCCTCGTTGTCCATAGGAATAGTAGCGGAGGATTGTAGGGAGGCGAACGTTGTCCCCTTGTTCAAAAAAGGTAGTAGGAATAGTTTGGGTAATTATAGACCAGTGAACCTTACGTCTGTGGTGGGAAAGCTGTTAGAAAAAATTCTTAGAGATAGGATCTATGGGTATTTAGAGAATCATGGTCTGATCAGGGACAGTCAGCATGGCTTTGTGAAGGGCACATCGCATCTAACAAGCCTGATAGAGTTCCTTGAGGAGGTGACCAGGCATATAGATGAGGGTACTGCAGTGGATGTGATCTATATGGATTTTAGTAAGGCATTTGACAATCCAAATGGTAGGCTTATTAAAGTCAGAAGGTATGAGATCCAGGGAAGTTTGGCCAGGTGGATTCAGAATTGGCTTGCCTGCAGAAAGCGGAGGGTCGTGGTGGAGAGAGTACGCATGGATTGGAGGGCTGTGACTAGTTGTGTCCCGCAAAGATCGGTTCTGGGACCTCTACTTTTTGTGATTTTTATTAATGACTTGGATGTGGGGGTAGAAGGGTGGGTTGGCAAGTCTGCAAAGGCACAAAGGTTGGTGGTGATGTGGATAGGGTAGAGGATTGTTGAAGATTGTAGAGAGACAGTGATAGGATGCAGGAGTGGGCTGAGAAGTGGCAGATGGAGTTCCACCTGGAGAAGTGTGAGGTGGTACACTTTGGAAGGACAAACTCCAAGGCAGAGTACAAAGTAAATGGCAGGATACTTGGTAGTGTGGAGGAGCAGAGGGATCTGGGGGTACATGTCCACAGATCCCTGAAAGTTGCCTCACAGGTAGACAGGGTAGTTAAGAAAGCTTATGGGGTGTTAGCTTTCATAAGTCGAGAGATAGAGTTTAAGAGTCGCGATGTAATGATGCAGCTCTATAAAACTCTGGTTAGGCCACACTTGGAGTACTGTGTCCATTTCTGGTTGCCTCACTATAGGAAGGATGAGGAAGCATTGGAAAGGATACAGAGGAGATGTACCAGGATGCTGCCTGGTTTAGAGAGTATGCATTATGATCAGAGATTAAGGGAGCTAGGACTTTACTCTTTGGAGAGAAGGAGGATGAGAGGAGACATGATAGAGGTATACAAGATTTTAAGAGGAATAGATAGAGTGGACAGCCAGCACCTCTTCCTTAAAGCACCACTGCTCAATACAAGACGACATGGCTTTAAGGTAAGGGGTGGGAAGTTCAAGGGGGATACTAGAGGAAGGTGTTTTACTCAGAGAGTGGTTGGTGCATGGAATGCACTGCCTGAGTCAGTGGTGGAGGCAGATACACTGGTGAAATTTAAGAGACTACTAGACAGGTATATGGAGAAATTTAAGGTAGGGGGCGTTATATGGGAGGCAGAGTTTGTTGTCATAACATTGTGGGCCAAAGGGCCTGTTCTGTACTGTGCTGTACTGTTCTATGTTCTATGTTCTATATGTTCTTGATGTGTTAATTTGCTCAAATTAGACAACCTACAAATGATATATATTAAGAGATGTTACACTTTTTTATATATTGATGATGCACAAATATTAGGATTGCATCTTTAAATACTGTAAATTGTAAATTATTAATCAATGTAATGATTTGCTGACTTCTAATGTAGATTGCGTTCAATTGATAATTACCTATGCTTTCTATTAAGTGGGAGGTTACTGGTTTAATTTTTGTTCACTCAGATGTTTTTATCCCAATAGGTTGAAAAATATCAAAATCCAATGCTCCAACTAGCATTCGGAGCCTTCTCTCTATCAAACCATCTGCAGATTGATATACTCTCTGAGAGCTGTCTACATGAATGACTGATTTAATCTAACAAAAGGATACTGATGTCACATTAGATTTTGCTTTCTTTTCTAAATTTCAGTCTCTTGAAAACACTTAACCAGACGTGCACAGTTTTCAGATAAAATAGCTGCGCATAAAATGGATTAATTGGCAGATCGGGAAACCATAGATACTGAGGTTCATAGATATTTAGGGTTTGTCCTCTACAAATATGACAACTTATATCTAAAATCATAAGCTTTTGCACTACCAATAAGACTCTGCATAGGAGTGTTATAAAAATCCGATATGCCTGGATTTCATCAACACTGAAGAATTTCAAAATCATCTAGGTAAAGGCAGTCTATTGGAGTGGCGCAGCACAGTTTACACTGAACGCTCATTCCCTTCAACACCATTTCATCTTTTCATCAGCCTCAAAACTAATAACTAGGAGGGGGGAGGTGGGAAGGAACTCAAGAAAATTACAATTGCCAAGTAATGAGCAATGTATTACAATTTCAAGCTGAACATATTGGTGGACTTCATTCTTGGGACTTAAAAGCAATGTTGGGTGAGAAAGCTGAAGTGTTGATTTTAATTTTCCAAAGGTCTTTGGATTTAGAGAAACGTTAATTGTAAATCCTTATGACAAAGGTGAATTGCTGGATATACTACACTACGTTTAGATTTCCAAAAGGCACTTGATAAGTTGATGTATTGATGTTTATTGTGGAAAATAAAATTTTATTGCGGAGGAAGCTGGATATTGGCAAGAATAAAAGATTGCCTCAGAGGAAGCAGAGAGCAGGCATAAATGTGTCTTTCTCTGTTTGACAAGGTGTAACAAGTGATGTGCCACAGGGATCATTGCTGGGACCTCAGCTTTTTACAATTTATATAATTGAATTGGACGAAGACCAGGAAGGTACGTTTACTGAATTGCTGCTGATGCAAAGATAGATACAAAAGTAAGTCCTGAAAAGGACATAAGATGGTTACAAAGGAATACAGATATGTTCCTGAGCAGGTAAATATTGGGCTACAAAAGTATAACATGGAAAACTGTGAAATTGTTCACTTTGGCAGAAAATTTAAAACATGTAATGCTGCATCTGCATAATGCATTGAAAATATTTCAAAGAAGGTTTATTTACCTCATGCCTGAATTGGTTAGGTTGTTTCATGAAAAAGATTGGTGAGGCCAGGTTTATTTCCATTGGAGGATAGTTGAGTGAGAGAGAATAATTAAAACAGGTAAGATCCTGAGGGGTTTCAGCAAGGGGGTTATGGAGAGGATATTTCCTTTATGTGACTACCTGGAATTTGGAATCTTTGTTTAAAAATTAGGGATTACCTACTTAATAAATAAATTATGTGATTTTTCTTTCTCTTAAAAATTTGTGAGAGAACTTTCTTCCTCAAGGGTGAAGAATACAGAAGGATAGAGATAGAGATAGAGATAGAGATAGATAGAGAGAGAGAGGGAGAAATTGAAAAGCAAAGAGTTGAAAGAGTACTGTTGGTATCTGGGAATGAAGAGTGATCAGATCAGCCATGATCTCAATGAAGGACCAAGGGCCTGCAATTTCCCTTCCATCTCAAATATCATCCTGACTGAAAAATATATCACCATGCTTTTATTCTGTGAATACTGCAACTCCTTACACTGAATACAAAAAAATACAAAAAAATCATTAATTGAAAAATATTGTAGGATGGATTTTTCTAAGCACAGTGATTTCAAAGCAGTGACAGAAAATTTCTGAGATTCTATTTCTCAGGTATCTTTCATAATTGCTACTAAAGATTACTCCAGACATTCTGACATGATGAACACTATCCCCTAAACAGAGATGATCATTTTGATCCATGTGGAATATCCATGGTGTTAAGAGCTGCTGAGACATAAACTAAACATTAAACTTACTTGAGGCATGATGTAAATGTTCAAAAAAAAATTTGTTTATTTTTATTATTGACTGAATTATATATGTACCTGCAGATTAAGGTGGAAGGTGGGATTTTTTTTTAAATATTTAATTCTTTTTTTCCTATGCTACCATGATTGAGCCTGAATATAAGCCCTGATGTAGTATTTGCCAATTTCCACTAGTTCATTTTTAATCACATTAAAACTCCATGGACTTTTACATAGAAACGTAGAAAACCTACAGTAAAATAGAGGCCCTTTGGCCCACAATGCTGTGCCGAACATGTACTTACTTTAGAAATTACCTAGGGTTACCCATAGCCCTCTATTTTTGCAATGGTTTGGCCAATTTCAAGTGCATTGGATTGGAAACTCCTGATAGAGGTGTATAAGATAATGAAAGGCATTGATCGTGTGGATAGTCAGAGACCTTTTCCCAGGACTGAAATGGCTAACACAAGAGGGCACAGTTTTAAGGTGCTCTTGAAGTAGGTACAGAGGAGATGTCAAGGGTAAGTATTTATATGCAGTGAATTGTGAGTGTGTGGAATGGGCTGCCGGTGGCTGTGACGGAGGCGGATACAATAAGGTCTTTTAAGAGACTCCTGGATAGGTACATGAAGCTTAGAAAAATGGAAGGCTATGGGTAACTCTACATAATTTCTGAAGGAAGTACATATTCAGCACAGCATTGTGGGCCAAAGGGCCTGAATTGTGCTGTAGGATTTCTATGTTTCTATGTATCACAAAAAGATTTAACACTTATTTCCTATGTTACTGGACAACAAAGATTTTGCTTCCCGAATTCTTTTGGATGTATCTAATGGATTTTGGATTGCTGATCATGAAAATTACCATAATATTTCCCTATCATGCACTAATTTTTTGAAATTTCCTACTTTTTAAATTTCAGTTCATAATTCAAATCAATTAAAATGTCCAAAATGTAAGTTGAAAAGCAGGCATACCTGAGCATGCTTAGGCAGGGTGGATGCTGCATGCTAGGATAGGGTTTAGAAAGGCTGTTATTCTGAATGCAGCTTGGATACACCAAGTACTGTTGTTTCATTCGCAACAGCCATGCTAAAGAATCTCATTACGTTAAAGAAGATTAGCCATTCCATAAGCAGTCGGTTCCAGGCAGAGAAGTGTGACATGTAAGCCATCTGTAGACCCAAGAAAGATATTTTTGACTCCTCTTCCTGTAAAAGCGGGGAATAATGAAGGTGAAAGATTTTGATATTTGAGACAGATATTTCCCAGAATAACTGATGCCAAGATTGAGGAAGGCATTTTTGTTGGTCCACAAATCAAACAGGTCACCAATGACAGACAATTTGAAGAACATCCAGTGGGACCAGAGAAAATTGCATGGAAAGAATTCAAGGATGTTGTTGAGTATTTTCTTGGCAGCTACAGAGCACCAGGCTATGTGTAGCTGGTTGACAACATGCTTTAAGCATACAAAACCATGAAATGCAACATGTCACTAAAGATCCATTTTCTGCATTCACATTTAGACATCTTCCCTGCAAATTTTGATGCTGTCAGTGACGAGCATGGTGAGAGGTTTCACCAGGACACTGTGGTCACGGAGTAATGGTATCAAGGCAACTCCAGTCCATCAATGCTGACTGATTATTGTTGGACACTTAAGCAAGAAGCCTCAGACACTGAGTACAAATGAAAATCATCAATAAAACATTTGTAGCTTAGTTGAATTATTGAAAAGTGTCAGCACTATTATGCAACTAAACACATTATATTCAATCAAAGTTACTTTTTTGTTTCTCCAAATTCCTACATAATACAATCAGTCTGAAATTATATTTGTGTTCAGCTTCAAGTGGTCTATCATAAACAAAGAACAATTCTCAGGAAGCAACGCTTTCGATAAAAATTGTCCAGTGTCTGGAAGGCATACCACTCCATTCCATACATCCACAATAGTTGCATCTATGTAAGCCTTTACATTCTTCATTTATTCAATTGGAGAGGGGGATTTTTGGGAAACAATTGAATTTGTCTATTATTATATTGGCTCATGCTGAGCTCTTCATGCAACATGAATTCATCTACAGTATTTTCAGCTTTCAGCATGTGAGGTCATTTTCTCTCCAGTATCCCATATCAGAATACTATTCAGTGTAACCAGCAACTTACCAACAAATTATCTGGACAAGAGTCAAACATTCCTGCCGAACGGACAGCTCAGACAGTACAAGGTACAAGAGAATAATTTTCAAATATACAGTGGCTTCAACAATTGATTCCATATTTCCAAGAACATTTGTAAAGTTCAAAAAGCTGTTCTGATTACCCCTGTCACAATTCAGTTGATTAATGTAACCTTACGGTTATCACACAAGAAAGTCTATCTGGTAACATAAAGCTGTAAAACATTTAACTTGATATATTATTGAAAGGTTTCTGTGTTTACACAGAAGTTCTCTGGTTACTGCAGCCCTAATTTGGCCTGGTGGCCTCATCGGCAATGGCACTAAGGTAGGTAGTGAGTGATCAGGAGGGTGGCTGGTATGCCCTGCAGCAGTCCTTGGGAATGCTGTGGGAATGGGAGGAGAATGATGATAGATGTTTTTCTACTTTCACATGTCATCTTATGTTTTTGCATTGAAAGAGCTTTTTTATTGTTTAATTACTGCTGCTGTGTTTTTACCCAGGTTTGCAATTCTCTCTGTGACTTTTAAGTAGTCTTGCATGTTTGTTCTAAGGAATTCTGTCTCCTTTCTCTCCATATGATATGTAAAGAGTCTTTCCCTCTCATCACTTCTAATGTGTTAATCCATTTAAATGTCACCCGAAGATTTACTGCTTAATTGGCATCCAGCCAGTCTTCAGTGAACTGATGGACGAAAGCTAGTGGTTGGCCATTTTCTTGAACTACAGAAGTCCTTGGTGATAGTGTCATTGAGAGTCTCATTTAATGAAAGCTGTTCTCCAACTAACAAATACCCAGTCTGTGGTCCACTAGCTGTGTTCAGCTCCAGACGATAGCATCACCTTTATCAAGACACAGAAATACCAATTGCTAATCAGAGAATGCGTTTCAACCATCTTCACCTGCTTCTTCAGTTATCTTCCCTCTGTCACGGGAAAACTGGTGGTCATTTTTTTTTCTGATGATTCAATGCCCAACCTACATGAAATCATCTCCAGGCTTTGGCAGATTAGTGTATGGCTACAGGAGTATACACACGAGAGTTCACATTTTCTCTCCATGATACGTAAAAGAAAGGCAAACATGTGTCTGTTTCAAGATATCTATATAAAGACCCAATGTATAATTTTCAAGTGCAGTCTGTATAGTAACGCAGAAGAATGAAACCTAATTTCCTAAAGCCTCCTACCATGTACAGAACACAGGTGATGGGATATCTTTCACTTTCTGATTGAGTGTAGCTCCAGACAAGCTTATTGAGCATGATAACATGAGGTCGCAAGCACCCTATCTAAAATCTGCCTTAAGCACTAGTGCATATGGTTGCACAGTGTACTATCTACAAAATATATTGTGCCAACTCACCAAGGCCTCATCAAAAAAAAACCTTTCCAAAGATGACTACCTGGAAGAAGGATGAGTTCAAGGAAGAAAATCAGGGTGCTAGCACATTAAAGTAATCCTTCAAATTATGGATCATTGGAGTTTTAACATATATTTTCTCAATCAAAACCATGAACTTCCCAATTAGCAACATGATCGGAGTGCCTTTGTCACACAGTCTGCAGTGTTTCAAGAAAACAGCTCATCACTGTCTTCTCAAAGGGAAGGGGCCTCCATATCCCATGAAAGAACTTTAAAAGGTACCAATTTGTGCACAACAAGCTTCAATATACAGCAATATAAGAAATAAACAGATAGCTGCTTTAGTCACGTTGATAGAGAAATTAATATTGGCCCATGCACCAGGAAGAACAGCATTACTTTGAAAGAGATGGGAATGAAGTTCGTCTTCCTCTTTATTTGCAATACTCATTCAGTAGCCTATGTTAATCAGTTATGCATTGGAATGGGATGAATCCATAACCTTCTGACTCAGGCAAAGGTGTTGCTGAATAATCAACAGCTTTCACACTGTCACTATTACACAGCTACCCCAAATGAATTGTGGCCATAATTCACTTATCACTTCTCAGGAACCCATGAACAGCCTCCGACCAAGAGAGAGCATCTGGCCATGTATTAAAGACCTGTGCTGAGCAACAGGCTGGAGTTCACTGAGATTTCAAACCTCTCACTTCAACAGTGTGGGGTGCCTCAAGTAGACTTCATTTCCACTGGTGCCTAGTAAGTATGTAATAATCTGCCTCAATGACTATCATCCTGCCGCACTTACACCCACAATGATGCAGTGATTTGAGAGACTGGAATTGAAGTATATGAACCCCTGCCTGAGAAGCAACTAGGGTCCACTCCAACTAGACTACTGGAGCAACGGGTTCAAAGCAGATGCTAACTCATTATCTCTTCACTGAACCCTGGGACATCTGGACAGCAAATGTGCATACATCAGGATGCTCTCTACCAACTACAGCTCAACATTCAATACTATTATCCCCTTAAAATTAATCAATAAGCTTCAAAAGCTTGGCCCCAATAACACCTTGTGAAATAGGATCCTCGATTTCCTCATCAGCAGCCCAAGTCCATTTGGATTGGCAACAACATCTCCTCCACAATCTCCATCAGCACAGGTGCACCACAAGGTTGTGTGCTTAGCCCCCTGCTCTACTCACTTTACACTTACGACTGTGTGGCTAAGCATAGCTCCAATGCTGTATTCAAGATTGCTGATGACCCCGCTAACGTAGGTCAAGTCAACGTGGTGGTGAATCAGCATACAGGAAGGAGATTGAAAATCTGGCTGAGTGGTGCCACAGCAACAACCTCTCGCACAATGTCAGCAAGAGCAGGGATCTAATTGACGTCAGGAGGAGGAAACCAGAGATCCATAAGCCACTCCTCATCAGAGGATCAGAGGTGGAGAGGGTCAGCAACTTTAAATTCCTCAGCATTATCGTTTCATAGGATCTGAACTGGGCCCAGTACGTAAGTGCAATTATGAAAAAGACATGACAGTGCCTCTACTTCCTTAGGAGTTTGCGAAGATTCAGCGTGAAATCTAAAACTTTATCAAACTTCTATAGATGTGTGGTGGAGAGTATATTGACTGGCTGCATCAAGGCATGATATGCATCAATGCCCTTGAATGGAAAATCCTACAAACAGCCCAATGCATTATGGGTAAAGCTATCCACACCATTGAGTACATCTAGGTAAAGCATTGTCACAGGAAGGCAGCATCCATCATCAGGGATCCCTACCACTCAGGATCATGCTCTCTTCTCACAGCATCCATGAGGAAGAAGGTATAGGAGCCTTTGGACTTACATCATCCGATTCAGGAACAGTTATTAACCCTCTACCATAGGACTCTTGAACCATAGGGACAAGTTCACTCACACTTGCCCCATCATTGAACTGCTCCCACAACCTATGGAATCACTTTCAAGGACTCTTCAATTCATGTTCTTGTTATTTATTGTTTATTTATTTATTATCATTATTACTTTCTTTTTGTATTTGCACAGTTTGTTATCTTTTGTACACTAGTTCAACAGCCATGTTGGTACGGTCTTTCAGTGATTCTATTGTGTTTGTTATTGTATTATGGATTTATTGACTATGCCCACAAGAAAATAAATCTCAGGGTTGTAGATAGTGGCTTATATGTACTATGATAATAAATTTACTTTTGAACTTCCGAACTTCGAACTTTTTAATTCCTCTAAACAGTGAGGTATTTGGGCCTATTCTGCTTAATCTCTCTTCATAGACCATACGGTATCCCACCCCACTCCCTCCATCTCAGGAATCTGTATCATGATGACAGATACTAGACTGAATGGAGATTACTTATTCTGCAACAATAGTCCAACTCCTGTTCTTCAAAGGCTTTCCACCATTAATAATGTTTATTAGTAGGCAAGCAATCATGTTGGTGTTTGTTTCCCGGTCCTGCCTGTACCTGTATATGACGAGAAAGCTCTAAGACGTCAATAGGTATTACACCTCTTGTTGACAATGGAATACTCAACTCTCCCCATGAACATAACCAGAACAACTCACAAAACTATCAGCCCCATCCAACACAAGCATTTGATTGCTGTCCTTGTTTTTCAGCTGCAAAATTTAGTATCAGCCTACTAATTTTCACATCGTAACTATCATGCATGCTTACTGGTCTAACTTCAGGTGTTTCATGCAAATTCTACTACAGTGTTTATATCAATCTACAAACATATTTGTCTTATTGTTTTACCGTGACTGAATGCTTGAGCTTAAGTATTTTTGACTGTCAGAGGATGTTAAATGTTATGTTTAAAAATTGATTCCCTACACAATCACTGGGTGTTTTTGCATGTACTTATAACTTCATATTTGCAACACAGGAATGCTTTTTTGTTGTTGATTTAGTAAACCTGTACATGAAACCTCGAGATTACGTGGAATTGTAATTTCTCATAAATATTTGATGAAGTTTTTCTCTTCCATGTTTTGTCCATGGCAGAAATGGGAAGTACTAATACACCGATCATCAGCTTAAATCCAGCCACAGATGTTGGTGAGTATGCATTTGTATTTGTTTGATATAGGGATGCTTTTATTAAAGGTCGTTACTCTTTTTATAATATTCGTACACTGTTAAATATCGTTTATACTCCCTCACAAAATGTTCCTGAGTGTGTTATCTCTTTAGATGCCGAGAAAGCTTTTGATAGAGTAGAATGGCCTTATTTATTTAAGGTGCTTGAAAGGTTTAATTTCAGCTTGAAATTTATATCCTGGATTAAACTCTTATATTATTCTCCTGTGGCCTCGGTCCGTACTAACTCTTTAAGTTCACCTTTTTTCCCTCTTTTTCGAGGTACTCGACAAGGCTGTCCTCTTAGTCCCTTATTATTTGATATTGCATTAGAATCTCTTGCGATTGCCATTCGAGAATCTTCAAATATTACTGGGATAACTCGGGGCTTAAAGTCCCATAAATTATCACTCTATGCTGATGATTTACTTTTATATATTTCTAATCCTCAAAAATCCATCCCGGCTGTTTTAGAGTTATTAGCACAATTTGGTCTTTTTTCAGGTTATAAATTAAATCTTAGTAAGAGTGAACTCTTTCCGATTAATAAACAACTTCCCTTATATTATAAATTTCCATTTAAATTGATTAATAATTATTTTTCATATCTTGGGATTAAAATTACTTGTAAATACAAAGATTTATTTAAGACTAACTTTTTACCATTAATAGACCATATTACTCAACTTTCATCTAAATGGCTTCCTTTATATTTAACTTTGATTGGTCGTATTAATGCAGTTAAGATGTTTTTTTTGCCAAAATTTTTATATATATTTCAGGCGTTACCAATCTTTGTTCCAAAATCTTTTTTTGACAAAGTTGACTCTAAAATTTCTTCATTTATTTGGCAGAACAAAAACCCGAGACTGGGTAAAATACATTTACAGAAAGCTAAGAGAGATGGAGGTTTAGCATTACCTAACTTTAGATTTTATTATTGGGCAATTAATATTCGACATATGAAATTCTGGTTACTGGACCAGGATATACAATCCATTCCTAAATGTGTAGTATTGGAATTACAATCTGTTCAGGGTTTTACACTTGGCTCCATTTTAGGTTCCTCTCTTCCTTTTGATTGGAAACGCCTTAAACAGGTGTCTAACCCGATAGTTAAATATACCTTGCGTATTTGGTTTCAATTCAGAAAATTTTTTGATCTTAATCAATTTGGGTTAGCGATTCCTATTTTAGGTAACATTTTTTCCTCCCTCTTTTACGGATCGTGCTTTTCAAATTTGGAAGACTAAGGGTATTTCACGGTTTTTGGATTTATTTTTAGATGGTTCCCTTATGTCTTTTGAACAATTATCTAATAAATATAACTTATCAAGAATACATTTTTTCAGATATTTACAAGTTAGAAATTTTCTAAGTACTATACTTTCTTCCTTTCCAATGCTCCCTCTTACATACATTTTAGATACTATAATCAACCTTAATCCATGTCAGAAAGGTGCATCGGCTATGATTTATAATATTATTATGAAACTTAGGAAAACTCCATTTGATAAGATTAGGGTAGATTGGGAACAGGAATTGGGGTTTACCATTTCTGTGGATGACTGGGGGCAGATTTTACAATTAGTCAATACTTCCTCTATCTGTGCTAAACATTCCCTAATTCAATTTAAAGTTGTTCATAGAGCACATATGTCCAAAGATAAGTTAGCGCGCTTTTATTCTCATATTAATCCTTTTTGTGATAGATGTCCGGGGCAGATAGCCTCTTTAACTCATATGTTTTGGTCTTGCCCTACTTTGGAAACTTTTTGGAGAGACATTTTTAATATTATCTCCAAGGTATTGAATATAGATATCTCTCCTCACCCTATTACTGCTATCTTTGGACTACCTAAAATTTCCAGTAATCTCTCCCCTTCAGCCCGTAGAATGATTGCATTTCTTACTTTAATGGCGAAAAGATGTATCTTACAACATTGGAAAGAGCTTAATGCTCCAACTACCTTTTTTTGGTTTTCTCAGACGATATTATGCTTGAACTTGGAGAAAATTAGAAGCAATCTTTATGACTCCTCTTTTAAATTTGAACAGACTTGGAGATCTTTTATTCAATATTTTCATTTAATGTAATATATACCCTTCTTGTTTTTTTCACTGTTTTTAATGGAGGTCGGGATTGAGGACGTGATTTTAAGTTTAACTCTGTTTGGTTTCAAGTTAGCCCATTGCTTTGCGTTGCTTTTAGTTAGTTGCACGGTGGGTTTTTTTTGGGGTTTTTTTTTTCTTTTTCTCCATTGATATATATATAAAATTAGTATACTATTATGTTACCTTGGTATAATATGTTTAAATTACATTGTTTGTAGTATTTTTTTGTATTAATATCTTCTGTAATTTTATTATATTCTAACAATGTATTAGTGTCTATATGGCTTACCTTTTTGTATACTTATTTAATAAAAAGATTTAAAAAGATATAGGGTTGCTTGCACTCACTCACTCATAGACACATACACAGTCACACATATGTTTTTTAAATGGTTTTATGGATCTTTAAAACCATCTGAATTAATACTTATATTATATGAAGCCTACTAAAAGATATGCATATCTAAAATAATCTACTGTAAATTACTACCATGATCTACATTCCAAATATATCTAATATTACCAGTTTCACTTGGAATAATTTTCTAAAATGCAACCCTATTTTAAACTTTGTTCTTGGTCAGTTTTGAGACAAATATTAAATCTGACCATTTTAAAATCTGATCTGAATGTCAAATTGTGTAGCAGCCAATTTACAGTTGCCATTTCAGTGATAACCATTTCAGTAACAACTTTGTTTTGGTTTAAGATTAAGTACATATTAGTATCCGTGGTGCTTACTCAAGATCTTATGCATAAAGTACAATGCTTTACAGTACCAGTGACCCAGGTTCAATTCCCACCACTGTCTGTAAGGAGTTTAACGTTTTCCCCGTGACCACATGGCTTTCCTCTGGCTGCTGCGGTTTCCTCCCACATACCAGTTGGTAAGCTAATTTGTCATTGTAAAATGTCCTGTAGTTAGGCTAGGGTTAAATCAAGAGTCATATGGTGGAGTGGCTCAAAGTACTGGAAGTAGTTTCTAGAGTAGGTTACATGGTCGGCACAACATTGTGAGATGAAGGACCTGTAATGTGCTGTAGAGTTCTATGTTCTAAGTTCTATGATCTAGATATGAAGCCTTGTAATGGTCTTGTTCTTGAATAGTACAAATACTAAACTTCTAATTATCAGTGCCTTTCAGTTAACTGAACAAGATGGCCTAGAATGTGCAAAAATGCAGAAGAATAGGCATGCATATTATTCTTCAGTTGTCTAAATAGAGTTAACTGATAATAGTTTGATTTTGAGTTAGTGTGATATCTTCTTGTTTTCAAGGTCCTATACTGCCCACTGTTGATGATAAGACAGGAGTGCTACAATCAAACATTCGATTCTACCATGAACTGTGGTTCATTATACTAATGGCAATTCTTGGGTTGATGTGTGTTGCTATATTCTTGTCCATCCTACTACAAAGGGCAGTAAATAAACAACCATACAAACGAGAAAGGCCACCTTTAATTCCATTAAAGAAGAGGACTAATCTACCTAATGAATCCTTCATGGTAAGATAGTTACTTGTCTTCCTTTATTAGCACTTAGAAATTATAAGGCATAAGATTCAGGAATATGCTAACAAAATCATAATAGTTATCCATGCCTAGTTAGTTTGAAATGTTGCAAGTGAGCTTTCTCTTGAAACACTGCAGTCGTCAATCTTGCAAGATGTTAGGTAAGCAATTACAGGAATATTTACAGAATGCTGATGATGGAGTGAGAATTTTTGTCTAAGTCATGAGTGTGTGACTTGGAGTTACCCCATGACATTACTGCTTTTGTCCTTCCTGTTGTTAGTAGGTGCTGGGGAAGGAAGTTCTATTATAGTAACTTTAGTCAATCGCTGCTTATGTTTCATAAATCATGCAGGATACAGTCAATGTATTTTCAAAATCCTTCACTTCCCCAGACTACATTTTTTCAAGACCTCTGTGAAAAATGTAAAATCCTCACTGCCCCAGGGAAATCCTTGGCCCAAGACCAGGCAAGAATTCAGGAAAGCACCAATCACTTCATCTCTCTACAAACAAAAAAAAAACCCCAAGCAACAAAATAAATCCCAATCAAGTCTCTCACCTATGGTTAGGTTCTCTGTGGCAGCTTTTGTCAGTCCTACATAGGAATCAACAATTATCAATTAATTGTATAGAAAGCAAGTTATCATCAACGCCAGAGGACTGCCTAAGAAATGGTAGATTATGCCCGAGTGATTTAAATGGGTCATTATCAAATTGTAAAACTTCATTTTGGGTGGAAATACTGAACAAACAAGTGGAAATTTAATTTTTTAAAATAAAAATGGGGAAGTTGGAAACACTCTATTGGTGAGGTAGCATCTATTGATATGAAAGCAGTTAACTTTTCAGGTTGAAGATTTTTTGATAGAGTTGGAGAGAGAGAAAACAAATTGGTTTTAAATTGCAGGGAAGATGGAGGAAGGATGGTTCGGACAAAGGGATATCTCTGTTAGAATAAGGCTGTGAGTGCTATGGGGATAAAATGCTGATGAAGTGAACATTTTGTTAGGTTAATGAGTGACACTAGAAGTAAGAACAAAGTCTCTCTGAAGAGACTTGTGGCAGTTACATCAAATATAGTCCTAATGCTACCTCAGCCAGGATCAGCTTTCTCAGTCATCAAACATTAGAACCTGTAATATTATTTTCATTTTCTAAGACGATGCTTTTACTCTTTTGACCACCAGGGTGTGCTGGTTCTGCAATTTAACTTTTAGTAACAACCAATGGCCATCAAAAGTATGTGCTGCTCAAAACAAACAAACCTCACTGACTGTGACAAACAAGCAAACAGTCTTTTTTAAAAAAACTTCTTCCATGTTAATGGAAATAAATTTACTCAGAGCTTCCTCCTTACTGTTATAACTTCAGAAACATGATTTCTGTTGCATTTCTTTTAAAGTTTCAGTTGCAGTTTAGTCAAAAATCTGAGGTAACATATTGACTTTTTCACATTAATATCAAAATCAATTACCTTGAATTTATCTATAATCCTTCCTTCAACATCTTTACAAGCATCCTTAATAATCTATGTTGGGTGTGCTCTCTACCTTATGTATATAACTTTCTTCTAAACATCTTTATTTGAATTCCAATGAAATATTATAAAGTATTATTTTAATGAAACAAGCATCTTTAGAAAGTGTAAAACTCTCAGGAATTTTGAGAAAGTAATATAGGAAATGAGCACAGAAAATTAAAATGTTTTATTTTTAGCATTAACGATTTTACAATGATGTATCAGCTTTTGTACTTTTGTATTGGAGTAGAATTTTTACTAATTTTTTAACATTTGCAACTTTGTTAATTGTGCATTAGTTTGGCACTTCTGTGTTGATTAGAGTTTTACAACAGTATCTATGATCCACCAGTCTACTTTCTTTTTGATTACATCAGTGCGTTGGGCACATGAAAGACCCTCTGAGATATTGACACCCAGGAACTTGAAGCTGCTCATCTTTTCCACCACTGACCCCTCAATGAGGATTGATGTCTGTTCTCCCAACTTCCCCTTCCTGAAGTCCACAATCAAGTTCTTGGTCCTGGGAGGGTGTTGTTGCAATACTAGTCTACCAACTGATCCATTTCACTCAACACTATCTGATATTCTACCAACAACAATGGTGTCATCGATGAATTTACAGATGGCATTTGAGCTGTGCCTGGCCACACAGTCATAAGTGTAGAAGGAAGAGATCAGTGGGCTAAGCATGCATTCTTGAGGTGTATCAAAGTTAATTGTAAATAAGGAGGAGATGTTATTACCAATCGGTACTGACTGTGAGCTCCCCATAAGGAAGATTAGAATCCAGTTGCAGAGGGTGGTACAGAGACTCAGGTTTTGAAGCATGTTGATTAGTAGTGATGGTGTTGAAATCTGAGCTGTGATCGATAAAGAGCAGCCTTAGAGTATGTTTGCTATTGTTTATGTGCTCCAAAGCTGTGTGGAGAGCCAGTGAAATTGTGATCTGTTGTGGAGATAGAACAGTCACAGTAGGTCTAGGTCATTGCTCAGGCAAGAATTAATTGTTGCCATAACCAACCTCTCAACGCATTTCATCATGTTAGAATGAGTGCCACCGATCGATAGTCATTGAGGCAAATCACCCTTTTTTTCCGGGGCTCTGGTATGATTTTGAAGCAGGTCAGAATCTTCAACTGCAGCAGTGAAAGGCTAAAGATGTCCTTAAACTCTCAAGTCAGTTGGGTGACACTGACTTTCAGTACTCTACCAGATACACCGTAACACCTTGCGAAGGCTCACGCTCTTGAAGGATATTCTGATGTCAGCCTCTGGGACAAAGATCACAGGATACACAGATGTAGTGTTCTTTAGCAATAATGCATTTAAACGATATTTAAACTTCACCAAATTGAAAGTATTACCAGCATTTATGTGTGCAGTTAGAGAATGAGATTCCAAAAATCCCTTTAAGATTATGTGGTTTTGCAGATTCACTTGTCTCCCTGCAGGTGAATATTCACCTTCATCTTCAGTGCTTTGGCTGTGTGAGAAGAGTATTTAAAATCAAATCCTTAAAACCCATGCAAAGTTCACCTCTACCTTCATTACTAATCGACAAGCTCCAAAACTTGTATTTCCTTCTGCAGCTAGATCCTTGTCTTCTTATCAGGAGATCATTGTCAATGTGGATCAGTAATAAAATTTCCTTGCCTCTGATTGTCAACACAGGCTTAGCCCACTGTGTTACTCTCTACACACTCACGGCTGTGTGATGAGGCACAGCTCAACCACCTATAAATTCATCGATGACACCACCTGTTGTTGGCAAAGTCTCAAAATGCAATGAAGAGGGAACAGGAGCAAGGTAGACTGGCTGGCTGAGTGGTGTTGCAATAGCAAATTTGCACTTGGTGACAGCAAAACCAAAGAATTGATTGTGTCTTTCATAAAGGGGAAGTCGGGAGAACACAAATCTCTGAGGGCTCAGGGATGGAAAAGGTAAGCAGCTTCAAGTTCCTGGGTGTCAACATCTCAGAAGATTTATCTTGAGGCCCAACACATCGATGCAATCACAAAGAAGACACACCATCCGTCAAGGACATCTTCAAAAGGCAGTGCCTCAAGAAGGAAGCATTAAGTCAAGACATCCACTCTTCTCAGGGAGGAGGTACAGGAGCCTGAAGACCTACACTTAATGTTTTAGGAACAGTATCATTCCCCTCCATCATCAGATTTGTGAAGGGTCCATTAACAATACATCACTATTCCTCTTTTGCAGTATTTGAAAGTATAAAGAAATTTGGTCTGTCCCCTAAAACCCTCACTAATTTTTATAGATGAACCGTAGAAAACATTCTTCTAGGGTGCATCACAACCTGGTATGGAAGTTGTCCTGTCCAAGACCGGAAGAACCTGCGGAAGATCGTTAACATGGCGCAGCACATCACACAAACCAATCTTCCGTCCGTGGACTCACTTTACACCGCACGCTGTCGGAGCAGTGCTGCCAGGATAATCAAAGACACGACCCACCCAGCCAACACACTTTTCGTCCCTCTTCCCTCCGGGAGAAGGCTCAGGAGCTTGAAGACTCCTACGGCCAGATTTGGGAACAGCTTCTTTCCAACTGTGATAAGACTGCTGAACGGATCCTGACCCGGGTCTGGGCCGTACCTTCCAAATATCCGGACCTGCCTCTCGGTTTTTTTGCACTACCTTATTTTCCATTTTTCTATTTTCTATTTATGATTTATAATTTAAATTTTTAATATTTACTATCAATTTGTAATCCAGGGAGCAGGAAGCGCAGAATCAAATATCACTGTGATGATTGTACGTTCTAGTATCAATTGTTTGGTGACAATAAAGTATAAGGTATTTATTTATTTTATCTTATAGTAATTTTGTGCACTGCTGCCACAATGCAAATACTTTCTTTCTCAATGTCAACAAGACAAAGGAGATGGTTATTGACTTCAGGATAACTCACACCACTCACACCCTTCTTTACATCGGCAGCACAGCAGTGGAAACTGCGAGCAGTTTCAAACGCCTGGGAGCGCACATCTCACACAACCTCTCGTGGTCCCAGAAAACACACTATACAAAATCAGGAAAGCTCACCAATGCCTTTGCTTTCTGAGGAGGCTGAAGAGAGCTGGACTATGCACATCTATACTCACATGGTTCTATAGGAGCACAGAAGAGGGCATCCTAACGTGCTGCGTCACTGCATGGTACGGAAACTGCACGGCGGTAGACAGGAAGGCTCTACAAAGGGTAGTCAAAACTGCCCAAAACATGACTGGCACCAGCCTAACCACCACCAAGGTGCCAGAAAAGGGCCAGTAACATCATGAAGGATCCCACCCACCCTGCTCATGGACTGTTTGTCCCACTCCCGTGAGGCAGGAGGCTACGTGGCATCTACAGCAGGACCACCAGATTCATACTCCTTTACACTTACATACTGGAAATAGCATTAAACAATCTTGAAATGTGTAAATGACAAATTTCACAACATACATCTGTGAAAATAAAATATTCTGATTCTGATAAAAAGTTCAAGGATGACCTTAAATCCTCTTTGGTAAGATGTAAGATACTCAGCGACTCATAAGAATACATCTCCCCCTAAATGGAGAAAGAACATTTAGGAAGTGTTGAGAACCTTGCATCCATGTATCTTCCACAGAAGCCTAGTCCTGATAAACATCTTGGCCCAATACATCAACAATTTATTCCCTTCCATAGATGCTGACTGACTTGCTGAGTTTATTCAGCATTTTGTGTGTGAAGCCCAGTGAAGATGCCTAAAATACCTCCCAAAAAACTTAGCTGCACACACAAAATGCTGGGGGATCTCAGCAGGCCAGGCAGCATCTATGGAAAAGAGTACAGAGGGCATTTCAGGCTGAGATCCTTCAGCAGGGTCTCGGCCTGAAACATCGACTGTTTACTCTTTTCCATAGATGCTGCCTGGCCTGATGAGT
Source organism: Mobula hypostoma (assembly GCF_963921235.1). Taxonomy (NCBI): domain Eukaryota; kingdom Metazoa; phylum Chordata; class Chondrichthyes; order Myliobatiformes; family Myliobatidae; genus Mobula; species Mobula hypostoma. The sequence continues at coordinate 46,667,749 of NC_086104.1, forward strand.
TCCTCCAGCACTTTGTGTGTGTTGCTTGGATTTCCAGCCTCCACAGACTTTCTCCTGTTTGTGATTGGATTTCCCAAAAAACTTATCTACCTGGCCCATCAAGTACCTCCTCCTGCTCCCCCTGTGTCTGAGAACATGGATACCAACTTGGCCTTGGCCTTGAACCCCAAAGAACTGGATTGGAAACAAGTTATCTTTGATCACAAGAGATTGACTAAGAGAAGATAAATATAGTAGATACATTAAGAATTCAAGGGTTTTAACCAATGGATAATTTGTCAAGGTTCACATTTACTAACTACAACATCTCACGATTATGTAAGCTATGTTAAATGTAGCTGTTAAATTTTTTCTTTTCAGTTTGATGCTGTTGCAACACCCTCCGATGCTTCAAGTTCTGTCACATTAAAGAGTTATACAATGTGTTTTGAGGTATGTCTAAGCGTGTGTCTTTTTTATCCTGCAGTGTTACTACTTGCATTACTTTTTTAATATAATGCATGTATCATTTATTTTCAAAAGTATAGTTAAAAGTAATTGTTGTTATGTAAAAGTCTTTGCCAGATTTTCAGAAAAGAATGTTTAAAACCAGATAATGCCATAATAAATTACACAGGTACTGTGCTTAGTGCTCAGGTTATGTTCCCAAGAAGAAGAGTAGTAATGAAATTTGTACTAAAAATGGGTCATGATAGCATTATAAATAGATAGAGAGAGAGGGAGAGAGAGAAAGAGAGAGAGAGAGAGACAGAGAAACAGACAGGGAGAGAGCCATTTTTTACTTACACTATCACTGTTCTGGGAATCTGGCACAAACACCTACTTCCCCATTATTGCACACTGTTCTGCTGGGATCATGTGAAGTGAGATCTGAGGAACAGGAATCCTTGTGGCAATGAATCACCCCACAGCTGAGTATGAAGAGGCTGCCCAGGAGTGCCAGGGGTGAGTTGGCAGAGCAAATTATCTCGTGCTGTTTATGTGAAACACAAGATTGCAGTTTGACCAGAGTTATTTGTTTTAAATGTAAAATTAATCTTTATTCACCATATATATCGTACAGTATATATATATAAAATATAAGAAATACAAAAATCAGCTGATGACTTTCTTTACATTCAGAGTATTGATTGCTAGGCCGGTACATTTGTAAACAACATTTGAGGTGGATTGTCAACAGTCTGGGTTGAAACCCTGCATCATGATTAAGAGCAGAGAGAGAAGATAACCAGTAAAGAGAAGAAAGTGGACTGATGAGACAGGAGCCAAAGTTGATTATAGACCAAGGGGGCAGCGTTTTCTAACGGACATCTCATGGTACTGGAAGATGAACAAATTTTGGGCAGGCAGACCAAAGTGCATCTATAACTGAGTTGATGGTCTTCCACCAACACTCTCTGCTCTCTCCCCAGTCCTGTGGATGCACAGCTCTGCCCAACCTGCAGTAATCTAGAGCCATGGAGGACTTCAGCAACTCGTGAATCCTACAGAATTTGTAACAACGAGAAAGTTAGAGTGGCCATTGCTCGTCCCTAACAATGGCTCTCACTCATTACTCCAGCCCTGCCCTCTGCATACTTGCACATAGCAGCTGCACTGCTGACCCTAGCCTACTCATGCTGTGAGTGACTTCAGGAGTGTCAGAAGAAGACTAGCTTTTGCAACAGACTCCTGGACCCAGTTTTCCAACACAGCAGTGGGAAGTATGGGGGTTCACACGCAGTGCCTGTCACATTGAGAAAATGTCAGGGGAGGGCTACATACCTGTGACTGTTTGGACTGGAGGACCAGGAGAACCATTACAAACCAGTGCACTGCAGAAGAGCACTAAATGGGGTACCAGATTACAAAGGAACAAATTCCCCATACAATGAACAGCAACAACTATTATTGAATTGCATTTAAAATGAAGTCAATGTTCTTTTAAATCACACTGATACAGTAATTGTGATAGTTCATTGTAATTATTGTAATGAAACAAGGCACTTAGGAGGTTCGTGTATTGGAGCATGAGTGCTACTTGAAGTCAATGATATCTTATGTTTATAATGCAGCAAAGAAAATGATGTTACTCAGACCGACATTAATATTTAGATAACAGCCTTGCCTGAATGAACACAATTTTATTTGACTCATAATGTTGTGGGTACAATTCCACTCCAGGTGCTGAAGCATATAATTCTTTCTGACACCTTAAAGTAGTAGCAAGGATTTCAACTGCAGAAACGCCTAGCTAGGGACAGATTTAGTTGTTACTGTAGAATATCAGTGACCGGGAAATGTGGTTCAGAATTTGTTAGTGAATGTGTAGAAACTGCTGGGGTTGAGTTGTTCTCCAACCTTGGCAACTTCCTTGCAAACATCTTGTCACCATGTGAGGAGACATCAGTGCTCTGTTGATTGTGGTGTGTCCTCCGAATGCCTGGCTTTTATATACTAAAGGCCAAGCATTCAGGGGACACACCACAATCAACACCGCACTAATGATGTCTCCTCACATGGTGATGAAACGTTTGCAAGTTGCCAAGGTCGGAGAACGACTCAACTCAATCATCAACCACTGAGCTACACATTATCCAGATTATTTCCAATGTGGAAACTATTACTGTATTATCAGAGATTATTGCTGAGGTGCAGCATGTAAATGAGTGATATGAAAGGACCAAGTTTTGACCATTGAGGATGCCGGAACTAATAGTTAGGAAGAAGGAAGGGAAGCAATGACAGCAATTCTCTGATTACAACTGTAGAGACAAAAACTGAGCCAAACAAGTGCTGTGTTACCCAGCTGGTCATCAATGGCAGAAGAGGATGGTGTAGTCAGCTGTGTTTAAGGTTGCAGACAAATCAGGATGAAGACGAGGGATGTTTTTGTTTAGACTACTAGGTTAAGGAGCTATCAGGGAACTTTAGATCAGATATTGTGCAATGAGCAGGTGGTCAATTAACAGTCCTGCTATGTGCAATCTTTTAGGGAAGATAAAATGAGAGAATTCCTCTTTAAGGTAGAAAGTGAATTGCTGGACATTCTCATGGAATAAATGAGTTCTGTTTTTACAGTGTTCACTAGTGAATTTTATTCAGGTGTCAGAAAACACATGTAATCAAAAGTGCATTCAACTGATCAGAGAACAATTGTTAAAATTGGAGAAAGAAGGGAAATGTGTTCTGTTGTTAATGGGAATGATGTATGCGTATACATCAAACTTCTACATTTAATAGCATTGTTGACTTGTTTGTTTATAGGGGCATCCATTAATCAGGTATTTGTAACCCAGGATGGTCTGTAGTTCAGTCTGAAACCAGAATCCTGAATCAAAAAAGAGCTGCGAAAATTGTGTTGGTTGTGATAAATAGGGGAGCTTCAGTGAAAGATATGACAGTTGTTAACATTTAAGGAGAGAATGCTGGAATTATAACTGTTATACATTCCTTTCTTGTACAAAGAAATCAAAAGAAAAACAACTCAAACTATACTGAACAGAAGAAATTAAGAATAGTATTAAATCTGGAGAGGAGTCATAAAAAGTAGCAAGCTTAAGCATTATGAGCAGTCGAGAATTCAGTAAAAAGGAACAAAGGGATGGATTTAAAGAGCATTAATAAAGTTTGAGAATAAATATGTAAGGAATATTGGATAAACTATCTAAGCTTCCACAAGTATATAAAAAGACAAAGGTTAACAAAGGCAAATGCAAGTCCCTTATAGTCATAAATATAAGAATTCATAACGGGAATAAAGAATGTGCAGAACAATTAAGCACATGGGTAAATAAGTATATTGGTTTTATTATTGTCACATGCACTGTGCAGCAGTGGAAAAACTTGCCTTGCATACCATCCATACAGATGAATTCTTTACAATAGTTTTTTTTCAGATGTACAACGTAAAAACAATGTGAAGAATAAAGTGTCGCAGTACAGAGAAACTGTAGTGCAGATAAACAGTATGGTGTGAGGTTACAAGAGGTAGATTGGTAGTCAAGAGTCTATCTTATCATATTTGGGAAGGGATTCAATATTCTTATAACAGTGGGATAGAGGCTGTCCTTGAACCTGGGTGGTATGTGCTTTCAGGCTTTGATGTCTTCTGCCTGATGGGAGCGAGGAGAAGGGTAAATGTCTAGGGTGGTTGAGATTTTTAAATATGCTGGCTGTTTTACTGAGGCAGCAAGAACTACAGACAGAGTCCATGGAAAGTCTGTGAATTGCGGAGTACAATTGATTTGGTCTTCTTGGAAGAGAATGCAAATAACTTCACAGAAATGCCAGGAGAACAGAAGTTTAATGAAAAGAAGGAATTAAAGGAATTACTGTTAGAACACAAAATTAATGAGACTGAATGCTATTAAGTTCCCAAGATCTGATTGTCAATGTCCCTGCAAATGTAACAGTACTTTGTAAATATCATGGAAGGAGAGTGAAAACAGAACAACAGAACAGTGAAGCTAACATTAGCTACAGGGAAATGCTGAAGTCTAGAATACTGGAACTAGACAATGAACATGGATTTATGAAAGGGACCAGAGTTTCTTTGAGCATGCTACTGGTTGAGTAATTAAGGGAGAACTAATTCATGTGGTGTATTTTGATTTTCAGAAGGACTTTGATAAAGTCCTGCTATAGAGGTTTGTGCACAAAATTAAACCACATGGTAAAGGTAAAATAGCAACATGAATTGAAAATTGGTTGGCAGTAGGAAACAGAGAGGGTTTCTTTTTCCGGGTAACTAGAGGGTATTGCAGGGTCAGTGCTTGCCCTGCAGCTATTCACAATATATTGCAATGGTTTGGATAAGAGAACTGTAAGAAAAAAGGAAACATGCTGTACTTTTCAAATCTTAATGTAAAAAGTTGTCTAGGTGTCCTTGTACACACTTCAATAGAAGTGAACATGCATGCAGGTGCAGCCAGCTGTAAAATGACAAGTGATTTGTTGGCCTTCATTGCAAGAAACTCTGAATACAGAAGCAAAGATCTCTTGTTGCAATTATGTAGAGCCTCAGTACGATCACACCATGTGCGGGTTTGGATTCCTTATCTAAGAATGGACATGCTTGGCATAGAGGGAATGTAATGAAAGGTTTACTAAGCTGACTCTTGGTATGGCAGATTTTTTGTAAGTGGAGTGATTGGGTCAACAAAGCCTGTACTATCTAGGTCTTAGAAGATTGAGGATCCATCTCACATTAGTATTCAGAATTCTGTTTTACTCATTTATTTAGAGATACAGCACACAGCAGGCCCTTTCGACCCAACAAGCCACGCTGCCTAGCAACCCATCTACTTAACCCTTAACCTAATCAGAGGACAATTTACAATGACCAGTTAACGGGTACGTCGTTGGAATGTGGGAGGAAACCAGAGCACCGGGAGGAAACCCATGTGCTCACGGGAAGGGCATACAAACTTCTTAAAGACTGCAATGGAATGGAACTCCTAACTCTACCCTGAGCGGTAATAGCTACACTACCATGGTGCCCTAATTCTCGCATCCATCTGTACGACGAGGAATCCTAAATTAGTGAGAAACTGCATTTCCATTGGTGAAGCCTTCCCTCATTAACTGGCAAAATTCTGTGCTCAGGTATTTAGACTTGAAGCTCTCTGTTCAGCATGTGAACACTTAATACTCAGAAATTCATAGTACACCAACATTTTTTTAAAAGATACTGAATCAGTGTGTTACATTACCTAGATGGAATTGTCCTTGACTTAGATTTCATGGAAGAACATGCCTGATTTTGTTCTAGAGAAATAGTAATTTACAGTTTAATAGCCTTCATTCAATTAGCTGTCAATATTTATCTATAATTAATAGATAATAATGTTGTGTAAGAAAGCACTGATCTGATCTGGTATGTTCCTCATTAAATAATAATGATGTGCCATAAATTGGGGAAAAGAGTTTGGGGTTGTGAAATAAAATCTATTTTCAGCATGCACGCTACAGGCTCAGAACCTGTGTTATACAGTACAAACATTTATTTACTAATCACTAATGATAGTCATGAATGAACATTAATATTTTGACTTATAGGGGCTTACGGACACCAAAATTTCAGAACATAGATCTCACATGAGTAACTGCAGCATGTCAGTGATACATGTGCCGAGCCGGAGTCAGCTGAGTCACGCCAGTTCCCAGAATTCCCTGCACCGCAGTGTCAGTCAGCTGATCGATACCCATGACAAGAAATCCCTGATGGAAAGCTCAGTGTGGGAATTCTTTGCACAGGGACGTGACAGTGGAATGGTAATTGAATCATAAATATTTATAGAAATTGTATATTTACAACATTCAGGAGGTGAAATTGGGCAATGGAAAAATGAATCAGAATTGATGAAGATGGGACTTTCCGCTTATTTATAGTCCATCATGTACGCTGAAAAGTATGAGCTCCTATATCTTACATGTCTTGTGTAAGAGGAGTTTCTTTAAAATCACTGACTTAATCCTATTTGATAATCTGAATTCATGAAGTGATTCATTAGACATAGAAAAAAATGGAAATACTAGAAATTCACATGTGCTTGTTTGAACTTAATTAGATACTCACAATGCAGTCTCTGTGAAGCTAAACACAGGTAGGGTGGCCACTTTGCACAATATTTCTGATCAGTCTTCAAAATCATCCTAACCAATCAGTTGCCTGCCACTATAAGTCTCCATCCTACTCCGATTGTGACATCTCTGCCTCTGGCCTCTTGCAGTGCCTCAACAAATTCATCAGAATTAAATACACAGTCATCCATCAGTGAACGTGAAAAGATAGGAACTGATATTTTCATTATCTGATTGTATTCACAGCATCAAGTCACACAGTTTAACAACTTTTAGTTTAAATCTGCACAACTATTTGAAGTTGTTGTAAATGAATAATACTCACTTAATATATTTTTCTCATTTCTCTTTCAGTACCCAGATGATGATGATCTATTGGAGTCTATCAAAGGTTTTAGTTCAGTTACAAAGGAGCACACAATATTTACAGACACCCAGTTATAAGAAAAAATACTCCATAATCAGGTTCCTATATCTTTATAGTATTGTTTGTTGTTTATATGTTTCTTTGTTTTGAAAAAAATGGGTAGCAAATTGAAGATTATCAGTTAGTAGCTACAATTGCCAGTTTTCATCAGCAGTATTTTTTTTTCCTATAAGTTTTAATTTTGGCATAATTCTCAATTCCACAAGTTGCAATCCAGAGTGTGAAAAGCTTTTTGTCCAGCAGAGGGCCCCATTTTAGAGTTTTTTTGTGTGTGTGTGAGTGTGTGTGAAAATAGTATCTCAATTAAAGATATAAAATTCAATGAATGGCACCCTGTACAACTTCATGTTCATACCAAGTCAAGGTTCAGGGAAATCTGAGAATCTGAAATGAAGAAAAGAAAGCTGAGGAATAGCTACGAGGTAATATAGGCAGATAGGAAAACTGAAATAACATTTCAGTTAAGTAACTTTTATTGCTCCCTCTGCACCTAAGCTGATCCAAACTTCTGCCTTCCATGTTCCAGCTAGTACCATGTTTATTCACCTATCACCTTTGCATGGGTATATCCACTATCTTCTAGCTGAGTATTTCTACAATTATAAAAATTCTCTCCTCTGTTTCTATTTACGTTGTACTAACAAGCTGACAGAATACATTAAAATAAAATAGGTTAAACAGCAGAAAAATAGGCAATGGCAACATTTTGAATGCATTTATAAGAACTACCATAGATGATTTTTTTTATTAATATTTGAAAGCAAATATTACAGACTTAATAATACATTGTATAAATGAACTAAAATACTTTAGTCCTTTATTCAAAGATGGTTCATATAACACAAATAATAGTTTGGAATGTGTATACAATTTTACAGTTGTCTATCAGGTCTACTGTAGATAAATCTGAAATATGAACTGAACATATGCTAACTATGTGCTTAAAAGATTTCACACCAGAAGTGTTAATAGTTTATAAAGAAAATCAGGTCAGTGATGCCCACAGAATGATGTTGATGAGCCAGCAATATAAATGAAAAAACCAAGCTAGAAAACGCTATGTATAAATAATTTTATATTCAGAGACACAGGAATTTTAAACTCCCTGCAGATTGAAGTTTAAATAAATCATTTTTACTTGTACAATAATTGGTAGAATATTTTTATTTAATCAGACTATTTATATTAACAGAACTGTACTAAGATCTTGCAAATGAACATTCATTTGTACAAGCTGCATACACATCCCCGACATTTTTATGTTTAAGTTCACCTACTTTTTTATATACACGCAATCTATGATTAAAAATGTCCTTGAAGATATTTTGAAAGATAAACTTAGTAGTTTCAGAAATAGTAATACCAATGATAGTTACCTTAATACAAGATCAACCTCACATGACTATGTATAGCTTATTCCAGTCTCTAAAATGATTTCACCCTTGGTGACCATCACTAGTCTCTTCTATGTCCTGTTTCTCCAGGAGCTGCTATGAGAACTTGTAAGACAAAAGTTATTTTATCAAGCTTTATAAATTTGATTTTAAAAAGTATAATACAAGATGCTCGTAACTGATTCGATCAGAATCTGCTCAGCAAGAAATCAGCATCAATTGACTAATTTTAAATTCCACATAAGTATTTATCTGCTGTTTGCTTCAAAATTCTTCAAGAAAACATGTGTTTACTGTGAGCTTTGTGTAATTAATCCATGAAAAATTGTGTTCATTATTCCCAAAGCAAATTTCAAGTTCCATAAAAATATTAAGAAATACATTAAAGGATAATTTTTTTTCTTCAAGATGATGTGATAATGTATGTAATTAATTAATTCCACTTCTAATTTAGATTAGAATGGGAATTACTTCCATTTCTAGGATAAGTGAGTGAAATGTACAGAACCAGGGTAACATCAGTGCAGTGATCAATTCTTTAATATAACAATGTGACACCACGGCAGAGTAGCGGTTAGTGTGACACTATTAACAGATCGAGGCATTGTCCTCCCCATGGAATGTGTGGGTTTTCTCCAGATACTCTACTTCCTCCCACAGATCAAAGATGTACTGGGCAAGCAGCTCGAAGGATCAGAAGGGCCTATTCTGCTCTGAACCTCTAAAAGAAATGAAAATAAAATAAATAAATTGACATTCTGTTGTTGTCTTTCAAGTTATAACTGGAAATTAAATAACTTTATTACCAAATATTTCTTTATGGATTTTAAGTTGAAAGGCTATCACAATTATTGTTGTTACAACAATTTTGACAATTAAATGTTTCTAACAACATCCAATTCAGCAGAATTTCTCAAAGAACGTAGCAAAGGTAAAGTATGGGAACAGACCATTCTCAGGTTGTGCAGCTCACTCAACACAGAGAAACGATTCTCTGTCCACAGATTCCACTAGACTGGCTGAGTTCTTCCAGCATTTCTGCCATCGTTCCAGATTCCACCATATGCCACATTATTTATTTTGCACAGAAGTGGCCCATTTGTCCCTTTGAGTATATTCAAAGCTGACCATATTTTCACTCTCTCCTTCTGTCCTCATACCCATTGATGCCCTTTGGTTCTAAAACTTTATCTCCTTCTTCAGGAGAACAATTTTCCCTCTCTATCTGTGCAATCTGTCAAAATTTCAGAAATTGAAATTTGATTCCTCTCAATCTTCCAAATTTTGGTGAGTACAAATCCAATTCACCTAATAAGGAGACCGAAACCACATATAATAGATCAGGTGTAGAATCACCTTGGCCTCATATAATCTTCTTGCAATCAAAATGACATGCCTTTCACGTTCATAATTGCTTGCTATAATATGATGACAATGTTACTGTATATATTTCTCAGCTGACAAACTGTAACTTTGTTCTGAACTACTTCCATTGTGTTAATAGTTCTATATAAAATGTGATACCTGCCAGGATAAACCAAATTGCTACAATAGTTATCTTTCCTTCAGTAATTTAACCAATGCTAGTCTTAATAACTTCATAACACTGTATTTATTGTGAGGTGCCCATTTCTTGTATTCATGGTAGCCTAGGTTTTACAGAATTAATTCTGAAATGGAATAATTCAGAGCCACTCTCAGCTGAATTGCTTCATCACTGTGGTGAATACTTCAGTAAACGTATCCAGAATGATGCAAGGATACAGCAGCCACTGAACAGTCAAAGTTTTAAAAAATATTTTTATAGGATTTTTAAAACTTTTAACAAAAGCAAACTAATAACAAAAAGCAGCATCTTTAACCTCCAGTGTGTAAAAAATATAGTAGTTAGACAATTCAAAACCAAAATTGTTGATTTCAGTTTTTCAAAACAACAAAGGAGTTATTCAGAAAGAAATCAAGGCAAAATTACAGATTTCTGAATAACTTCAGGAGAAAGAGACCAGTTCTTGCACCATTCCCTGACTCCTTTCAGAATTGCTCATGTTCAGCCATTTGAATACCTGTAAGCTCTGCTAAAATGTAATGCAACTAGTCACTGCTACCCCAAACAGCACCTACCAAACCCACAAACTCTACTACTTAAAGAACAAAGATAACAAGTGCATGGGAAGCCATCACCTGCAGCACCAAATTGCACATTATCATATCTTGAAAATATCTTAAACACGAGAAAGTCTGCAGGTGCTGGAACTTCAAGGCAACACATACACAAAAAGCTGGAAGAACTCAGCAGGTCAGGCAGCATCAGTGGAAATGAATAAACAATCAATGTTTTGGGCCAAGACCCTTCTCCATCTTGCTGATTCCTCTTTTTCACTAGGTCCAAATTCTGGAAGATCTCCTCCAACAGCATTATGGGAGTACCCTCACCAAGACTGCAGCAGTTCAGAAAGGTATATTCCCAGATCCCTACCATCTTCTCAAGAACACTTGAGATGGGCAATATTTATTTAAGTGTTGACCTTGACAAGGAAAAGACTTTTTTTTAAGAAGTCCTATTCATGCCACTTTCAAGCATTGAACTCTGGGACTTAGAATGACAATTGGTGCTACATTTACTATTACTTTTCACCAATGGACTCCACATACACAATCACAAAGCATAGTCTTGCTGGGTTTCCAGAGCAACAGAATCGTTACTTGGATCCTGTTCTTTGTTAGATTTGGCGTAGTAAACTGAATAAGAGATAAGCTTTTTCTAACTGTTTTCCTCAAATTATATTCCTTTATATATTTCCAACTGGTGTTTTTAACAATATCTATATTATTGAATGTTTTGATTTATTTAACATTTTTACTTCAGTGTTAGAATAGTTGTTAACCGTCTCAAAGACTTTAAAATTACTGGAACATCCGGTTGCTTTCATGGTGATCAAGGCCTCGCTTATCACCCTGCTCTCCTGAGTCCAAGTCACTTGACAAGGTCATTTTGGAAGCAGCAGCTCTGTACTGCATTGCCTACAATCCAGTCACTTTCTGGACATTGCATCTGATATTGAGGGCTCAGAGAGTTTAGGCTGGAAGCTAATCAAATCTACACAAGGATGTGACAGCTTCTTGGGCCTGAGAAACTTTCTCCTTTCCGGATGTTTTGTAGTGTTTGAAAACTCAGACTCCAGTTTATCAACTCTTGAGTCAAATTTCTTTAATCTGCAGGAACTTCCTGTGAACCTAACTGCTTGGGATTTAATTCCATCTACCAACCTATGAGCTTCAGGTACAATGCATTGCTTGCCCTTCTACCTCTAACCTAAAAGTATATTTATTTGTTTACAATTTATAAATGGATTTTTAAAAAATCACCGGAATTTCTTGCCTATTCCTAATTACTCTTGAGCTGAGGAGCCAATGATGAGTCAAATACATTGGTAGATCTGGAACCCAAACTGAGTAAGAGTATCAGATTTCCTTCCCTGAATAACATGAATGAACTTGAGTGTTTTTTTTTATAATAATTCAGTGGTTCCATGGGTTCATTTGCTGAGGCCATCTTTTTTGTTCAACAATTCATGTTTTACACCAATAATGTTCCCAACTGCTATAATTTTTTCAATGCACCAATACAATGCTATCTAATTGTCTTTTTATAGCTTTGCTTTAAAACTTGGTCCTTCTTCATTAGTCACAAATTTAACTGTCTCCACTTGGCTGTAAACTGTGATTGAGACCAATTCTCTAAGAGAGAAAAACCAACAGCCAATCACCAATCTGTGATGTCATATTGATTGCTTGCTTGCTAGCTGCTGTTGATTAGTCAGGCCTCTGTTCAGGTCCTATTCTTGGCTCCTTATGATGGAACTCCCTTACTGGTTTTCCACTTCCCACAGTAAGTACAGCCTTTGTATTCCCACCCCTGTTTTATAATGAAATTCTTTCAAAGGTTTGATTCAACTACTTTTGCAAGTTTTATGATTCAGGAGATTGAAGGGGAATGATGAAGTGATGTTTTGTGATTTGTAAATTATTACTGTCAGCTTAAGAGAGTAATTGTGATTTGAAGTGTGGTTCTTACCTTTGCAACTAGGAGCTTGGTTGAATATTGCAGGCACGTCCTACCATCCCAACTCCTTTGCCTTTGCTTCTGCCATGGATTTCCTTCTGGAATAGCACGTAGAGCTCTTTCTTCTGTGGAGAATATGTCTTCCCCCTGCTGTCTACCTGGAACACACACCTTTCTGCTTTTCTTGTAGACATTTAGCATATTTCAACCTTTCCTGCCAAATGTACTTAGGATCAAGTTCTTCCCTAAGAGAAACATGATGTGCTGGAGGTTATTAAAGGTGTATGATTTCCTTTACACTTATGTCCATAGCAGCTATGTGGTTAAAGCATATTGGCAGTAATGCTGGTGAATGCATAACTGATACATAATGAAATCACAGAACAAGATTTAATTCCAGTGCTCCTGTAAAGAACAATGTGTATCATTTGCACATATTTTCTGGACTAATCTAATTTTTAGGTATGTGTAATAGTAACAAAACCAAACCATAAGGGAAGATAGAATATGAGAGTAAATTAGCAGAAAATATAAAAACAGATAGAAAAAGTTTTTATAAATATATAAAGCGAAAGAGGGCGGCTAAAGTCAACGTAGGTCTCTTGGGAGACGAGAAGGGGAAATTGATATTAGGTGATAAGGAAATGGCTGAGGCATTGAATGACTATTTTGTGTCAGTCTTCAAAGTGGAGGACACGTCTAATATGCCAAAGAGTGATGTTATGGATGAAATGGGAGGTGAGGGCCTCAATAAAATCACTGTCGCTAAAGAGATAGTGATGAACAAACTAGAGGGCCTGAAGGTAGATAAGTCTGCTGGTCCTGATGGGATGCATCCCAGGGTGCTGAGGGAATGGTGGAGGTGATGGTAGATGCATTGGTAATTATTTACCAAAATTCTCTAGACTCTGGGCAGGTCCCGGCGGATTGGAAGACAGCAATTGTCATGCCACTTTTTTAAAAAGGATGTAGGCAAAAGACAGGCAACTATAGGCCGGTTAGCTTAACATCTGTAGTCGGGAAAATGCTTGAAGCTATCATTAAGGAAGAAATAGCGAAATATTTAGAAAGGGGTGGTTCCATTAGACAGACGCAGCATGGATTCAGAAAGGGCAGGTCCTGTTTGACAAACTTACTGGAGTTCTTTGAGGACGTAATGAGTGCAGTGGATAGAGGGGAACAGATGGATGTCGTACGCTTGGATTTCCAGAAGGCATTCGATAAGGTGCTGCACAAGAGACTTATAAATAAGATACTGACGCATGGAGTCGGAGGAAGTGTATTGGCATGGATAGTGAATTGGTTAACCGATAGAAGGCAGAGAGTTGGTATAAATGGGTATTTCTCTGATTGGCAGCCTGTGGTGAGTTGGGTGCCGCAGGGGTCGGTGCTGGGCCTGCAGCTGTTTACTATTTACATTGATGATTTGGAAGAGGGGACTGAATGTAACATAGCAAAACTTGCTGATGACACTAAACTGAGTGGAAAAGCAAATTGTACAGACGAGTGGAGAGACTGCGGAGGGATATAGATAGGTTACGTGAGTGGGCCAAGGTCTGACAGATGGAATACAACGTTGGTAAATGTGAGATCATCCACTTTGGAAGGAATAATAGAAGAGCAGATTATTATTTAAATGGTGAAAGATTGTAGCATGCTATTGTGTGGAGGGACTTGGGAGTGCTTGTGCATAAGTCACAGAAATTTGGCTTGCAAGTGCAACAGGTTATTAAGAAGGCAAATGGAATATTGGCCTTCATTGCTAGAGTGATTGAATTCAAGAGCAGGGAGGTCATGCTGCAACTATACAGGGTACTGGTGAGACTGCACCTGGAATACTGTGTGCATTTTTGGTCTTCATACTTGAGGAAAGATATACTGGCTTTGGAGGCAGTGCAGAAGAGGTTCACCAGATTGATTCCAGAGATGAAAGGGTTAACTTATGAGGCGAAGTTGTGTCACCTGGGACTACACTGTCTGGAATTCAGAAGAATGAGAGGGGATCTTATAGAAACATACAAAATTTTGAAAGGGATAGATAAGATAGAAGTAGGAAAGTTGTTTCCATTGGTAGGTGAGACTAAAACTAGGGGACATTTCCTCAAGATTCAGGGGAGAAGATTTAGGATGGAGATGAGGAGAAACTGTTTTTCTCAGAGTGTTGAATCTGTGGAATTCTCTGCCCAGGGAAGCAGTTGAGGCTTCTTCAGAAAATATATTTAAGATACAGTTAGATAGATTTTTACATAGTAGGGGAATTAAGGGTTATGGGGAAAAGGCAGGTAGATGGAGTTGAGTTTACAGACAGATCAGCCATGATCTTATTGAATGGCGGAGCAGGCTCAATGGGCGGGATGGCCTGCTCCTGCTCCTATTTCTTATGTTCTTATGATCTTGGAATTTAATTTATTTATTGAGTAACAACATGAAATAGATCCTTCTGTCCCTTTGAGCTGCTCTGCTCAGCAACCCCCAATTTTAAATCTAGCCTAATCACATGAAAATTTACAACGACCAGTTAACCAGCCAAAGTTACATCTTTGGATTGTGAGAGGAAACTTGTGTGATCACGGGGAGAATGTATGAACTCCTTACAGACAGCGATGGGAATTGAACCCAGGTCACTGGTACTGTGAAATGTGGTGCTAATCATCATAGAAAAGCTAAAAGAAGATATGAAGTTGCGTTGGCAAGTAAGGTGAAAATAAATCCAAAGGATTTCAACAGTTATGTTAACAGCAAAAGGATAGTGAGGGATAAAATTTGTCCCTTAGAGAATCAGAGAGGAGGGCTATGTGCGGAGCCAAAAGAGATGGGGGCGATTTTGAACAATTTCTTTTCTTCGGTATTCACTAAGGAGAAGGATATTGAATTGTGTAAGGTAAGGGAAACAAGTAGTTATGGAAACTATGAAGTTATGGAAACTATGAAGATTAAAGAAGAGGAAGTACTGGCACTTTTAAGGAATATAAAAGTGGATAAGTCTCCGGGTCCTGACAGGATATTCCCGGAACTTGAGGGAAGTTAGTGTGGAAATAGCGGGGACGCTGACAGAAATATTTCAAATGTCATTAGAAACGGGGATGGTGCCGGAGGACTGGCGTATTGCTCATGTTGTTCCATTGTTTAAAAAGGGTTCTAAGATTAAACCTAGCTATTATCGGCCTGTGAGTTTGATGTCAGTGTTGGGTAAATTGATGGAAGGTATTCTTAGAGATGGTATATATAATTATCTGGATAGACAGGGTCTGATTAGGAATAGTCAACATGGATTTGTGCGTGGAAAGTCATGTTTGACAAATCTTATTGAATTTTTTGAAGAGGTTACAAGGAAAGTTGACAAGGGTAAAGCTGTGGATGTTGTCTATATGGACTTTGGTAAGGCCTTTGACAAAGTTCCACACGGAAGGTTAGTTAGGAAGGTTCAATCGTTAGGTATTAATATTGAAGTAGGAAAAGGGATTCAGCAGTGGCTGGATGGGAGACGTCAGAGAGTAGTGGTGGATAACTGTTTGTCAGATTGGAGGCCAGAGACTAGTGGTGTGCCTCAGGGATCTGTACTGGGTCCAATGTTGTTTGTCATATATATTAATGATCTAGATGATGGGTGGTAAATTGGATTAGTAAGTATGCAGATGATACTGAGATGCGTGGAGTTGTGGATAAAGAAGTAGGTTTTCAAAGCTTGCAGAGAGATTTAGGCCAATTAGAAGAGTGGGCTGAAAGATGGCAGATGGAGCTTAATGCTGATAAATGTGAGGTGCAACATTTTGGTAGGACTAATCAAAATAGGACAGACATGGTAAATGGTAGGGCATTGAAGAATGCAGTAGAACAGAGGGATCTAGGAATAATGGTGCATAGTTCCCTGAAGGTGGAATCTCATGTGGATAGGGTGGTGAAGAAAGCTTTTGGTATGCTGACCTTTATAAATCAGAGCATTGAGTATAGGAGTTGGGATGTAATGTTGAAATTGTACAAGGCATTGGTGAGGCCAAATTTGGAGTATTGTGTACAGTTCTGGTCACCGAATTATAGGAAAGATGTCAACAAAATAGAGAGAGTACAGAGAAGATTTACTAGAATGTAACCTGGGTTTCATCTCCTAAGTTACAGAGAAAGGTTGAACAAGTTGGGTCTTTATTCTTTGGCACGTAGAAGGTTGAGGGGGAACTTAATAGAGGTATTTAAAATTATGAGGGGGATGGATAGAGTTGACATGGATAGGCTTTTTCCATTGAGAGTAGGGGAGATTCAAACAAGAGGACATGAGTTGAGAGTTAAAGGGTAAAAGTTTAGGGGGTAACATGAGGGGGGACTTTTTTACTCAGAGAGTGGTAGCTGTGTAGAACGAGCTTCCAGCAGAGGTGGTTGAGGCAGGTTTGATATTATCATTTAAAGTTAAATTGGATAGCCATATGGAGAGGAAAGGAATGGAGGGTTATGGGCTGAGTGCAGGTGGGTGGGACTAGGTGAGAGTAAGAGTTCAGCACAGACTAGAAGGGTCGAGATGGCCTGTTTCTGTGCTGTAATTGTTATATGGTTATATTATGTCCACATTTTGCTGACAGTAATTAAAAAGGATGCTTATGTTTACTAATGGAGACATATGGTAGGCTAGAATGTGAAAAGCTAGAATAGTGGTCCACTGCTAGAGTACTATCAATATAAAGTTAATGCAGCAATCTTTGGGGCAATTATAAAGGGTTTTGGTGTTTTCTAAATTGAGATCTTTTTAGTGAACTATCTTTATATTGTGCATTTCTGAAAATGTGTTTTTGTCCAATACAGTACTGAATTTAGTAATTTAAGTGTTTTTTTTATATAATAGACTCTGCAATCTGACTAAATTGTGTTGGAATCTTTACAGAAATCATTGAATAAGGGGAAAATGTTACCTCATTTTTAGGGTATGAGATATTGTATTTGTGAGCACTAAGTATTTGCCTAAAGTTTGATCTGTGCACTACAGATAATTTTAACACTTACTCAGACCCTCCAAGAAAAGTTGTGGAGTTGGCACAAACAACATTAAAAATACATTGGTTTAGATATTAAGAGAATCAAGGATATGGAATTAGGGCTGGAAAAAGGCTTTGAGATGAAAGACAAGCTATTCTTTCAATCAATTATGATATTATGTTATATTGCTCATGACAGCCTGTACAATTGCTATTAGTTTTCTTCAGCTTATAGCCCCTTGGCAGCCACACATGCACAGCATTGTCTACAATGAAGGAGTAATAAGAATTTTATCTTTCTCTATTGAAAAAGAGACCAGGAGATCTTATTAGCTGGTCGTGTCCTGTGGGGAAAAGTAGCCCTTCTAAGGTCACCATAGAGAAATCCTGCCATTCCACCTGTTTCTTCTAGGTGAGAAAGTAACCCCTTAATTGTACATCTCAGAAATAAATTTTGTGAATTGCAGGCATATTAGATTGAACTGCATGTTACTAATAAAATGCTGTTTGAGTAATGGGATTACGAGCTTATTCAGCAATGATTTATGGTTAATAGAGGTGAATGTTTGGAATTATTGTGTGTCATCAATCTTGCTCTACTGATTACATATTTGGGCTAGGGAGTATGATTTAGTGGGGTCATTATAAAAAATGTCTGTCAGAGAATCACTCAGCGTTCGTATAATCAATGTCTCCCTCCACTCTGCTGGACAACAAGTAACTTCTGCGACATTTTTTCTTGTCCCTAACCTCATCTGCCAACACTTTCCACCCATCCCCCAATTGTTCTTCCGCTGTTTAGCCCTACTTTTCCCTGTCATGCAACTTATTGCCGGGGACTTCATTCACACTTGCTTGAAGAAATCTCTGCCCAGTTATCATTAATATATCACCTGTATCACCAGGGGTCCTAACACCCTCAACCACTGCTATCCTACATTCCATCCCTAAACCGCATTTTGGAAATCTGATAGCCTGGCTGTCCTCCTCCTACGAGACAGGCAAAGGGTAAAGAGCATGGCTCCAGAATTAAGAACCATGAAAGGTGATTGCTGGAGGCAGAGGAGTGGCTACAGGATTACTCTGAGTTGCTTCAAGGACTCATCAGAGAATCTGAATGAATACATCACGGTTGTCACGGACTTTATAAAGTCAGACATGGATGACTGTCCCCACAAATTCATTCATAGTCTTTGCCAACTAGAAGTCAGAATCTGGTTTAAAATCATTGGCATATGTCATTAAACTTGAGTTGGATGAACCAAGATATCCGCAAACTTCTGAGGGCCAGATCACTGGTGTTCAGGTCTGGTGACCAAGTAAAATATAAGACATAGGAGTAGAATTAGGCTATTTGGAGCATCGAGTCTGCTCCGCCATTCAATCATGGCTGATCCTTCTTTTCCTTCCTCAACCCGCTCCACGGCTTCTCCGTGTAACTTTAAATGCCTTGTCCAATGAACAACCTTTCGAGTTCTGCCTTAAATACACCCAATGACCTGGCCTCCACAGCTGCCTGCGGTAATAAATTCCACAAATTCACCACTCTTTGGCAAAAGAAATGGACGCACTTTTATCCTGAGACTGTGCCCTCTTATCCTAGACTCTCCTACCTCAGGAAACATCCTTTCTACATCTAGTCTGTCTAGGACTTTTAACATTCGGTTTTGATGAGATCCCCCACTTATCATTCTAAATTCCAGTAAGTACAGACCCTGAGCCATCAAACGTTTCTTGTATGATAGCCCTTTCTTGCCTGGAATCATTATTGTGAACCTCCTCTGAACCCTCTCCAATGCCAGCACATCTTTTCTTAGATACAGAACCCAGAACTGTTCACAATACTCAAGGTGAGGCCTCACCAATGCCTTAGAAAGCCTCAGCAACGTATCCCTGCTCTTGTACTCCAGACATCTTAGATGCATTTGCCTTCCTCACCAGCGACTCAACCTGCAAGTTAATCTTTAGGGTGTACTGTATAAGAACTCCCAAGTTCCTTTGCATCTTAGATTTTTTGGATTTTCTCCCCATTTAGAAATTAGTCTGCACACTTATTTCTTCTACCGAAGTGCATGACCATGCATTTTCCAACTTGGTATTTCATTTGCCATACTCTTGCCCATTCTCCTAATCTGTCTAAGTCTTTGTGTCCTACCTGTTTCCTCAACACTAACTGCCCCTCCATCAATATTCGTATCATCTGCAAACTTGGCAACAAAGCCATCTATTCCATTAACTAAATCATTTATATACAGCATAAAAAGGAGTCCCAACACTGACCCCTGCGAAACACCACTAGTCACTGGCAGCCAACCAGACAAGGATCCTTTTATTCCCACTCGCTGCCTCCTTCCAATCAGCCCATGCTCTAACCATGCCAGTAACTCTTCTGTAATACCATGGGCTCTTAACTTGGTAAGCAGCCTCATGTGTGGCGTCTTGTCAAAGGCCTTCTGAAAATCCAAATATACAACATCTACTGCATCTTCTTTTTCTGCCCTACTTGTAATTTCCTCGAAGAATTCCAACAGTCTCATCAGGCAAGATTTTCTCTTAAGAAAACCATGCTGACTTTTTTTTTTAGATTTAGATTATGAAGACACATAGTCCTCTTTTATTGTCATTTAGTAATGCATGCATTAAGATGATACTTTGTCCTATCCTGTCCTGTGACACCACGTACTTCATAACCTCGTCCTTAACAATTAGCTTCAGCATCTTTCCAACCACTGAGATCAGGTTAACTGGTCTATAATTTCCTTTCTGCCACCTTCCTCCTTTCTTAAAGAGTGGAGTGACATTTGCAATTTTCCAGTCCTCTGGCACCATGCCAGAGCCCAGTGATTTTTTTGAAAGATCATTACTAATGCCTCCACAATCCCTACCACTAATTCTTTCAGAACCCTTAGGATACATTTCATCTGGTCCGGGTGACTTGTGTACCCTTGGGTCTTTCAGTTTTTTAAGCACCTTCTCCCTTGTAATAGTAACTGCCCTCACTTTGCTTTCCTCACACCTATCAGCATCTAGCACACTGCTAGAGTCTTCCACAGTGAAGACTTATACAAAATATTCATAGTTCATCTGCCATCTCCTTGACCCCCATTATTATTTCTCTGGTCTCATTTTCTAGTGGTCCTATATCCACACTCATCTCTTTTTTTTACATATGTGAAGAGGCTTTGGCTATCCACTTTCATATTGTTTGCTAGCTTGCTTTCATATTTCATCTTTTCCCTCTTAATGCTCTCTGTAGAGTTTTAAAAGCTTCCAACTCCTGTCTTCCCACTAATTTTTACTTTGTTGTATGCCCCCTCTTTACATCACCTTTGACTTTCCATGTCAGCCATGGTTGTACTATTTTGCCATTTGAGTATTTCTTCATTTTTGGAATATTCTATCCTGCACCTTCCTCATTTTCCCAGCAACTCTCATCTTTGCTGCTCCACTGTCATCCTTGCCAGCGGCTCTTTCCAATTTACTTTGGCCAGCTTCTCTCTCATACCACTGTAATTTCCTCTACCCCACTGAAATGCTACTATGTCAGACTTTACTTTCTCCCTATCAAGTTTCAAGTTGAGCTCAATCATATTGTGATCACTGCCTCCTAAGGGTCTTTTACCTTAAGCTCCCTAATCACCTCCAGTTCTTTACATAACACTCAATCCAGTAGAGCTGATCCCCTAGTAGGATCAATGACAAGCTGCTCTAAAAAGTGATCTTGTAAGTATTCAACAAACTCGCTCTCTTGAGATCCATTACCAATCTGATTTTTCCAATTAACTTGCATGTTGAAATCTCCCATGACTATCATAACATTGCCCTTTTGATAAGCCTTTTCTATTTCCTGTTGTAATCTGTAGTCCACATTCCATCTACTGTTGGGAGGCCTGTATATAGCTGGCATCAGGATCCTCCTTTTACCCTTGCTGTTTCTTAACCCACAAAGATTCAACATCTTCAGATCCTATGTCACGTCTTTCTACTGATAAGAGATCTCAAACTGAGTAAGAGATTTATTCAGATTTGACCTCCAGAAAGCCATCTCGCATGGGAAGTGGCAATTCCAGGCTCTACAGCTGAGGCAGGCCTTCAATGCTGTCGCCTCTTACAAAGTAAAAACAAAATGACATGTATGACAACAAAGTTTCAATCTCAGATGAGCTCAATACCTTTTATGCTCGCTTTGACCGACAAAATGTGGAGGGATCTCCCACAGGCTCTAATGACTGTGATCTCAGTCTCAGAGGCTGAAATGGGAGCATCCTTCTGAAGGGTGAACCCAAGGAAAGCATCCTGCTTACATGGGCTAGTTGGTCAAGTACTGAAGACCTGTGCTAATCAACAGGCTGGAATGTTCACTGATATCTTTAACCTCTCACTTTGGCATTCTGAGGTGCCCACCTGCTTCAAGCAGGCTTCAATTATTCTGGTTCCCAAGAAGAAGAAGAAGGTAACCTGCATCAATGACTATCATCCAGCAGCACCTAATCCACTTTGATGAAGTGCTTGAAGCAATTGGTGATGAAACATAACAACTCCAGCCTCAGAACCAACTGTGGATTTTCATTGATAATGGCACGTTTCTTTTTATTTATTGTGAATGCCCACAAGAAAATGAATTTCTCGGTCGTGTATGGTGACATAGATGTGCTTTGGTTCCTTACAGTTGTTATAGCTGGGTTGATAGTTGGGATAAACTCCTACTATCTATTAAGTTTTTCCCAATGGCATTCATCTCAAATAGCCTCTGACAACTAAGTCCAGCTCCTGGCCTTCACGTGTGGTTTAACTACTAAGCCAGTGGAATTGTTTCTACTGATGGGAGAAGGGGCAAGGGCAGGTTACTTTTGCCTTAAAACCAGTCTCATTGGGGTAGTTGGGGCTCATCAGCTGTGATTGGCAGCTCATCTAAGAGAAGAAGAACTCTGATTTTTAACTTCCACTTCCTTGTGGCCTCCTTCTTTCCACTCATGGGGAAGGCTTTGGAAATAAACCCCAAAGAAAAATCTTGAGCTGGAATCCTGAGACATTTCTACGTTGTGCTCAACACTGACTGGAAACTCTTGTGATGCCATGGGTGCCAAACTCTGCCGTTCCTCTGTATTCATCAGCTGCATGGAGGAGGGTAGCCTGCTACATGGGCAACATCTTGCTCTCCATATCATACTGCCCTGGTTTGTATATCACGTAGACAGCTGGGACACAACATCCATGGTCAGCACCGCCCAATGGAGGGCCTTGTATGTGCTTTGAACCTTTCAAAGCCCAAGGAACTCTGCATTATTGTGTTCTGTGATGCACACTAAGATATAGACCACTGGCCTGAGGAGAGTACTGAAATCTTATTTGCAGAAAATTAATGAGGTCTTCCATGATTGAGGTGCTTGCTTGCCTCTCACTGTATCAGCATTCAGCAACTGAAAAAGATCTGTGAATTGAAGAGCGGAGCCGCGGAACAGACTCTAGCCCTTAAGATCTATCCCTCGATATAAATTATCTGGCTGAATCTGTTGTCTTGATGTTGAATGCACTATGTGCATTTTAACACTGGACCAGTAATTCAAATGCCTTACCTAACATGCCAGTGATGTGGGCTTCGCAGGCTGAACCAGCAATTAATTGCCTATGCCTAATTGCCTTTAAGAGGGTAATATCCAAACCTGAGAATTTATGACAGTTGTGGAGTTTAAACTAGATTATTAATTCTCAGTAGATACAGGCCTTTTGGCTCAATAATCTGTCATCTGTCTACCAACCTAATTCCAATTTTCTGTGTTCTCCAGGTGCTTAAATGTTCAGTATGCTTACTATCTTCTCCATGGAAATTTGCCCTTGGGTTACTTTTAAAATTTTCTCTCACCCTAAATCTATGCTTTCTAGTTTTGGACTTCCCTACCTTAGTGGGGAAAAATTGTTACCATTCACTTTATCTATGTCTCTCATAACTATAAGGTTATCGCCAATTCTCTTGTATTCTGAGGAATAATGATAACCTGGCAACCTTCCCCCATAACTCTGATTCTCTGCACCTGGCAACATGCCAGAGCCATCAAATGCTCCTGTTACGTACCCCGTAACTGGGTTGCCAAACCAGCAGAAATGAACCACTTAGTTGGAGTCTGGATTACTGGAACTTCAAGAAAGTTTTATTAAAGAAATAGGTAACACAGTACTCTAATCGTAAGGATATAAATGCAACAGGTTAGCAATGATAAAACACACATGTACACAGAACTAGGATAATAGGAATCAATCAAGCTCTATCGCAGTCTAGGGGTAAAATGATCAGTCTCAAGTGACGCAGAGTTCAGTTCAGCTGAGTACAGTTCACAGTAATCACTGTTGTGCCGTTGGAGAGAGAGAGAGAGAGAGCGAATGCAAATTTCGATTCAACAGACCTTTGATGTTCCCCGCAGTTAGCTTTCGGGCAAGCCCTTTTACTGTCTTCGGAGGTCACCGACTGTGACCCCTCCGTTCCGGATACGATCGTTCTTCCGCGGTGAACCCGGCACCCAGGCAAGGGTGAACACACACACCAGGTTCCTGCCGATTGTACCTTTTCACCCTGTGCGTCTGTGGTCGGTCCTGCGACCAGACCTCCAAACTCTCACCAACTTGTGGGGGCACACCGCTTTCCCAGGGTCTCATTATCTCGTGATCTCGTGGTGTCTCTCGTGCCTTAGCGAACCTGTTCCTTTTATCCCCCTGCTGGGGTATCGCCTGTCCATCAAACTTCAAACAGTTCAGGTTCAAAGCAACCGGTCTGTCAATACTCGGAACTGTATCTCTTTTCGTTAATCTCTCTCGTCTCTCATTAACATTTTGCACGCCTCTCCCTTTGTCTCTCTCATCAGCATCAATCTTCTGATAACTTGGTCTTTCGTTACACTCCTCATACATTAACTTTTTCAATTCTAGGGCCATTCTTGTAAACTTTCTCTGGACCCCCTGCAATGGCAGCCTATCCGTCCTTAAATATAGGCCCCAAAACTGCTCATTATACACCAAATATGGTCTGACTGGTGCTGTAAAAAGCCTCAGCTTATCCTTGCTTTTATATTCTAGTCCTCTTGAAATGAATGATAACATTATATTTGCCTTCCTTACTATGACGCAACCTACAAGTTAACCTTCAGGGAATCCTGCACTAGGATTCCATTTATGCCTCTGATTTCTGAATGCACTCCTCATGTAGAAAGTAGTCTATGACTTTATTCTTTCTACCAAAGTGCCTGACCAAACACTACCATATGCTAAATTCCACGTGCCATTTCTTTGCCCATTCACTTAATCTGTTCAAGTTCTTCTGCAGACTCCCCGTTTCTTCAACACTACCTGCCACTCTTTCTATCTTTGTATCATTGACATTCTTGGCTGTATTGATTGATATAATGCGAAAAGTAGCAGACCGAACATGGACCACGGTGGAACACTAACCAACCAGCCAACTAAATAAGGCCCCCTTTATTCTCACTTTTTGCCTTCTGCTAGTCAGCCAGTCTCCTAACTCAAATCTTTCCTGTAATACAATGGACTCTTAAGTTGTTTAGCAGTTTCATGTATGGCATTTTGTCAAAGGCCTTTTGAAAATCCAAGTAAACAACATCCACTTATTCTCCTTTATCTTGCCTGTTATTTCCTCAAAGAATTCCAACAGATTTATAGGCCAGTTAACCTCACTTCAGTGATTGGCAAGATGGAGTCTATTATTAAGGGTGTGGGTTCAAGGTACTCAGAGGCACACAATAAAATAAGCCAAGGTTAGCATGGTTTCCTAGGATTAATACTGGACTCCATCCTGCCAACACTGAAGTGAGGTTAACTGGCCTATAGCTTCCTGCCTTTTACCTTCTATCCTTCTTAAAGCCTGGAGTGGCACTTGTGATTTTTCTAATCCTCGGGAACAATTCCAGTATCTGGTAATTCTTTAAAGATAACTACTAGTGCCTCCACAACCTCTTCAACTATCTCTTTCAGCACACTGGTTGTCATCCATTTAGTCCATGTGATTTCAGACCTCTCAGCATCCCAACCATCTTTTTTCTTAGTAGTAACAGTTACACTCACTTCTGACACCTGAATTCTTCAATTTTATATGCTGCAAGAATCTCCCAGTTAAAACTGCCACAAAATACTTAATCCAGTTCATCTGCTATTTTTTCATCCCTCACTACTGTCATTTTTCAGTGATCCAATAGCCACTTTTCCTTCTCTTTTACTCATATCTGAACTTTTTTGGATCCTTTTATATAATTAGCTAACTTACCTTCACATATTTCATTTTTTGTGTATTTGTTTTTTTTTATATAAATGTTGCCTTCTGTTGGTTTTTCAAAGCTTCTCAATCCTCCAGCTTCCCATTAATTTTTACTCCCTCTGCTTTTGACTTTCCTTGTCAGCCTTAGTTGCCTCATCCTCCTTTTAGAATACTTTCTTGGGATGAATCAGCACTGTGCCTAATCACCCCCCAAAACTCCAGCTATTGCTGTTCTGCTGCCATCATTTCTAGTGTCCCCTTCCAATGAACTTTAGCCAGCTCCCCTCTCATGCCTCCGTAATTTCCTTTACTTCACTGAAATACTGATACATCTGATTTAGCCTCTCCCTCTCAAACTGCAGGGTGACTGCTATCATATTATGATCACTGACTCCTAAGAACCCCTTTACCTTAAGCTCTCTTTAGAAATAAGCCAAAAACAGCAATGAAGCCATGGATCATAAATGGATTACAGAGGAAGGGCTCTCAAGGCAAATTAGTGTGTATAAATCCTTAGGGCCTGAGAAAGTGTCTCCTTGGACCTTGTGGTAGGCTAGTGCAGAAATTACAGGAGTTCTATCAGAGGTAGTTCAGACATCTTTAGCCACAGATAAAGGATTAGAGAATTGGAAAATAGCTAATGTTGTTAAGGAAAGGTCTAAGAATAAGCTGGCATATTACAGGCCCGTGAGCCTGATATTAGTAGTGGTTAAGTTATTCTAAGGGACGGAATATGTAAGTATTTCAATAGACAGGGCCTGATTAGGAATTGTTGACATTGACTGTACTCTTTTTTCATAGATGCTGCCTAGCCTGCTGAGTTCCTCCAGCACTTTGTGTGTGTTGAATGAAAGGCAGTGGATGTTTTCTACATAAACTTTAGCAAAACCATTGACAAGGTGCAACATGGGAGGCTGGTCAAGGTGGTTCATTTGCTTGGCATTCAGGATGAGGTAATAAATGGGATTCAAGATTGGCTTCATGGGAGAAGCCTGAGTGGTAGTAGATGGTTGCCTTTCTGACTGGAGGTCTGTGAATAGCAGTGTGCAATTGGTGTTAGGTCCATTGTTTGTCATCTATTATCAATGATCTGGATGATAATGTAGAAAACTGGATCAGCAAATCTGTGAATAACACCAAGATTGGGGTCATAATGAACCCTTTATTCATTGTAATGACCAACAAAAAATGGGCTGAACAATAGCAGATGGAATTTAATACAGCCAACTGTGAGATGTTGCACTTTAGGAGGACAAACCAGTGTAGGACTTGGTGAAAGGTGGGGCATTGAGCAGTGAAGTAGAACTGGGACCTGGGAATACAGGTCCATAATTCCTTGAAAGTGGTGTCACAGGTAGATAGGGTCATAAAGAGATCTTTTGTCACAATGGCCTTCATAAATCGAAGTATTGAGTATAGGAATTGGGATGTTATGTTGAAATTGTACAAGATATTGGTGAGGCCTAATTTGGAATATTATGTGTAGCTCTGGGGACCTACCAACAAGAAAGATAACAATAGGACTGAAAAAGTACAGCAAATTTACAAGGAGATTTCTGGGATTTGAGGACCTGAGTTATAAGGAAAGATTAAATAGGTTAGGACTTTACTCAAGGACTCACGTACTTCAATCAGAAGGTGGTGCGAATGTGGAATGAGCTGCCAGTGGAAATGAGTTTGATTTCAATATTCAAGAGAAATTTAGATAAGTACATAGATGGGAGGAGTAAGAAGGGCTACGATCCAAGTGCGACTTATCCAGATGAGATTAGACAGAATAACAGTTCGGCTGGACTAGATAGACTGAAGAGCTGGTTTCTGTTATTAAAAACCAATCTGGTGCACTCGTGTCTTTCAAAGGATCAAACTTGTATAGCTACATATTGAGAAATGAATACAACACACTTCAATGTTTAAGAAGCTGTGTTTTTAATTTATTATTTCCCTTCCCATGGAACATAATGTGGAATGCAAAGGTTACAAAATTCTAGTCAGACAACTTTACATGTACTTATTATGTTTCAGCTAGGTCTTATAATAGAAAAAAAATCAAATCTCTCCTGTTTCTGAGAGATTCTGCTAAAGTCAAAGGTCAGAAACCTGATGGTACCAATGTCAAGGAAATCTTTTATATAAAAAAACTGCTTTGTAGAATTAGAAATTTGTAATACATTAACTGTAATTTACTTTTATGATGATGTTTCCCATTAAATTTTTATTTCACTACAAATACTGAGTTGTTTGCAGCAGAGCTATCCAATCTACTTCCAAAAAACTGTTGAAATGGTTAGGGTCTGTAATGCAACAATTTGGGATATGTAAATTTTAAAAGGCCTTTTGAAGTTAGAACTCATGAAATAAATCAAGTGTATTCAGCTGAAAATTTCTTGTAACCAGCAATTATTCTTATCCGCCTCTGTGACATTGATACCATGTTGTTTTTGAGAAATGATACCTTTCCCTGTACTTGTGACCATGTAGTGTAAGCACAGTGCTGATATGCCTTTAAAATAAGAACACCGAAAGAGGAAGAATTGGTCCAAAGGATTTCGAAATGAGTCAAAATCATCCACTTTGGTAAGGTACAAACTAGAAGTTCCCGATACAAAAAATTTGTTGGTGTATTGTGAACAATAGTGATGCAGTGCTGTGTTACAACATAATAGCTCCACGATAGTTTCTTCAGGTTTTTGTACAATACTTTTAGTTTTCACATAATATGATTTATTCTTTGACAATTGATATGTTACACTTTAAGGATCTAATTGCTATCTGGTGGAGCTCAATCACTAAACCCTTACAAAGGTCTATCACACTAAAAAGAAACTCAGAATGCCTCATTCTGTTTTGTGCCAGTAATTTGTCCTGCCTTGTCCTTCCAAGGACTTGGAGATTGCATAGAATTTAGATAAGCAGAAGAACTGGCTTTCATGAACTATTGAGTACAAGGCCTTTATTACAACATGACTTAAAAATAGGCTAGGCCAATCAACTTATTTGGGAAGAGAGTAATTAAAGATTATGGCTCATACTAATAACCTGTTCCCTTTTCCATAAATTAGAATAATGTTGTTTATGTTGCCAAATGGAAGGTTATTTAATTAAGATTTCAAGCTGACTGGTTTCTTCATCTGCATTCTCTGTCTACACAGCACAATGTAGTTCTTAAGCTTCTTCTACAACCAAAATTTTCCTTTTGTCTACTGGCATTATTGCTAATTTTAGTCAGGGTATCAAATGAAAATGTGCTCAGATGTGTCAAATTATGTAACTGGCTGTAGTACCCATGTTCCATGTAAAAATTAAATATAGTTCATAATATAAACAAACGTTTTAGTAATCTTCCTTCTATGTAATATATTTTATTCAAAATCTGCAGCATTTTTGACTTGGGAAATAATCTAAAGAATGTAAATTAATGCATATATACTCACAAGCTGATATCAGCCGCACCCTTGTCCTAGGTTTGCTCTTGATCTTTAAAATAAATGTTAATCTGAAGCAACCCAGAATGAAGAATGCATAGATGGGAATGGTATTTGCATTACTTCAATATACCTTTTTAAGAAGACATTTGGTGCAAAAGGTTATATATAAATTAGAGCAGTTTACAATAGAACTCAGCCAACTGAAGGCCCTAACAAGTATACAACAGGCTCAGAGTTGAGGGAGGGAATTCTGTCAGTTTTTGTAACGGTGCTAATGCTAGAATTTAGTGTGCACTCATACAACCATAAACAAGTAATACTGCCAAGAAATAAAATAAAATCTTTAAACTTAATATTTAGTGTACAATTTTGGTGCAAGAGAATACTGTAGCAATAAATGCTCTTGTTAGTTAAAATCTAAACTTCCATTGTAGTGATGATAACTCACAAACTCTGATCCTGACACAAAGCCTCAGTTTTCTTGTGGCGTGGAGACGTGGCCACTTTTGTTGGTGACTGCGAGGCTGTGCTTTGGGGCTCACTTCCTGCTTCAGCACCAACAGAGCATGATGCCAACTGCTGGACTGCAACAGTTTTTTTTCTGCTTAAAAATCCTCCTTCAAATGTACACTTTTTCTTGTTTTCAAACTTATCAATTTCTTCTTCCTGCATCTTTTTCCTGAATTCAGTCACACCTTCACCTGCTTTTGGAGTCTCTAGCGTCCCATCCAGACTCCTGCTTCCCCACGTCTCATTCCCTTGGCTCTTTCGCTCACTAATCATATAGTCTCCAGTTCCAGGTTTCCTTAATTTTGGCTCCCCTTCCAGCTGTATCGAAGACTCGCTTTCAGAACCGGTATTCCCTTTATCTAATATATTTTTATTGAATGTGAAAGGTTGAAAGTCTCGGTAACTATGAAAGCTTTCTGTTCGCCTTGCTCTTGCTAGCAGCGGACTCTCCCTGTATGGCCTCACAGAACCATAAGTTGCTGTCTCATGAAATACCTCCGAAGTCTGGAGCTGAAGACTGAGGGATAAAAATTTCAACAAATCAAATTACTTCAAAGCAAAATTACTAAGTATTTCACAAATATTACAGAATGTTACAACATCCAATAAAATATTGTTTAATTTCTGCCATTTATTACCCATGATCTTTAACTTTTGCACGATTCCTCTGATCTAACTTTGACTGCTCAAACAGTCAAAGATGGATTCAAAGTTGTGAAATTTGTTGTTACCTAATTAAATAGAGTTAACAGAACAAAAGTAAACATGGACATGTTTATGATTGGTCTGCAATAGACTGAAAACTCCAGTTGAGGTATAAGACATCGATGCCCAAGGTTGTATTTGCTTTGAGTTTAATCTTATTCCTCCTTTTTATAGTTGGGCAAAAACAAGAGCATTTCTACTTTCATCAGAGGGTTTGTGCTTTATCATGCCAAATCAATAAATATTTGGAGACTAGGACTCAAGTTAGTTTGAAGCAGAATGAGGATTGAGCCCACAGTCAGAGAACTATATATTGTTCTGGTCCCAAGACTATAAGAAAAGTGTGATTATACAGGATGGGGTGCAGAGAAGAGTCACCAGTACAGTAGCAGGCATGCAGTGTTTCAGTTACTAAAGGAAAGAGTGAATAGACTTGGCTTGTTTGTCCTGGAGTGGCCTGACCAAAATATGAGTTGTGTGTGTAAGGTAGGTAACAAGGAACATTTCTACAGCAATGTGCAAAACAAAAAGGGCAAAAATTTTAAGTAAGAGGTAGGAGATTGAATGGTAAACTGAGGAAATTTTATTTTGCACCCTGCTAGTGGTACAGGCAGGTACACTCACAATATTTAAGTGAACACCTGAAATGTTGGGACCGAAAAAGCTATGAGCTACATACAGGAAATTGGGATGATGCCAAGTGCTAAAGGCCTCTTTCCTTGCTGTATGACTGAAGTTAAAAGATGGGAAACAAGAAAACAATGACAGCTGAAGGACCTCGTCCCAAAATGTCAACTCTTTATTCCTCTGTGTAGATGCTACCTGACAAACTGTTTGTGTGGCATTTCAGTGGTGGTGGGGGGGGCGGTTGAACATGTGAGGTGATGTACAAAGGAAATGGATTAATTCAATCACATAACCTTTCACTTTATGAAAAAATGTGTGTATATAATACACAGCTCAGAAAATTTTTAAAAAATAAACATTGTTTTTTGAACTTCACCTGACATGCGATACTAGTGCTCACAGTGACCGAGCAGCCCTGTTAGCAATCTCGTTCAAGGTCTCTCAGCCCAGTACTGCAGTGCACAGTTGCACCACGTTTATTTGCTTGAGTCAATTCTGTTTTTGATGCGAGATAAGAGAGGCTATTGATAACTGGTGAGTGCTGTATTGTGAGGATGCTAGGCTGATGAGGAGCATTGAATGGGCTCACCCAACTTGGGTTGTGACATTAGCCCCTCCCAACTTCCCCATGGGAGTGAACAATGGATCAGGGTTATATGCCATTTATTTTTCCACCCCTGAATACTCACCAACTCAAACTTTGTGGGCTATGGTCTATGGAAAATGTACAGGTAATAAGTCTAAACTCTTATTATAAAGCATAGATAATTGAGAAGGGGAGCAAACCATTGTACAAGAATGTTTCAAAGCCTTTAGCAGAATTGCTGCAGTTTTTTATGACCCTTAAAATTAAAATCAGAGAAAGAAACCCCCCCCCCCCCATTTCTAATGCCCATTGGAATTGTCTGTTTTCTTGGAAGAATCAGCTCCTGCTGCTAAAAGCTAGTAAATAAAATAATCTGCTTGATGACTATTACCTTGAGCTTGACTCCCGCAGTTTGGTCTGTTGTACGAGTGAGGCAGCTGGACTGATGTTGGGAGTAACACAGCGGGATGTGCTTAGATCACACTGATCCAGCAACTTCAACAGCTCTTCTTCTGTGGGGCCTCCAACATCTACAATAGAGAATTGATTTTATGAATTTCACTGCAGTTATATATAGGATATTAAGAGTAATTCTATAGAGTATCTCATTTAACTGTAGCCTTGCAATACAATCTACAATGTATTGTAGATACATTTCAGCTAAACTCATGAAAAATTATAGCATTTCAACAGCACCAAATGTGAGACCATTATTTACAATTATTTACACTGTACTGCTGCCACAAAACAAAAGATTTCCCAACGTGTGACAATAAACCTAATTCTGATTCTAGTGACAAAATAATAATTTGCTTTTTAAATAATGGCTATTTACCTGTTACAGATTTCATTAATGGATCCAATGATCTAACTACATTGTTTAACTGACAACTAGCAAGTATACATCTGAAGAAAGTTCCAACAACCTCTCATCACTAATACAATATTGACCTACTATCATAAACAGCACGTGGGAATTTTTTTATGAAGTAACATCATACTCTGACTGCAGAAGCTAACAAGGTTCTGCAGCTTAAATGAAAGGCAGCCTTGATTTTTGAAAACGAAATAATTCAAAATCCATTTATTAGGAATCTCTGGTTGTGATGTTAAACTTTGATGGAACTTTTCAATTCCACACCTATCCACTTTCTCAAGAATGTTGTTTGCTGCCGGTATCTGTAAAGACTAATCAAATTGTTTAAGCAGAGGATTCTGATCTCTGCAGCCAATGATCAACAAATAAGAATAGATCTGCACTGGCTTTTTTGGCAGCAGCCTTCACCGTACCTCTCTCTTCCCCTTTGTTTACCATGTCCATGGCAGTTGTCAGGTCCCACATCTGAATACTCCCATTACCATGGCCTGTGAAGAGATACCGCCTTGGTCGAGAACCCATCCGACTAGAACCTTCACATTCCCTCACAGTAAATGCGGTTATTGTCATGCCATCCACTGCCTGGATCTCACAAATCCTGCAATCAAAATAACATTAGGATTTATAATATAAATCATTCTCCAAAATATAGCAAGAAGTTTATTTTGCTAATGGATTACCTTTTCCCTGTAGAAGATAAACGAACAAACAGCTTATTTGTGACTGGAACAACTTTTTGAATGAAAACTTGTTGATCATCCCTCTCCCCAAAGGGTCCTAAAAACAGTAAAATATAATAGTATAATACAAAACCAAAAAGTTTTGCTGCAATAGAAATTTAGAATTTATGTCAGCAGCCTAGAACTACCAGCGTTGAAATACTTAAGTAGCAGCACCAGACTTCTTCCACCATGAGTTGCCAAATGTTTTAGTCCAGAACTTACTGATAGTTTGATACAAACTCTGCATGTTCCTGAAAATCAGACCTGAGCTATGATCTGACACTGTTAATTTACAAACAAGAAAAAAATCTGCAGATGCTGGAGCAACTCAGCAGGCCAGGCAGCATCTATGGGGGAAAAAAAACAATTGATGTTTTGGGCTAAAGGGTCTCAGCATTTTGTGTGTGTTGCTTTGTTAATTTAAATGGGGATTGCAGGACATGATCAAAATGGATTATAATATATAGTTGCTACAATCTTAATAATTTTCAAATATCATCAACATTGATAAAAAATCTCTTGAAATATTTATTGATGGTGAAGTTGGAAATGGAGTTCTCAGTGTGAATGTTAATGGCAATGGTTTGATCTAACCAGCACTTCATCTATGCTCAACTATTCAGGAAACACTCTTCCAGTCCATCAATGCACTTTTAATGCAAGATAAGCTTTTGACTGTACAGGGGACAATACTAAACTAATTCTTTTAGGCTAAAGATGCAAATAACAGGCACAGGTAGAAAAACACTGATAGAACTTGCATTTCTAAGCAACATTTAATACTTAGAAATCTTCAACAATGTTTTTATTTTAGTGTCAATGGATCTATCTCTGATCCAGATATTTACCGATATCATTACCAGCAGCATAACTCCCATGGCTCTCAGTTTCCTCCAGTGAAAGTATTTTGAAAGATGCCAATGGAGTGGACCCTGGTTGTGTGGAGATCATTCCTCTGAATCGAGTGACTGTCCAAGTCCTCACATGGTTGTTATCAGCACATACTGCAAAACCAAGTCCATTTAATCATAAATCACTTCCATCAACAGAAGCAAAATAAAAATGCTTGAAATGGTTTGAGATGAAATAAGTGTTAATTTGCCAATGTGCACACTAAATCAAGTACAAGATCAAAATACCTGTATCCCTTCACATTAACAACTAGAGAATTGTAAATACATATGCAGAGAATAAAATTTCTTAATTCAATTTTTCGTATGTAAGGCGTTTCTTTTATGTTACTGCTAAGGCTAATGAAAGTGGCTTCTTTGTTATGTTAACTGCTGAGAAAGTGCTTCTCTCTCGCAGCTTGTTTGGGTTATATTACTGATAACAGCATTGTATTCATTTGCTAACCTATTTGGATAGATGTTATTCTTTCTTGTGTGTCTGTAAGCTATTGTTTCACGGGCTTTGGAGCAGAAGGCGATGGGGACAGAGAGAGGAGACGCGATGCTGTAACCTGGGCGGCGGGATGGACCCCGAGGCCCAGGGTGTTCGTTGAGGAGAGGAGACAAAGACAGACTCATGCAGCATCTGGTCGACCACCGTGGTTGGGCCCAGGCGGCGGGTCGAGGAGGTCAGAGGGGATCGAATGGTGGAAAGAAGACTCCATTAATTGAGCTCCAAATGTTGTGCATGAAGTGGTTGAACTTTGATAAGTTTGGTGCCTTTTACTTTCCTTTTATATCTCTATTAATTACATAGTTCCAGTAAGATCTATAAAGTGTAATAATTTAATCGCATATGGTGTATCATCTATTATTTGGCGGGGCTGAAGCGCTTCCCCGAGACGAAAGTGAGCTGAGCGAGCCTGAGGCTTACCAGGGGGCTACACTTAAATACACTGAAGGCTTTGACATACACTATTGAAGAATTATTTGTTATTTCTATGATCCTATTTGATAATGGAGACATTTTACGTATATTATATTCATTAATAAAACAAAGTTGTTGAACTTTATGCTGGAGATTTGTTACATTTTATATGAATATATAAGGTTGCATTTTTAAATTGAATGCACTGTTAAAATATGAATCAGATTTGAAGAATCAGTCTCTTTATATTTGACATTGCTAAAGGGGAGGAACATTCTGAAGATAATAAGTGTTGTTTTCTTAAAATAAAGGAATGTGTTCTGTTCTAATTAAGGTACAAATTATTAGAAATACAGACATAAACCTCTTCAAATCCAAATAATAAGTTTACCTGAAACCAGATACTTTTCTGACAGCATGATTTTAGTCACTGGGCTACGATGAACTGTGAAGGTCTGGAAGAGTTGGGGACCTGACCCGACAGTTTCAGGATGCTGGACTATTACACGTACTGCTCCAGAACTAGTCCCATAAGCAATCTCAATCCAATTTCCACTGACGCCTGTAAGTAAAGTAAAATGCATTTGATTACCAAGTACTGGAAACAACTCAGTTACATTCAAAGTTTATAAATGGAACAATATGCAGTCAGATATAGTCTTCTCATTTCCTTCTTCTCAATAAACACAAATATAATCATCTCAGGAAAGATGATTGCTCAAGCAGCTTCTTAAAAAGAAACTGATATTTTGACCTCTTATTCTGTGAAAAATATTTGATCACATCACACTTAAGATTTATAAACAGTAGAACACAATGGTTTGGACACCCATAACATACATACTTGTTTTAGGAGTGAGGTACACACTTAGTGCAGTTATGGCATCATTGGATGGATCATGATAAAGTTCAGTAACTAGAAGATCATTATCCTTCATCCTCAGAGGGAATTTTTGCATATCTGCAATGTTGAGAGGAATTAATAACATTACTAATGAATAACAATTTAAATGAAAAATTGAATCAATCAAGGGGTACTTTAATACTCACTTTTCTAGATAATAGAAATGCCATATTATCCCAATCAGAGTACAAACAACCATTACAATGTTTTATCTCTAATGCGCACTTTCAAAACTGGTAACAGTCCTAATACAACAGCTTATAGCATCCTCACTGAAATAGCATCACCAAGCAAGGAGAAGAAAACTTTACAGAAGCTTCTCGCAGTACCATCACTATAACCACTACTCTGTTGCTACTGTTCAGTCATCCTCATGGTCACCACTGTTAATATCTGTTGATGCAGATATTAACAGTGGTGACCTCGAGGATGACTGAACAGTAGCAACAGAGTAGATCAACTGACGGGGCTCTAACTGCTTCTGCATAAGTCAGCCTATCAACGTACACAGAGTGAAGTAAACATTATGTAAATACCTGAAAGTTAGATTATGCAACACATTTTGGTCTGCCCATTGTTTGAAACAGGCCACATATAGTTTTGAGATCTTATCAATGCCAAACTGTATGCATTGACTATATAGCCTTTGCCAATATTCACATAGAACATAGAAGACCATAGAAAACCTACAGCACAATACAGGCCCTTCAGCCCACAAAGCTGTGCCAAACATATCCTTACCTTAGAACTACCTAGGCTTACCCACAGTCCTCTGGTTTTTCTCAGCTCCATGTGTTCATCCAGGAGTCTCTTAAAAGACCCTATCGTTTCCGCCTCCACCACCACCGCCGGAAGCCCATTCCACACACTCACCACATTAAAAAAAAATCATCCCACGACATCTCCTCTGTACCTACTTCCAAGCACCTTAAAACTATGCCCGCTCATGCTAAGCCATTTCAGCCCTGGGAAAAAGCCTCTTGACTATCCACATGATCAATGCCTCTCATTATCTTTTACACCTCTATTAGGTCACCTCTCATCCTCCATCGCTCCAAGGAGAAAAGGCCGAGTTCACTCAACCTATTCTCATAAGGCATGCTCCCCAATCCAGGCAACATCCTTGTAAATCTCCTCTGAACCCTTTCTATGGTTTCCACGTCCTTCCTGTAGTGAGGCGACCAGAATTGAGCACAGTCCTCCAAGTGGGGTCTGACCAAGGTACTATATAGCTGCAACGTTACCTCTCAGCTCTTAAACTCAATCCCACGATTGATGAAGGCCAATACACCGTATGCAGAGTCAACCTGCGTAGCAGCTTTGAGTGTCCTGTGGACTCGGACCCCAAGATCCCTCTGATCCTCCACACTGCCAAGAGTCTTGCCATTAATGCTATATTCTGCCATCATATTTGATCTACCAAAGTGAACCACCTCACACTTATCTGGGTTGAACTCCATCTGCCACTTCTCAACCCAGTCTTGCAACCTATCAATGCCCTGCTGTAACTACTGACAGCTCTCCACACTATCCACAACACCTCCAACGTCTGTGGTATCAGCAAATTTACTAACCCATCCCTCCACTTCCTCATCCAGGTCATTTATAAAAATCACAAAGAGTAGGGGTCCCAGAACAGATCCCTGAGGCACACCACTGGTCACCGGCCTCCATGCAGAATATGACCCGCCTACAACCACTCTTTGCCTTCTGTGGGCAAGCCAATTCTGGATCCACAATGCAATATC
Source organism: Mobula hypostoma (assembly GCF_963921235.1). Taxonomy (NCBI): domain Eukaryota; kingdom Metazoa; phylum Chordata; class Chondrichthyes; order Myliobatiformes; family Myliobatidae; genus Mobula; species Mobula hypostoma. The sequence continues at coordinate 46,705,343 of NC_086104.1, forward strand.
CCCTTGGATCCCATGCCTCCTTACTTTCTCAATAAGCGTAATCAAATGCCTTGCTAAAATAAAATTCATTATTGAGAGACTGTGTCGTCATCTAACCAAGCAAGTTACCCAGCAGTGGGGATAAGTAACAGAAGACTTTAAATACATAAGATTTCCTACCTATGTAATATATTGATCCATTATTACAGCCCAACAGAAGGAATGTTCCTGCTGTGTCACAGCTTGTGATAGGGACAACTTCCTGTACCTGCAAATTTGAACAGGGAAGTTCAGGTGAAAAACTGGATCATAATCTTTTCACTTGGCAAATTTAACTCATATAAACAATAAATAAGTTAAAATGGTTTTGATTTATCCAGAGAAAAATAGTATACTTGGTTAGAAAGCCTACCAGAGAGCTAAAGAAAAAGAAATTTTGAAGTTATACTACCCAATGAGCATGCTACCAAACTTCAAAACAAAATCAGCATTTTAATCATGCCACTTCTCTGGTGGTATTTCATTAGGATACATGATTTTTCACACCTACAGAGCATATGCCTCAATCACTATCAAAAAATTAAGACTAGCCTCTCCCACAGCATCATTGTCCTGTGGTCCACACGGTGAGAATATAGCAACTGGAAGTGACTTACTGTTCATCTGAAAACTGTATTTACCTGGTACTTAAAGCATTTGACTAATTTATAATTAACTTATTATGAAACAGGACTGTTGCAAAGGAACCCCAATCTCCCTCTCCTTACTTCCCCATAGCCCAGTAATTTATTTTCTCTTGCATTCTTATTGTCTCTACTTTAGTTCTTCTGTCACTTGCAAAGGGCAATATTCAATAATCAATTAAATAACTGGCCTGACTTTGGCTGCATGGATTTTAGCTTCTTCCCACAACACAGAAACATGGAAAATCCACAGAGACTGCATCTGAGATCACGATTTGACCTGGGTTACTGAAGCTGTGAGGAAGTAGAATGAACTGCTGCATCATTCTGCCAATTTCCACCCATTTTTTTCCAGCGGGAATAATCACAATTTTTCTTTATCTAAAATCAAGTTTTCTTTACCTAAAGAAAACAATCCAGTCTAATCAATCCTTTCACATACAACTGAAACATCCCAGTAAATTCTCCAATCTTAACATTATGCTCAAATCTTCTCTGAACCTTCTTTGGTGCCATCATATCCTTCCTGTATTATATGACTCAAATTTCTAGGTGACACAGAGACTTCAGTTGCTAGATATTAGTCTAATTATTTCTATACCTCTACCATGATCTCCTTTCTCCATCACCCTGTGCACCAGCTGCAGGGTGTGTATCCATGCACAAATCTCCACGGTCCTCTACACTTGTGTGAATCATAGAACTCATTTTTGTATTCCCTTGTATTATTTGTCCTCCAAAATCCATCCCCTACATCTGGCTGTTTTTGTGTCACTTCTAAACTTCTCAATCACTGCCCTTGCACTTAATTTTGTACTATTAATACATAATGACAAAAGTGAGTGAGAAACATGCACTAGAAGCCACACAAAACGCTAAACTTCGAGTCACTGAAACAGCCCATGACTATTTCCCCTTGTGTGAAGCCATCATGCTAATTTTGGATGGAATCATTCAGCTAATTTTCCTTTGAATCACTAAGGTTTTATGATTCCATTCTGTCTGTCATGTGAAATTTTGTTAAATCAAACTTCCTTATTATTTCCTCAAAATTCATTTCTTCTTAACAAATTCACATCAGCTGTCTTTCATTAAGCTAAGCTTTTCTAATAACTTAAACAGTCTTTTTTCTGTCTGTAAAACTTACCAATCTATGTTATGCTGACAAGCCCTTAAGTTACCATTTTCTTTTTTAAATTACACAGTGTTGAACCCATCTACAACTTGTGGCAGGGAAAGGGGAAAGGTAACCTAGTGTCATTCAGGGCTGAACTGAAATATATTTCTCAAATAGATTCACATTTTGTTATCCTTCAAGCTGATTTTTTCACTAGCCTTGCAAAATCTGTTTCATCTTTAGATTGAGTTCCCTTTCACCAAATTAATTCTCAACTATCATCTCCTCCTAATGTCATATTAGATTCGGCTTGCTAATGACTGAAAACATATTTGTCCACATCTAATTAATTAATTTAGAGATACATATGTAAGCAGACCATCAAATCTAGACAAGCTGGGATTCTTCAAAAGTCAGCATTGCCATTCACCCCTCACATCTTATATCCTGCAAAAATTTAAAATTGCATTGACAGCTAGGGAAAAATTATTTGAATGAAATGAAGTTGAAGTTCTTGGGCAATATGTATTTTTAACTTCCAGTATGGACAACACATCAAAAAAAAAAATCGTGGTAGTATTACAAATCCATTATATCAAACCTACTGAATCAGCTAATTTGAATTCAGCGTAATTTTAATACATTCTTCACCACCTCCTTTTCTTTTAGTAGTTTAGGATAATACATATCCTAATATACTGTATGAAGGAACAAAAGAGTTTTGAGAGGAGCCATCATTCAAAGTGACAATTTAGAATTGTATAACACCACAGTACAGAAGCAGACTCTTCACTCCATCTAGTCCAGTGGTCCCCAACCACCGGGCCGCAAAGCATGTGCTACCGGGCCGCGAGGAAACAATATGATTTGGCAATATGAAACGATATGAGTCAGCCGCATCTTTCCTCATTCCCTATCACGCACTGTTGAACTTGAACACCATCCCCACACCCCCAGCCAGTCCGCAAGAATATTGTCAATATTAAACCGGTCCATGGTGCAAAAAAGGTTGGGGACCCCGATCTAGTCCATGCCAAACTTCGGACCATAGATTTTCATATCCCTTTTATCCATGTTATCTATCCAAATTTCTCTTCAATGTTGAATTCAAACCAGTATCCTTCACTTCCGTGGCAAGCTTGTTCCACACTCTCACCACTCTCTGAGCGAAGAAGTTCCCCTTTAAACATATCCCCTTTCACTCTTAACCTATGACCTCTAGTTTTAGTCTTAACAACCACAATGGAAAAAGGCTGCTTGCATTTACCTTATCTATACCCCTCATAATTTTTTTATTCTCTATCAAATCACCCCTCATTCTTCTACACTCGGGGGAATAAAAGTCCTAACCTATTCAAACTTTTTCTATAACTCAGATCCTCGAGCCCTGATAATATTCTTGTAAATTTTCTCTGCATTCTTTCAATCATACATATTTTTCTGTAGGTAGGTGACCAAACCTACACACAATACTCCAAATTAGGCCTCATCGATGTCTTATATAACCTCAACATAACGTCCCAACTCCTACTCTCAATACTTTGATTTACGAAGGCCTATGTGTCAGAAGCTTTCTTTGTGACCCTATATACCTGTGACAAACTTTCAAAGTTCTATGGCTCTGTATTCCCAGATCCCTCCTTTCTACTGCACTCATCGGTGACCTACCCTCACCGTGTAAGTCCTACTCTGGTTTGTCTTCCCAAAGTGCAATACCTTACACTTGACTGCATTGAATTCCATCAGCCATTTTTCAGCTCGTTTTTCCAACTGGCCCAGATCTAGCTGCAAGCTTTGATAGTCTTCCTTGCTATCCACTACATCCCAATCTTCATGTCATCTGTAAATTTGCTGAATTATTTTATCACATTATCACTCAGATGAGAAACAGCAAAGGACCCAACACCAATCCCTGCAGCACATCACTGGTCACAGGTCTCCCATCAGTGAGACAATCATCTACTACCATTCTTTGGCTTCTCTTGTGAAGCCACTGTCTAATCTGTTTTACTACCTGATCTTGAAAGTCCATGTAGACAACATTCACTGCCCTGCTTTTATCATCTTCCCTGGTAACTTCCTCCAAGATCAATTAGACATGGCCTACCACACACAAAGCCATAATGACCGTCCCTAATCAGTCCCTCTCTATCCAAATACCTATATATCCAGTCTCTTAGAATACCTTCCAATAACTTACCGACTACTGATGTCAGGCTCACCAGGCCTACAATTCCCTGGCTTATTCTTGGCTATCCTCCAATTCTTCGGCAGTCATTCGTGGCTAAGGACATTTTAAATACCCCTTCTAGGGCCTCCGCAATTTCTGCACTAACCTCCCACAGGGTCCGAAGGAACACTTTGTCAGGTCAGCTCCCTAATTTTCCTCAAGACAGCAAACACCTCCTCCTCCTCTGTAATCTATATATGGTCCATGACTTCACTGTTACTTTGCCTTACTTCTATAGATTCTGTGCCCATCTCCTGTGTATACAGATGCAAAAAATCCATTTAAGACCTACCCCCATCTCTTTCGGCTCCATGCATTGATGACCAGTTTGAACTTTCAGAAGACCAATTTTGTCTGTTGTTATCCCTTTTGCTCTTATTACATCCCTTCGGATTCTCCCTTACCTTTCTGCTAGAGCAATCCATGCCTTCTATTAGCCCTCCTGATTTCTTATACTCGAGCACCTCCTTTTTCTTAATCAGGGCCTCAATATCTCTCAAAACCCAAGTTATTATTGCCTTTTATTCGGACAGGAACATATAAATTCTGTACTCTCAAAATTCCACTAACCAAGTACATCTTTGCCAGGAAACAACCTGTTCAAATCCACATTAGACAAATCCTTTTTGATCCCATCAAAATTGTCTTTTCTCCAATTCAGAACCTCAGCCCAAGACCAATCCTTCTCCATAATTATCTTGAAAGTAATGGCATTATGACCATCAGCTGCGAAGTGTTCCCTTACACAAACTTCTGTCACCTTCCCCGTCTCTTTTCCTAAAGGAGGTCTAACACCGTACTCTCTGTAGTTGGGAACTCCAACTTTCCTTAACACTTTTAACAATCTCAATCCCACCTAGCACTTTTAAAGTATGGGGGGCTGTGGAAAGTCAAAATCACCTTCTGTCACAACCTTGTGTTTCTTGTAATGGTCTGTGATCTCTCTACAAATTTGCTCCTCTAAATCCTGCTGACTATTGGGTGGTCTATAATATAATCCCATTAATGTGATCATCTCTTTCTTATTCCACAGTTTTACCCATATAGCCTCAATAGATGAACTCTTCAGTTTGTCCATTCTGAGCGTGCTGTGACATTTTCCCTAACTAGTTTGTTGAAAATGACAGAACTTGGCAAACATCTGACCATGTGTTCAAAATCTGTGCATGAATCTCTAGAAAATGCTTTCAAAAATGTGAATGAACCAGAATGTGAAAACTTCTCACTCAGTGCCTTGCTGCATTTAAAATGTCTGAATGTGAGAAAACCATAAAATGGACATAATTACCATATCTTACAATCCTAACTAATGATGATGGCAATAGATTGAAAATAGGAAATAAATATACAAAATTCTGTTATAAAAGCAGCTCACCTGCCAGTGTTGGGTAACTGCATTCCACACACCAACTTTCCCTGTGTGACTGGTTGCGACTAGCTGATTACCAATGAAGAAGAGTGCATCCACTGGAACTCCAAGACTAAACACACCTGCAAAACAGTAAAAGCAAACATGTACATTACTACATCTCAAAACTTTATTCTAGAATTAACAGTTGTACTATTGGTTCTATTATATATTTTTTATTTGACCTACAAACTGATGAGGTGGGATTATGATTTTCTATACAGGTTTCCCCCGCTATCTGAAGGTAGAACGTCCTATGAAATGGTTCGTAAGCGGGAATGTCGTAAAGCAAAGAAGCAATTACCTTTTATTTATATGGGAAAATTTTGTGAGCATTTGCAGACCCAAAAATAACCTATCAAATCATGCCAAATAACAAAAAGCAGGAATGATATGATAAATATACAGCCTATATAAATTAGAAATATTTCTCTACAACGACTGCCTGCACAGATCTCCGTAGCAAAAATCTCACGCAAGCGCTGTTGGCAAAACACTGCCTCAAGTAACCTTCAGGCTATGAAGCTGCCAAATCATACCAAATAACACTTAAAAATACACAGCTGATATAAAGTAGAAATAATGTATGTACAGTGTAATATCACTTACGGGAATCAGGAAGACAGCACCGAGCACACTGATGATGGTGTGTTAGGCTGAGTTGGAGCTTGGGTGGTGCAGTGGCCCCCACCCTCTGGGCCACCGACCGATACCGATTTGCAGAGAATGCAGGGGTAGCCAGGATGAACTCAGCACATCTTTAAGAAAAAAGCCGAAACAAACAAGCTAATTAATTAGGTGCCGCCCGGCACTTAATTGTCGGCCCAGATCAGAGGCGATTGCCGACTGCATTGCCTCTGATATAGACCAACATTTATGTGCCAGGTGGCACCTAATTAATTAGCATGTTTATTTCGGCTTTTTTCTTAAAGATGTGCTGGGTGCCTCCCGGCTACCACTACATTCTCTGCGAATCGATATCTGTCCGCGGCCTGGGGGGTGGGGTGGTGGGACACTGGGGTGTCTGTTTCCATGAGGGCAGGCAGCTCATCTTTTATGACTGCCCGCCTCGATGTCGAAGGTCGAGGTTCATCGTCTGCTGTGGCTGATGTGGAAGTTTTGCTTGACTGCTTAGTTAGCCTCGCGCATTTTTCTATCATACAGTTCTTTGTAAGCACTCAAACCATCTTGCAAATATGCCCTAAACCGACATACCCTTTCAAAATTAAAGTCGTACTTTATCACTGCAGCGAAAATCTCACACAGGTGCTTCACGTTCAGTTCCTGGACGACTTCACCTTCGGTCCGTTTGGTACTGTATTCGGTTTCGATTGTTATCCTTTCCTCTTGCAATTGCATCAGCTCTTCATCTATCAGTTCTTGGTCATGGGATGCCAAAACCTCTTCAACATCATCTTCGTCAACTTCCACAAGCCAAACTCACTTTGTCCTTACTTCGTTCACCACGATCGAAACGCTTAGTGTAACACCCTTACGATCTCTTTTAGGCTTTTCCGATACCTTAGAACTCATCTTGCTAACGGCTGCTCACAGGCACGTGTTTAATCAATGCCGGCGAGAATGCAGTTCCAAATCTGGGGGAGAGCGACTGCTCGGGGTGCGCGCTGCCTTTTATTGCGCGCTGATTTTTTTTTCGCGTGCTGCCTTTTTTTCGTAACAGTGAAAACACCTTCTGTTAGCAAAAACAGAGAACTAATGTAGGTCTTTCGTAACAGTGAGGTTTCGTAAAGCGAATGTTCGAAAAGCCGGGGACACCTGTACTAAGAGCCCTTTTTCATATGCAGACCACTTCTCTTATTAACCTCCAATGCCCTGCAATCCTTTGCTTTAGCAATCACCTCACTAAAATATGAATACTTAAGTATGTAATTAATTTGTGTAACAACTATTCAGATTAAAACCTGAATTTTTGATTTGGCTTACTTCTCTACAAATATACTATTTTAAGATATTTCATACCATTAATGTTCAATTGGTCTACAATCATAGGAAGATGCTTCCCTAGGTGTGCAGCTATTTATACCATATGATGTATTCGGAGCCCTAAACAGACCTGGATGCTTGCTGCTCAAGGACCAAGATAATGCACACATACACTGCATGTTCATAACACCTAATTTCTATGAGCCACATAGGATTTTTCTGCAGGTGTTTAATAGCCAATGACATAAAATTTAATCCAGAGGCATTCATTGTGCTGGTCGCACTGATCAATGAAAGTATATTTAAAAAATAATAACTAACTAACTAACTAACTAACTAAATATATATATATAAATAAAAAAATATAAATGTCACGTTGGTCATTCTTTCTGCCAATGACATTGTTAAAAAAGCCCACTAAATCATGATCTTCAAGCAAGGGACAGATTCTTTCAATATCTCCACATGAGTGTACAATCTGGCTAAGGTACTTGATAGCACCTCAAACATTTAGTGCTTTGTTGTGCAAAAGTCTAGAACATATGTAAAACCAGAATCTGTAATATGAAGATACTTTCAAAAATAATGAAATGAAAACTTTCTGAATATCAAAATATTACTATAAAGAGTAATAAACAGTAAAATAAACTAAATCAAATCAATATTTGGTTTTCAAACTGCATCAGTTCTCTTAGGTACACTGTTGTATAGTTTTGTAAGAAAATCAGCCGGTGGGTTGTTACAAGTATATTGGAAAACTTGCCACAGTACTTCTGCAAATCTTGGCTGCCTCGCTTGCTTCTATTTCTCCAAGTAATCCTAGACAGCCTCTATGATGTTGAGATCAATGCTCTCTGGAGGCCGTACAATCTGAAGCCAGATAAAAACTCTAAGGTGTCTAAGACTTTTGCATAATACTGTACAACTGTATCAAGAGCAGAAACTTGATAGCAGTTACTATTACTGAAAGGTATAATATTGGATAAAAAAAATTAAATTGTTAATGGTGGCTGGTTAGATAATAAATGATCAGACACAGCATAACATCTGCAGCATAACTTGGGTAAACATGAAAAACAGTGAAGAGGTTGGATTAAACCATAAATCAGGATGCAGTAAAACACGCCAGTGTATTCACTTAAGAAAGAAACATAAGAAATAGAGGCAGGAATAGGCCATCTGACCCATCAAGCCTACTCCACCCATGCCTGATGCAATTAAATTCACTGATCTAATTATATTACTAAATTATTTGCAATATTGAATAAATGCAAAAACCAGGAATCATATTCCTGCTGTTCACACAGATAGTGATCTCCATTCCCACCTTCTTCATAATCAGCAACAGACAATTCTACCATTTGTACGGAATCATCATCTCCCGATACACCTGCAGTGAAACATTTTGCAAGGCTTCAGTGTCTTTGAAGCATCCTTGGGGCATTCAGTGTCCTTTTACCACTATTCATTTGCATTTCAGGTAATTCAAGGGTGTTAAAATGTAATGTCTGTGCTGTGTCTTTAACTATTCAAACTGAAATCAACCTTGTAGACTGCTATATTTGGACGATTTACCTAGTCCATGAACCCAGAAATTACACAATATTGGTGCAGATGACTAAAAACTACAATAATCATACTGCCCAAAGTAAACACTGCCACCTCCTGCATATCCACCCTCAGTGCCCACCACCTCAAGAACTTAAAAATTAATTCAATGCTTTAGCTACAACATAACACAACAAAACAAAATTGAAACATGAACAAAATCTTTATCACATATAATGGGGTTTCTAGTTTTAAGATTTTTATTCAATTAGTGATCAACGGTATCAACTGATGACATAGGTCTAAGAATACATTATTCAGAAACTTCCCTTAGCTGCTGTCAATGTTTAACGTTTAGCAGAGCTTTCTGAGGAGATGATTTAAGCTAAATCAGTAGAACTTTTAAACTTTTAAGTAGTTAACTGAGTTAAGTAGTTGGGCTATATGTAACTGGAACTGTGGTGATGACATGTTTAGCACCAGTGCTGACCATCCATGCAAGTGGAGTGTGCTGAAAACAATGTAAATAAAGTACTAGTTATGCATTATAAAACATGAAAGAATACCTTAGTCCCCAACTACACTAAGTAGCACACAAATGTAGTGGATAGTTCTTAAGTATTTCTTTTCTTCTTTGTACATTCATAAAAACATTTCAACACTGGACAATTCCTCCTTCATATAGTATATTGTATCTAGACTTCTATTGTGTCTTTCAGTTCAGCAGATTTTCCAAACTTATACTGAAGCGCAGCACCTATTTGAAGTTTCAGATTAAGGTGTATAATTTAAAAAGAAACATCAACCACTTAAAAGTTTTGAAAGCCTAGTTGGTGTTTCCCCTCACTTTTGTCAGTGAAAGTCAATGTCATTGTCACGGTATGACATTTTAGTACTTGCATCTGGAACACACTTTTTAAATCCATGAAACATTTCTCCTCTATAAGGTACTTTTTAAAATCATGAACTTCACTTTCAATGTGGATCAATCTCTTCTGTACAAAACTGTGAAGATATTTTCAATATTCCTGCATGAACATCCACCATGTTTAATTCCACTTTCCGCCTCATGCACGTCAAGTGTCATAAATATTCATGCCAATTAAATAATGCTACAATTTGCATGAACATCTGTTGTGCATATTAAGCCTCCTTTTGCCAATTGTATGTTGACAACTGGTAACTTGTAATAAATTCACCTGGGGAGAAGAACCATTTCCCAAGCCCAGCAAAGGAATGACAACCTTACAGGCAAGCACAGTAATGGTAATCACTTACTTTAATTTATTTTCAAAATATGCATTAGAAGCTATTCTGAAATAAATTTGGGTTGACACCTAAATCTGCTTATTTGCTAGATTTGTCCCCAAAGAAATCTCCAGTGCAGTTCACAGCAAAGAAACAATAGATGTGAAAAATGCAGAATCAGGCATTTTCAGAAACTTATTCCTCTTTCAGAATCTTAAATTTAAGGTAGAAATAAACAGCTAAAAAATTCACAAATGCAAAATGCAACAGAACTGGAAATATAAATTATAAACATAAAATAATAAAGCAAAGAGCTTGATTTCTGCAGTTGTCCTGAAGATGGCAAGCTATTAAACTGCTTTTATAGATGGAAGCTTACTAGTTCCTGTCAAGTAGACATTTTTATCATGTGACTTTGTAGCGTTTGCAATAGTTAGTGCATTACAATTATGCCAATAACTAATCTGATAAAATATACAAATTACAGCACACATTATCACTGGATAGCTTTAGAACAAGCTAACCTTTCCTTCCATCCACCAGGGCTGTGGTCAATTGCTTCACTTATGCAGCTAACAGAAATATAAACTGATTTGAGATGATGATTCCTCAGTAAACAATTCTTTTAGATTATCAGAACACTCCCATTCAAAGAAATATTTAATTATTGGTTCACAATTATTCTTATTCTAGATATCACAAATGTGGGCAGAACTCTAACAAAGCATACCCATTTGTTCTACCACAGCAAAATGGCAAATGACATAAACTTAATTTGCTGTGTAAATTGCAACAAACTAATATGCTAAAAAGATCTATCACAATTGAAAGGCAAGTATGAAGGTGGTATTAAAGCAGAAGGAGGTTTACAAAAAGACCATCAGACACAGGAGCAGAATTAGGCCATTCAGCATATCAAGTCTGTTCTGCCATTCCATCATGGCTAATTTATTATCCCTCTCAACCCCATTCTCCTGCCTTTCTCCCATAACTTTTGACAGCCTTATGAATCAAGAACCTATCAATCTCTGCTTTAAATATATCCAATGATGACTTCCACAGCTGTCTCTGGCAATGAATTCCTCAGATTCACCACCCTCTGGCAAAAGAAATTCCTCCTCATCTCTGTTCTAAATGGACATCCCTCTTGAGGCTATGCCCTCTGGTCCTAGACTCCCTCACTATAGGAAACACCCTTTCCACATCCACTCCACCTTGGCCTTTCAACATTTGATAAGTTTCAATGAGATTCCCCCCTCATTTTTCTAAACTCCAGCAAATAGAGCCATTAAATGCTACTCATATGTGTCACGTACCCCGTGACGGGTTAAAGAACCAGCAGAAATGGAAAACAGCTAGAGTCTGGTATTGGTGTTAACACATGGTATTTATTAGTAACTACACAATACAGTAATATAAATTCAATATATCAAACAGGTTAGCAATGATTATATAAGTGTAGAAATAGAGAAACCAAGCTTCTTCAAGCCTAGGGGTAAATGGATACAGTCCTACGGTGATGAGTAAAGTTCAGTTCAGTTCATGGTATTGAGTTGAGTAGTGATGGAGAGAGAGAGAGAGATTTGTAATCCAGGGTAAATGTCGAGAAAAGGCAATTACATCGATATCCCACAGATTCCACAACAGCAATACAAAATAACAATAGTAGTAGGTTTTATCTAGTAGGTGTTGGGCACGTGGCCAAGTGGTTACAGCGTTTGTCTAGTTATTTCAAGGTCGCTAGTTCGAGCCTCAGCTGTGGCAGCGTGTTTGTGCCCTTGAGCAAGGCACTTAATCACACATTGCTCTAGTCTGTGCGAGGAGTGGCACCCCACACAGACTTCCAATCTGTGCCTTGTAAGGCATGAAAATGTCCGACGCAGGCCTCTCATGGTCTGAGTCGACGTTCCCCCTTTATCTCCAAAGTTGTTCCATTCCACACACAAAATATCACCGACAGTGATCTTCAACAAATATTCTTTCAACACAAGTGGTACCACACCCGAATTCAGCCACGGGTCATTCCAAAGTGGTGGCCACAGGATACTCCAACAGAACCCACGTATGGACTATCACCAACAGTAGGCTATCACTAAGGGGACCCTCTTCAAGGGAACCAACTCCAAACACACAACGTGATAGCCACTTATCCAGTTCCACGACATACGAAATAACTCGCACAGTGATTTGCCACAGGGGTGCCTTTCTTCAGTGAACTACCACACCCAAACAAGGCTAACATACAAGTGGTATTCACAAAGGTACTCCCCTCACCAGAGAACCCACTCTTGTGGATTAACTACATGACAGTCACACCTTCGTATTTGAATGGAACTCAAACTCACCCTTACAGGCTACTTACAAAGAGGGTCCAAACAGTGATCTCTTTGTGAGTAGGTTTCTTCTGTTTCAACCCTATCTTTCCTCTCTTCTCTTCCTTTAAAGTCACCGAATATGACTACAAAAAGGAGACCATCTTCTGTGCTGGAGTTATCAACCCAGGAGAGGGTTGGACACACTAATAACTCCCCACTGGTCACACCTTTTCCACAGTGCGAGAGCCACTGATCGATTCTCCAAAAAAACCACCATTCTGCGGACACAACAAAGCTCATCCAGTGCCCAAAACCATGTGTCTACGTGTCTATCAGCTGACCTTCTATTTAACTCACCATGCTGAACACCAGCTGTCCATCAAGCAGCTCCTCCCTTCTCTCTCTATAGGAACACAGAAGCTGGCAGTGTCCTTGCAAAAGTTTAAACATGCTGCAGAGAAACCATAACATCATCTCCAAGCAGACTTCGCCTCTCTCTCTCTCAATAACAAGGTGTCTGTGTTGGACACCTCTCTCCCTCTTTTTAAAGGTATAGTTTATAAAAAATATGACCCCTAGGGGTACATATGTTAACCTTTTTGAGTCTATGGCTGTGATGGCTATTGGTTTTATTTTAAATACTGCAGTGAACAAATATCATTATTGTTCAGGCTGTCGGGTTCGTGAAGATAAATATAAAAAGCTAATTATTGAAAATATAAAAGCAGGACACAGGTATGGAGAATTTTGTAGAGGAGAAAGGATCAAAGAAAGGCTGCCAGGTATCTTCCAGAAGTTAAAATTAAATTTCATATACTTGGTTTACATTCTCTTGAATTTAGAAGACTAAGTTGTTTGCTTAGTGAGGTATTTAAAGAGACAGATTCCATAAGCCATGAACAGAAAGACTTATTCCTCTTTCACTGGATCCCTAACACTTAAGTTTAAGAGACTGGCCTTTTAGAAGGGAAATTAAAATTTGCTTATTCTACATAAAAGCTAATGAGAACCCAGAACTCTTTTCCAAATGTACCTAAGTACTGGAAAATTAAAACTAAAATTCTCACGTCATCTTGATCAAACTTTGTAAGGAAATATATATTCAGGGATATGCAAGTAATGCTAGTTAAACGGTGCATGTCAGTCAGTCATCAACTGACTGGTAGACCAGAGTTCACAGGATTAAAAGCCCACGTCTAGTCCCATTTCCCAGTGATCTGAGTGATGATGGGAGTACAGACAAAAAAATATACAATCCACACATTTATGGATGGAATGGAACTAGTGCAAGGAGGCCAATAAAATAACAGTGCTTCAAGTGATTAAAAAAATGGTTAATATTCCAATGGTTGCAAGGCATTTTCTCAATTCAGGCTCAGATCATCATCAAGTACATTCCATTTAATTCATGAATAATTTTAGGTATTCATATTGGACTTGCGCTATGTTCAAGATCTAGTGAATGGTAATATTAATCATCTGGATTGTTCTCTCGGTACATCTAGATTGCTCTCTCAGTACATCTAGATTGCTCTCTCGGTACATCTGGATTGTTCTCTCGGTACATGCCAGGACGAAAGGTGTGAAAACAGAAGGAATACATTTGTTCATTTCTGAAAACTGAAAATCAAATGTGCAAACTGTTGCACCCCCAAACTAATGAAACCAAATTATGTATTCTCTCACAGTTTTATAGTACCTACCGATTTCATTGCCACGGCCTCCATCCTGAATACTCCACAGAATTATACTGCTATCGGATGCCACCGCTACCATCTTGTCTTTATCACCAAGTGGTCCACCAACAACTTTAGCATTTACAGCAACTCGCTCTATTGTCCAGTCAAGGTAAGGGCTTGTAAATACCTGCTGCCAACCAGAAGACTCCTTAATTCTAGAAATAAACACAAAACATTAATCAGTAAGGATTCCAACATATAGTATACACTGTTTCCACAAGCATGGAGCTAGTGACATGGTATAATTTATTTTCACAAAGGTCTTGGAGCAGGGTTTCCTAACCTGGGGTCCATGGCATAAAAAAGTCTGGAAACCTCTGCCTTCAAGTGATTCCATATATCCAGAAATGCATGACAAAAGAAATTATGGAAACTTGCTATAGTTTCGAAAACTCAAAGTTGAATTGAAAATTTCAAGACAACAAAGGGAATTAATAAAACCGATGAGATTACTATTGTTGCAAGTTCAAATATCAGAGAATATAAATAAAAAAAAGAATGCTTGAACAATTAGGGAAGTGAAATTGTGATTAAAATTGTTACACGGAATAAAGAACGTTAAAGCAGCAATACATTTTTGGCGAAGGTAGTAACTGAATGTATTTGCAAATATAGCCAGTTTCTAGAAATTCTATGTTAAAATTCCAATACAGCTGAATGCAGTCCCAGATCCCATGTAAAGTATTGCATTACACAACTGTTAGCCTGAAGTTTCTGTCTGAAATTTTATTATGCATTACTGATCTGTTAGTAGTAACAGTGGTTTTCAACACCCAACAGTGCAATCAGCTTTCATTGGGATCCAATGAAAATACATTCTTGGAAACAGGCAGAAAAAGTAGTATTTATTAGCTATTCTTACTTTTTTGGTGTACCTAAACATTGATGGTTAAATCTTTTTAATTTTATTCTGGTTGCCCATTACTAGATGAAGTCTATCTCACCCATAAACTTTCAAAAACATTCCTACAAGATTTTTAATACATTTATTTACCAATTTGCAGCAGCAATATACCAATGGCTAGAATATATCCCTTTAGCAGTTAGGTCATTGGCTGGAAATAACAAACTTAAAATTTTAGACAAAAAGTATAAGAGCAATGTGAATGAAATCGAGATTGGCTGTGATTTGGAACTTAGGGTGTTGGAAACAGAATTAATTAGCACATCAGTTACTACATTACATTTGTTCTTAGCCAAAAGGGACATTAGAAGAAAATTGGATAGAAAAACGTAAAACAAATTTGCCAGTATGTGAGACAACAGCAGGGGAAGTGGGTTGCTCTATTAAAAGCTTGCAACAGTTTGATGGGCTGAATAACTTTTCCCTGTACCTTAATTCTACCAAACATTAGCCTTTGAGAAATGTCTCAGTATATCATGCAAAATTCTTAACTTTATCAAATGTACGTTCAATCTATTCAAAAGAGAGAACGGTTAACAAATCATTGCAAGAATATGCAAAATCCTTCACAACATGTCGTGTTATTTACAATATTGTTTTAATCCTTTATCACTACTTTGCTTCAATTTCCCTGGACGTCCTGAAAAATTTACTTCACTTCTGGAATCTTTCATTTTAAAAAAATAGCCACATTTTAGAAATATATGGGCTAAGGATTGTGGGTGTTGATTTTAGTAATGTAAGAGAAATTCAACTGCCAGCAGGATTAAAATAAAAGGACCACGAAAACAATTGAAGATGAAGATAGATAGTTTTTTTTCCGATGACAAGGATGTCAAAACTAGACAGCATAGGTTTAAGATGAGAGGACAGAGTGCAGTTGATATCTGGGATGTGCCATTAGTGGAGATAGATAAATCAGATACAATTACTATATTTAAGAGGCATTAAGCTGGACACTTACATTGGCAAAATGATTGGCATGAATGTGATGAGCCCTAGAGTCCTTTGCTATGCTATACAACTCTATTACTTTCATTTTCTATCTCACTGTATATTTTCTACAGTTATTGTGACCAGACAGAAAGCAAAACGAAACATTTCTAAAAAAGGAAAATAGAACATCCTAATGAATTCACTTTTTCTTTTAACACTTTATGCACTAATTCACTATAGTTTTGTTATGTCTACATATTATCCTTTTTATTTATTGGCAACCTCCAATCACTTTGAACTGAAAAGTTTGTAAGATAATTTTAGAAGTCAGTTAAGGATCACAAATAACCCTACTAGACAAGAACAGCGAATCTTCTTCCCTGAAGTTTTAAAAAATAATAAAAATGGTTGTATTTAAATGCCTTGGCTGCTCCAATTGAATCTGAACTCAAAAATCACTGGATTCTGTTGGAGTATGGGATATTAGCCCAGAAACATAATCACCACAATACAACACCCACTTAACATACCTGTGAATATAGATCATAAAACAGAGAACAGTACAGCACAGTACAAGCCCATTCGGCCCTCAATGTTCTGCTGATATTCTATCCAATGCCAAGATCAGTCTCACCCTTCCCTCCACTTTCCTTTCATTGACGTGCCTGTCTAAGAGTCTCTTAAATGTCCTTGATGTATCTGGCTCTATTACCACTCCCAGCAGTGTGTATCATGCACTTTGTGTAAACAAACAACCTTTGACATTCCAACCCCTATACTTTCTCCCAAGCATCTTAGAAATATGTAATCCCTTATTAGCCATTGCCACCTGAGGAAAAAGACATTGGCTGCCTGCTTATCTATGCCTTTTATCATTACATACAAGCTTATGTTCTGACACTGAACTGGGAACATTACTGAAACCAAAGTGAAAGAGGTATATATGAAGAAGCTTATGAAACACCTGGAGTTAGGGAGTGATTTTACATTCACTGAATGTTTGTGTGAGTTACCTGCAACACTCATGAGATGTTAGCTTAATTCTCAAAGTACTTCTGATGGGTAGAGCCTTAAGAAGGCCAAGTGCACGAGGCATTAATTCTGGTTGGATGATATTCTGAACTGAAACTTCGGACTGTGTAGATTGCGAATAACTAGACCAGAGATCGAGAACAAAAATTCTTTATCCAGGACAAAATAGAGATGCCTGTTGTCTAGTCCTTCAGTATTGTTCCTGTGTTCTAGTGTTTATGCTGTATCATTACAATTTCATAGAGTTTTTAAATACACAAAAAATCATTTAGATTCTGCATCAAGAAACTCCAAATGCAGTCTGAACTGTTGGCCACACGTGGACCATTTTTAAAACAGCACCATCAGGTTTACAATGAGAACTGCAAACCTTTAATGTCTTTTAATAAATTGATTATAACTTTTATTCACAGATTGATAATTGTATTGACTTTCTGGTACCTGTAACAGACTACGAAGTGTGCATAAGCTACTACAATCCAATTGTGATGACCAGCAACTATCAGAACCTTCCGGGGATCAACCACTGTGCCTGCCAAAAACAATAAACAATAGAAAGAAACATCAGAGCTTGACATCTAACATTCCATTTTGATATCTGCTGGTGCGAATATAATATTTCCATATTATAATAAAACCAACTTTCAAAATTTATCGCCCACAATGCAGTACAAGGGAGAAGGAGACTGATAGATTTTCTCTGCTTTTGTATTGTAATTAATAAGTTAACTGATTTAGTCAATTGAGCATCATTTTTAAAATGGCTCTATTACCACCCCCAGCATGGTTAGCCCAAAAACGAGCAATGGGACGGCAGTGAAAATTTTTTTTTTATATAGGCATCCGTTAGTCTCAGGAGACCATGGATTTGCACCTTGGAAGGTTTCCAGGGCGCAGGCCTGGGCAAGGTTGTATGGAAGACAGGCAGTTGCCCACGCTGCAAGTTTCCCTTCTCCATGGCACCAATGATGTCCAAGGGAAGGGCAGTCGGGCCGATACAGCTTGGCACTGGTGTCATCGCAGAGCAATGTGTGGTAAAATGCCTTGCTCAAGGACACAACACGCTGCCTCAGCCAAGGCTCGAACTAGCGACCTTCAGATCACTAGACGAACGCCTTAACCACTTGGCCACGCACCAACACAGTGAAAATTAACCCTTGATAAAACTGGCTCTCAAACTGAACTGCGAGGAGCACTGCTTTCCCGCCAACGTAAGTCACGTGTGCACGCCTCACAGTCTCACTCCCACCAGTCTCGCATTGGTTTTGGCAACGTATGGATGTGCGATCTTGCGCCCTTAAACTTTTGTGTTTTTACCTACGGTGCAGTGATGTTGTGCTTGAAGTATTTAACTATGCCTCCTAAGTGTCCGATGTCAAGTCCTGGGCCGTCAGCTAAACAGCAGAAGAACCACTTTAACACTTGGAAAAAAAGTTGGAAATTACAAACAGGGCGGCATCAGGTGAAGGTAACACAGCTCTGGGACGCTACCCTGTGCAGTTGCGGGCTATGATAGCTGAGTTAGGCATCACACCAAAGCAAGTGTTTAATGCAGACGAGACTGGGCTTTTTTGGAAACGTACGCCGAAACGCACATACATAAGTAAGGATGAAAAAGCTGCGTCAGGTTTAAAGGCAGCAAAGGATAGATTGACTTTGCTTATGTGTTCCAATGCCAAAGGAGTCTATATGATAAAGCTTCTCTTAGTTTACCATTCACTAAATCCCTGTGCTCTTAAGGGTTTGAGTAGGAATATGCTTCCTGTCCACTGGGCAGCTAACAAGAAAGCATGGGTCACTGGTCGAATCTTTCAAGATTGGTTTGCTAATCATTTTGCTGTTGAGGCTGAATACTACTGCCGGGAACAGAATCTTGCCTTTAAAGTTCTTCTGTTGCTTGACAATGCGCCAGCCATCCTAAACATTTAGACAGCATTCATCCTAACGTAACAGTGCGTTTCCTGCCGCCTAACACAACATCGCTGATTCAACCACTTGACCAAGGTGTGACATCCACATTCAAGGCGTATTTTTTACAGCAAACTGTCTCTCAGATACTGCAACAGACCATTTTGAAAATCCCAGGAGTTTACCAACGACGAGGGAATGGTGGAAGTCCTTCAACATCAGACATGCCATCAACAACATTGATGAATCCTGGAAAGAGGTCAAGTCTTCCACTCTGAGGCTACTGGCAGAATTTTTTAAGGCTGCAGAACACTTGGCACAAATGGCAATGGACATGGACCCAAGTTTAGACTGGAGTCAGCATTTCAGTCGTTCCCTGCAGTCAAGCCTTCTTCCCTACTAGCAAATTCATGCTGAAAAACAAAATGCTGCCAAGCAAACAATGCTTACCACTTTCTTCACACTGGTATCATCTCCTGCTGCTGGCAGTACCAAGAGTTTTGTGAGTCTCCCTTCACCCCTTGTTGTCCTTGATGATCCTGACGACACACGACCATCCATCTCATCTATGTAAAGCTGCCCGACACCACAACAACCATTCATCTCCCGGAGCGAACACATCTGCCACTGTTGCTGAGTACTGTACACCCTAGTATGCTAACTTTCTATGATTTATTATGTTGAATATTACCTTAAATTGATGAAATATAATACGAATGTTGCCTTGTGGTACTGCTTTTGTGTTGTACCGGTATGAAAATGTGAATAAATCACAGATAAAACATATTTAGGAAGCCCTCAAGAACACATCCCTATTTTCGCCATTCACATTATGCATCGACTTAGAGGAACGTATCTCCCGCATATAACGAGGAAAGGGTGTAATTTTTATCAGTACATTTATTAATATCAATTCAAAGAAAAACAAAACTGCCATTAATACTAAAAGGAGATTGGTGGAATAATACAACTCTTATATGTTGTTATGCATATAGACAAAAGAAAATCATTCTTACCCAATTTAGCAGACCCTTCAGATGAGATGACTCCAGTTGCCACAGATGGAGCTGAATTTGGATGGACTACCCCTTCTGCCATGCTTGGTCCAGATTTACTGTCCTGTAAGGTTCCAGCACCCCCAATGCTTCCTTTTCTACTAGGAATAGCTAGCAGTGTTAAACATATCAATCTTCAATATTTTAAAAAGAAAAATGCAAAACCTAGAAGTGAGTATTTCTGCTTATTCATAAAATCTTTCTATGCCATATGAAGTTACATTTGAAGAATCCATTTCTACAGTTTATCTCTCCTGCACCCTTATTCATGAGATTTATCATCTTTTTGTTAGATGGACAATGTCCCTTATCATTTGATATGGATTTCAGTACTGAGGTAAATTCTGTGGAAAATGGGCAACTAAATTTCGAAGAGCGTACATGCATATTAATGGGTCGAATTTTGGCAGTTAATTGTTAAGGTGGGTTTTATTTTTTTAAATAAAGTTAGTTGACAAAATGAGGACAAATAATCATTGCCTTATTTCTTATACTCCAGAGAGCAAACGCAACTATTGTTGGAAAGCAGATACTGGAATCTAAACAAAAATAGAAATGCTGGAAGAGTCGGCTAGCCAGGTAGCACCTGTGGAATGAGAAACCAATTAGCAAGGGTTGTCAACCTGGGGTCCATTGCATAAAAAAAAGACTGGGAACCCCTGGTATAGAGAAAGAAAGCAAGTTGTCCAAATAGTAGAGAAAGTAGGTTAGGCACTGGATAGAACAATGGTCATGTCTTAACAGCATGAAATGATGGTTATTCATTGAATGGATAATTATTGTCTTTTGCCTATATAATGTTTTGCTCATTTTATGAAGTCTGGGTGATGCCTACAGGGATACCTGAGCATGCTAGAATATCCAAATTAGAGATAACAAGCAGAAGAATCACAACTAAAAATGGCCAGTCCTCACACAAAAAGAATGAATACAAGCAGTTATCTTTGAAGTTAAATACACCCTATCCTTGTTATATGCGTCTTCAGACTATGCGGATTCACAGTTATGCAAGGAACCTATTTCTATCAACGTCTCGTTATATGCATCCAAAATTCACAGTTATGCGAGGAGCACTACCTTCCCACCAATACAAGTCACGTGCGCACGCTTCACAGTCTCACTGTTGGGACGAGAAGCACCGCTTTCCCGCCAATACAAGTCAGGTGCGGCGCCTCACAATTTCACTCCCGCCACTCTCGCATTGGTTTTGGCAAGGTGTGGATGCACGATCTTAAACTTCTGTTGGTTTTACCTACAGTGCAGTGATTTTGTGCTTGAAATATTTAACTATGCCTCCTAAGCGTCCGATGTCATGTCTTGGGCCATCAGCCGAGTGGCAGAGAACCGCTTTAACACTTGAAAAAAAGTTGGAAATTATAAACAGTGCGGCATCAGCTGAAGGTAACACAGCTCTGGGACGCTACTGCCGGGAACAGAATGTTGCCTTTAAAGTTCTTTTGTTGCTTGACAATGTGCCAGCCCATCCTAAACATTTGGACAGCGTTCATCCTAACATAACAGTGCGTTTCCCGCTGCCTAACACAACATTGCTGATTCAAACACTCAACCGGTGTGATCCACATTCAAGGTGTACGTATTTTTTTTTACGGCGAACTCTCTCTCAGATGCTGCAAGCAACCGACGATTTTGAAAATCCCAGTAGTTTACCAACGGTGAGGGAATGGAGGAAGTCGGAACACTTGGCACAAATGGCGATGGACATGGACCCAAGTTTAGAACGGAGTCAGCACTTCAGTCGTTCCCTGCCGTCAACCCTTCTTCCCTACAAGCAAGCTTAAAACAAAATGCTGCCAAGCAAACAACCCTCACCACTTTATGCAAATCGCTGTAATCTTTCTGCTGCCGGCAGTTCTAAGAGTTCTGTGAGTCTTCCTTCACCCCTTGCTGTGCTTGATATTATCCTGATGACCACAACCATCCACCTTATCCGTGTAAAGCTGCCCGACACCACAACAACCACTCACCTCCCAGAGCAAACACACTTGCTACTGTTGGTGAGTAGTGTACACCAGAGGATGTTAACTTTCTATGATTTATTACATTGAATATTACCTTAAATTGATTAAATATAATACAAATGTTGTCTCGTAGTACTGCTTTTGTGTCGTATTGGTATAAAAATGTGAATAAGTTACAGATAAAACATATTTAGGAAGCCCTATGGAACACATCCCTATTTTCTCTACTTAAATAGTTATTCACATTATACGATTTCACATTATGCGTCAACTTCCAGGAACGTATCCCTTGCATATAACGAGGATAGGGTGCATTTAGTACAAAATGCCTAAATTAAAAATGAGATGACGTTCCACCAACAAATGTTGGGCCTCATTACTATAGTGCAGAACTCAAAATCGAATTGTCCAACTTCAAAGTTAACTTGTTCACTCTGTTTGTATCAAGGCTGGCCACTTGTACCCATAATTTCTTGCCTTTTATTTAAATCTCTTATTTGCATACTTGTATATTTTTGAACCTGCCCAGCAGACCAAACTATATATCACCCCAACTTCACAAGATCAGCAGCACATTACACAGACATCGCTGTCCATCGTTTCACCCTCTTATAGACACTTCCTTTGTCCCACCCACTGCCCTTCCCCACATTTTCTGCTATGAAAATCAACTTCCCTTTCTCAATTTTGACAAAGGGTCATTTATTTTTGTTTCCTATGTGTTCTTTACTGCCCCTCTTCCTCCTTCTGCTAAAGCCTGAAGTGGATGGTTTCAGGACCTGCTCAGGTTCTACCCTAGAATTTTCATATTGTAACCTTTGGATTGAACCTAAACAATTTGTTTTAGGAAAATAAGTTTCAGCCAACATATTTAAAATACAACTGTATACACTCAGTGGAACTTTCTTTCAAATCAGAAATAGATTTCCACATGTATTTCTATAAGCATTGAAATCGAGACATATTGAGCAATTTTTCTACTTTAGCTTATTTTTTCCAAATAATTCTGCATGCTTCCATCATTTTCTTCTCACATCAATGTTGCCAGTTATAGCTTGATCTCATACCACTCTATGGTGATATTACATGGTCAGTTCATGTATCTGCATGCATATTAACTGGTGACATCTGTAATTCAGAACATTATCCTTTGTTTTAGCAGCAAATTTACACATTCACTTTGAATTCCTCTATCACATTGCCACCTACAGGAGAATCTTATCAATGAGATTATTAACTACAATTCATAATCTTTTTGATTTTTTTTCGAAATTTCTTTGGAGAAAGGCCTGCAAAGTTACTTTTTAGCTTCTTGTTAGTTCATAAGTAGGGAAATGATGTAATTCTTAACTGCTTGGTGCTCAGTTAAAGGATTGCATGATAATTCTGTAATTTAGCATCGATAAAAAGTGAACATTATCACAATAATGGTTTCTAAATCTGAATTATTAAGTTCAAGTACATGAAATATGCTTGATTTAAAGAAAATTAAAATAAATAAATCTAAAATTCAAATTAAGTCTGAATACATATTTTATATTATTGTATCTTATAATTTAATACTAACTACATCCACAGTCTTAAGAATTGTAAAGTATAGAAACAAATTCTGCTGCTCACAGCTATGCAGATAATTATACCCACCTATAGGAATCTCACTCTCTTGCATTAATTCCATATCCTTCTATGCCTTGTTCATTGAAATCCCTGTCCAGATGCGTCTTATATGTTGTTACTGTTCCAGACTCTACTATCTCCATTTGGCAGCTCACTTTAGATACAAGGTACACTTTAGGGGAATGAATTACATCTCCAACGCCTCTAAAACCTTCCTCTCACCTCAAACCTATATCCTCAATTTTTGGGCAAAACTAAAAATGGATACAGACACTGACCATCTATCTTATCAAAGCCTCTCAACTTTATATACCTCTATCACGTCACCTCTCAGTTTCCTTTGCTCCATGGAAAATACACTCACCTAGTCAACCTTTCCTTATCTCAAATCCTCCAATCCAGGCACATCTTTCTAAATCTTTTCTGCACTCATATGATCACATACATGTTATAACTTAGTGAGCAGCACTGCACACAATATCCAAAGTATGGGCTAACTGACCTTTTCAACAATTGTAATGTGAAGTTTCAGAATCAGGTTTAATATCAAAGGCATATATCGTGAAATTTGTTGTAATGCAACAGCAGTATATTGCAATGCATAATAATAAAAAACTAAATTACAGCAAGTATGTATGTAATAAAATAAAACTCAATGTGAAGTCTCAAAACCTCGGCTGATAAAGACAGGTACACTAAGCATCTTCCACACCACTATCAACCTGTGACACCACTTTCAGAAAATTTTTGAACATAAATGGAGGTAATATCACTGAAGGATTTGAAAACGTAACTGGGAATCAAAATTTTAATATGAACCCACAGGCAAGACAAAATTGAGTCCTAAATGTGGTCTTATGATTTTTAAAATAATGCACACTGGAATACCAGTTCTCGAACAGCATCACCTTCTTCATTTGACAAAGGTGAGTTACCTAGGGCTTTTGGTCTGATTGGTGTATGAATTTTCTCTCAGGTTAATTGCAGAACATCAGTTGGGGGAAGGCAGTAAGATGAAATTACATGCATATTCATCCCAAATGACAAATGGATCCCTTCCAGGCGATGCAGAGCAAATCGCCTGTAGAGAAATTAGTAGTCTTGATATCACTTGTTCACAACAAAGCAAGTAGCAGTGTATTTAAAGAATGAACGAAAATGAAACCCAAATAAAACTCTAATGATAATAAAACAATAGTTGTTAGTAGGATGCATATAGGTAATGCAAAGATACAACTTTATAAAAGGCTGTTGTGACTTGTGTCAAGCAATACCACAGTCACCTGTGGAAATACTCAGCTGCAGTTTAAGCTAAAATCAAAATTACCTGGAGGGGGCAAATACCCATGGAAGAGAACACTACCACATGATGATCGTTCAAGTTCTTCACATAGCAATAGGCGGCGAACTAAACAAGAATACAAAAATAAATAGAAAGAAAACGGCTTCATTTCATTACCTCTTGCAAGGTCTACTATTTTCAACTATCTGCTACACTTCCAATTGATAACAAACCTCAGACATTCTTCAGTACAAAAATCTGTGGTAGATGGATCACATAAGCACTAAGTATCCCTCTCCAATCTCAGTAAGTCTCAACAGGCAGAATATGGTTTTCATTAAGTGATGATAGCAAAGATGATAAAAAGTTTAGAAGAAATTGAAGTTTCTTGTGGTTCTTGTAACCACATCACCCCTTAAGAGGAGTAGCAGTTGCAGAATAATAATCAGCTTGAAACCTTTACATTCTGCAAAATTATCAATAACAGTTTAAAAACCATGCTTTAATTGCTTAAAAGAAAAACACAATCTTAACATTATTAAAGCTAGTTGAAAAATTAAAGCTAAATAGTAAAACACTAACAGGTTCAAAAAAAGGGGTCCAAATTCAGGTTATATTTAGATAATAAGAGAAAATAAAGGCATTTGGAAATAAGACATCCCAAAATTATGGTTTAAGGTTTGTTTTAATTTTGAAGGGTTTCACCAAGAGAGGCATTAATTTTTGATTTCCATAAAGAACAAGCAGTCCTGTAAAACAATTTGGAAGTAACATATTGCCGCATCACACATATACATGAACAAATTGTGGGTGATTCATAGCATGTTCCACTTGTCAATTAGTTTTTCATAAACTTAAATATTGCAGAATCGGTAAAGTATATTTCAATCATAACTCAGGAGTTGGTTGGTTGAACAAAAGAGCAAGTGCACTAAACTACACTTGTAGGTACATTTGTATTCAATGAGAAAGCAATATTGTTTCTCTCCACAGCCACTCTTCACACACATTTGATTTTTGACCAGCAACTTTGATGTGTGTTGTTTGATTTTTGATTTGCAGTTTTAATTTTATACTTTCTACCTGCCAATTTACAATGCACAGCCAGCTGAACTGAAATGAACAGCAGTAATAATACCATCAAAATGTTAAGAAGTTTGGCACAGAGACAAGAACTAATAACAGTTCAACATATTCCTATGTAAAATGAGAAATACGTTTCCTGATTCTCTTCTCTTGAGCGACTGACTCATCTGGCTTCAAGATTTCACAATTTCTAATATTATTCTAAGATTCTTAAAAAGAATATTCACAATTTCTAGTAATATCCACCAAAGAATTCTAAAATTAATCATTTTACAAGCTGTCATATTTATGTCTTGCTTTGATAGACATTGTATGCATACCTATTAACGATTTTAGTTTTCTCTATGTTTGTAGAATAGTGCATATGAAATACCAATGGAGAGGATTCACAATGAAACAGTATAATTAATGTGTTCTTATCTTCTATTGACTAAAATGCTGGGGAAATAATACACTGCAAAACTGTTATTCTCATAGGACTGAATGAGAATAACGTAGGTACAGCATTGTGAAAATCCGAAAACAAACATATAATAAAAATATTTCAATAATAAAACTTCCTTTTAATGTGAACATCTATTCATGAGTAATAAGTAGCTTAAAATTAACTGCACAGCCTGTAAGTTATTTTTCCACATTCTTCAATAACAGAAAAATGATACATCATACCTAGAGGAGTAATTCCATAGAATTCAGCTTCATGTCTTAGAACATTGATGTTTACCCCCCTGCAAGAAAAGGATGAGACACTGCTTTTAATCAGCATCTCAAAATACGTTACAATCAAAATCAAAGACAACTTAAATTATCTATTGTAATGTCTTCACAATATCTTCAACTATATCCATGGGAAGAAATGTGGTAGATGTAGTAATACATATGAAGATATCCATTTCAGATGAAAAATCAAAAAAAAAAAGCAGCATATGATTTCAGTTTTGTTAGACTGGAAAGCATCATACAAAATATCAGAAACTCGTTTGCTAAATGTTGTGAATTGTAGTTGTTATATAGCTGAGGCCAGCATGTGAATGCCCTTAAAATGCTAAAACTGAACAAGAGCTAGCTTTCACGAGGTTAAATTCACAGTCCAACAACTAATAATTTACCCAGATGGATCATGTGAACAAGATCTAAAAATGATTTAAAAATACAAGAGCAGTCTGGGATTGTTCATACATAAGTCTTATGAAAAGAAAGCTTACTCAGCAAGCGACACACCTGTGAATGACAACTTTAAACGAAAGAAGCCTCAGATGACAGAAGTGATTCCATTACTATACCAATTAAAACCTTCTGAAAGATAAATATACATAAATTTTTGTCTTAAGTTTTCTTCTTTAATTAATTGCAAGTAGTCAGGGATTTTTCAGGTTTTTTGCTTCTTTAGTTTTTTAAGTTTTACTTTTACATGACATATTACTGGGTTATGGTCATTATTACAGTCTACACCTGGATATGTTTTGCATTGAGTCACTGAGTTTTTAAGTCTTTGGTTTATAGTAATAAAGTCAACTTGATTTCTGGTGTTATCACCTGGTTTTTTCCAGGTCCATTACTGTCTTGATTGGTTTTTAAAGTAGGTATTCATAATGACCCTATTACTGATCCAAAAAGGTTACACCAACAAATCAAGAATATCACTGGTAAAAAAGCTCCTCTGTTCTTCAGGTGGATGTTTGAAAGCAAAGGACGGTACTGTTATCATGGAAAACGATGACATTACGAACAGATGGACTGAGTATATTCAGGAATTGTTTGAAGACGATCAAGGCGAAAAACTAGAAATTAAGAAGAACATTGAAGGTCCAAGTATTTTAAAATCTGAAGTTCGTAATGCAATAAATAAGATGAAAAAAGGAAAGGCAGCAGGTCCTGATGAATTAATAATAGAACAAATTATCGCCCTTGAAGATTATGGAATTGAAAAACTTACTGATTTAATCAGTGACATTTATGAGACTGGAATAATACCAGAAGAGATGAAAAAAATCAGTATTGATCACTCTTCCTAAGAAACCTGGAGCAATAGAATGTCAATTACATAGGGCCATAAGTTTAATGAGTCATATCACCAAGATACTTCTGAGAATTTTGATGACAAGAGCTAAAAGTAAGATACAAGCTGAAATAGGTAAAGAACAATGTGGTTTTGTGAAAGAACAAAGGTATAAGAAATGCGATATTGATGTTAAGGATACTATCAGAACGAGCTATTCAAGTGCAAAAAGATTTGTTTGTTTTATCGACTAGACAAAAGCAGTTGATAAAGTGAAACACAGTGAGTTATTTGAAATATTACAAGAAACTCTAGATCTAGATTCGAAAGACCTCCGCCTAATCAGAAATCGGTACTGGGAACAAACTACTGCTGGATGGAGAAGTGAGTCAGTTTACGAAAATCAAGAGAGGCATTAGATAAGGGTGTGTTTTCTCCTCTGATTTGTTTAATGTGTACAG
Organism: Mobula hypostoma; assembly: GCF_963921235.1. Lineage (NCBI taxonomy): Eukaryota > Metazoa > Chordata > Chondrichthyes > Myliobatiformes > Myliobatidae > Mobula > Mobula hypostoma. The sequence continues at coordinate 46,733,813 of NC_086104.1, forward strand.
TGAAACAATATTACAAAAAATAAGAGACATCTTGGGTATCAAATCTGGCGGCAAAAACATCAATAATTTTAGATATGTAAATGACACTGGGTCAATTGCAAGTACAGAGGAAGAACTACAAAACTTAATTGTTTTTGAAGAAAGTGCAAAAATGGGTTTATCAATTGCAAAAAAACAGAATGTATGGTGATATCCAAAAAGAAGGAGAATCCTATCTGCAGGCTGAGAATAAACGGGGAAGACATAAGACAAGTACAGAACTTTTGCTACTTAGGAAGCTGGGTGACATCAGATGGCAGGTGCAACATGGACATCAAAAGAAGAATAGGGATGGCAAAAGACACCTTTACGAGAATGAGGAGTATACTGACCAATACTAAACTAGGCATGACAAACTGCCTCAGAGTACTGAAATGCTACGTTTATCCAGCTATGTTGTATGGCTCAGAATGTTGGACAATACCTAGTAACATGAGGAAATGAATTGAAGCAGCAGAGATGTGGTTTTTGAGGAGGATGCAAAGAATATCATGGACGAAACGAATATCTAACAAGGATGTCATGAACAGAGCAAGCACAAAAAGAGAAATAATATTTGAGATCATGAAAAGGCAACATGATTTCATTGGACATCTGATTAGGAAAGAGGAGTTAGAATGCACGGTAATTATGGAAAAGACTGAAGGGAAGAAAGCAAGAGGAAGGCAAAGACAAATGATGATGGAGACAGCAGCCAGAGAACTGGAAATGAATACCAATGAATTGATCCACTTGACCCGAAACAGGAGCGTGTGGGCCATGGCAGTCAAAACTCAAACTGGGCATGGCACCTGATGATGATGATGATGATGATGATAGATTGCTTGAATTCAGATCTTTGATCATTCCACTGTTTTTAGTACCAAGAAAAATAGATTTAATCGAGCAATTACTTAGTAACTAACGCTGGGAAATTAAATATTACAGGGAGAAGGTAGGAGAATGGGTTGTGAGGGATAATAAATCAGCAATGATGGAATGGCAGAACACACTCAATGTGCCAAATAGCTGAATTCTGCTAAGTCTTTTGGTCCAAAAAAAATATAAAGCTATCATTTTGTTTAGTTGGAAGGTCGTAAGTAAAGTGAGTTTGTCTTACCTATACCAATACATAAAAAAACACACAATATTTTAACCTCATTATTTGTTGGTCACAGCAATGTACTTGCCTGGACAATCATCAGTCAGTCACTTAAAAACTGAGGATTCTAATGTAAGGCAAGATATCCTCTTTGTATATAATATTGGAACTTGAATTCATCTTATATTATCTAGGATTCTGAAAACTGAAAATCTGTTCATTCCCAAAATATTTTATATTTCAGGCCATGGAACAATTTACTTAAGGGACTTGGGTATCAGTGCATAACTTAGTTTGTTTAGGACCATGCTAAAATTACAGGATGTATGACATATTGGGCAGCATGGTAGTAGTTAGCATAACGCTTTACAGTACAGATGACCCGGGTTCAATTCCCACCGCTGCCTATAAGGAGTTTGTATATTCTCCCCGTGACCATATGGGTTTCCTCCGGGTGCTTCAGTTTCCTCCTACAAAACAAAGATGTACCAGTTGGTAGGTTAGTTAGCCATTATAAATTCTCCCATGATTAGGCTAAGATTAAATCAGGGGATTGCTGGTCAGTGCGCGTGAAGGGCCAATTTCGCACTGTATCTCAATAAATAAATATTTTCATAAACACATTGTAGAACAATTGCCATTTTACGGTCAGTGAAACAAAGAAGCTAGGATGAAACAAAATGGTGACACAATAAGCTACAGATACTGGAATCTGGAGCAACATATTGGTAGAGCTCAGAGGGCTAATGAAGGAAATGGACAGTTTATGTGGCTACGTCCCCTCTGAAAGATTGGGGTGTAGAAAGCCAGTATAAAGAGATGGAGCAAAACCGAACATGTGATGGGTAGATCCAAGTGAGAAGGCGTAATAGGCAGATGGAAGAGCCCACACTTCTATTTCCTGCACATCTACCCAGACAGAACAGGGCTGAGAGTTTCCCTGGTCACTACCTTTCATCCACACCGGCCTATGCACCCAGCAGATCTTTGTTTGAAACTACCTTCAACTACAATGCGACCCCCCCATCAGTCTCATGTTTCCCTCTTCACCCTTTCTGCAGGAATCACTCTCTCCGCTACTCCCTGGTCCACTCATCCATTGCCAACTGTCCCTACACCTTCTTCCTCACCAACATCCAGACCTTTAAACATCTCTTTTAAGTGAGGCAGGCATGCACATGCATCTCCTTCCCACCTTCGTCTCTCATCATCCTGCATCTTTCCCATCTCCTTCACCAACTCTATCTGCCCATCACATATACACTAGTTCCACTGGGCCCCCTCCTCTTGTTTTCATCTGCTCAACCTACCTCCCCTATTTTTGGTTGCATACTCCACCTTCCTCTCCTATCAGATTCCATTATCTGCAGCCCTTTTTTGCCTCCAACAATCACCTTCACACCTCTGCTGCTATTTCCACTCTTCCCTTCTCCATTTGTCTATCACTCCTCTTCAACTGGATCCACCTATCACTTGCAATTCCTGTTTTCCATTTGAAATGAGAGCGTATAAATCCTTCCCCACAGAAATAATTTTCAATGCACTCATAGGACTGACCGAATATCATTCCAAGATGCATGTTTTTGAAGGAGGGAAGAAAAATAGTGACAGCATTGCATGTCTCTATCAGTGTTATACCATAAGTACAGAATAATTTTGTGAAAATTAAGTTTTCCTTACCTTAAATCTAACTCTTTTGTTCTAAGAAAATTCAGAATTGGTGCAAATGCAGTGGGATCCCGGTCAATAAATATCTACATGGAATGCAATTCAACGGCAAAATAAGACAATATTTAAAGCACTAAGTTCATGTGTTTTACAATGGTTACATAAAATCCATGATAATGCAAAAGATTCAGTTCCAAAGAGCTGGTTAAGTTTTGAGCATCTCTGGAAAATATGGTCAGGAACAAATCCACTGAAAATATTATTCCCATGTTACATAAAAAATGACAATTCATTGCCAGGGAATCAGCAAAATCTAATGTTTACACCAGACAGTTGACATCTAAGAAACAAAAACCTGAGGTTCCCAGCTGCTTTAAGAAAACCATGATCAGTCCAGAACTCAAGAAAAACAATGTAACAATGTGAGGGGTTGGCTTATTTGCTGATCAAAAGCCACTTCCACTATGTCAGTCATTGAGTGACCCGTTTGAAGGATGGAGCAGCTCTTTCCCATTGGTTGCCTTGCATCAGATTCCAGTTCCAGGCACCTCAGTAGTTTAAGATTAACATGTGCAAGAGACTCAGTCTCTTCCTTTGTCTCCAGGGACCCACTTCAGTCTGAAATCACGACCAGTGCTGAAGGACCATTGGGAAAGAGCACTGCAGACACAGACGGGCATCATCAGACTGCCGCATTTACTTAGTTAAGTACTCGTTCGTAGCATACTTAGTTTTGTAGTTTTATAACTCAGGGAGATTTAATGGCGTACCCATTGAATTAAAAGGGTTACAGAAAGTTTAGTGTTGTAGTTTTGTGCAGCTTAGATGAGCACTTGTTTAGCAAGATGCACAGTTTAGTATTTCATTGTTTGGTTATAAAAAAATAGCTAACATGCTCACTTGCAATCCAGTTCGCCTTCATGTGAGAAGGTCAGCTGTACATCATTTCCCACCTCTCCAAGGGGTATGTACCCAGTCCCATATTGTGCCAAGGCCTGGTAGCTAAGATTTATAGGGGGGATACAGGCAGACCCTAGCATCTCTGTGTCCCACTATATAGACCATGTACTATTACAGGGGCTCTCACAGGAGGTGGTGAGGCAGGCACTGGATGAAATGGATACCTCCCTGACGAAGTGGGGCTGGTCTATTAACCACAATAAGATACAGGGGCCCAGTCAGAGTGTTCTATTCCTGGGCATACAGTGGCATTCGGAGCAGCAGGGAATACCTGATAAAGCCAAGTGTACAATCTTGAATACTCTAGTCCCCACCTTCAAGAAGGAGATGCAGTACTTTGTGGGGCTCCTAGGGTATTGGTGCCAACATGTTCCCCAGGGGACCATGATATTATGCTCCATATATTAGGTCCCCGGCAAGAAGACCATTTTCAAAGGAATCCCGAACAGTAAGCGGCCCTCAAAAGAATGGTGTGACCTCTGAGTTGCAGGTTTCAGCTACCCCTCTAGTGGCTGGCTGAGTAGAGCCTGTGGCAGGTGTTGAAGGGGCATCATATTCCTTTAGGGTTTTGGACCAAGATGTTCCCTGTGGTGGCAACTCAATACACCCTCCTCAAGAGGCAGTTGTTGGCCTGGTATTGGGCCGTTCAGACTCTGAGTCAGCTGTGCTGCATCTGCACCTTCCTATCATGCAGTGGGTGAAGTCCAACAATGTGACTCACAAGGAGTCTTCAACCACTAAACTGAAACGGTATTTTGCAGACTGGGCAGGAAAAGGTCCTGACAGGGTGCACTCCATCCTCCTGCCACCCCACTAGGAATAGGGTTCCCCTTGTCCCCACCAGCCTCCGGGTCCAACATATAATTCTCCGTAACTTCCGGCACCTCCAACGAAATCCCACCACCAAGCACTTCTTTCCCTAACCCCCCCCACTTTCCGCAGAGATCGCTCCCTACGCAACTCCCTTGTCCATTCGTCCCCCCCATCCTTTCCCACCGATCTCCCTCCCTGCGCTTATCCTTGTAAGCACAACAAGTGCTACACATGCCCTTACACTTTCTCCCTCACCACCATTCAGGGCCCCAGACAGTCCTTCCAGGTGAGGCAACACTTCACCTGTGAGTCGGCTGGGGTGATATACTGCGTCCGTTGCTCTTGATGTGGCCTTCTATATATTGGCGAGACCCGACGCAGGCTGGGAGACTGTTTCGCTGAACACCTATGCTCTGTCCGCCAGAGAAAGCAGGATCACCCAGTGGCCACACATTTTAATTCCACATCCCATTCCCATTCTGACATGTCTATCCATGGCCTCCTCTACTGTAAAGATGAAGCCATACTCAGGTTGGACGAACAACACCTTATATTCCGCAAACAACAGGAATTCTGCAGATGCTGGAAATTCAAGCAACACACATCAAAGTTGCTGGTGAACGCAGCAGGCCAGGCAGCATCTATAGGAAGAGGCGCAGTCGACGTTTCAGGCCGAGACCCTTCGTCAGGACTAACTCGGCCTGAAACGTCGACTGCGCCTCTTCCTATAGATGCTGCCTGGCCTGCTGCGTTCACCAGCAACTTTGATGTGTCTTACTTTATATTCCGTCTGGGTAGCCTCCAACCTGATGGCATGAACAATGACTTCTCTAACTTCCATTAATATCCCTCCTCCCCTTCTTACCCTTCTTACCCCATCCCTTATTTATTTATTTATTTATTATTCTCCTCCCCCCCCCCCCCTTTTCTCCCCCTGTCCCTCTCACTATATCTTCCTCTGGCGCTCCCTTCCCCCTTTCTTTCCCCTAGGCCTCCCGTCCTATGATCCTCTCCCTTCTCCAGCCTTATAACCCTTTTGCCAATCAACTTTCCAACTCTTAGCTCCATCCCGCTCCCTCCTGTCTTCTCCTATCATTTCGGATCTCCCCCTCCCCCATCCACTTTCAAGTCTCTTACCATTTCTTCCTGACGAAGGGTCTCGGCCTAAAACATCGACTGTACCTCTTCCTATAGATGCTGCCTGGCCTGCTGTGTTCCACCAGCATTTCGTGTGTGTTGCTTGAATTTCCAGCATCTGCAGATTTCCTCGTGTTTGCCTCCTCATATGACATGCCTTTCAATAACTCGAATCATTTTCGTGAACCTCTTCTGAAACCTCTCCAATGTCAGCACATTCTTTCTTAGGTAAGGGGCCCAAAACTGCTCACAATACCTCAACATTACATCCTTGCTTTTATATTCTTGTTCTCTTGAAATAAATGCTAATATTGCATGTGCTTTTCTCACCACCAACTCAATCTGCAAATTAACCTTCAAGGAATCCTGCATGAGTACTCCCAAGTCCCTTGGCACTTCAGATTTTTGAACTTTCTCTCCATTTACAAAATAGTCTAACCTTTTATTTCTACTACCAAAGTGCGTGACCATACCCTTCCAGACACTGTATTCCATCTGCCATTTCTTTGCCCATTCTCCTAATCTGTCTAAGTCCTTCTATCATCTGGAAGACTCGCATGGCCAGATTTGGGAACAGCTTCTTTCCAACTGTGATAAGACTGCATAAGACTGCACAAACATCTTCCTCCCTCTGATTCCCACCTCCTTCCTTTTATTCCATGGCCTATTATGCTCTCCTAAAAGGCTCGATCTTGTTCAGCATTCTGTCATGCTATCAGTCACCTCCCAGCTTCTCACATCATTCCCACTACCCCGCTGCCCCTTCCCCATCTGATTCACCTATCACTCATCAGCTCTTGCTTCTCGCCTTCCTCCCTCCCTTCTATTCTAGCTTTTACCCTCTTTTTTTTCAATACTGATAAAGGGTCTCAGCCCGAAACATCAACTGTTCATTTCCCTTCTTAGATGCTGCCTGACCTACCGAGCTCCTCCAGCATTTGATGTATTCCAGCATCTGCAGGCTCTTTTGTCTCCAGTTAAAACATGACATGTTTACCAGCAGATGGCATGAATAGTCACAGTATCCTGATAATTGAATTCTGTTGTTATTAACAGTAGCATCAGGGTACAATTTTCATTCAAGATAGCTGCATTAAAAATAAACCCTCAAAACTTAGGCTTTACTCCACAGTCTAAGAAAAAAATGTTACACTACAGGCCAATACTTAACTTCCATTAATATTGTACTGTGATATTGTAACCATTGCTTATTACAGTGCACTATCCACTAACTACACAACTAGATAATTAAAGTAAGACAAAATCCACTTTGGTTCAGCTGCTATAACTCTCAATCAAATCAGCCATTCCAAGTTTGTCCAACTTCAAAGGCTGCAGCATTGAAATACAGGCTGATATGGGTACAGACGGGAATGCTATCCAAGGATCATACTCGATATAAATCCTGCAATCGTCACTTCTAAAAGCAAAGTGTCTAGTTCTTATCACAATCTTCCTGGGCAAACCTTATTTTGCACAAATGAGCTGCCACATTTCTTTACCTTACAACAGCAACTAAGCTGATTATCACGTCCTTGAATTTTTATTTATATATATATATATATATATATAGATACACACACACACACAGTGTACGTGCGCATATATGTATTGGTTTCTCTCACCCCATGGATGGTGTGTATGTTTATTTTTCCCTCAATCCTGGGTCCTCTATCAGAGGCCTGGGAGTTTGAGGATTCAGCACAGTATCCTTGCTGTTCCTAGTATGTACTCTTCTGGACCAAGATCTCGGATGTTGTTCCTGGGATTTGTTGGAGCCAGACTCCCAATCCAGGTGTCACAGTTCCAAGTGCTCATATCACCATTGGGATTAATCAGGCTTTAACCTTCCACATCCTTTCTATCTGATCTTTCAAGCCCTGGTATTTCTCCAGCTTCTCATACTCTTTCTTCCAGGTGTTACTGTCATTCGGGATTGCCACATCTATTACTATTGCATTCTTCTGTTCCTAGTTCAGTGTTACTATGTCAGGTTGGTTGGCCAGTACCTGCTTGTCAGTCTGTATTTGGGGTCCCACAGGATCTTAGTTCTGTCATTCTCCACGACTTTCCCAGGTTATTTCCTATTTGAACTTGGGAGTGTCCAATCCACACTCAGCTCAGATGTTCCTGTACACAATTCCTGCACCTTGGTTGTGCCATTCAGTGTATGCTTTCCCTGCCTACATATTGCACCCAGCTACTATGTGCTGGATGGTTCCAGTGGATTCCTAGCACGGTCTGCATTTGGGTCTTGTCTGGTGTAACAGACCCCTGCTTCTATTGCTCTTGTGATCAGCACTTGTTCTTGTGCACCCATGAGCAGCGCCTCTATGCCGTCACTCAGCCCTGCCATTTCCAACCATTGGTAGGACTTTCTTATGTCAGCCACCTCTGATATCCGGCGAAGGTACATCCTGTGCAGTTGCTTGTCCTGCCATGGCCTCTGGTCCTCTGGCTATACTTCACCCACTTCCATTTCCATGTCCCTTGCCTACTGTCTGAGGTAACCTCCCAGCAAATCATCCTTAGGGGCCATCTTCCTGACATACTCATGGATGTTTTGCATTTCTTCCAGGACTGTGCCCTTGACACTTTCCTGTGCCCTGACCTCCTTTATTCCAGCAGGTGTACAGTTGGTAACACTGGAATCCTCGATGTACTGTGCCTTGAAAAAGTATCACAACTATACTCACAGTTTACTGTCACATTTTCTAAATTTAAAATACTGTCTATACAGAAAGGTAGCAGGAAAGGTCCAATAACTTCATGAACATCACTCATTCTGCTCATAGACTCACACCCATCTGGAAGGAGGCTATACAGCATCCACACCAAGACCATCAGACTCAAAAACAGTTACTTTCCCCAAGCAGTAAGACTGATCAACACCTCCACCCACTAACCTAACCCTCCATATCCCCTACCACCACTACTTTATCATTTTCTGTCAGTCACCTTATGTACAGACACTCATATACCTAGCATCACTTTCTGGACATGCAATCAACCTAACTATAGAAGCTATCTCATGTATTTATATTTACTGTATTCTTTTTATTGTGTCCATTATCTTACTGTGTTTTCTTTGAAGTTCAAAGGTTGATTTTATTGTCAAAGTATGCATGTATAATACAACTGATATTTGTCTACTCCAAATAGCCATTAAATACAGAAAGGCCATGGGTGTTGATGAAAGAAATCAACCTCCCCCCACATGAAAAAGAAACAAAACTCACACACCCCAAAATCCTTCTCCCCACAGCAAAGAACAGGCATAGTAACAATCACTGAGCCCCTACACATAACGATCTTTGACCCCTTCACTCATAGAAAAGAACAGTGACTGCAGCACCAAACCCCCAACGCCACCTCTTACACACAAAAATTAACAGATCATCTATCCGCCAATCATCCACAAGGAAGAAAGCACCAAAAAGGCTGAAGGAAACCAATATAAAGTACAGTCCAATAATCACATAAATCTCAGAATGTGGGAAACATCCTTTCATCTGCATATGAAGAGAGCAGCTGCATAAACTCAGTCCTTCTATACAGAATGACCGCTGACCTGGGTGTCCTAATGCTGCCAAGCTGGGGCCAATCACTGCCCACGCGAGTAGAAACGCCACCAATCCAACTGTTGACCATCTCTCTTGGCAGCCATTGCTGACTCACTCCGCATTCACCTCAATGCTTCAATTTTCCTCGCCACTTCGAGATGGAGTCATTCACGACACTATGCCTTGTCTCTGATTTTTCTCACAAGTCAGCTTCCGTTCTCGGACCTTCTCAGCCCCAGTCTCTGATCTCCCCCACGCAGCTCTCCGGACATAGCATACGGCTCGATCCCTCGATCAAGATCCAAACTGTACTTCACAGGCTCCAACAGCTTCCATAAAACAAACAAGATGAAAAGAAGAAGTAGAAAATGTAGAAAAACATTTGCTAACTGAAAGATGTCAGCCGAGGAAACGTTGTTCGCTGGCACCATCTTGACTTCTTTGTGCTGCACCAGATTCAGAGTAACTATTATTTTGCTCGCCTTTACACTTGTCTACTGGAAACGACATTAAACAATCTTGAACTGAATCTTGAATTTACATTTTGCGTGGAATTTTCTCAGCTTTCAGCTAACCATTGAAGATATTTACCCCTCTTCAGATGAGTATAACACATTAATCCTAATGGAACTGAAGCAGCAGAATCACATTCTCCCAAGCTTTATATTATCAACAAACTTGGTTTTGAAGACCACAATACAGATAGACAACTAAGACTAATCAAATAATTATGGCTCCTCTATGCATGCGGGTATTTCCTCCAATCACAAAGAAGACCATGCTTTAATTACTTGTCAGTTCTATATTAATCACAACCTCAGAATAGAGGGACACCCATTAAGAATGGAGGTGAGGAGGGATTTTTTTGAGCCAGATGGTGGTGAATCTGAGGAATGCATTGCCACAGCAGCTGTGGAGGCCGAGTCAATGGATGTATTTCAGATGGAGGTTGATTGGTTCTTGATTAGTCAGGGCATAAAAGGTTACAGGGAGAGGCAGGAGAATGGGGTTGAGAGGGAAATGGAATAGCCAAGATCACATGGTGGAGCAGACCTGATGGGCTGAATGGCTTATTTCTACTCCTATGTCTTATGGTCTTATAGTCTGAGCGTTCTATCATCAGGTTCAAATCACTTCTTTTTTTCTGGGTGGGTGAGGGGCAGGATTGGCGCCATTAATTCATGTAACATTTTATCAACACTTTCTGAAAATCACCCAGTTTAAAATTGAAAAATCCACATTTCAACAAACATTCAAATAAAGCTAATCTTTAACCTTTATCTCAGTCCTCTTATGCTACAGATCAGTCAAGTGCCTCTTCTGTAAACAGATCTGAGTAGCTTTATGCTTTCCTGTCAAAAACTGGGAATAGGCTTGTGGAGGAATTAACAGATCTTTAGTAACTACAACCTGCATTCTTTTGCTTTGATAATTATTACTAAGCAAAGAGTGGACAAGATGGGCATCAAAAGCATTACAGGAAATAAGTTTTTCCCATTTCATCTTTATCTGATACAACTCTGATGCTGTGACATGAACAGCAAAAAGAACTATTGGGAAACACAGTTAGTTACTCCTCAAATATAGTGAGAAAATGCTAGAGATCACTGTATCACAACTTTAAAAATGCCCACCAGATAGAGGAAGAACAGCTCAGGCCCACAGTACACCCTTCCATAAAAAAGTTAATACTGTGTAAAAACTCCTCAGTCAAGAAGTATTGTAATCCCCATGACTGTATGATTTTTGAATTAGTGTAAGATAGAAATTTAACCCTTACAACATGATTCTTCATAAGAAATTTATAATTGAATTCTACTTTAAAAGAGTAGATTTTTTTAATAAAATTGTTTATATTCTAATATACGAATTAACCTAATCCATATGAACATAGAGTAAGGAGTTCATTAATGTGATTCAATATATTGTAACTGGTATTATTATATTTTGTCTTTTGTTTTATAATATGTATTCTCTTGAACTCTGTATTCTTCTATATAGAAATCAATAAAAATATTGAAAAAGAAAAAAGAAAGAAAAGAGTATTAAATACAAAATAATGGTCAGCTTACTGCTCCAGTTTCATCCCGTAGCGTTGAGATTCTCCCACTCAGTAAGCTGGAACAAGAACAGTTGACATGAGAATTACTTTGAAGGTCAGAGTATTTCAAAAGTTGAAATTGTTCAACAGCTTTGAACAATGTATACAAGTATATCACATGTGACCTGCCCTCTGGAGGATTCAAATAAATATCCTGCCAAACAGATTTATTTTACCATGAATATTTTGAAAAAAATATAGGCAAAGTTAACCTTCAAACACCAGCAATCACTTATCTGGTTCAGGAAATTTTAGAAAGTCAAACACTGGTTAATTTCCACACAAACACGAGGAAATCTGCAGATGCTGGAATTTCAAGCAACACACTTAAAAGTTGCTGGTGAACGCAGCAGGCCACGCAGCATTTCTAGGAAGAGATACAATCGACGTTTCGGGCCGAGACCCTTCGTCAGGACTAACTGAAAGAAGCGATAGTAAGAGGTTTGAATTTCCACAATCACTTTCATTTTTTGTCCAGGGACCTTAGAAAAAATGGTTAATACTTCTCTGCAATTGTGCCCAGTCTGCTGAGGTTTTCAATGATTTTCTTTTACTTGTTCACAGCTGATTTAGTGACCTTTATATTTAAGTATATTTATTACAATTAATTCTATCTTACAGCAGTATAATCCAAATGTATGATTATTAAGTAATGATTCTTACCTTACCGAAAGAGTCACATTGCGCATTATATGACAATAATTATGTGCACAATATGCTTATCAAAGCCGTGGCTAGAAATTTACAACAAAAATATGGATATGTTTATGAATTTGAACCTATTTATGGTTGAAAAACTGCAGTGGCTAACCAGAGTAGGTGAAATGTAATATTGGAAACCCCTGGGTTAATCTTATTCCCATTGCTGACTGATGAATATTTTAAAAAGCAAGGCCTATAGTCTGTCTACAGGATCCAAAATACTCATTAAATAGTTTGTTAAAACTAGGATAGATATTTCATTACTTTAGCCTGTGAATGCCTAGAAGTATAGTTACTGCAAATGGTTCTAGATGGTCAATGACAGTAAGTTTTCTAATTACCATGAATTGGGGACTGTACATCATCACTAACTCCATCAAATAAGATTCAGCTAAAAGTAAGGGATGCGTCAAAATGATTATTTTAACAATTACACTATCCTCACAGGATAACTTTCTGCAAGAGCAAACTAAAGGTCTCTCACTGCTACAAAAGGGCGACAATCATATGAGTGCCCAAGAAATGCAGGGGGAGCTGCCTCAATGACTGTCGCCCAGTTCCACTCACATCTACTATGATAAAGTGCTTTGAGAGGCTGGTCATGGCCAGAATCAAGGACCAGGACCAGCTGTAATTGTTTGAAGTAGCAAGTGAGAGAGCAACATCTTGCAGGCAGAGATCCATATGAAACCTACAAGTCTCGTCAGGAGTGAGTCATTGTTTAAAGTAGCGAGTGAAAATGTGATATCTTGCAGGGTAGGAGCCATTTGAAAACAGCAAGTTTCATTGGAAGTGAGTTTTATCTGAGCCAATGAAAGAAGGGAGGTGTTGGAGTGACCATGGTTGGACTGCGCCAGCCTTAGAGTAGTCCGGCAATGGCGCAACAGGCTTGGGCAAGAACAGGCAGAGGTCCTAAGTTTTTTTTTCCTCTTTCATTGTCTATTCATATATAGCTAGTGCACTGAGAATGGATTCAGATTTAATGGTATGTTCAGGTTGTGTGAGATAAGACCATAAGGTACAGGAGGAGAATTTGGTAATTTGGCCCATCAAGTTTGCTCTGCCAATTCATCATGGCTGAACCAACTTTCCTCTCAGTCCTAATCTCCTGCCTTCTCCCCGTATCCCTTCATGCCCCAACCAATCAAGAATCTAATAACCCCTGCCTTAAATATATGTAGAGACTTGGCCTCCACAGCTGTATAAGGCAAAGGATTCCAGAGATTCACCACTCTCTGACAAAAGAAATTCCTCCTCATCTTCAATTTAAAAGGAAACCCTTCTATTCTGAGGCTGTGTCCTCTCGTCTTAGACCACCATAGGAAACATCCTCTCTACATCCTGTCTATCAAGACCTTTCAACATTCAATAAGTTTTCAATGAGGTCACCCCTCATTCTACTTAATTCCAGTGAATACATGGCCAGAGCCATCAAATACTCTTCATTCCATTCAATCCTGGAATCATTTTCTTGAACCTCCTTTGAACCCTCTCCAGTTTCAGCACATCTTTTCGAAAACAAGGGGCCCAAAAATGCTCACAATACTGCAAGTGAGGCCTCACCAGTTTCAAAGTTACATCTTTGCTTTTATATTCTAGTTGTCTTGAAATGAATGCTAACATTACATTTGCTTTCCTCACCATAAACTCAACCTGCAAATTAACCTTTAGAAAATCCTGCACAAGGACTTTCAAGTCCTTTTGTGCCTCAGTTTATTTTTTATTTTCTCTACATTTAGAAAATAGTTTATTTCTTCTAACAAAGTGCATGAGCATACTTCCCTACACTGTATTCCACCTGCCATTTCTTAGCCCATTCTCCTAATCTAAGTCCTTCTGTCACCTCTCTATTTCCTCAACACTACTTGCCGTCCATTTATCTTCATATAGTCAGCAAACTTTGCAAGAAAGCCATCAATTCCATCATCCAAATCACTGAAATTGAACGTACAAAGAATCAGCCCCAACATGGCCCCTGTGGAACACCACTAATCACCGGCAGCCAACCAGAAAAGGCTCCCTTTATTCCCATTCTTTGTCTCCTGCCAATCAGCCACTGCTTTATCCATGCTAGAATCTTTCCTGTGATACCATGTTAAGCTTGTTAAGCAGCCTCATGTGTGGCACCTTGTCAAAAGCCTCTGTAAATCAAAGTACACAAAATCAACCGATTCTCCTTTGTCTATCCTGCTTGATATTTCTTGAAAGAATTCCAACTGATTTGTCAGGTAAGATTCTTCCTTGAGGAAACCATGCTGACTGCAGCTTATTTTACCATGCACCTCCAAGTACCCTGAGACCTCACTCTTAATAATCTACCCAAACAGTGAGGTTAGGCTAACTGGCCTATAGCAACACAGAAAAAATGCTGGCGGAACTCAGCAGGCCAAGCAGCATCTGTGGAAGACAGTACAGGGTCGATATTTCGCCAGTCCTAATGAAGGGTCTTGGCCTGAAATGTTGACTGTACTCTTTACATAGATGCAGCTTGACCTGCGGACTTCCTCCAGCATTTTTTTGTGTGTTGCTTGAATTTTCAGCATCTGCAGATTTTCTCATTATAACTGGCCTATAGCTTCCTTTCTTCTGTATGTCTCCTTTCTTGAAGAGTGACATTTGCAATTTTCTAGTCTTTCAGAACTATTCCAGAATCGAGTGATTCTTGAAAGATCATTATTAATGCCACCACGATCTCTTCAACCTGGTCCAGGTGACTTATCTACCTTCAGGCCTTTCAGCTTCCCAAGAACCTTCTTTCTAGTAATGGTAACTTCACATACTTCATGACCCCTGACACCTGGAACATCCACCATACTGCTAGTATCCTCCGCAGTGAAGACTGACGCAAAATACTTAGTCAGTTTGTCCACCAATTCCTTGTCCTCCATTACCACCTCTCCAGCATTGTTTCTAATAGATATCTACTCTCGCCTCTCTTTTACACTTTCTGTATCTGAAAAAACTTTCGGTATCCTCTTTAATATTATTGGCTAGCTTACTTTCGTGTTCCATCTTTTCCTTCTTAATGACTATTTTAGTTGCCATCTATTGGTTTTTAAAAGCGATCCTCTAACTTCCCACTAATTTTTGCTCTATTATTTGCCCTCTCTTTGGTTCTTACGTTAGCTTTGACTTCTCTTGTTAGTCATGGTTGTGCCATCTTTCTTTTAGAATACTTCTTTCTCTTTGGGATCAATTTATCCTGTGCCTTCCGAATTGCTTCTAGATATTCCAGCAATTGCTGCTCTGCCGTCATCCCTACCAGTGTTCTTTTCCAATCAATTCTGACCAAACCCTCTCTCATGCCTCTGCAATTCCCTTTACTCCACTGTAATACCGATATATCTGAGATGTGGGAAAGCTCGGAAACATCTAGTCTCCCTGATGACTACATCTGCACAGTGCATCAAGCTACAAGCTCCTTAAAGACTGTGTTCAGGAACTGGAGTTGCAGCTCAACATTAGTAAGACAAAGGAGATGATAATGGACTTTAGGAAGACAAAGCCTGGGTGAACAGACCTCTACCTCACTGAGGCCAAACGGCAGCTCTCTGACACATCCTCTTACTTACCCCTGGAACAGGACCCCACCAAAAAAACATCAAACCATTGTCTTCCATACCATCACCACCCTTATCAACTCCATAGACCTTCCATCCTCAGCCGCTAAACTCATTATTCCCACACCCCGCACCGCTCGGTTTTACCTCCTCCCCAAGATACACAAGCCTGACTGTCCCGGTAGACCCACAGTTTCTGCCTGCTCCTGTCCCACTGAACTTGTATCTGCCTATCCGGACTCCATTTTGTCACTCATAGTTCAGTCCCTCCCCACCTACATCCGGGATACATCCCATGCCCTCCACATCTTCAATAACTTCCAGTTCCCAGGTCCCGACCGCTTCATTTTCACTATGGATGTCCAATCCTTATACACCTCCATTCCCCATCAAGAAGGCCTCAAAGCCCTCCGCTACTTTCTGGATAATAGACCTCACCAGTTACTCACCACCACTACCCCCCTCTGGTTGGTGGAACTGGCACTCACACTTAATAACTTCTCTTTTGGCTCTTCCCACTTTCTTCAGACCAAGGGTGTAGCTATGGGCACTCGCATGGGCCCCAGCCATGCCTGCCTCTTCATTGGTTATGTGGAACAGTCTGTGCTCCAAACCTATTCTGGTACTGCACCCCAACTTTTCCTTCACTACATTGACGACTACATTGGTGCTGCTTCCTGCACCCATGCTGAGCTCGTCAATTTCATCGACTTTACTTCAAACTTCCACCCAGCCCTCAAATTCACTTGGTCTATCTCGGACACTTCTCTCCCCTTTCTCGATCTCCATCTCTGGAGACAGACTGTCCACTGACATCTTCTACAAGTCCAACGACTCTCATAACTACCTTGACTATACCTCTTCCCACTCTGCCACATGCAAAAATGCCATTCCCTATTCCCAGTTCCTCCGTCTCCACCACAATCTGCACTCAGGATGAGGCTTTCCGTTAAAGATCTCTTTCTTTAAGGATCGTGGTTTCCCTACTGCTGTCATCAATAATACCCTCACCCGCATCTCCTCCATTTCCCACACTTCGGCCCTCACCTCATCCTCCCACCACAGCAGGGACAGAGTTCCCCTTGTCCTCACCTACGACCCCACCAGCTTCCGGATCCAGCACATTATCTTCTGCAACTTCCGCCACCTTCAACAGGACCCCACCACTAAGCATATCTTTCCCTCTCCACCCCTCTCCGCTTTCCACAGGGATTGTTCCCTCCGCGACTTCTTGGTCCACATGTCCCTCCCTACGGATCTCCCACCTGGCACTATCTCTGTCCCTACACCTCCTCTCTTGCCACCATTTAGGGCCCCAAACAATCCTTCCAGGTGAGACAACAGCTTACTTGAGAGTCTGTTGGATCCAGTGCGACCTCCTCTACATCGGTGAAACCCGACGCAGATTGGGGGACTACTTCGTCGAGCACCTCCGTTCCGTCCGCCATAACAGACAGGATCTCCTGGTTGCCACCCACTTCAACTCTGCTTCACATTCCCAATCCGATATGTCCATACATGGCCTCCTCTACTGTCATGATGAGGCTAAACTCAAGTTGGAGGAGCAACACCTCATATACCGTCTAGGTAGTCTCCAGCTCCTTGGTATGAACACTGAATTCTCCAACTTCCGGTGATTTCCTCCCCCTCCCTTCCCCAATTCCTATTTCACTCTGCCCCTCCCCCAGCTGCCTATTACCTCCCTCATGGTTCCGCCTCCTTCTACTACCCATTGTACTTTCCCGTATTCCTTCTTCACCTTTCCTGCCTATCACCTCCCTGCTTCCCCTCCCCCATCCTTTTATCCTTCCCCTTACTGGTTTTTCACCTGGAACCTACCAGCCTTCTCCTTCCCACCCTCCCCCCACCTTCTTTATAGGGCCTCTGCCCCTTCCCTCTTCAGTCCTGACGAAGGGTTCCGGCCCGAAACGTTGACTGATCATTTCCATGGATGCTGCCCGACCTGCTGAGTTCCTCCAGCGTGTTGTGAGTGTTGCTCTGATCCCTGTTACTACTGATGGTGAGGACATGGATGCGGTGAGAACCTACAAGTACCTGGGGGTGCACCTGGATGACAGACTTGAGTGGTATACCAGCACAGAGTCTGTGTAAAAGGGCCAAGGATGTCTCTACTTCTTGAGGAGACTGAGCTCCTTTGGAGAATGCAGGCCTCTCCTACACATGTTCTACCAGTCAGTTGTCGCTAGTACAATCTTCTATGTAGTGGTGCGCTGGGGCAACATGGGTGATGCCAACAGGCTCAACAAACTGATTAGAAAGGCTGGCTCTGTTATAGGATTCAAAGTGGACACAGCGGAAGCTGTGGTAGAACAAAGGACCCTACGGAAAATCCTGACAATTCTGGACAATGTTTCCCACCCTCCGCATGCCACACTGGCTGAACAGAGAAGCACTTTTAGTAATAGACTAAAACAACTGCGCTGCTCCAAACAGCGCTATATGAGGTCACTCTTACCCTTGGCCATTAAACTCTATAATAAGTCAACCTGTAGCCGGGGAAGTGATGACCCCCTACTGTTAGACTGTTTGTGGTAACTTATTTTTTGTCCTTTCTACTTCTCTTCTATTATCTACATCTGTGCATTTGTAATGCTACAGTGACATTGTAATTTCCTTTAGGATCAATAAAGTATCTATCTATCATCCCTAAGTTACAGGATGCAGATACCTGGGTAACTGTCAAGATAGGAAAAGGGAACAGGCAGCCAGTGCAGAGTACCCCTGTGGTTGTTCCCCTCAATAATAAGTACACCGCTTTGGATACTGTTGGACGGGACGGCCGATCAGAGAGAAGCCGCAGTGAGTAGATCCCTGGTGCTGAGTCAGTCTCTGTGGCTCAGAAGAGGAGGGAAGAGAAGAGCAGTGTAGTAATGATAGGAGATTCTATATTTAGGTGAGCAGACAGAAGCTTCTGTGGATGTGAAAAAGAGACGCAGATGGTATTTTTCCTTCAGGTGCCAGGGACAGGAATGTCTCGAATCAGGTCTGGATCATTCTAAAGAGGGAGAGTAAGCAGCCAGAAGTTGTGGTACATATTGGTGCCAACAACAAAGGTAGGAAAAGAAAGGAAGTCCTGAAGAGAGTTAATGCAGGACCTCCAGGGTAATAATCTCTTAATCGCTGCCTGTGCCACGTGCCAGTGAGGATAAAAATAGGATGATTTCCAGAAAAATGCATGGCTGAGGAATTTGTGTAGTGTTTCAGATTTCTGGATCATTGGGATCTTTTCTGGGGAAGGCATGGCCTGTACAAGAAGGACAGGTTACACCTGAAACTGAGGGGACCAATATCCTTGCAACAGGTTTGCCAGAGCTGTTGGGGAGGATTTAAACTAATTTGGCCGGGGTCCAATCAAAAACAACAGAAAATCTGCAGATGCTGGAAATCCAAGCAACATGCATGAAATGATGGAGGAACTCAACAAGCCAAGCAGCATCAATGGAAAAGAGTACAGTCGATGTTTTGGGCCGAGACCCTTCATCAGGACTGGAAGAAAAAAAATGAGGAGTCAGCATTAGAACGTAGGGGAAAGGGAGGAAGAAACACAAGACAATAGGTGAAATGGGGGGGAGGTGAAGTAAAGAGCTGGGAAATTAATTGGCAAAAGAGATACAGGGCTGGAGAAGGAGGAATCTGATAGGAGAGGACAAAACTCAATGGAAGAAAGAAAAGGGGAAGGAACACCAGAGGAAGGTGATGGGCAGGTAAGGAGATAAGATGAGAGAGGGGAATGGAAATGGGGAATGATGAAGGAGGGAGAGGACGTTACCAGAAGTTTGACAAATCGATGTTCATGACATCATGTTGGAGGCTACCCAGACAGAAAACAAGGCGTTGCTTCTCCAACCTGAGTGTGGCCTCATTGCAACAGTGGAGGAGTCCATGGACTGACATAGTGGAATGGGAATGGGAAGTAGAATTAAAATGGGTAGCCTCTGGGAGATCCTGCTGATAAGCGTAGCGTAGGTGCTCGGTGAAGTGGTCTCCCAGTCTATATCGGGTCTCACCAACGCACAGGTGGCCATATGGGGAGAACCAGATAGATGAACCCAGGACTCACAGATGAAGTGTTGCCTCACCTGGAAGGACTGTTTGGGGCACCGAATGGTAGAGAGGGAGGAGTACTTGTTCTGCAACACCTGCTCGTACACCTCATCCTTCCACTTCCACGTCCCATTCCCATCTGAATTGGCTGTTATGTAATTCACCAAATTTAATTAGGGAACTTAAGATAAAGGAACTCTTAGGTAGCCTTGATCATAATATGACAGAATTCAACCTGCAGTTTAAGAGGGAGAAGATAAAGTCAGACGTATATCATACCCCTGAAGCAAAGGGAATTACAGAGGCACGAGACAAATGCTGGCCAAAGTTGACTGGAAGGGGACATGAGCAGGGATGATGGAACAACAGCAATGGCTGAAGTCCTGGGAGCAATTTAGCAACGGTACAGAATAGATAGATCCCAAAGATGAAGTAGTGTTCTAAAGGGAAGATGACACACCGTGGCTGACAAGGGAAGGCAAAGACAGCATAAAAGCAAATGAGAGGGCATATACGTTTGTAATATAGCAACACTTATTGGGAAGTTGGAAGGTTGGGAAGGTTTAAAAACCAACAGAATGCAACTGAAAAACCATAAAGAGAGAAGAGATGAACTATGAAGGTAAGCTAGCAGATAATGTAATAGGGATTAGCAAATTTTTTTTTCAGATACATAAAGAGTAAAAGAGAGGAGAGAGTGGATGTCGATTTGCTGGAAAACTTCCCTGCACAGCTAGTAATGGGGAACAAAGAAATGGCTTTGTGTCAGTCTTCACTGTAGAAGGCACTAGCAGTATGCCAGAAACTCAAGAGTGTCGGGGCAGAAGTGAATGTAGTTGCTATTACTAAGAAGGTGCTTGGGAAGCTGAAAGGCCTGAAGGTAGATAAGTCACCTGGAATAGATGGACTACAACCCAGGGTTCTAAAAGAGGTTGCTGAAAAGATTGTGGAGTTATTAGTAATAATCTTTCAAGAATCACTGTACTCTGGAATGGTTTTGGAGGACTGGAAAATTGAGAACTGTCATTCCATTCTTTAAGAAGGAAAGGAGACAGAAGAAAGGAAATTATAGGCAGTTAGCCTGACTTCAGTGGTTGGGAAGATATTAGAGTCTATTATTAAGGATGAACTTGGAGGCACATGGTAAAATAGGCCAAAGTTGGCCTTTACGAGTAAATCTTTCCTTAAAGGGAGATCTTGGCTGACAAATCTTGTTGGAATTCTTTGAGAAAAACAACAGGCAAAACAAAGGAGAGTCAGTAGATGCTGTTTACTTAGATTTCTAGAAGGCCTTTGAGAAGATGCCACACATGGTATAACAGGACAGATACTAGCACAGATAGAGGATTGGTTGACTGGCAGGAGCCAAAGTTTAGGAATAAAGGAGGTCTTTTCTGATTGGTTGCCAGTGACTATTGGTGTTCCGCAGGATTTGGTGTTGGGACCACTTCTTTTCACTTCATATGTCGATGATTTTTGGATGATGGAATTAGTGGCTTTATGGCCAAGTCTGCAGATGATACAAGGACAGGTAGAGGGGCTGGTTTGGTATTGAGGAAGCAAGGAGTCTACAGAAAAACTTGGGACAAGTTGGGAGAATGGGCAAAGAAGTGACAGAATATAGTGTAAGGAAGTGCATGGTCATGCACTTTGGTAGAAGAAATAAAAGCATAAACTATTTTCTAAATGGGGAGAAAATTCAAAAATTAAAGGTGTAAAAGGACTTGTGAGTCCTTGTACAGGATTCCCTAAAGGTTAACTTGCAGGTTATGCCAGTGGCAAGGAAGGCAAATGCAAAGTTAGCATTCATTTTGAGAGGACTGGAATATAACAGCAAGGATGTATTGCTGAGGCTTTATAGGGTCAGACTGTATTTGGAGCATTATGAGTAGTTTTGGGCCCATTAGCTAAGAAATGATGTGCTGGCATTGGCAGTGTCCAGAGGAGGTTCATGAGAATGATTCCAGGAATGGAAGGGTTAATGCATGAGGCACATTTGATAGCTCTGGGCCTGTATTCCATCGAGTTTAAAAGAATGTGTGTAGATCTCATTGAAACCATCAAATATTGAAAGGTCTGGATAGAGTGGATGTGGGGAGCATGCTTCCTACTTCCTGGGTGAGTCTTGGACCAGAGAGCACAGCCTCTGAATAGAGGAATGTCCATTTAGAACAGATTTTATATGAGGAGGAATTTCTTTAGACAGAGGGTAATGAATCTGTGGAATTCACTGCCACAGACAGCTGTGGAGGGCAAGACGTTGAGTATATTTAAAACAGAGATTGATAGGCTCTTGATTAAGAAAGGGTGTCAAAGTTTTGGGGAGAAGGCAGGAGAATGGGATTGACAGGGAAATGGATCAGCCACAATGGAATGGCAAAGCAGACTCAACAGGCTGAATGGCCTAATTCTGCTCCTATATCCTGGTCTAAAATGCCTAACACTGAAATAGGTGTACAGTGAGTGCAATCTCACTGACTCTCCTGTCAGCCTTGGATCACCAGAACAATAGCAATATCTACGTCAGGCTGCCATTTAATGATTGCAGCTCAGCATTCAGCACCATCATACTCTCAGTATTAATTAACAATCTTCAAAACTTGTCCTTCTGTAACTCCCTCTGTGACTGGATCCTTGACTTGCTTGTCGGGAGACCATAGTCAATGCAGATCAAAAGTAGCTTCTCCTTCTTGTTGACAATCAATACTGACACACCTCAAGGATGCATTCTAAGCATACTGTTCTACTCTCTCTAAACCCACAACTGTGTGGCTAGGCACAGCTCTTACACTATCTATAAATTTTCTGATGTCTCAACTATTACTGGCAGAATTTCTGATGGTGACAAGGAGGTGCACAGAAGTGAGATAGATCAGCTAGTTGAATGGTGTCAAAACAACAACCTTGCACTCAACATTAGTAAGACCAAGGAACTGATTGTGGTCTTCAGGGAGGGGAAATCGAGAGAATACACACCAGTCCTCATCGAGAGACCGGCAGTAGAACGCTTTGAGTTCCTGGTTGTCAACTTCTCTGAAGCTCTATCCTGGGCCCAACATATTGACGCAATTACAAAGGTGGCACAAAAGTGACTATATTTCATTAGGAGTATGAGGAGACTTGGTACTAAAGACTGTCGAAATTTCTATGTATGTACTGTGGAGAACATTTTAACTGTTTGCATCATCGTCTGGAATGGAGGGGCAAAGGATTAAAAAAGCTACAGACAGTTGCAAACTCAGCCAGCTCCATCATGGGCACTAGCTTCCCCACCATCAAAAACATCTTCAAAAGCCAATGCCTTGAAGAGGTGGCATCCATCATTAAGGACCCCTATCACCCAGGACATGCCGTCTTCTCACTGCTACCATTAAGGAGAAGATACAGGAGCCTGATGACACACATTCAAAATTTTAGGAACAGCTTTTCCCCCGCCATCAGATTTCTGAATGGACAAAGAACCCATGATCACTACCTCACTACTTTTCTTCTTCTGTTGCTCTCTTTTTGCACTCATTTAATTTTTATGTGCATACAATTGCAAAAAAAGTTTGTGAACCCTTAGCAATTACCCAGTTTTCTGCATTAATTACTCAAAACTAATTCAAAATTTCAAATGTATCTGCAGAGTTAGTTAAACAAAATGTAATTTTGAAAATGTAGAGAACTTTGAACAAGGTTAGTATACAACAGGAATTCTGCAGATGCTGGAAATTCAAGCAACACACATCAAAGTTGCTGGTGAACGCAGCAGGCCAAGCAGCATCTCTAGGAAGAGGCGCAGTCGACGTTTCAGGCCGAGACCCTTCGTCAGGACTAACTGAAGGAAGAGTGAGTAAGGGATTTGAAAGCTGGAGGGGGAGGGGGAGATGCAAAATGATAGGAGAAGACAGGAGGGGGAGGGATAGAGCCGAGAGCTGGACAGGTGATAGGCAAAGGGGATATGAGAGGATCATGGGACAGGAGGCCTAGGGAGAAAGATGGGGGGGGGGTGACCCAGAGGATGGGCAAGAGGCATATTCAGAGGGACAGAGGGAGAAAAAGGAGAGTGAGAGAAAGAATGTGTGCATAAAAATGAGCAACAGATGGGGTACGAGGGGGAGGTGGGGCCTTAGCGGAAGTTAGAGAAGTCGATGTTCATGCCATCAGGTTGGAGGCTACCCAGACGGAATATAAGGTGTTGTTCCTCCAACCTGAGTGTGGCTTCATCTTTACAGTAGAGGAGGCCGTGGATAGACATGTCAGAATGGGAATGGGATGTGGAATTAAAATGTGTGGCCACTGGGAGATCCTGCTTTCTCTGGCGGACAGAGCGTAGATGTTCAGCAAAGCGGTCTCCCAGTCTGCGTTGGGTCTCACCAATATATAAAAGGCCACATCGGGAGCACCGGACGCAGTATATCACCCCAGTCGACTCACAGGTGAAGTGATGCCTCACCTGGAAGGACTGTTTGGGGCCCTGAATGGTGGTAAGGGAGGAAGTGTAAGGGCATGTGTAGCACTTGTTCCGCTTACACGGATAAGTGCCAGGAGGGAGATCAGTGGGGAGGGATGGGGAGGACGAATGGACAAGGGAGTTGTGTAGGGAGCGATCCCTGCGGAATGCAGAGGGGGGGGAGGGAAAGATGTGCTTAGTGGTGGGATCCCATTGGAGGTGGCGGAAGTTACGGAGAATAATATGTTGGACCCGGAGGCTGGTGGGGTGGTAGGTGAGGACCAGGGGAACCCTATTCCTAGTGGGGTGGTGGGAGGATGGAGTGAGAGCAGAATTCTCATAGAGTGATACTCCTTTGTTGCTACCTGGGAGGGAATACATAATTTTGACCCAGTAACAATGAAAGAATGGAATTACAGTACTTTCAAGTTAAAATAGGAACATGAATGTTGTACTGTTTCCATGCAGATTAACAGGCCATGTCGTTCTGGTTATCGGAGGTGATGGGCTTGAGAGATGCCACCAAAGAAACCTTTAAAAAATGCTTTATGTTACAATGAAGTAGTTAAGTGATGGCACAAATTAAACTTCTAAGTGGTGCAGAGAATATCAATCTGCCTTTTCAGCCATTACCAATTTCTTTCAGCTGTAGCATCTTTAGATTCATTTAATAATTTTTGATTCCTACCCTATCACAGACATTTCTATTGGTCTTTCCATTTCGTTTGGCTGTAACTCAGCGTTCATATTATACATCAACCCACAATTTTAACTCCATCTCCCTCTCCACAGGTGCTTCTTAAACTGCTGAGTTCTTTGAGTATTTTGTGTTTTTAATGCAGTCAGCTTTGTCCTGGATGATAAAAAGGATTTTTGGAGCAACATGGAAAGCACTCATCATATTGCTGATGTATGCCTTGAGTGTCACTATTGCTACAGAATATGCTGTGTATGACATAGCCTTGGAGGAATAAGATATATCATAAAAAGTCTAGTTAATGTCTTGGTCTGTAACTAGAAATTGATGCTGACGGTCGGAGATTCAGTGACAGCAAAAGCATTGAATGTCAAGGGAAGGCACTTTAACTGTCATAATAGCTTTTACCACTTCTCAGTGTTATTTGTCACGTAACAATCCACATCTGAATATTATGCAGATTTTCTAAAGAAGGATGCAGAATGCCTCAATATCAGAGGAGTTGCAAACAGATTTGAAAACTAAGCATTCAGTAGAGGATTGTTTAACCAATAGAGGCACAAAACTGTTAACAATTTCTTTTAAATTTAGAGATACAGAGCAAAACAGGAAGTTCCAGCCTAACAAGCCACACCGTCAACAACTCACCTATTTAACCCTTGCCTAATCATAGGACAATTTACAATGACAAATTAATCTACTATCAGGTACGTCTCTGGACTGTGACAGGAATTTGCAGCACCCGGAGGAAATACACGTGGTCACAGAGAAAAAGTACCAACTCCAAATAGATGGCACCGGAAATTAACTCTGAACTTAGATGCCCTGAGCTGTAGTAGCATTGCACTAACGGCTACGCTATTGTGGTGCCCTACATTACTGATTTTGAAAAGCGGACTGAGTGTAGCCTATTTAAGTTTGCTGATGACACTGAGCAGAAAAGCAAATTGTGCAGAGAATGTGAAGAGTCTTCAGAGAGATACAGATAAATTAAGAGATTGGGCAGGGGACTGAGAGATGCAGTACAATATTGGTAAATGCAGGGTCATCCACTTTGGAAGGGAAAAAACAGAAGATCAGATTAAATGGTGAAAGGCTGGAGCATACTGTTACACAGAGGGACCTGGGAGTGCTTGTGCATGAATTCACAAAAGGTTGGTTTGCAGCAGCAACAGGTCATCAAGAAGGCAAATTAAATGTTGGCCTTCATTGCTAGAGAGGCTAAATTCAGAAGAGGGAAGTTATGCTGCAACTGTACAGAGTACAGTTGAGGCCACACCTGAAGTACTATGTTCCACTCTGGTCACTTTACTTGAGAAAAGATACACTGGTTATGGAGGTGATGCATTGGCCCATGAGGAGAGATTGATTCGCCTGGGAATTTACTCACTGAAATTCAGAAGATTTAGAGAGAATCTTATAGAAACATAAAGTTGTGGAAGAATGGGCAAAATTTATGTAGAAAATTTGTTTCCACTGGCAGGTGAGAGTCATAACCTCAAGATGTGAGGGAGTAGATTTAGGATGGAGGTGAGAAGGAACTGCTTTTCCTAGAGAGTAATGAATCTGTGGAGCTCTCTGCCCAAGGAAGCAGTAAAGACGACCTCATTATGTATACTGTACTGACGACGCAGATAGATTTTTACAAAGTAAAGAAATTAAGGGTTACAGAAAAAAAGTTAGGTAAGGTGGAGCTGAGTCATAGGCCAGATCAACCATGATTTTACTGAATGGTGGAACAGGCCTATTCCTGCTACCATTTCTTACGGTCTTGCAGATAAACAACCCTTCATTTGTCAATGTGGAGGGTAGTTATTTATAAAGCATTTAAATATGGTTAGGGCTAGGGCAATGTCATGAGGAACTCCTACAATGTCACCTTGGGACCAAGATGACTGGCCTCCAGCAACCGCAACCATCTTAGTTTGTGCTGGATATGACTGAATCCCAGCTGCCTAACAAGGGTTACTTGATGCAAACACTAAGTAGATCATAATCAGAACTCCGAATCAGATTTATCATCACTGACATATGACATGAAATTTGCTGCTTTGTGACAGCAGTAGAACAGAGACATAAAACTATTATAGATTACAAATGTAAATAAATCGTGCAAAATAAACAAATCTTGAGGTAGTGTTCATGGACTGTTCAGTAATCTAATGGCAGAGAAGAAGCTAGTCCTAAATTTTTGAGTTTAAGTCTTGTAAGTTAATGTACCTGCCTCAATCACTTTCTCAGGTCATTCCATAAATTGACCACTCTATGGGTGAAAAAGTTCCTATAAAACCTCCCCCTTCTTATCCAAACCCACGTCCTTTAGTTTGATTCCCTAACCCAGAGTAAAGGACTACAATTCCAAGAAAAGGTTTGTGAACCCTTTGCAATTACCTGGTTTCCTGCATTAATTACTCATAAAATGTAGTCTGACCTTCATCTAAGTCACAATAACACACAAACACAATCTGCCTAAACTAATAACACACAAAGAATTGTACTTTTCATGCCTTTATTGAACACATTTTTTAATCATTTATATTCCTGGCTGGAAAAAGTATGTGAACCCTTGTATTTAATAACTGTTAGAACCCCCTTCAGCAGCAATAACCTCCACCAAACGTTTCCTGTAGTTGCTGATCTGATTTGCACAAAGGCAAAAAGGAATTTTAGACCATTTTTCCATACAAAACTGTTTCAGTTCATCAATATTTCTGGGATACTACTGCATGAACAGCCCTTTCAAGTCATACCACAGCATCTCATTTGGGACCCTGACTTGGCTATTCCAAAACACGAATTTTCTTCTTTTTAAACTATTGTTGTTGATCTACTCTTGTGTTTTCAATCATTGTCTTGTTGCATCATCCAACTTCTATTAAGCTTCAGGTGACGAACCACTACCCTGACATTCTCCTGTAAAATGCCTTGATACAATACAGGTGTCCCCCTGCTTTTCGAACGTTCGCTTTACGAAACATCACTGTTACGAAAGACCTACATTAGTATCCTGTTTTCACTTTCAGAAGGTGTTTTCACTGTTACGAAAAAAAATTCAGTGCGCGATAAAAGGCAGAGCACGCCCCGAACAGCCGCTCTCCCCCGGATTGGGAACTGCATTGCTTTAACACGTGCCTGTGAGCAGCCGTTTGCAAGATGAGTTCTATGGTATCGGAAAAGCCTGAAAGAGCTCAAGGGTGTTACACTTATGGTAAAACTAGACATAACTAAGCGTTTTGATCGTGGTGAATGAAGTAAGGACAACGTGAGTTTGGCTTGTGGAAGCTGACGAACATGATGTTCAAGAGGTTTTGGCATCCCATCACCAAGAACTGACAGATGAAGAGCTGATGCAATTGGAAGAAAAAAGGATAACATTCGAAACCGAATGAGTAATGATAAAGTACCATTTTAATTTTGAAAGGGTATGTCGGTTTAGGAGATATTTGCAGGATGGTTTGAGTCCTTATTAAAGAACTGTGTGATAGAAAAATGCGCGAGGCTCAGCAGTCAAGCAAGCCTTCCACATCAGCCACAGCAGACGACGAACCTCGACCTTCGACATCGAGGCCGGCACAAATAGAAGAAGATGAGCTGCCTACTCTAATGGAAACAGACAACGAGATGATACCCCAGTGTCCCACCACCCCATCCTCCAGGCCCCGGACTGATACCGATTGGCAGAAAATGCAACGGTAGCCGGGACGCGCACAGCACATCTTTAAGAAAAAAGCTGAAATAAACATGCTAATTAATTAGGTGCCGCCTAGCACGTAATTGTCGGCCCAGATCAGTGCCGATGCAATGGGCAATCGCCTCTGACCTGCGCTGACATTTACGTGCCGGGCAGCACCTAATTAATTAGTATGTTTATTTCGGCTTTTTTCTTAAAGATGTGCTGTGTGCCTCCCGGCTACCCCTGCGTGCTTCGCAGCAATGTATCAGTCGGCGACCCAGAGGGTGGGGGCCACTGCACCACCCCAACCTGCGACAACTCAGTCTAACACACCATCATCAGTGTGCTCGATGTCTTCCCAATTCCGGTAAGTGATACTACACTGTACATACATTATTTCTACTTTATATAGGCTGTGTATTTTTATGTGTTACTTGGTAGATTTGGCAGCTTCATAGTTTAAAAGTCACTGGAGAGCGCATTTATGCCAACAGCGCTTGCGTGAGATTTTCCGCTGAGAGCGCTTGCGTGAAATTTTCGCTACAGAGATCTGTGCAGGCAATCATTGTAGAGAAGTATTTCTACTTTATATAGGCTGTGTATTTATCATATCATTCCTGCTTTTACTATATGTTACTGTTATTTTAGGTTTTATGTGTTATTTGGCATGATTTGGTAGGTTATTTTTGGGTCCGCGAACGCTCACAAAATTTTCCCATATAAATAAATGGTAGTTGCTTCTTCACTTTATGACATTTCGGCTTACGAACCGTTTCATAGGAACGCTCTATCTTCGGAAGGCGGGGGGAAACCTGTATTTGAATTCATTGTTCCCTCAACAATTCCAAGCTGTCCAGGTCCTAAGGCAGCAAAGCAGCAAAGTTCTGCAAACTCGAGACGTGCAGCAAAGTTTTTTTTGGAGAGCAGTAGTTTTCTCCATGGTGTCTTCCCACAAACACCATTCTTGTTCAGTGTTTTCCTTATAGTGGACACAGAAACAGACTTTAGCAAGTTCTAGAGATTTCTGCAGGTTTTTGCTGTTCCCCTTAGGTTCTTTATTACTTCCTTCAACATTGCACGTTGTGCTCTTGGTGTAATCTTTGCAGGATACCCACTCCTAGGGAGAGGAGCAACAGTACCGAATTTCATCTATTTGTAGACAATTTCTCTTTCTGTAGACTGATGAACACTCAGAATTTTTGAAATGCTTTTGTAGTCTTTTCCAACTTCATGCTTCTCTACAATTCTTCTTCTAAGATCCTCTGAAAGTTGTTTTGATCGAAGCACGCAAACAATTTCTTCTTGAGAAGAGCAGGCTGGGTCAGTAGACTGATTTTATGTTTTTTTTATGGTCAGGGCACTTTTACAACCTACAACTCCAATCTCATCTCATTGACTGGAACACTTGACTCCAAACAGCTTTTGTAGAAGGCACTACCCCAGAGGCTCACATACTTTTTTGAACCTAGACTGTAAATGTTTAAATGGTGTACTTAGTATTGACAAGAAGAAGTACAATTGTTCGTGTGTTATTAGTTTAGGCAGATAGCATTTGTCTATTCTTGTGACTTA
This sequence comes from Mobula hypostoma, assembly GCF_963921235.1. Taxonomy (NCBI): domain Eukaryota; kingdom Metazoa; phylum Chordata; class Chondrichthyes; order Myliobatiformes; family Myliobatidae; genus Mobula; species Mobula hypostoma. The sequence goes on from NC_086104.1 coordinate 46,763,879, forward strand.
GATGAAGATCGGACCATATCTTATGAGTAATTAATGCAGAAAACCAGGTAATTGCAAAGAGTTCACAAACTTCTTCTTGCAACAGTATGTGCATTTACCCATCTATGCCCCTCATGAGTTTATATACTCTATAAAGTTCCACTTATTCTCCCACCCTCTGAAGAATAAAGTGCACCTATCTCCATAACTGTCCTTTGTATTTAAACAACATCCTTGTAAATCTTCTCTGCACTCTTGCCAGCTTATGGCACTTGCTATAGGTGACCAAAACTGAACAATATTCCAAATGTGCACCTGTCAACATTTTGTACGACTACAACATAACATTCCAACTTCTACGCCCAGCGCCCTATGTGCCAAAAAGCTTCATCACCTAGTCTACCTACGATGTCACTTTCAAGGAACGATGTACTACACTCCTAGGCCGCTCAGTTCTACAATACTCTGTGTTACCCTAACACTTACTATGAAAGTCCTATCTCGCACTTAACCAAATTAAGCTCAATTTGCTCTTCCTCAGCCCATTTACCCAGTAGATCAAGATCGCCCACTTACCCAGTAGATCAAGATCTCCCAGTAATTCCTGATAACCAACTTCCCTGTCAACAACACACATACTTTAGTATTTCTAGCAATAATAATCATGTTGTGTACCTTCTCATCCAAATCATTGACATTGAAGACAAATAGCAATGGGCCCAGCACCAACCCCTGGAGAACACCATTAGTCATGAGCCTCCAATCTGAAAAAAACCTTCCACCGTCCTCTGCTTCTTACCCGCAAACAAATTGTGCATCCAATTAGCTATCTCTGCCTTCAGCCCATGTGATCTAACTTTCCATAGCAGCATATTGTACAGAACTGCATCAAAGACTTCACTGAAGTCTATATAAGCTACGTCTACCACCCTGCCCTCATTGATCTCCTTCAAAGTTCGAAGTAACTTTATTATCAAAATACACGTGTCACCACAAGAGATTCTGCAGATGCTGGAAATCCAGATCAACACACACAAACTGCTGGAGGGACTCAGCAGGTCAGGCAGCCTCCGTGGAAATGAACAAATAGTTAATGTTTCGGGACAAGACCATAAGACATAGCAGCAGAATTAGACCATTCAGCCGATCGAGTATGCTCCACCATTCCACCATGGCTGATCCCGGATCCCACTCAATCCCATACACTTGCCTTTTCACCATAACCTTTGATGCCCTGACCAATCAGGACGCTATCAATTTTCGCTTTAAATATATCCACGATCTTGGCTTCCACAACTGACTGTGGCAGAGCACTCCAAAGTCACACTATTCGCTAACTAAAAAAACTCCTCTGTTCCAAAGGATTGCCCCTCAATTTTGAGGCTGTACTCTCTGGTTCTGGACACCCCCACCATAGGAAACATCCTCTTCACTCCCACCTTATCTAGTTCTTTCAACATTTGGTAGCTTTACACGAGATCCTCCAGCATTCTTCTACATTCCAGTGAGTACAGGCCCAAAGCCGCCAAACACTTCTCATGTTAACCCTTTCTTTCCCGGAATCATTCTCATGAACCTAGTGAAGACCCTTCATCAGGACATATAGCATATGTCACCATATACTACCCCAAGTCTCATTTCCTTGCAGATATTCACAGTAAGGACATACAACAGAATTAATGAAAAACTACAAACAAATAGCCTGATTTATCATTGTGAACTTTAGTTTACTATTCAAATTCTCAGTATTTTAAATATGTATAAACATTTCTTTTTCCATCAATATTATACATTTGGGCCATTTGGAATTATTTCTGATTGTTACATGAACAATGTAGCTTCTCAGAGAATAACAAAGATAAAAGATGCTCAACATATGATTTTCATATGGTTATGGTCCACCCTACATACATGCATGGTACCTTTAATACATTTCAGAAGCTAATGTGTGTCAATATCCATTTCAGGATTTGAGCAATTATTGATTCAATCTAATCTACTGGGGATTTTGTAATATTCATCTGCATTATCTTAGATCAGTCCAAGAGGATCAAGGATCCAAAAAAAAAAGCCTAGTATTTTCTGTCTCTTCAAATATTGATAAACAAGAATGTTTTCATAAAATACTTTGACAATACAGATTTCATTCTTACATCTGTGTTGCAGTTTTGAGGGATACCATTTCAAATTTCAAACCTGTTCTACAAACATTTTCAAAAGATCAAATAATAGAACCAGCATTTTAAGTTCTACTCTTACCTGGAGAAAAAGGAGTCTGGAATCCACATTAGTGTTTGCCTGGAGGTACTGAACCTACAACCATAGAAACACAAGTTTTAAAATTTACTGTGACAAAGACAGTTAATTTATGAATGAAACAGGAAATGGCTCCTGACACTATTTTACACAATTTTTACATAAAAACTGAAACTTCTACCAGACAAACAATTTAAATTTGAACTGCCTTGTGGACACAGTCCTAATTTTAATGTCCCTCCTTATATCAAAGAAACTTTAGTGGTGTTCTCCAGGGGTTGGTGCTGGGCCCATTACTATTTGTCTTCAATGTCAATAGTCACTGGAACTCACATACTGTAAAAGGGCTGGATGTGATAGCTTGTTATGGGTGTTCAGGAAAGTTTCCTTAATCAGTACACAGAAGTCCCAACTCAAGACAGTGTGATACTAGATCTCCTATTAAGGAATGAGACAGGGTAGGTGACAGGTTGTGTTGGGGAACACTTTTCTTAAAGTCTACAGTCTATAGAAAGAGTTTAATGAGACTTTCTAAAGATGCACTGCATTCTAATTGGTTGCACCACCAACTGGTATGGAAGGGCCACTGCACAATATCAGAAAAAAGTTGCAGAAAGTTGCCCACTCAGTCAGCTCAATCTTGGGCACTAGCCTCCCCAGCACTGAGGACATCTTCAAAAGATGATGCCTCAAAAAATGTGACATCCATCATTAAGATCCCATCACCCAGGACATGCCCTCTTCTCATTGCTACAATCAAGGAGGAGGTAAAGAAGCCTAAAGACATACATTGAATGTTTTAGGAACAGCTTCTTCTCCACCATCATCAGATTTCTGAATAGGCAATGAACCCATCTACACAACCTCACTACTTTTTCTCTTTTTTTTTGCTCCCTTTTTGAACTACTTATTTAATTTAATATTTTATATATATTGTAATTTGCAGTATTTTTGATTAGGTATTGCAAAACAACATTCATGACATATGTCAGTAATTCTGATGCCAGGCGAAGCAGCGGCAAGGTCATGTACTGTATATCGATTACAGAGGAGTTGTCTGCTATCTTGTGGCAAATTAGGGTCCCAGGGCCAAGCAAGGTGTTCTCTCAAACCCTGTAGGAGGCTAGTGCAGAAATTGCAGGGCCCCTAACAGATACTTAAAATGTCTTTAGCCACAAGTAAGGTTCTGGAGGATTGGAGGACAGCTAATGTTGTTCCATTCTTTAAGAAAGGTTCTCAGAATATGTCAGGAAATTATAAACCAATAAGCCTGATATCACTAGTAGGCAAGTTATTGGAAGGTATTCTAAGGGATCAGATATTTAAATATTTGAATAAACAGGGAATGATTAGGGATAGTCAATATGGCTTTGTAAGAGGTAGGTCATGACTAACCAATCTTATTGAGATTTTCGAGAAAGTTACCAGGCAAGGCTGTGGATGTTGTTTATGTGAACTTTAGCAAGACCCTTGACAAGGTCCCACATGGGAGGTTGGTCATGAAGGTTTAGTTATTTGGCATTCCAGATGAGGTAGTAAACTGGATTAGACATTGGCTTTGTGGGAGAAGCCAGAGTGGTTGTAGATGGTTGCCTCTCTGCAACCGCAGGGATGGGTGCTGGTTCTGTTGCTGTTTGTCATCTACATCAATGAGCTGGATGATAATGTGGTAAACTGGATGAGCAAATTTGCGGAGGACACCAAGATGGGGGGTATAGTGGACACTGAGAAAGGTTATCAAAGCTTGCAGTGGGATCTGAACCAGATGGAAAAATGGCAGATGCAATTTAATGCAAACAAGTGTGAGGTGTTTCACACTGAGAGGACAACCACAGTCAGGCATACATGGTGAGCAGTTGGGCACTGAGGAGTGTGGTAGAACAGAGGAATCCAGGAATACAGATCCATAATTCTTTGACAGTGAAATCACAGGTAAATAGAGTCATACAAAGTTACTTTGGCATAGGACTTAGTATGTAATATTGAAGTATAATATGTTGGTGAGGACTAATTTGGAGTACTGTGTGCAGTTTTGGTCACCTACCTACAGGAAAGATGTCAATAAGTTTGAAAAAGTGCAGAGAAATTTACAAGGACTTGAGGACCTAAGTTATAAGGAAATGTGGTAAAAGTTAGGACTTTATACCCTAAAGCATAGGAGAATGAAGGAAAATTTGATAGAGATATACAAAATTATGAGGGATACAGACATGGTAAATGCAAACAGGCTTTTTTTCCCCACTGAGGTTGGGTGAAACTAGAACTAGAAGTCATGGGTTAAGGGTGAAAGATGAAATGTTTAAGGGGAATATGAGGGGGAATTTCTTCACTCAGAGGGTGGTGAGTGTAGAATGAGCTGCAATCAGAAGTGGTGGATGGTGGTTTTATTTCAACATTTAAGAGAAAATTGAATAGCTACATGGATGGGAGGGATATAAAGGCCTATGGTCCAGGTACAGGTTGATGAGATTAGGCAGTTTAAAGGTTCAGCATGTACTAGAAGGGGCAAAAGGGCCTGTTTCTGCACTGTAGTGTTCTTTGACTCTAAAACATCAAAGACCCTCTATTTATCTGCATTCATTAGCACTCTATCGTTTTCTGCAGATGATCTACTCTTATCTAACTTCCCAAAAGTATTACTTCATATTTGTCAGCATTTCATTCCATCTGCCTACATTCTGCCCAACTTTCCATCTGACATACAGAACTGCAAAAGTCTTAGCCACATATATCTCACTAGGGTGTTTTAGACTTTTGCATAATACTGTAATAATTTTATACAGGTTTCCCCCGCCATCCGAAGGTAGAGCGTACCTATAAAACGGTTTGTAAGCTGGAATGTCATAAAGTGAAGAAGCAATTTCCATTTATTTATATGGGAAAAATTTGTGAGCGTTCGCAGACCCAAAAATAACCTACCAAATCATGCCAAATAACACATAAAACCTAAAGTAACAGTAACGTATAGTAAAAGCAGGAATGATATAAATACACAGCCTATATAAAGTAGAAATACTTCTCTACAATCATTGCCTGTACTGTTCTCCGTAGCGAAAATCTCATGCTAGCGCTCTCGGGGAAAAAAAAACAGCACAAGCGCTCTCCAGTAACCTTTAAGCTATGAAGCTGCCAAATCATACCAAATAATACCTAAAATTACAGCGCCTATATAAAGTAGAAATAATGTATGTACAGTGTAGAATCACTTATGGGAATCGGGAAGATATCAAGCACACTGATGATGGTGTGTTATGCTGAGTTGCCGGAGGTTGGGGTGGTGCAGTGGCCCCCAACCTCCAGGCAGCGACTGATACCAATCCGCGAAGAATGCAGCGGTAGCCGGGACGCACCCAGCACATCTTTAAGAAAAAAGCCAAAATAAACAAGCTAATTCATTAGGTGCCGCCGGGCACGTAAATGTCGGCCCAGATTGGAGGCGACGCAATCGGCAATCGCCTCTGATCTGGGCTGCCATTTACGTGCCAGGCGGCACCTAATTAATTAGCTTGTTTATTTCCGCTTTTTTCTTAAAGGTGTGCTGGGCGTGTCCCAGCTACCGCTGCATTCTCCACGAATAGGTATCTGTTCGCGGCCCAGGGGTTGGGGTGGTGGGTCACTGGGGTATCATCTCATCATCGATCAGGGCAAGCAGGTCATCTTTTTCTATGTCTGCCTGCCTCGATGTCGAAGGTCGAGGTTCGTCGTCAGCTGAAGGCTTGCTTGACTGCTAGCCTCGCGCATTTTTCTATCATACAGTTCTTTGTAAGCACTCAAACCATCTTGCAAATATGCCCTAAACCGACGTACCTTTTCAAAATTAAAGTCATACTTTATCATTGCAGCAAAAATCTCACACAGTTGCATCATGTTTAGTTCCTGGACAACTTCACTTTCGGTCCGTTCGCTACTGCATTCGGTTTCGATTGTTATCCTTTCCTCTTCCAATTGCATCAGCTTTTCATCTATCAGTTCTTGGTCATGGGATGCCAAAACATCTTCAACATCATTTTCGTCAACTTCCACAAGCCAAACTCACTTTGTCCTTACTTCATTCACCATGATCGAAACACTTAATTATGTCTAGTTTTATGCTACGTGTAATACACTTATGAGCTCTTTTAGGCTTTTCCGATACCTTAGAACTCATCTTGCTAACGGCTGCTCACAGGCACGTGTTTAAGCAATGCTGGCGAGAATGCAGTTCTGAATCTGGGGGAGAGCAGCTGTTCGGGGCACGCGCTGCTCTTTCCGTGTGCTGCCTTTTTTTGTAACAGTGAAAACACCGTGTTAGTGAAAACAGGGAACTAATGTAGGTCTTTCGTAACAATGAGGTTTCGTAAAGCGAACGCTTGCATATTGTTGTTTGATTGTTTGTGGTTTTTGTATTTCTATATTTATGCTCTATTCTTGGTTGGTGCAGCTGTAACAAAACTCAATTTCCCTCGGGATCAATAGAGTATGTCTATGTCTATGTCTAAAAGCAGGGGACACCTGTATATTGCACTGGGCAGCTGCCATGAAAAAACTAATTTTATAACACACATGAGTGATCATCAAACTGATTCTGATATAGGTCTCTATTGTGGATTGTTACGTACCCCGTAACCGGGTTGCCAAACCAGCAGAAATGGATCACTCAGTTGGAGTCTGGAGTACTAGAACTAAGAAAGTTTTATTAAAGAAACAAGCAACACAGTAATCGAAATGATAATAAATGCAACAATTCAACAATGATAACCACACATGTGCACAGAATTAAGATAACAGTATCAATCAAGCTCTATCGTTGTCTAGGGGTAAATGACCAATTTCAAAATGACTCAAAGTTCAGTCCAGTTAGTAGTTCAGTTCGCAGTAATCGTTGCCATGGCGATGGACAAGGTGGGGGAAGAGAGACATAGAATAGGAACAACTGATCATTCAGAACGGCTTCACTCACAGACCAGCGAGATGGCTCACAAACAGCATTTGGGCGGGTCCTTGGTGATGTCACCTGAGGTCACCGACTGTGACCCCTCCTCCAGATGCGGTCGATCCTCTGCAGTGAACCCGGCACCCAGGCAAGGGCGGACACACACCGGGTTCCCGCTGATCGTACCTTTCCACCCTTGTCGTTGTCTGATGCTTCTCACCCACTCGTGAGAGGCGCACCGCTTCCAGGGTCTCGTTACCTCGGGTGGCGTGTGTGTGTCCTGCCTTAGCGAACCTGTCCCTTTTTATCCCCCTGCTGGGGTATCGCCTGTCCATCACTTCAAACAGTTCAGGGTTCAAAGGGGGGGAGCCGCTCCAGACAGCTCTCTCTCCCACATCCCTTCATTACACATCTCCAGACGCTGCTCCATTGTTCCTTATCTCTCCTTCCCCTGAGGGCAGGTGGCAGACCAACTGCTGATGCCACTGATGCTAGCCCAGGCCAGCAAACATCTTAATTTTATGTGTATTCTCGTAACAGGATTGAGAGTGAGAAGGGACAGGGACAGGAGAATCATGGTTTGCAAAAGGAGTAGGGGGAAGGGAGGGAATGAGAAGTACCGCAGAGACATTCTGTAATGATCAATAAGCCTATTGTTTGAAATCAGATGATGTTGCATGGTATCTCAGGGCTGGGTGTGTCTACACACATGCCACACCCTGCCCTTAGCATTCTTTCTCTGCCACGTGACCCACACCCCTCCCACAGTGCTCCACCCTTGCCATTCTCAACACCCTTTGCTCCCGCCAGATTTATAAACTCGTTCTCCGCTCCACATCCCTTCCTAGATAAGGAGCCGAAAACTGTTCACAATTCTCCAAGTAAGGCCTCCCAGTGCTTTATAAAGGTTCAACATGACATCCTTGCTTTTATATTCTAGTCCACTTGAAGTGAATACGAACATCACATTTGCCTTCCACACCACTGACTCAACCTGCCAAATTAATCTTTAGAGAATTCTGCACAAGGACTCCCAAGTCCCTTTGCATCTCAGATTTTTTAAATTTTAATTTGCAGATTGAGTCTTAGAAAATAATCTACCTTTTATTTCTTCTATCAAAGTGCATGACCATACACTTCCCAACACTGTACTCCATTTGCCACTTTGCCCATTCTCCTAACCTGTCTAAGCCTCCTCTACTTCCTCAAAACTACCTGCCCCTACACCTATGTCTGTATCGTCCACAAACTTTGCCACAATGCCATCAATTCTGTCATCCAAGTTAGTGACATGTAAGGGAAAAAGAAGTGGTCCTAACACAGACCCCTGTGGAACACCACTAGTCAACGGCAGCCAACCATAAAAGGCTCCCTTTATTCCAACTCTTTGTCTCCTGCTAATCAGCCACTGCTTTATTCATTTATCCATGCTAGTATCTTTCCTGTAATACCATGGGTTCTTATCTTGTCAAACAGCCTCAGGCGTGGCACCTTGTCGAAGACCTTTTGAAAATCCAAGTACACATCCACCAATTCTCCTTTGTCTATCCTGCTGGTTATTTCTTCAAAGAATTCCAATAGATTTGTCAGGCAAGATTTTCCCTTGAGAAAACCATGCTGATTATGGCCTATTTTATCATGTGCCTTCACCTCCCCCTAGGCTCCAACATCTTCCCAACCAGTGAGGTCAGATTAACTGGCCTATAATTTCCCTTCTTCTACTTCTCTTCCTTCATGAAGAGTGGAGTGACATGTGCAATTTTCCATGTCTCCAGACCCATGACAGAATCAACTGATTCTTGAAAGATCATTACTAATGCTTCCACAATCTGTTCAGCCACCTCTTTCAGAACCCTGTGGTGAACACCATCTGGTCCAGGTGTCTTTTCTACCTTCAGGCCTTTCAACTTCCCAAGAACCTTCTCCCCAGTAATTACAACTTCACACACTTCTGATCCCTGACACTCTGGAGCTTCCACTATGCTGCTAGTGTCTTCCACAATGAAGATGGATGAAAAATACTTATTTAGTTCCTCCACAATTTCCTTGTCCCCCATTACTACCTCACCAGCACCATTTTCCAGTTGTCCAATATCCACTCTTGCCGCTCTTTTACACTTTACGTATTGGAAGAAACTTCTGGTATCCTCCTTAGTATTACTGGCCAGCTTACCTTCGTATTCCACCTTTTCCATCTTAATGACTTTTTTTAGTTGCCTTCTGTTGGCATTTAAAAGCTTCCCAGTCCTCTAATTTCCCACTATTTTGTTTCGCTCTATTATATGCTCTCTTTTGGCCTTCAGCTGTCGTTTACTTCTCTCGTTAGCCACAGTTGTGTCACCTTGTCTTTAGAATACTTCTCTTTGTGATGTATATATATTGTGCCTTACGAGTTGCTTCCAGAAATTTCAGCCATTACTGCTCTGTCATCATCCCTGCCAGTGTTCTTTTCCAATCAATTCTGGCCAGATCCTCTCTCATGCCTTTGTAATTCCCTTTACTCTACTGTAATACTGATATAGCTGACTTTAACTTCTCCTTCTCAAATTGCAGGGTGAATTCTATCATATTATAATCACCTCTCTCCCATAAAGTTTCCTTTACCTTAAGCTCTCTAATCAATTCCAGTTAATTGCATAACACCTAATCTAGAATAGATGATGCCCTGATGGCCTCAACTACAAGCTGCTCTAAAAAGCTATCTCATAGGCATTCTAGAAATAACCCCACTTGAGATCCAGGGCCAACCTGATTTTCCCAATCTACACGAATATTGAAACCCCACATGACTATTGTAACACTGCCCTTTGGCATGCATTTTCTATCTCCCATTGTAATTTGTAGACGACATCCTTACTACCGTTCGGAGGTCTGTCTATAACTCCCATCAGGGTCTTCTTACCCTTATGGTTCCTTAGCTCTACCCACAACAATTCAACACCTTCTGACACTATGTCAACTTTTTCTAATGATTTGATTTCATTTTTAAACCAATAGAGCCGCGCCACCCACTCTGCCTGCCTGCCTGTCATTTCAATATAATGTGTATCCTTAGATGTTAAGTTCCCAGCTATAATCTTGCTTCAGCCATCATTCAGTGATGCCCCCACAACATCATACATGCTAATCTGTAACTGCGCTACAAGTTCATTTACATTATTCCATACACTGGGCACATTCAAATATAACACCTTCAGGCTTGTATTCACCCCTTTTGATTTTGTCCAATGTTTACATTGCAACTTATCCAGCTGACTGCAATTTTGCCCTATGATGATAAGAAATAGGAGCAGGAGTAGGCCATCTGGCTCATCGAGCCTGCTCCGCCATTCAAAAAGATCATGGCTGACCTGGCCATGGGCTCATCTCCACCTATCTGCCTTTTCTCCATAATCCATAATTATATCCAACCTTGTCTTAAATATATTTACTGAGGTTTACTGAGGGAGCCTCCATTGCTTCATTGGGCAAAGAATTCCACAGGTTCACCACTCTGTGGGAAAAACAATTCCTCTTCATCTCCGTCCTAAATCTACTCCCCTGAATCTTGAGGCTATGTCCCCTCTCCTTGCTAGCTATAAACCAACTACTTCATCCTTGGCACTTTCACTCCAGTTCCCATCCCCCTGCCAAATTAGTTTAAACCCTCCCGAACCACCCTAGCAAACCTACCCGTAAGGATATTGGTTCCTCTCGGGTTCAGGTGCAATCCGTCCCTTTTGTACAGGTCATACCATCCCCAGAAGAGATCCCAATGATCTATAATTCTGAACCTGTACCCCCTGCACCAGCTCCTCAGCCATGCATTCACCTACCAAATCATCCTATTCTTACCCTCATTGGTGCATGGCATGGGCAGCAATCCAGAGATTACTATCATGGAGGTCCTGTTTTTCAGCTTTCTATATAGCTCCCTAAAATCTCTTTTCAGGATTTCCTCACCTTTCCTGCCTATGTCACTGGTACCAGTATGTACCAAGACTTCTGGATGCTCCCCCTCCCCCAGCAGAATGCTATGGACCCAATCCAAGACATCCATAACCATTGCACTTGGAAGGCAACATACTATCCTAGCGTCTCTATCTCGCCGACAGAATCTTGTCTCTGATCCTCTGACTATGGAATCTCCTATCATCACTGCATTCCTCTTCTCACTACAAATTTTGAATATAAATCATAATCTTTTGTTTTGACTTTCAGGCCTTTGCATTAATTGATAACTTGAAGCTTTAGGTTTTAATTGCAGTTGGAGACTGGTTTCCAGATGCTTCCCAAGGATGGAATCTAATACAGTGCCTATAAAAAAAAAGTATTCACTCCCCCCCCCCAGAAGTTTTCATGTTTTATTGTTTTACAACAATGAAACACAGTGAATTTAATTTGACATTTTTTCACACTGATCAACTGAGAAAAAGACCCTTTCGAGTCAAAGTTAAAACAGATCTCTACAAAGTGATCTAAATTAAATATAAATATAAAATTTTAAATAAATGATTGCGTAAGTATTGACCTCTTTCAAGTCAGTGTTTAGTAGTTGCACCTTTGGCAGCAAATACAGTCTTGAGTCTGTGTGGATAAGTCACCATCAGCTTTGCACATCTGGACACTGCAATTTTTCCCCACTCTTCATTCTTCTTTACAAAACTGCTCGAGCTCTGTCAGATTGCATGGGGATTGTGAGTGAACAGCCCTTTACAAATCCAGCTACAAACTTGGCCACTCCACAACTTTAATTTTGTTGTTTTTTGAGCCATTCCCATGTATCTTTGGCTTTATGTTTGTGGTAATTGTCTTGCTAGAAAACAAATCATCTCCCACACTGCAGTTCTGTTGCAGACTGCATCAGGTTTTCCTCCAGGATTTCCCTGTATTTTGCTACATTCATTTTACCCTCCACCTTCACAAGTCTTCCAGGGCCTGCTGCAGTAAAGCACCCCAACAGCATGATGCAGCCACCACCACGCTTCACAGTAGGGATGGTATGTTATTGATGATGTGCGTTGTTTGGCTTTGCCAAATATAGCATTTAGACTGATGGCCAAAAAGTTCAACTCGGGTTTAATCAGACCTTCCAACCTTCTTCCAGCTGACTTCAAAGTCTCCAACATGCCTTCTGGCAAACTCCATCCAAGATTTCATGCGAGTTTTTTCAACAGTGACTTTCTCTTTGCCACTCTCCCATAAAGCTGCGACTGGTCAAGCACACAGGCAACAGTTGTTTTTTGTACAGTTTCTCCCATCTCAGCCACTGAAGCTTGTAACTTTTCCAGAGCTGTCATAGGTCTGTTGGTGGCCTCCCTCAATCGTCCCCCTGCATAGTCACTCAGTTTTTGAGGACGGCCTGCTCTATGCAGATTTACAGCTGTCCAATATTCTTCCCATTTCTTGATGATTGACTTAACTGTACTCCAAGGGGTATTCATTGACTTGGAAATTTCCTTGTATCCATCTCCGGACTTGTGCTTTCCAATAACCTTTTCGCAGAGAAAAGGAAGAGGAGCACCAGGGGATGCGATAAAGTTAGGGGGGTAAGTGGAAAGGGGGAATGGTGAAAGAAGGGGGGCATTATCAGAAGTTCAAGAAATCGATGTTCATGTCATCAGGTGGAAGGCTACCCAGACAGAATATAAGGTGTTGCTCCTCCAACCTAAGTGTGGCTTCATCGCGGCAGTAGAGGAGGCCATGGACTGACATGTCGGAATGGAAATGGAAAGTGGAATTAAAATGGGTGGCTAGCAGAAGATCCCGCTTCTTCTGGCAGACAGAGTGTAAGTGTTCACCGAAGCCATCTCCCATCTTTCACTCAGTCTCACCAATACACTGGAGGTCACACTGTGATCACCAGATACAGCTGATGACCCCCAAAAGACTCACAGGTGAAGTGTCGCCTCACCCCAAAGGACTGTTTGGGGCCCTGAATGGAAGTGAGGGAGGAGATGTAGCACTTGTTCCGCTTGCAAGGTTAAGTGCCAGGAGGGAGATCAGTGGAGAAGGATGAACGGACAAGGGAGTTGCAGAGAAAGTGAACCCTGTGGAAAGCAGAAAGTGGGGGGGAGGGGATGGAAAGTTGTGCTTGGTGGTGGGATCCTGCTGCAGATAGCGGAAGATACAGAGAATTATGTGTTGGATACGGAGGCTGGTGGGGTGGTGGGTGAAGACAAGAGAACCCTATCCCTGGTGTGGTGGCGGAAGGAAGGGGTGAGGGCAGTTGAGCGTGAAATGGCAAAGATACAGTTGAGGTGAGCATTGATGGTGGAGGAAGGGAAGCCCCTTTCTTTGAAGGAAGAGAACATCTCCTTAGTTCTCCAATGAAGCACCTCATTCTGAGAGCAGATGCAGCAGAAACAGAGGAATTGAGAGAAAGGGATGGCGTTTTCCTCCCCTCCTTTACCATTCCCATTTCCCTCTCTCACCTTATCACCTCCCTCTGGTGGTCCTCCACCTTTTCTTTCTTCCATGGCCTTCTGTCCTCTCCTACCAGATTCCCCGTTCTCCAGCCCTATATCTTTCACCAATCAACTTCCCAGTTCTTTGCTTCACCCCTCCCCCTGTCAGTTTCACCTATCACCTTCTGTTTCTCCCTCCCTCCCCCACCTTCTAAATCTGACTCATCTTTTTTTCTCCAATCTTGGCGAAGGGTCTGAGCCCGAAACGTCAACTATACTCTTTTCCATAAGTGTTGCCTGGTCTTCTGAGCTCATCCAGCATTTTAGGCCATAAGACCATAAGATATAAAAACTCTGCTCCGCCATTCAATCATGGTTGATCCTTTTATCCCCTCCTCAGCCCCACTTTTGTGTGTGTTGCTGTAGAGATCTGTTTTCACTTTGATGCGAAAGTCTTTTTTTCTGTTGATCAGTGTCATTAAATCTACTGTGATTCAATGTTGTAAAACAATAAAACATGCAAACTTCCAAGGGGGTGAACACTTCTTATAGGCACTGTATAACCCAGCAACTGCTTGCAGCTTGAATGCTAATGTAACTGCATGATGGGATAAAGGTGAGCAATTACTGGAAAAAAAGGTTAAATTTGCAACTGAGCTGCATATCAGTTTACTATTTTGTCTCTTCCAACAAAAATATTCCAGGAAAGCAGAGGCCAAGTTATTAAAACAGGATGAAAGTGCAGGACTCCTCAGGTTACAAATGATGGAATTTATGGAAATTTAACTTTACAAACTCCTCCATATATTTTTCAAATAATTTTTCAAGCTACCAATAACAATAATAGATTTCACGGTATTCATTAGTAACTGGATACAGTACATATTCCATTAGTTTAACTATGGGTAGTGTTCAAGTGATTATTGAGTGAAATGAAATGAGAAATCTGCAGATGCTGGAAATCCAAGCAACACACACAAGTACTGGAGGAGGAACTTAGCAGACCAGGCAGTTAATGGATGCTGTAAATAGTCACAGTCATACTTTATTGATCCCGGGGGAAATTGGTTTTCACTACAGTTGCACTATAAATAATAAATAGTAATAAAACCATAAATAGTTAAATAGTAATATGTAAATTATGCCAGGAAATAAGTCCGGGACCAGCCCATTGGCTCAGGATGTCTGACCCTCCAAGGAAGGAGTTGTAAAGTTTGATGGCCACAGGCAGGAATGACTTCCTATGACGCTCTGTGTTGCGTCTCAGTGGGATGAGTCTCTGGCTGAATGTACTCCTGTGCCCACCCAGTACATTATGTAGTGGATAGGAGACATTGTCCAAGATTGCATGCAACTTGGACAGCATCCTCTTTTCAGACACCACCGTCAGAGAGTCCAGTTCCATCCCCACAACATCACTGGCCTTACGAATGAGTTTGTTGATTCTGTTGGTGTCTGCTACCCTCAGCCTGTTGCCCCAGCACACAACAGCAAACATGATCGCATTGGCCACCACAGACTCGTAGAACATCCTTAGCATCATCCGGCAGATGTTAAAGGACCTCCGTCTCCTCAGGAAATAGAGACGGCTCTGAGCCTTCTTGTAGACAGCCTCAGTGTTCTTTGACCAGTCCAGTTTATTGTCAACTCATATCCCTAGGTATTTGTAATCCTCCACCATGTCCACACTGACCGCCTGGATGGAAACAGGGGTCACCGGTACCTTAGCTCTCCTCAGGTCTATCACCAGCTCCTTAGTCTTTTTCACATTAAGCTGCAGATAATTCTGCTCACACCATGTGACAAAGTTTCCTACCGTAGCCCTGTACTCAGCCTCATCTCCCTCGCTGATGCATCCAACTATGGCAGAGTCATCCAAAAACTTCTGAAAATGACAAGACTCTGTGCAGTAGTTGAAGTCCGAGGTGTAAATGGTGAAGAGAAAGAAAGACAAGACAGTCCCCTGTGGAGCCTCAGTGCTGCTGATCACTCTGTCGGACACACAGTGTTGCAAGCACACGTACTGTGGTCTGCCAGTCAGGTAATCAAGAATCCATGAAACCAGGGAAGCATCCACCTGCATCGTTGTCAGCTTCTCCCCCAGCAGAGCAGGGTGGGTTGTGTTGAAACAATCGAAGTTTTCAACCAGTAGCCAACCAGTCTACTAACTGACGCACCGTTGGGTGTTGAAGGAAATCAAAGCACCTGAAGGAAACCACGTGTTTGTGAGGTGCAGGGAGTACTTGCAAATTCCACACAGACTGCACCTAAAGAAAGGATCACATCCAGGTTACAGGAGCTGTGCAAGACCAACTCCAACTACTATACCACAGTGCAGCCCGATTAGATTAGATTAGATTATGAGGACACTCAGTCCTCGTTTATTGTCATTTAGAAATGCATGCATGCATTAACAAATGATACAATGCTCCTCCAGAGTGATATGACAAAAAAAAGCACAAACCAAAGACTAACACTGACAAGACCACATAGTTATAACATAGAGTTACAGCAGTGCAAAGCAATACCATAATTTGATAAAGAACATACCATGGGAACAGTAAAAAAAAGTCTCAAAGTTCCGATCGACTCCCGATAGTCCCCGATAGCAGGTGGCAGAAGGGAGAAACTCTCTCTGCCATAAACCTCCGGGCATCGACAACTGTCGATGCATTGGAAGCACCCAACGGCAGCCGACTCTGAGTCCGTCCGAAAACTTCGAGCCTCCGACCAGCCTTTCGACACTGAGCACCGAGCACCACCTCTGCCGAGCGCTTCAACCCTGTCCCGGCCGCCGAGCAATAAGCAAAGCCGAGGATTCGGGGCCTTCCCCTCCGGAGATTCAGGATCACACAGTAACAGCGGCAGTGAAAAGGGCATTTCAGAAGTTTCTCCAGTGTTCCTCCGTTCTCTCACGACTGCCTCCATCAAATCAGAATTGTGCACGGCCCCCTACTTGACAGATTACAGATATAATTCACCTGAGCGGCCGCGTAAGCTGCATCACGCCGCCATCTTCTCCTCCTCCTAAAATTCCCTTATTAAAAGAAGTGATCAGAACTTGGCTTGCTAGGTCAACAGTCCAAAATGCTGAATTATTTTTAAGTAACGTAATCACGCTAACAAACCCTGAAAAATTCTTTATAAACAACTTTTTTTCTTTCCCTTTTCCCCTCCCGAGAATTTTTAACTTCAATTGGGGAAGTGCTACCAGAGACGCAAAATACTGCAGTGTCGGAATAAGAAGCAACTCAGTCTGCTGGAGGAACTCAGCATGTTTTACAGCATTTGCAGAGTGGAAAATGAATTCATGATCAAACAACAGGAATTCTGCAGATGCTGGAAATTCAAGCAACACACATCAAAGTTGCTGGTGAACGCAGCAGGCCAAGCAACACCAGCAACTTTGAAATGAATTCATGATGCAAGTTTTCAAACTGAAACATCAATAATTTTCCTCTGATATCACACATCCTCCAAGAATGTTGTTCAACTGCTGAGTTCCCCCAGCAGATAGCTTGAGATGGTATTAAGTTGGATTTGCCAGCAACACTAGTTTTGCTAAGTTTTATATTGCAATAAATGCCCTACCTCCGAAAAATGTTTACCCGTGTGAAATTGATGCAGGATGCTAATCTTCCTCTAAAAGTAAGAGAGTCTAGACAAGGCAAATCAAGAATCTCCATAACTACTACTTCCTGAAAGAATTTATAAATGAGGTGGTCAACTAGTGTCCCCTGGTGACTTGGAGGAACTGTAGTTAAAGTCTTTCAGTAAGAACTCAACTCCCATTGGTGTCTATCAAGCCCTCAAGATCCAGCTATCTGCAATTTCAAAAAAATCACTTTTTAAAGCACCAATGGCTTGTAAAATTTTTGAATTTCCATAAATACTCCAAGCTATGCAACAGGGGTTCCCAACCTTTGTTATGCCATGGACCAATGCCATTAGGCAAGGGGTCCATGCACCCCAGGTTGGGAACCCCTGCTTTGGAGGGTCTCGATACAGAACACTGACCATCTCTTTGCCTTCAGCAGCTTTTGTTTTGTCCTAGATTTTACTCTTGTTCAAGACAAACATACATGCAAGAACTAGACAGATTCTCAGATAAAGCTGTGGCTGAGTGATTTTGAGAATGGACAAGGAGGAATTATGCCTATCTTCCTGACTGGGGTGAGTGTAAACTTCTTGCCTTAAGATTAATCTGAATAGCTAGTTTTCTGAACAAAAATATTCAACATTTACGTGCTTTTTCTGAATGATATGGAGTTTTGCCTTATTAGTTGAATGGCTAGATTTCAGGGGCAGATAACTGGCAAGATTTTTTCTGTCTTTTACTTAGTTAATATAATTTTGTACGATGGCCATGCCTATGGCAGGCACTTTGGCCCACTGAGTGCTGACTGTGACCTCACAAGTCCTTTACTGGTAGAATATAATTTTGGCAAACCATAAATTTTAAAACATTCAACAACCAAAGTTTTTAAAAAAATTTAAAGACCACAGGTTTATATGTCACCAATAAAGTATACATGAGTTTTTCCTAATGTTCCTATTCAACTTTATTGATAAATTACAGCTAAAAAAGTTTTCTTAACTGCTGATTGCCTAAGAAATACAAAAAAAAACTATTTGGCTGACAGATTTTCTTTTCATATATAAAATGCAAGATTTCCAATTATAGCAGTCACTATTTGCAGTAACTAAATCTTTTCTTAAGTGTAAACTGGTTTCAGCAGAAGTGACATTTTCTCATAATCCCATAAGCAACTGTTCAAAGAAAATACTGAACCTTCTCAATTTACAAAATTATGCATTGATATTTCTCCGAGTACTAAACTGTAGTCTCCAATTGGGTGAAAATAAATTAGACTTCTTAGCCAATTACCTCCCTCCTACAGAGACTAAACAGTGAAGTTTTTACATTCTCACATCTACAAAACAGCGAGAGCTTATATCCAGAACAATCATTTTTTTCAAAGAAATAAACTATCAATTGACTACAAGGTGCTGTTACAGCAATCTTTTCAGAACTAGCTGTACTACTTAACAAAAGATTTCTTCCCACAATTAAGATATGGGTTATAAGTCTATATTCTGAAACAATTTAGATCAGTTTGTTATATTCTAAATGTTATATTCTATCATGAATTTAGAATATAACATTTTCAAAATGTATCAAAAATATCTCCTGAACACCACAGAAAGGAACAAAATTTAGACACAATTTACCTTATAGTAATTATTGCTTCAAGCTTTTCCAACATTCCAGCACATTATACATTAATCTGCAGCACTATACAATCCATTCTACTTGGGACAGTTCAATTTCTGCTCAGTAATGTTGACTGACTAAACCCCACTTTATAATGATCATATAGCTGCTACAATGAGAAACCTTATAAAGTTTTCTGAAATATTCCACTAAAGTCAACTTTGTTTTGGTTATGTTCAATGTAAGGGAACCTAACATCATACTAGACCTCGACCAATTTGAAATATCCAGAACAATCACTTTACGAGTGAAGATGGCATTGCTAACAAATCTGTAAAGGTCTTTCTGCTTTTACCCCAACACAGCTCAATAATGTCACGAATATGGAGGATTTA
Organism: Mobula hypostoma; assembly: GCF_963921235.1. NCBI lineage: Eukaryota > Metazoa > Chordata > Chondrichthyes > Myliobatiformes > Myliobatidae > Mobula > Mobula hypostoma. The sequence goes on from NC_086104.1 coordinate 46,783,022, forward strand.
TTCAACTACACTTACTGCTGTATCAATAACATTTCCCTTTTTCACACATCAAAATATCCTCTAGCTTCCAAATAAAGAGAACATTCGTGTTTAATTAACGTCAGCTGTATCCACTGGCCTAGACCCATGATCAGCTGGACTGAGACTGCCAAACTCATTTCACATCGAACTCAAACCCTGCTGACCCAGGAGACTGTGCGCTCATTAGTCTGGCCTGCCTTTGAAATGAGTACAGGGTGAAATCTTCCTGTCTCAATTACTGCATAAACTAACTCCGGGAAACAATTGCTTTGTTCAATATATAATCACCAGTATTTTAATACCACTGTACATCCACTCATAACAGGACTCTCCACATGGGGACTCTGAGAAGATTATTACCAATTGCAAATAACACGATAAAATCCATGCACTTTAGACTTTCTCCAGCACAACAAAAAAAAAGTGTATAATAACCATTAGTACTTGCAATTGCTCATGCATCCAGTAAATACAAATGGCTATAATACACAAGAGGTTCATCAAGGGATAGAGAAAGCAGAACAGTGAATCAAGGGAATTGTTTATTGTAATCTCCCGGGTTTACTATCAACCAGTTCACGATTTTGTTTATCTTCAATTGCAAGGAACTTACTTAGAAAGCAACACAGCTTGGAAAATTGACAAAACCCAACCAGTGACTACTTTTGATACTTTCTCTCCAACAGCTTGATGCTGCTTTTAAATATGACCATCTGCAATATTTGTAGAAAGACCAAAAACTCTCTGGTCCTAGACTCACCCACTACAGGTGTCCCCCACTTTTCGAACATTAGCTTTACGAAACCTCACTGTTACGAAAGACCTACATTAGTTACCTGTTTTTGCTAGCAGAAGGTGTTTTCACTGTTAAGAAGAAAGGCAGCACGCAGGGAAAAGCAGCATGCGCCCCGAGCAGCTGCTCTCCCCCGGATTCGGAACTGCATTCTCGCCAGCATTGCTTAAACACATGCCTGTGAGCAGCCGTTTGCAAGATGAGTTCTAAGGTATCGGAAAAGCCTAAAAGAGCTCGTAAGGGTGTTACATTTACCATAAAACTAGACATAATTAAGCGTTTTGATCATGGTGAACGAAGCAAGGACAAAGTGAGTTTGGCTTTTGGAAGTTGACGAAGATGATATTGAAGAGGTTTTGGCATCCCATGACCAAGAACTGATAGATGAAGAGCTGATGCAATTGGAAGAGGAAAGGATAACAATCGAAACCAAATTCAGTAGCGAAAGAGAAGTCGTCCAGGAACTGAACGTGAAACAACTATGTGAAAGTTTCGCTGCAATGATAAAAGTATGACTTTAATTTTGAAAGGGTACGTAGGTTTAGGGCATATTTGCAAGATGGTTTGAGTGCTTACAAAGAACTGTATGATAGAAATATGCGCGAAGCTCAGCAGTCAAGCAAGCCTTCCACATCAGCCACAGCAGACAACGAACCTCGACCTTTTACATCGAGGCGGGCAGGCATAGAAGATGACCTGCCTGCCCTAATGGAAACAGATGACAATGAGATGACACCTCCGTGTCCCATCACCCCAACCCCCAGGCCGCAGACAGATAACGATTCGCGGGGAATGCAGCGGTAGCCAGGAGGCACACAGCACATCTTTAAGAAAAAAGCCGAAATAAACATGCTAATTAATTAAGTGCCACCTGACACGTAAATGTCGGCCCAGATCAGAGGTGATTGCCGATTGCGTCGCCTCTGATCTGGGCCCCCAATTATGGGCTGTGTGCCTCCCGGCTACCGCTGTACCCCTGCATGCTCCACGGATCGGTATCGGTCAGCGGCCCGGAGGGTGGGGGCCACTGCACCACCCAAACTCCAACACCATCATCAGTGTGCTCTGCGCTGTCTTCCCGATTCCCGTGATACTACACTGTACATACATTATTTCTACTTTATATAGGCTGTGTATTTTTATGTGTTATTTGGTATGATTTAGCAGTTTCATAGCTTAAAGGTTACTGGAGAGAGTGTTCTTGCCAACAGCGCTTGTGTGAGATTTTCTGCTGAAAGCGCTTGCATGAGATTTTCGCTCCGAAGAACAGGGCCAGCAATGATTGTGGAAAGGTATTTCTACTTCATATAGGCTGTGTATTTATCATATCATTCCTGCTTTTCCTATATGTTACTGTCGTTTTAGAGTTTATGTGTTATTTGGCATGATTTGGTAGGTTATTTCTGGGTCTGCGAACGCTCACAAAATTTTCCCATATAAATAAATGGTAATTGCTTCTTCGCTTTACGACACTCCGGCTTACGAACTGTTTCATAGGAACGCTCTAGCTTCGGATGGCAGGGAAAACCTGTATAGGAAATATGCCCTCCGCACCCACTCTAATTTGGCATTTCAATATTTGATGTGTTTTTATATGAAATTTCCCCCTCATTCTTCTACCTGCGAGTACAGGCCAAGACCCATCAAACAAACCTCATACATTAACCTTTTCATTCCCAGGATCATTCTCATGAATCTCCTCTGGACCCTCTCTGATGTCAGCACATCTTTTCTTAAATAAGAGGCCCAAAGCTGATCACAATACTCTGTGCAGTCTGACCAATGCCTGATAAGACCTCAACATTACACCCTTGCTTTTATATTCTAGTCCTCTCAAAACAAATGCTAACATTATATTTACCTTCCTTACAACTAACTCAACCTGCAAGTTAACCTTTAGGGAATCCTGCACTAGGACTCCTAAGTCCTTTAGCATCACTGATTTTTGAATTTTCTCCACATTTAGAAAATAGACAATGCCTTTATTCCTTTTCCCAAAGTGAATGACCATACAGTTCCCTGCACGATATTGCATCTGCCACTCTGTCCATTCCCCCAATCTGTCCAAGTCCTTCTACAGACTCCCTGGTTCGTCAGCAATACCTGACTCTCTACTTACCATCATCTCAGCTGCAAACCTGGTGACAATGCAATCAATTCCATCATCCAAATCACTGGCATATAACATGAAATGCAGTCCAAATACCGACCCCTGCTGAACATCACTTTTTGGCAGCCAACCAGAACAGACCCCTTTACTCCAACGCTGCCTCCTGTCAGTCAACCAATGTTCGACCACGCTAATATCTTTCCTATAATATTCTTATTTTGATAAGCAGCCTCACGTGCACCACCTTGTCGAAGGCCTTCCGAAAATCCATGTAAACAACATCCACTGACTCTCCTTTGTCTATCCTGCTTCTTATTTCCTCAAAGAAACCATGCTGACTTTGGCCTTCTTGATCATATGCCTCCAAGTAGCCTGAAACCTCATCCTAAATAATGGATTCCAACATCTTCCCAACCATTGAAGTCAAGCTAATACTTGCCTATAACAGTAATTTCCTTTCTTCTGCTTCCATCCCTACTTCAAAGTGGAGTGACGTTTGAAATTCTTCTGTCCTCCAGAACCATTCCAGAATCTAGTGATTCTTGAAAAATCATTATAAATAACACCACAATCTTTTCAGCAACCTCTTTCAAAACTCTGGGTTGTAGCCCATCTGTTTCAGATGACTTACCTATCTTCAGACTTTTCATCTTCCCAAGCACCTTCTCCTTAGTAATACCATCTACACTTACCTCTGCCCCCTTACACTCTTGAATTTTTGGCATATTGCTTGTGCCTTTCAGTCAAAACTGATGCAAAAATACTTATTACGTTCATCTGCCATTTCTTTGTCCCTCAATACTACCTCTTCAGCAGCATTTTCCAGTGGTCCAATATCCACTCTCACCTCACTTTTACTTTTGATACATCTGGAAAAAAACCTAGTTTACCTTCATATTTCATCTTTTTTCTCCTTATAGATATTTTAGCTGCCTTCTGTTTGTTTTTAAAAGTTTCCCAATCTTCTAACTTCCCACTAATTTTCGCTATATTATATGCCCTCCCTTTTGATTTTATGCTTTCTTTCACTTCCCTTGTCAGCCGCAGTTGACTCATCCTTTCTCAAGAATATTTCTTCAACTTTAGTATGTTTCTATCCTGCAACTTCTGAAATGCACCCAGAAACTCTAGGTATTTCTAGTGTTCCCTGCTAGTATTCCCTTCCAATCAACTTTGACAAGCTCCTCTCTCGTGCCTTCACTTTACTCCACTGTAATGGTGACGCATCTGACTTTAGCCTCTCCCTTTCTCGCTGCAGGGTTGATCATATTATGATCACTGCCTCCGAAGGATTCCTTTAGTTTAGGCTCCCTCATAAAATCTAGGGACACAACACCCAATCCAAAATTGCCTTTCCCTTCACAGGCTCAAACACAAGCTGCTCTAAAAAGCCATCTGGTCGACATTCTACAAATTCCAACTCTTGGGATCCAGCACCAATCTGATTTTCCCAATCTACCTGCACAATTGAAATCCCTCATCACTATTGTAACCTTGCTCTTTTTACATGTAATTTCTATCTTCCATTGTAATTTGTAGCCTACATCCTGGCTACTGTTCAGAGGCCTGTCAGGGTCTTATTATTCCTGCAGTTTCGTAACTCTACCCAATTCTACACCTTCCAAAACTATGTAACTTCTTTCTATAGATTTGATTTCATTTTTCAAAAAGGTTTTTTATTTCTCTAAAAGAGTCCAGTTTGGTTTGCTATAATCATTCCCTATAGTATTGTTCAAAATTGTTTACAATGTATTTTTACACCCTTCTAACTCAAAACGAAATTAAGAGATATGGAAAAACAGCAGGAATAAAGACACATGGCCAGCTATGATTTAAATGGAAGAACTGACTTAATGTCGTCACATTATTTATGTTTTAAATGCCCCATGTAGAATGTTCAAATCATTTTACATCTATTTTAATATCGCAAATGTAGGAAATACGTGTGCAACAAGCTCCCGCAAACAAAATGATCACAGCCTGAAGATATTTTTCAATGTTGGATAGGGGATAAATAATGACCAGGAAATATCTTTCTTCAAAAGAATTCTATGCAAGTGTACTTTTACACACACCTGGGAAAACAAAGCGTCAAAAGGCTGCTGATGTTGCACAGTACTTCTTATGCTAGGCTGGAATTTGGGAGCAAACTCTGGGGTGAGATGTCAAGAACGAGAGAGCCAAGCACTGTGCCACAGCTGACATCGTTTGTTGAGGTTCCCCGGGGAGACAGTGTTAACGAGCTAATTAAGAAATTCGAGGGTAGAGAGGATCGATCAGGGGATCCCATCCGAGTGAGGAGGGTTAGTTATACAGATTCTCGTCCCCGGCCCAAATTCCAGCCAACCCCTCCCCACCACCGCAGCGACGCGTTACTCTGTTCCACTCGCCTGGTGCCAGGCCGGCCCCCCACCTTACCTGGTGCCGCCCACGTTCAGCTGGATGATCTCGCCAGCCGCTGCCGCCGCGAAGTTGCTACAGTTCCCTGCCATTCTTGCCACACACCACTCAGCTGAGCCCAGCCTCGGTCAACGTAGCTGCGGCCCTACATCACGATCTTCCCGCAGGCATCTCACAGAGGACCAGGCCCAGCTGCAGGCGCTCGGCCGCCTCCCCACGCCCGCCCGTTTGCCGGGCGCAGTCACGTCACAGCGCCCCAGCCGCTCGAGCAGACACACTGCACCTCCCTCGCCCGCTCTCTACGTCCACCAGCCTTCGCTTCACTTCCCATTTGAAACTTAAGCAGACGTCTGTATTTTCACAAGCACAAGAAGATGCTCTATATTTCTATATCTGTGTTGCTCTGTATTTTCATGACCATCTTTTTAATCCCAGTCTATATTATTTATATGGGACTTTTTTCTCCTGATTGAAAACATACCAACATTTATGTTTGGAGAGTAAAATTGCTGTGTAATAACTTGACATCATCGCGATATTGCAGCGTGAAAGTAATTGTAAATATGTCAAGTATAACTTTTGATACATTGTTTTACCAGATCCTGACAACCGTTGAGCAATGACTTTCAGTTCAGTAAGAGAGTCAAATTCTGACATTGTCCTGATAGCGTGACAGTAATTGTAAATATATCAAGTATAGCTTTTAGTGTTTTGCCAGACATTACTGAATTTGCGGGGGGGGGCGTAAATTGCTATGTAATAGTAAAACGATAGAACTAATTACAGTACTGATTTCATGAAGGGAAAGGAGGGCAATTATCCCTGGGGGATCAGCAGTGATCAGTCAGCAGTTTTAAATTCCTGGGTATTAACATATCAGATGACCCGTCCTGGACCCAGCCCATAGATGCAATCACGAGGAAGGTGCATCAGTTTAACTTTTTTCGGAGATTAGGAAGGTTTGGCATGTTACTGAACACAAACTAACTTATACTGGCGCACTGTTAAAATTATCCTGGTTGGTTGCAACATGGGCTGTGATGGCAATTCTAAAGAACAGGAAAATAAGCCGCAGTGAATTGTGGACTCAGCCCAACACATCACAGAGCATCTCTCCCCACGAAGTTCCTACGTGAGAGGCTATCTCCAAAGATTGCCACCATCCGGGCATGCCATCTTCTTGCGGCTGCCATCAGGCAATAGGTACAATAACCTGAAATCCCACACCACCAGGTTCAAGGACAGGTGCTTCCCTTCCACCATTCGGGTTTTGAACCAGCCTACACAACCGCAACTGCAATCGCTAACTCGGTATAGCAATCATGACCACTTTGACCACCTTGCACTACAATGGATTTTCTTGTGTTCTAACTGTGTTCTTTCTTGTTAAAATTGTTTTTAATTTATGCTCATCTTTTTGTCTAGTGACTGGTGCATATCTGATACTATGTGCCTATGATAATGCTGCAAGTAAGTTTTTCATTGCGGTGTGTACGTGTACTTGGACAGGTGGCAATACATTTGACTTTGACACTGTCCTGATACTGTACTGTGAATGGAATTTTAAACATAGCAGTCATAACTTTTAATGTGTTATTGTACCAAACACGAGCATCTTTTGATCATTGACTTTCAATAAATAATGTCTGACATTTTCCTATTACCACTGTGTGAATGTAATTGTAAATATATCAGGTATAATTTCAGTACTTTGTTGCACCAGAGGCAACCATCTGTTGAATATCGACTTACAATAAAGTAGACTTCATTGGTAAATGTACCATTTTCATATAAAATCTCACAACAGTGTGGAAGGACTTCATTGGCTAATACTGCTCACCCATCCATCAGCACCCTGTACCCCATCTGTGAAAGAGCTGATGGTTCCCAAATTGGCCTCCGTTGAACCTCACATAGCCAGAGTGGAATCAAGTCATCCTTTTTCCTCAGTTACTACCTAGGAAGTAAAAGAAAGACTATTCTTAGTATGCAGAACACTGAAGAGTTCACAGATAAGGAGTTCAGAAAGTGGCTAGCTAAGGAAGTTACAAGGCAGTGATCAAGTGCAAATATGTGTTCTGAAAAGAGAATGATGAAAAAGTTTAAAAATAAATTTATTATCCAAGTACATATATGTAACCATGTACGTAACCATATACTACCTTGTGATTCATTTTCTTGCATGCAATTACAGAAAAAAAAGAAATAAACAAGGACTGACAAACAGTCAGGCAGATATAGTAGTGAGATATATAAATATAAGCTATATCAGCCATCTGCCCTTTATCTAGAATGACTGGAAATGTTTCTCAGGGTACAATTATCATTGAGGTAACTGAAGAGGACACAGAACAGAGCAAAGGGGGATATGCAAAAAGAGGAAGATTAGATGGTGGTTTGGCTGGAGACATTACTATTAGAACATATGAACTGAGGGAACATATGAACTAATTGAGCCTGCTCCACTGTTTAAAAAGATCATACTTGATGTTTCACAACCACAACTGCCTGCAAAAGCTGTTGAGGTCCACTAGTGCCATAAGTTACAGAGAAAGGTCACATACAAAGATGTTGCAAAGATCTAATGGGACATTTTAATCCAGTGGTGTCAAATGTTTCTAGAATTGCAAGTTTAGCACATCAATTAAGATCAGGTCAGCAAATATGAGATCCGTCACAAAGATACAATTTCCAAATCTTCATAAATTAAATATTGTGGAATGTTTAATGTGTGATGAATAGCAAATGAAAGAATTCAGTTGAGACTGTTTGATATACCAGATAATAGTAAAGGAAGTGGATAGTAAAGACACCAATACTGATTAAACGTATAAGATTAAACATACGAGGCAAATTTATTCAGGACATGGTTCTGCAATACAAGCAGAGAACAAATCCCTACAGAAATTGCAATGGTGGCCAAGAGTATGAAGTTAGCAAGTGGGTTCAGAAAGGTCATATGTTTGTTTTTCTATGGGTTAGGTTGGCACAATGGCACAGATAGTAGAGCTGATCCCTCACAGCTGTGGGAGTGTGGGCTTGGTTTCCTCCTACATCTCAAAACTGTCAGGGCTGGAAGGTAAATTGGCCACTATAATTTGCCTTAGTGTAGGTGGATGGCAGAATCAAGGGGAGTTGATGGGAATGTGGGGAAGACAAATTAGAAGGGAAATGAGTGGATAATGGGTTTGCTTCTTGTGCCAGCATAGACACAATGGGCAGAACAGCATCTTTCTAGGTCACAGAAATATGGGCAAACAAATGAAGGTGTTGCATTCTGATGATAGTGATGAAGCAAAGCGTATGTTGTCAATTTCTGAAGCTCTCATGAAGGCTGCTGAAAGTTTTAGGAAAAGGCCCAAAATGAAAAGAAACATGCTACCCAAAGAATTAGGCCAGCAGGAGATGTCCCAAAGTGATTAATAGTCCATTATAACAACTGAAGGTAAAACTTAGCGAGTGACTTGGCATTTTATTTTTCAGAGCAATGGGAATCTTTCCAATCCTCTATAGCAAGAGATTCAAAGTCTATAATCTGTTCCTACAGTATAACACAGCCAGTTCACTGGAGTTCTGAGACAACTATTCCTCAAATCCACAGGCAATGAGTTGAAAGGCATTGATTGGAAGCAGTAGCAAAGCGATTCAATTTTTGGCACAAGTAATTTGACACAAAAGATTAAACTGCATAAGTTCTGAAGAGGAGCTCTGTGCCTACAAATAATACTATTGATAACATAATTTCTGAAACAACCATATATGGAGCTGAGTGTGTTAAGGTGGGCTTATATCCAAACGTAGAGGCAAATCTTCACTGAAGAATCTGTGAAGGCTGTTGTAGTTGCTATGAATTTATTAATGTCAGCCTAACTCAGCAGAGCTTGAGATTGATGAGATGGGCTGAAAATACCAATGGGGATGATCCAGAAAGGGCAAGTCAGAGGAATTAATTTTGTGACTTTTAAAGTAAAAAAGACAAAACATTTTTTGTGTTAGGAAGGAATTAAAATTTCACATAATTTAAAAGCAGAAGGACAAATATGGAGAGCTTTAATAAGCCACCAAAGTAGAAATTCTTGTGATTGTACAATACATAACGGATGCCATGAATTCAGGGTATAATTTCAGTAGTAGTTAATGAACTTTAGGAAAGCCTTTGACTGTATGTGTGTGGAGATTTGTTTAAACTGATGCAAAAGATTAACGTTTCTCCAAAACTCCTTGGCATGATGAAATCTTTCCATATTAAAATGAAAAGTACTATTTAGTCTTGGAGCTTTTCAGATTATATGGCAGGGTCAAGCAAAGTTATATCGTTGTTTCAAACATTTGGGATCTTTTTAGCCCTTCTGTTCACACATGACTTTATGATGGCTGTATCTCCATGAAAGGTCAAATAAACAAGTATTCAAATCCTCCTGACTCAAGAGTAAAAGCATAAGTACATATTTTTCATTCAATGAGTTAATGCTGACACATAAAATATTCCCATGTCTGGCAGGAATTTCAGTTTGCCATTAATTAGTACAAGATTGGTGTAATGGGGCAAGATGTTGTTGAACTCCTCCACCAACATAAGTTATCACTATATTTATATACCTACAATCCACCATCACTGAGAATCTTATACTGAATAGAAATGCCCAGAGCTCAATAATGCCAGCATCACAACCGGACATCATTCCGATTTTCCCACTCTTCAGTCTGTCACAGACTTCCCCTTTCACCTCTCCACACCACCCCCCCCCCCACCAACCGTCTTACCCTGCGACAAAAAAAAACTTTATTTCCGACTTTTCATAGATTTTCTGAAAGACAATGAACCTGAAATCTTGACTTGTTTTCTTTCTGTATGACTTGCTATGTACATTCTGAATTTCCTGCTTATATATGACACTACTGCCTGAAAAATCATATTCTCCAGATTTAAGTTCATTTATCACAAAAACATCAAAACATACAGTGAAATACATTGCTTGCATTAACAACAAACAAAACATTCTTGGAGCAGCCTGCAAGTACCTCCATAACCTTCTGGCACCAATGCAACATGCCTACAATATTCAGCAGAATAACAGTAACTGTAATGTTCAGCAAAACAAGTGCCATTCCTCCCTCCCATTAATACACACACACACACACACACACACACACACACACACACACAGAGTCATCTAACCTCAGAATAGGCTGGGCCCCCAGCCTCTATTGGACTCGCAGACACAGATGTCATCCTCTGACTTCCCCAATGGATTTGCAACTTAGAGCTTTGACAATTGGGCCGCAATAATAGGGCATTTCCTGTGGAGACATTGGATTGCGTACAGGAGAGAGTGTTCAAAAGAAGCAAGTGGGGGCAGCTGGGGCATTCTGTGCGCCACTGTTCCCAAGAAGATGTTGGATTGCAGAGACAGAGAGAGAGCTCAAAGGAAGTGAGCAGGGAAAGTTAGGACATTCTGCGTGTCACAGTTCCCGAGGAGATGATGGATTGTGTATAATAGCATTCGGGAAGAGCCAATAAAAAAAAGTTAGGCCATTGTGGGAGTGGGCCAGTGTTAAAGTGGGAAGCTCAGACTTTGACTCATATGTGCTTTGTTGTGGAAAGATGAAGGCTGTACGTAGTTTTTTTTTGGTTTAATTTCCTTCTCTGTTTTCTATTGCACAGTTAGAGCAGTACAGATGCCAGGCAGGATAGTAGAATGTTTTTCTTGTGGGATGTGGGAAGGCAAGGAGACCTCCAGTGTCCTTAATGACTACACCAGCAAGAAGAGCACCCAGACCATGTTAAGGAATTGTACCTGGAACTGGAGGAATTCCAGATCATTCAGGAGGCTGAGGGGTTCATCGAAAGGACATACAGGGAGGTAATTACACGCAAGGTGCAGGACATAGGTAACTGGGTGGCCGTCAGGAGAGGGGAAGGATGCCCCTGTGGCCATTTCCCTCAACAACAGGTAAACCAGTTTAAGTAATCCAGTTTAGGGATGACTTAGCAGACGAAAGCCACAGCGTTCATGTCTCTAGCACTGAATCTGGCTCTGTGGCTCAGAAAGGGCAGGGGGAGAAGAAGAAAGCAGTCATTATAGGGGATTCCATAGTTAGAGGAGCAGACAGGAGATTCTGTGGATGTGAAAGAGACACCCAGATGGTATGTTGCCACCCAGGTGTCGGGGTCAAAAAGGTTTCAGATCAAGTCAACAGCATTCTAAAGATGGAGAGTGAGCAGCCAGAAGTCATGGTACAAACTGGTACCAGCAACATAGGTAGGAAAAGGGAGGGGTTTATGAAAAGAGAATACAGGGAATTGGTGCAGGTTTCGGATTTTTGGATCATCAGGGTCTCTTCTAGTGAAGATATGACCTGTACAAAAAGGATAGGTTACACCTGAGCCCAAGGGGGGTGGTGAGCAATATCCTTGTGGGCAGGTTTGCTAGAGCTGTGGAAAGGGTTTAAACCAACTTCACAGGGGATGGGAATCAGAGTGATGGGGCTGAAGATGTAAAGGGCATTGAATACAGGACTGAAAGTTTTATACAGCAGTTAAGTACATGTAGTATACGGAATAATGTAGATGATTGGAAGTACACGCGGGTAGACAGAGGGGGTGGTGCGGCTCTGCTGCTAAGAAACAAAATCAAATCTTTCAAAAGAGCTGAATTAGGTTTGGAAGATGTCGAGTTCTTCCCGGTAGAGGTAAGAAACTGCAGGAGTGAGAAGACCCTGATGGGAGTTATATACAGGCCCTCGAACAGTAAAACTGAATGGGGGAGGGTATAAATTTTAAAAATGGAAGATAGAAGAGGAGTACAAAAAAAGCAATGTTAAGATAATCATGGGAGATTTCAATATTCAGGTATATTAGGTTGGTGCTGGATCCCAAGGGATGCAATTGCCAGGGTGCCTATGAGATAGTTTTTTAGAACAGCCTGTGGTTGAGCCCACTAGGGGAATGCCACTTCTGGATTGGGTGTTCTGGAATGAACCACATTTCATTGGGGAGCTTAAGGTGAAGGAACCCTCTGGAGACAGTGATCATAAGGAGATAATGTCAGATGTAGCAGCATTACAGTGAAATAAAGGAAATTACAGAAGCATGAGAGAGGAGCTGGCCAAAGTTGATTGGAAGGGGACACTAGCAAAGATGATGTCAGAACAGCAATGGCTAGGGCTTCTAGGAGCAATTTGGAAGTCACAGGATACCAAAGATGAAGAAATATTCCAAAAGGAGGCTAAGGCAACTATGGCTGACAAGGGATGTCAAAGACAGCATGAAATCAAATAAGAGGGCTTATTTAAAGGCATCCATTAGTCTTGCGAGACCATGGATCTGCGCCTGGAAAGTCTTCACTCTCCAGGGCGCAGGCCTGGGCTAGGTTGTATGGAAGACCAGCAGTTCCCCATGCTGCAAGTCGCCCCTCTCCACGACACTAATGTTGTCCAAGGGAAGGGCAAGGGCTGATACAGCTTGGCACCAGTGTCGTCGCAGAGCACTGTGTAGTTAAGTGCCTTGCTCAAGGACACAACGCGCTGCCTCAGCTGGGGCTCGAACTCACGACCTTCAGGTCGCTAGCCGAATGCCTTAACCACTTGGCCACGTGCCCACAAGAGGACTTATAATACAGCAAAAATTAATGGGAAGTTAAAGGATTTGGAAACTTTAAAAAAAAGGCAACTAAAAAATTTATAAGGAAAGAAAAGATGAAATATGAAGGTAAACTAGCCAATAACATAAAAGAGGATACCAAATATTTTTGAGATATTGAACAAGTAAGAGTGAGGTGTAAGTGGATATTAGACTGCTGGAAAATGACACTGGAAAGTAGCAAAGAAATGGTGGATGAACTTACAGTAGTATTTTGCATCAGTCTTCACTGTGGAAGACACTAGCAGTATGCTAAAGTTTTGAAAGTGTCAAGGGGCAAAAGTGAGTGTAGTTACTATTGCTCTGGAGAAAGTGCTTGTGAAGCTGAAAGGTCTGAAGGTCTATAGGTCACCTGCACGAAATAGACTACATCCCAGGGCTCTTAAAGAGGTAGCTGAAGTGATCATCTGTCAGGAATCACTAGATTCTGGGAAGTTTCCAGAGCACTGGAAAATTGCAAATAACACTCCACTCTCTAAGAAGGAATGGAGGTAGAAAAAAGAAAATTATTGGCTACTTAGCCTGACTTCAGTGGTTGGGAGATGTTGGAGTCCACTGTTAAGGATGAGGTTTCGGGGTACTTGAAGGCATATGATTAAGCAGGCCAAAGTCAGCATGGTTTCCTTAAGGGGAAATCTTGCCCGACAGGTCTGTTGGAATTGTTTGAGGAAATAACAAGCAGGAGATCCGGTGGATGCTGTACAGTTGGAATTTCAGAAGGCATTTGACCCTGTGGTATTACAAACAAGATATTAGCATGGATGGAAAATTGGCTGACTGGCGGGAAACAAAGAGTGGGAATAAAGGGGGCCTTTTCTGGTTGACTGCTGGTGACTAGTGGTGTTCAGCAGGGGTCGGTATTGGGACCACTTCTTTTCATGTTACAAGTCAGTGATTTGGATGATTAAACTGATAGACTTTCACCAGGTTTGCAGACAGTATGAAGTTGGGTGGAGAGGCAGGCAGCGTTAAGGAAGCAGGGACTGTTGAAGAATTTAGACAGATTTGGAGAATGTTCAAAGACATGGCAGATGGAATATAGTGTAGGAAATTGTATGGTCATGTACTTTACAGCAGAATGAATAAAGGCATAGAATATTTTCTAAATGGAGAGAAAATTTTTTTTAAAAATGAGATTTGCCAAGCGATTTGCGAGTTGTGCAGGATTCCATAAAGGTTAACTTGCAGTTTGAGTTGCTGGTAAGGAAAGTAAATGCTATGTTAGCATCCATTTCAAGAGGATTAGAATATAAAAACAAGGCTTTATAAAGCATTGATCAGACTGCACTTGAAGCATTGTGAGCAGTTTTGGGCCCATTATCTAAGAGCAATGCTTTGGTTAAGATTTCTACTCTATGCTGTGAGGTACTTTATTTTAGAAGTTTTCTGTAAAAGCAGTGTGTCTTGCTGGTAAGTGTGTTTTGGCTTCGGCTAAAGATAGGGAGCCATGTTGTCCAACTTACAAATGTTGTGTCAGCCAATCAGAAGTGGGATGGCATGGAACATTCTCATGAGCTGGGTGGGAGGAGTTTTCTTGTGAAGGACAATGTCTGGTTTGGGGTCTTTTGGCAGGAGGTGTGGGGAGAAGGGAACCAGGGAAGATGCCTGGTGGGGAGACCCTATTGCAAGGGGTGCTTCGTGAGGTGGAGAGTTCCAAGAAAGGAAGTCCTACCTATGGTTGGCGAGGAGAATTCAGCATCGAGACTAAAGCTATTTCCAGCTACTACAGAAATGAGCTCTAATATTTAGGTGCACACTTAGACCGGTTTAACTGTAATGAGCTGTTACACTTTTTTATCTTTTTCTGTTAACGGTTTGATAAAGTTGAAAATTGGTAAACATACTTTCTTTATAATTTTATGATGGTGTAGGATCTGTCATTTTCTGGGTTACCAATAATTGTGCATGGGCAGTATTCACACAACATTTGCTCAAATCAAGGTTCATTTAATCAAAACATCCTGATGTTCCTGTATGGTTGAACCCCAAATGATGTCTACCCTAGACATATATTGCTTATGAAAGGAGGCCTTGTCAATGCTGTGACATGTGGCCATTAGCAGAGTCAGCTAACGAGCCAAGTTCTTTCGTTGGGGCACTCCTCTGTTTTCATGGATGTCTGCGAAGAAGAAGAATTTCAAGATGTATACTATATACATTTCTCTGACATTAAATGCACCTATTGAACCTATTGAAGTTGGTGTACGAGCCTCATTGAAAGTGTTGTATAAGAACAGATGTTCTGGCATTAGAGGTGGTCCAGGGAATGTTCATGAGAATAAGTTGGTAATGAAAGTGTTAACATGCAATTTGCTGTTGATAGCTCTGGGCCTGTATTCACTGGAGTTTTAGAAGAATGAGGGGGGATCCCATTGAAACATTTAATATTAAAAGGCCTATAGGCTGGATGTTGAGAGGATGTTTCCTATAGTTGGAGAGTCTAGGACCAGAGGGCACAGCTTCAGAATAGAGGGATGTCTATTTAGAACAGAGATGAGGAGGACTGATATTTCCGATGTTGGGAGAGTCTAGGACAAGAGGGCACAGCCTCAGGATAGAGGGACACCCTTTCAAAACAGAGATGTGGAGAAATTTCTTTAGCCAAAGGGTAGTGAACTTGTGGAAATTGTTGCCACATGCAGCTGTGGAGGCCTGGTCGTTGGGTGTGTTTAAGGCAGAGGTTGATAGGTTCTTGACTAGACATGGCATCAAAGGTTATGGGGAGAAGGCCAAGAACCGGGGTTGAGGAGGAGAAAAGAAAAGGATCAGCCATGATTGAATGGCAGAGCAGACTCAATGGGCCAGATGGCCTAATTCTGCTCCTATGTCTTACGTCTTATGGACTGTGAATCTGTGTAATTCATTGCCACATACAACTGTGGAGGCCAGGTCATTGTGTATATTTAAAGTGGAGGTCGATAGGTTCTTGATTAGTCAAGGCATCAAAGGTTGCAGAGAGAAGGTAGGAGAACGGGGTTGAAAGGGATAATAAATTAGCCATGATGCAATGGCAGAATAGACTTGATGGGCTGAATGGCACAATTCTGCTCTTACATCTTGTGATTTTATAGAGTTCCAGACTTCCCATTGACCTTTGAGCTTTGATCTTTGATATCGATCCCAGAACTCACTGATTGTGAACATGTTACTGCCATTTTCCTTATTTTATTATTGTATCCATGCTTAATTAATACATTTTATTTGTTACAAAGTAATTTAGGACAACATGAGTCAATTAAAATGTAAGAGCCTTTCAGGTTTGTATTTTTTTTAGTTAACATAAAACCCAGGACCTTAATAGCCAAACAACAAACTACCACAGAATTTTCTTGATATTATCATGTGTATTGCACCTTGATGCTTCAAAGATCTTAGGATTCCATGAAATCAATACTTTGACATTGCAAGCATCAAAGGTAGTGCTACCAAATCCAGAATTTCAAAGTCATATCATGTCATCTCTAAAATCAGTAAAGCAAAATGTTATATTCTTCATAGCTGAAAGATACATAAACTGATATAGAAAAGAAATAACAATTTTTCAATTAACTGTTGCCAGCTGAATATATAAAAAAACAGATGCAACATTTAAATACTGTTTTTTCATAGTTAAACTCAGATTAAGTTACAAACAGTCATTGTTCACAGACATAAACAGGCCCTGGCAGAAATATTTAAAATGTCACTGTCTACAGGTTAGGTGCCAGAGGATTGGAGAGTGGCTCATGTTGTTCCGTTGTTTAAAAAAGGATCGAAAAGTAATCCAGGAAATTATAGGCTGGTAAATTTAACGTCGGTAGTAGGTAAGTTATTGGAGGGAGTACTAAGAGACAGAATCTACAAGCATTTGGATAGACAGGGACTTATTAGGGAGGATCAACATGGCTTTGTGCGTGGTGGGTCATGTTTGACCAATCTGTTGGAGTTTTTCGAGGAGGTTACCAGGAAAGTGGATGAAGGGAAGGCAGTGGATATTGTCTACATGGACTTCAGTAAGGCCTTTGACAAGGTCCAGCATGGGAGGTTAGTTAGGAAAATTCAGTCGCTAGGTATACATGGAGAGGTGGTAAATTGGATTAGACATTGGCTCAATGGAAGAAGCCAAAGAGTGGTAGTAGAGAATTGCTTCTCCGAGTGGAGGCCTGTGACTAGTGGTGTACCACAGGGATCAGTGCTGGGTTCATTGTTATTTGTCATCTATATCAATGATCTGGATGATAATGTGGTAAATTGGATCAGCAAATTTGCTGATGATACAAAGATTGGAGGTGTAGTAGACAGTGAGGAAGGTTTTCAGAGCCTGCAGAGGGACTTGGACCAGCTGGAAAAATGGGCTGAAAAAAGGCAGATAGAGTTTAATACAGACAAGTGTGAGGTATTGCGCGTTGGAAGGACAAACCAAGGTAGAACATACAGGGTTAATGGTAAGGCACTGAGGAGTGTAGTAGAACAGAGGGATCTGGGAATACAGATACAAAATTCCCTAAAAGTGGCGTCACAGGTAGATAGAGTCGTAAAGAGAGCTTTTGGTACATTGGCCTTTATTAATCAAAGTATTGAGTATAAGAGCTGGAATGTTATGATGAAGTTGTATAAGGCATTGGTGAGGCCGAACCTGGAGTGTTGTGTTCAGTTTTGGTCACCAAATTACAGGAAGGATATAAATAAGGTTGAAAGAGTGCAGAGAAGGTTTACAAGGATGTTGCCGGGACTTGAGAAACTCAGTTACAGAGAAAGGTTGAATAGGTTAGGACTTTATTCCCTGGAGCGTAGAAGAATGAGGAGAGATTTGATAGAGGTATATAAAATTATGATGGGTATAGATAGAATGAATGCAAGCAGGCTTTTTCCACTGAGGCAAGGCGAGAAAAAAACCAGAGGACGTGGGTTAAGGGTGAGGGGGGAAAAGTTTAAGGGGAACATTGGGAGGGGCTTCTTCACACAGAGAGTGGTGGGAGTATGGAATGAGCTGCCAGACGAGGTGGTAAATGCAGGTTCTTTTTTAACATTTAAGAATAAATTGGACAGCTACATGGATGGGAGGTGTATGGAGGGATATGGTCCGTGTGCAGGTCAGTGGGACGAGGCAGAAAATGGTTTGGCACAGCCAAGAAGGGCCAAAAGGCCTATTTCTGTGCTGTAGTTTTTCTACGGTTTTCTATGGTTTTTTCTATAATTTGTTATAATCTATATACAATATGGAGCACTAATATATCCATTAGACTTTTGCCATTGGGAGACACTTCAATTTTGTGCTTGACCAAAACTTGAAAAAATGCAGATGCTAGAAATCTAACGAAAAAACAGAAAATTCGGGAAATATACATCAGGTCAGGCCATATCTGCAGCTAGGGAAACACAATAAATTACCAAAGGGTCTATGGCTTGATTTTTTTCTCTTTCCACAGGTGTAGCCTGTCCTACTCAACATTTCCAAGGTTTTCTGTTTTCATTTGTGAGATGCTAAGGTCTCAAAATCTTTTAAATTTGGGATTAATGATCTGAGTAAACAAGAATTTTGTCCTCCAACTTTAGACCAAAACTTTAAACAGGTATCCATTAATTCTCGAGCCAACCACTGATGGAAAGAGCTTCCCTCTAATGATACCATCTTAATGCTGGCAAGGGGATTAGTGTAGATGGCAAAAGTGTTGACATGAACATGGTGGGCTGAAGAGCCTGTTTTTGTGCTGTACAATTCTGACCTAAATACAAATCTAAGCCAGCCATGATCTTGCACTCTTCTGTCAAGTCTCTTCTCAATTTTCTCCTTTGTAACCTTCTAGGTGAAATCTCCCACATATGGAATCTTTCCATTGAGTTTTTCCTTTATGCCCTTTAGGACTTTTTCCATCACCCTCAAAGTAAGGTGCAAAGAAATAGACATACAACTTCAGCTGTGATTTTACCAACATTTTGCACTGGCTCAACACAGCTAATGCAATGTTTTTAAAAATCCAGGAGATGGCACTCACCGATCAACCAAATATTCTGTGATATAATGCAGGGCCCTGCTGAAACTATTGCTAAGTTAATTAATAATGTTTTCACATTACAATATATTTATAAGGAATACAAAGAAGATTGCAATTTTGATGCAATGTCCCTTTTACTTGTACCTTTTTTTTTGTTTCAGTAACAACAAAAGTGATCGAATGATATTTAAAAACTAACTTCAGGCCTACTAAAAATATCTTCTTGTACTTAAAAACAGGAAGCTGTTCCACTTGTGTGTTGAATTATATCTTAGTGCTAAGCTTAATTGCCAATGGCCTGAAATAATAAATTATGGTTGAATGCCATACCCGATAACAGTCACCAAGCTAATTCAACTATATCAATATAATGAGTGCTATGATACAGCTTAAACCATTTAGAAATCCACTATCGTCTGAATCACAGATGTGAAACTTTCATGTACATTTTGGAATCCAATTGTAAAAGCATTTTGCTGCACTGTAGGGTTTTCATCAAGCAACATAGTCATAGTCATAGAAAAGTACAGCACAGAAACAGGCCCTGCAGCCCTTCTAGCTCAAGCGAAAACATTTAATCTGTCTACTCCCATTGACCTGCACCAGGATCATAGCCCTCCATAGCCCAGCTATCCATGTACCTACGCAAACT
This sequence comes from Mobula hypostoma, assembly GCF_963921235.1. Lineage (NCBI taxonomy): Eukaryota > Metazoa > Chordata > Chondrichthyes > Myliobatiformes > Myliobatidae > Mobula > Mobula hypostoma. Next base: position 46,802,615 of record NC_086104.1, read on the forward strand.
TCTCTTAAATGTTGAAATTGAGCTTGCATGCACCACTTTGGCAGGCAGCTTCTTCCACACTCCCATAACTCTCTGAGTGAAAAATTTACCCCTCATGTCCCCTTTTAACTTTTTCACCTTTCACCCTTAAACCATGACCTCTTGTTGTAGTCCCATTCAACCTCAATGAAAAAAGCCTGGTTGCATTTACTCTATCTATATCTTTCATAATTTTGTATATCTCTATCAAATCTTCTACTTTTCAAGGAATAAAGTACCTATTTAGTCCGTGAGCCAGTAAGGTTGGTTGGTACCATCTGAGGGGAATAATGTTCATAGTGATTTTTGATAAGGTATACATCTCTGGAGTTAGAAAATATGTGATAGCATTGCACCAGTGGTAGCTTTATTACTTCAAACAAGTAATCACTTTTTGTATATATTCCATATTAACATCAGTACAGCAGAAAATGTTACCCCACCGCCCAAAAGGTAAAAAACCTCATTTGGAGAGATTTCTGGAGTTTTATCAATGTCATGATGTTTTCCATATTGTTGTATCAAATCAAAACAATCTTAAACTTTCGTCATAGCATATAGAATTACAGTACAATAATTCAAATGTAGGGTTCCACACGGCCATAACCTAGGCACCATTTGGTTGTAAAATGAAATATTTAATCAAAGACTGCTTTCCATACTTTCATAACTTACTAATAATCATAATAATTTTCCAAGTTTTCCACATCTTCCACATCTTCATCTGAACTTTCCACATGCTCTGAGGTGGATGCCTGGTTCTCACAGTCTGCCAGTCTACACATGTCAGTACACCTGAGGCCATTTGCAACACACATACATCTTGGGAGTGAACATTTTGTTGGACAGTTACTGGCCAGTAGATCCAGGACGGCATCAGGTGCTGGCTGGCCTTCCATCCAGTGCACCACCAACTGTTCAGCTTCCTCTTCTCTCTCCATCTTCCATCCTCTGCCAACAGGGCTTGGCACTTGTGGGTCCTTCTCCAAACATCTCCATATACCAGCCCGGTAGTTGGTTCGCTGTGCATGTTTTGTTAAGCAGTCCTTGCATGGTGGGAGTTGATGACTTTCGACTTCACCTTTTTTGGCACAGAAAAGATGATACCTGAGTTCATTGACCTTGGTGGTTGATGCTTTTGGGGACTACAGGAGACATGTAAATGCCTCCAGTTTGTCCATCAGTACTGGGGAGAGGTCCCATTCCTGTCCCAACTCTAAGAATGTGTCCTGAGTTTCCCTGTTGCTGGTCAGAAATTTTAGGGCACTTGTCTTCCTTTTGCCTGCAAAAGTGCTTACAGTGTCACATCCTGTATATGCGTGCAACCTGATGAGAGCCCTACAAACCTCTATGCCAACAGTGGCAGCAAACTTCCTGATGTCTACAAGCCTTGTACGGGTTCTAGTGCCACACTTCTGAAACAATGGGGCCTCAATCTTGTCACAAACTGTTAAAGACATGATAGAGACATCTGTGTCTTCTGAGAAGATCACTTCAGATTGGTATGCCTCTCTTGTGGCATAGGCAGCATGGAGAAGTAGGTGGCCATCTGCTTCTTGTTGACACTGAAGAGCTGACACCTCCTCACTGTCGAGATGTGATTCTGTAACATTTGTCATTCACAGTTGCATACAGAATCTTCTACTGTAGCTTTGCTCTGTACTCCACCTTCCTCCATTCATGGACTACGAAGCTAATGAGACTATTTTTGTTACTGACTTTAGTCAGGAAACTCCTCCACTGCCTCACTATCTGTGTGCCTGTGATACCTTGCAACCCATGACCAGTCTCTTCACCCCATAGAGATCTTTCACTATTCTTGATAGAGTTTTCCTTGTATATGTTGTACTCAACATCTATTCTGCTACTCTGACTGCCTTCCCTCAGAGCCATACCCAGAATTGTTGTGGCAACATCTCTGAAAGTAACTTGATCACCTTTCACTCTTTGGACCAAGTTCATTCCATCAACCACTGTAGCAGAGTTTCCTGGGATTTGCTCTTCTACTGCTACATTTTTCTGCAAGGTTGTGGCTGAAGTACCTTTATTTGTCTTTCTCAGCAATCCTTCTGGTGTGGACAGGGCCCAGGGCAATGGTCCAAGGGGATGAGAAAGGATATCCTCCATACGTAAACTGTGCCCTTGTGCCGTCACTATGATGCGTCCAAACAAAGACCTGTCTGCTTTCGAGATGATCGCCCTCCCATTTGATTTCACTTCTCTCTTCTTACGCATATCACTGAATGTTTGTTGGTTTTCATTGGGTCATGGAATTTCTTTGCTAGTGGGTCTTCCTCTAGTCTCTCATCCTTGAAGGTTGCATAGCATTGCTCACCAATCTCATTTGCCTTCATCAGGTCGGAGGCAATGTCCCTGGGGGCTGCCTTTGCTGTAGAGATGCTAATGAGGTCCCGCTTCTCTGCAAATGGGTTGACCTATTCATGTAATGGGGCTAACCACTGCTGAAACTGCTTCCTCTTCTTTCTGGATTTTTGGCTGCTGTAGCTCCGCATGACAAAGCTCTGATTTGTTGCCTTGCACCATCTCCCTTAACTGACCCAGGAATGCACCGCGGTGCTCAACTGCTATGTAGTAACGCTCGATAGCTCCAGCATTCAGGCTGAACCGTGATGTGCCTCCAGGAGTCTGTGTGTCTTTGTTCACTGTGGCTTCAATAGCCTGGTCCACAGGGTTCTGCCCAAAGGGGTTGTTACTTGACAGCTGCACTGAGAATTGGTCTGTCTTGAAGGCCTCATACACAGAAGGATTCTTCTCTGGGAGGTTCATCATCTGAGCAAAGTAAGGGAACAGGTAATTCATCTTATCATAGGCAAAGAACCATGGGATCATGGTTCTTATAGCATGAAGGTGCGACTCCCAGTCCCCCTCACAGAAAGCTACCACCACTGCAATACTATCACATATTTTCTAGCACTAGGGGTGTATACCTTGCCAAAAATCACTATAATAATTATTCCCCCCAGATGGTACCGGTGGCCCAAATTTGGGGTCCTGGCTCACGGACTAATTCAGTCTTTCCTTTTAACTCAGATCCTCCAATCCCAGAAACATCTTTGGTTCTCGTACATATACAGTATGTTCACTTGATCCAAATTTTCAATTGCAAAGCATGAGTAATAAGGTAGAAATCAATTCATTTTAACCAAGTGTGATACATTCACACTTTTCCATCAGTTTCACAATTTTTTTGTACATTTTACTGAACATGGCTGCTGTACTCTCAACTAACACCATACTTACAAACATGTGAATGTATGAACTGGGAGCAGGAAGAGATCATTTGACTTCTTACACCTGATCTGCCACTTAATAAGATCATGATTAACCTGATCATATTACCTTCTCTTCATTCCCAACTACCATTCATATCCTTCTGCTCTATTGCTTATTGAGTATTTATCCACCTCTAACTTAAAAATATTCAATGATTTTGTATCCACCATCCCTTGAAGAAAAAAATCCATCCCTCTGGAAGAGAAAAAGTTCATTTTAAATGGGTGACTGCTTATTTTTTTTAAATACTGATATCTAGGTCTAGATTCACCAAACTCCCCCCTGCTAAGATCGAACAGGATTTTATACATTCTAGTCTAATATTGTCTCAATCTTCTAAACTCTGGCAGATGAAAGCATAGGCCAATTGATTGCTCTTCTTAAGACAAAAATTCAAAGTAAATTTATTATCAAAGTACATGAAGTATATGTCATCACCTTACACAACACAGAGATTCATTTTCTTGTGGGCATACTGAATAAATCCATAATGGAATAATAACCATAAGATCAATGAAAGACCGCACCAATTTGGGCATTCGTCCAATGTGCAAAAGACAACAAACAAACTGTGCAAATACTTGTAATACCCTAGTTAAGAACATGTTTTATTGTGTTATTACAGTTCTGCTGTTGGGTATTTCATTTTCTGCAGCTTTTCTGTAAAAAATACTATTTTGTTTTCTGTTAAGATAATGAGTTATTTGACTCACTTGGGAATGTTGTATTAGACAATTAGGTTTGTCTTGATAACATTTTGTCTAATGGGATGCCATGGGACATTCGAGAGAGATTGGTGGCATTAACATTTCTAGGAGAACATGGGTTTATTTTGTCTCTTTGGCTAAGGTTGGGAGAGAAGTGATATGTGGAGGGGGGCACAATGGAAGACACTCATGGAACCCCGTCCGTAGGACAGACACCGTTGTAAGAAATTCTTTGTGCAGACAAATGGTTCCCTGGAGGAAGTGCCAATACTTCTGAGTTAGCCAGTTGGCTTGTAATGGACTTCAGGGCAAGTTCAAATTGTGGCTGGTTCTTTTTATGTAGAAATTGGATTTAGCATCATGAAGCGAAGCACATAACTACGCAGAAATGAGCTCCAACGTTTATGTGCACACTATAAACTGGTTTAAACGTAATGGGTCCCTTTTCTGTTAACTGTTTGTTACAGTTGAAATATTTGTAAATATATATCCACTTTAAGTTTATGCTGGTGTAAGTCCCAATATTTCCTGGCGAATGATAACTTATGCAGGGGGCAGTATTTATACAACATTCGCCATAATTTTTGTTGCCTTAACAGAACATTCCAGCTTTCCTGTTTGTGTTGAACCTGAATCATACTGGCCCGAGACATGTGTTATCTATTGGAAATGGCCGTTTCTCTGTTACCCATGCATTACTGAGTCACACGACTGTTAGTCAAAGATAGCTAACGAGCCCAATTAGTTATGAGCTGCTGTGGGAGGGTTGTATACAAAAAGAAATAATAATAATAATAAAATATAAATAATAATCAATATCAAGAACATGAGATGAAGACTCCTTGAAAGTGAGTCCATAGGTTGTGGAAACATCTCAATTATGGGGCAAGTGAAGGTGGGTTCAAGAGCCAGATGTTTGAAGGGTAATAAATGTTTCTGAATCTGGTGGTGTGGGTCTTGAGGTTCCTGTACTTTCTTCCTGATGGCAACAGTGAGAAGAGCGTTCCTGGGTGGTGGGGTCCCTGATGATGGACGCTGTTTTCCTGTGACAACATTTAATGTAGAGGTGCTCAATGGTGGTGAGGGATTAATCCATGATGGACTGAACTGTAACCATCACCGTTTGTGGAATTTTCTGTTCACAGGCATTGGTGTTTCCATACCAGACTCCAATGCAGCCTGTTAACATACTCTTCACTACACATCAATAGAAGTTTGTCAAAGTTTCAGATGTCATCTTCACAAGCTTCTAAGGAAGTAGAGGCATTGCTGTGTTTTCTTTGCAATTGCCCTTATATGCTGGATCCGGAACAGGCCCTCTGAAATGATAACACCGAGGAATTTAAAGTTGCTGACCCTCTCCACCACTGATACTCTGACGAGGATTGGCTCATGGACCTCTGGTTTCCTCCTCCAGAAGTCAATCATCGGGTCCTTGTTCTTGCTGACAGGGCTGTTGTTGTGGCCAGATTTTCATTCTCCCTCCTATATGCTGATCTATCAACACATTTGTTTTGGCTTATGACAGTGGTGTCATCAGTAAACTTGAATAAGGTATTGGAGCTGTGCTTAGCCACACAGTCGTAGTTGTAAAATGAGTAGAGCAGGTGCCAAAGCACAGAACCTAGTGGTGCACTTGTGCTGATGGAGATTGTGGGGGAGATGTTGTTGCCAATCTGAACTGACTGGGACCTGGAAGTAAGGAAATGGCGGATCTAATTGCATAAGGAGGTATTGATGCCAAGGTCTTGAAAACTATTGATTGGCATTGTATGCTGGGCTGTAGTTGATAAAGTGCATCCTGATGTATGCACTTTGCTGTCCAGATGTTCCAGGGTTGAATGATGTGCCAATGAGATGGCATCTGCTGTGAACCTGTTGCTCCGGTAGACAAATTGGAGAGGATCCAAGCTGTTTCTCGGGCAGGAGTTAATATGTTGCAACCAACCTCTCAAAACACCTCATCACTGTGGATGTGAATGCTGCTGCATGATAATCAGTGAGGCAGGTTACCATGTTCTCCTTGGACACTGGTATAAGTGAACCCTGCTCGAAGCAGTTGGGTACCTCAGACCGCCAAAACACGAGGTTAAAGATCTCAGCGAACCCTCAAGCCAGTTGGTCAGCACAGGTTTTTAGTATTTTGCCAGATACCCTGTCAGAGCTGAATGCACAGAAGGCATTGAGCTTCTCTGGAATCAAAGCCTGTTGCTTGACTATACTATCTAAGAGGTGGTATACAAGAGGTGGTATACAAGAGGTTCAAGCCCTGTCACAACTGTCAAGCATCCTTCAATGTTTCAAGCTTAGTCTGGAATTGCCACTTCGTCCGTGAGATGGCTTTCCAGAGATCGTAGCTCGACCCCTTGCAACTTCTTCAGTCACTGGACTTGAATGCCTCTGATCTGGCTCTCAGCAGATTGTGGATCTCATGGTTCATCCAGAGCTTCTGATTGGGGAAGACTCTGAATAATTAGTGGGGACACACTCATCTACAACTGTTTTAATAAAGTCTGTCACAACCGTGGTATATTCGTTCACATCCACAAATAAGTACTTGAACATGACCCAGTCCACCAACTTGAAGCAATCTCGTAGGCACACCTCTACCTCCCATGCACCTCTTTGTGGTCCTTATCTCTGGAGCTTTGATCTTTAGCCTCTTCCTGTATGCAGGTAGGAGAAGGGAAAATTTCAAATTTCCCTTGGGAAAATCAGGTCGGCACTGGATCTCAAGAGAGAGAATTTGTAGAATGTCTGCGAGATGGCTTTTTAGAATAACATGTTGTTGAGCCCACTAGGGGATCGGCTGTACTGGATTGGGTATTGTGTAATGAACCGGAGGTGATTAGAGAGATTGAGGTGAAGGAACCCTTAGGAGGCAGTGATCATAATATGATTGAGTTCACTGTGAAATTTGAAAAAGAGAAGCCGAAATCTGATGTGTCGGTATTTCAGTGGATAAAGGAAATTACAGTGGCATGAGAGAGGAACTGGCCAAAGTTGACTGGAAAGGGACACTGGTGAGAAAGACGGCAGAGCAGCAGTGGCTGGAGTTTATGCGAGAAGTGAGGAAGGTGCAAGACAGGTATATTCCAAAAAAGAAGAAATTTTCGGATGGAAAAAGGATGCAACTATGGTTGACAAGAGAAGTCAAAGCCAAAGTTAAAGCAAAGGAGAGGGCATACAAGGAAGCAAAAATTAGTGGGAAGACAGAGGATTGGGAAGATTTTAAAACCTTACAAAAGGAAACCAAGAAGTCATTAAGAGGGAAAAGATGAACTATGAAAGGAAGCTAGCAAATAATATCAAAGAGGATACTAAAAGCTTTTTCAAGTATATAAAGAGTAAAAGACAGGTGAGAGTAGATATAGGACAGATAGAAAATGATGCTGGAGAAATTGTAATGGGAGATAAGGAGATGGCAGAGGAACTGAACGAGTATTTTGCATCAGTCTTCACTGAGGAAGACATCAGCAGTATACCGGACACTCAAGGGTGGCAGGGAAGAGAAGTGTTCGCAATCACAATTACGACAGAGAAAGTACTCAGGAAGCTGAATAGTCTAAAGGTAGATAAATCTCCCGGACCAGTTGGAATGCACCTGTGTGTTCTGAAAGAAGTAACTGTGGAGATTGCGGAGGCATTAGCGATGATCTTTCAAGAGTCAATAGATTCTGGCATGGTTCTGGAGGACTGGAAGATTGCAAATGTCACTCCGCTATTTAAAAAGGGGGCAAGGAATCAAAAAGGAAATTATAGACCTGTTAGCAAGACATCGGTGGTTGGGAAGTTGTTGGAGTCGATTGTCAAGGATGAGGTTACAGAGTACCTGGAGGCATATGACAAGATAGGCAGAACTCAGCATGGATTCCTTAAAGGAAAATCCTGCCTGACAAACCTATTATAATTTTTTGAGGAAATTACCAGTAGGCTAGACAAGGGAGATGCATTGGATGTTGTACATTTGGATTTTCAGAAGGCCTTTGACAAGGTGCCACACATGAGGCTACTTAGCAAGATAAGATGCCCATGGAATTACAAGAAAGTTACATATGTGGATAGAGCGTTGGCTGATTGGCAGGAAACAGAGTGGGAATAAAGGGATCCTATTCTGGTTGGCTGCCGGATACCAGTGGTGTTCCACAGGGGTCCGTGTTGGGGCCGCTTCTTTTTACATTGTACATCAACGATTTGGATTATGGAATAGATGGTTTTGTGGCTAAGTTTGCTGACGATACGAAGATAGGTGGAGGGGCCGGTAGTGCTGAGGAAATGGAGAATCTGCAGAGAGACTTGGATAGATTGGAAGAATGGGCAGAGAAGTGGCAAATGAAGTACAATGTTGGGAAGTGTATGGTTATGCACTTTGGCAGAAATAATAAACGGGCAGACTATTATTTAAATGGGGAAAGAATTCAAAGGTCAGAGATGCAACGGGACTTGGGAGTCCTCGTACAGGATACCCTTAAGGTTAACCTCGAGGTTGAGTCAGTAGTGAAGAAGGCGAATGCAATGTTGGCATTCATTTCTAGAGGAAGAGAGTATAGGAGCAGGGATGTGATGTTGAGGCTCTATAAGGCGCTGGTGAGACCTCACTTGGAGTACTGTGGGCAGTTTTGGTCTCCATATTTAAGAAAGGATGCACTGACGTTGGAGAGGGTACAGAGAAGATTCACTAGAATAATTCCGGGAATGAGAAGTTTAGCATATGAGGAATGTTTGTCAGCTCTTGGACTGTATTCCTTGGAGTTTAGAAGAATGAGGGGAGACCTCATAGAAACATTTCGAATGTTGAAAAGCATGGACAGAGTGGATGTGGCAAAGTTGTTTCCCATGATAGAGGAGTCTAGTACAAGAGAGCATGACTTAAGGATTGAAGGGCGCCCATTCAGAACAGAAATGTGAAGACATTTTTTTAGTCAGTGGGTGGTGAATCTATGGAATTTGCTGCCATGGGCAGCAGTGGAGGCCAAGTCATCAGGTGTATTTAAGGCAGAGATTGATAGGTATCTGAGTAGCCAGGGCATCAAAGGTTATGGTGAGAAGGCGGGGGAGTGGGACTAAATGGGAGAATGGATCAGCTCATGATAAAATGGCGGAGCAGACTCGATGGGCCGAATGGCTGACTTCTGCTCCTTTGTCTTATGGTCTTATGGTCTAAGGAATGCCAAGTGATCAGATACACTGACAAATGTTCTGGGCATGGAACGGCAGACATTCCTTATCTTGGTATAACAGTGGTCTAGTGTTTTGGGATGTCTGTTGCTACAGGTTATATGCTGATGGTAATTGGGCAGGGTTTTCTTCAAACAAGCCTGGTTGAAGTCCCCGAATATAATTTGAAATGTGTCGGGATGGACTGATTCTTGTTTGGAGATGACATCATGCTGTATCTCAAATGCATGAATTTCGTCAGCTGGTGTTTTGTAGACTGCTGTCAGGATTATGGAGAAGAACTCCCTAGCTAAGTAGAATGGATGGCATTTGACTGTTAGGTGTTCAAAGTTGGGGGAACACATTCAACAAAACTGCCACATCAGAGCACCACAGAGAGTTTATTATGAAACACGCACTACCACCTTTCACCTTTTCTGAACCATCGGTCCTGTCCATCCAGTGAATCAAGAAGCCTTTGGGTCTAATTACCATACCTGGTGTTCTGGGAGTAAGCCATGTCTTGATTACGCATAGAGCACAACAATCTCTCATTTCCTTCCAATACAGAAATCTTGCCCTTAGGTCCTCAGCTTTGTTCTCCAGTGACTGCACATTTGCGAACAAGGGTGGCACAGTAGCATAGTGATTAGCACAACACTTTACAGTACCAGTGACCTGGGTTCAATTCCCACTGCTGCCCTTAAGGAGTTTGTACTTTCTCCCCATGACCATGTGGCCTCTCTCTGTGTGCTCCAGTTTCCTGCCACAGTCCAAAAAACATATAATTTGATTGATTAATCGGTCATTGTAAATTGTCCTGTGATTAGGCTAGGATTCAATCAGGGGATCACTGGGTGGTGTGGCTTAAAGAGCCAGAAGGTCCTACTACGCATTGCATTTCAATTAAATAAAAGATGCTGGGTAGAGTGTGTGTCATTCCTCTGTGTTTCAGCCTAGTTTGAGTCCCTCTCTACTGCCTCACTTCCGGGGCCACATTGATGAACATTCAGCTGCTTCAAGGTGCCGTACCTGCAGCTTGAGATTTAAGTTCACTGAGTCCTTCAGATAACCATGAGATCTATAGTTCATCAAGTTAATTCAAGTTACATTGCTTTGGAGCCACACGTGTTCGATCTCTCTCATACAAGATCCATCTTCAAAATGTTGCAAAGAAACTAAAATCCAGAATGGCCATGATCAGGAAGATAGCAGGAACCAAATGGGGTGCTAACCAGTCAGTCCTATGAACATCTAGCCTAGCACTATGCTTCTCAGTCACTGAATATTATGCAACCACCTGGGACAGAAGTGCTCACACAAACATCATCAATACACAGCTCCATACTTCCATGAGAATAATCTCACGAGCACTAAGATCCACCCCTGTCCAATGGCTCCCTACAATAAGCGGAATAGCACTCCCAGAGATCCATAAAGGGGCAGCTTCAGCAAAATTCTACAAGCATATCCACAATACCCAACAACATTCCAGTTTGTAAACTCATCGAATCAATTTCCCGAATCAAATCCTGAAAACCTTGCTACAACTTGAAAAACATCAACTCCAATGACAAACACACTGAGTGGTGCCAATACTGACACACCAACATGCTCCCTGATGGAGATCTGATTGACAACCCCACCTCACTCCTACTGGGCTTTACTACAGCTACCAGAAAAAAAAGTAGACACCCGCAAATAGACTCAGAAGTAGCGCAAACACTACAGCAAAGGAGCGCCGACAAACCCCAACTTGCCCCTGTGGTGCCCCAACCCAAGACTTCCTCCTCCTGGTCCAAACATGACCTATCATCAAGATCAGAGATGGCTTTGCAGCAGTCCATCGATGTGGCCACAAGTTGGAGGAGTGGCTTGACAAAAACCAATTAGAAGTGTGAAGAGAAAAACACCTGCCATACGAAGCAACAACAAAAGGCTTCAACTTATTTCCTTGAATAGGAAGATCAATATTGTCAGTATTTATTGCAACTTGCTAAGCAGAAGAAAAATTCATTTAAACCTGCCCTCCAATTCCATTTATCTTCTACTTTAACATTACCTCCTTCTTGAAGATCTATTATTTTTTGCAATAACTTAATTTTTTAAAACTTTATTGCTTGAGAAAAACTCCCATAAATCTGATATTTCTTTGATACAGCCCTAATGACTTTGTTTGGTTACCTTCATTTTTTTTATGTGGCTCCTTGCAGATTTTAAACTAACAAGTCTGTAGACTTCTGCCTTTTCTCTCCCTTTTAAAACAAAAGGATTAGAACTAATATTTTCTGACCTAGGGGAACCTTCTCTGAATCTAAGAGCTTTTGGAAAATTTAAACCAATGCATCAACTATCAGTTAGAGCAATGTAAGATTAGGGTTCAATCCCTTCTGCTGTCTGTAAGGAGTTTGTAAGCTATTCTCTGTCCTCAGTGCCTGCTGAACCGATGTCCATTGATGGGGGATCACTGGCCTTTTACTGTGGAGCACTCTAGTCTGGACTCCAAACATTGGCTCATGCCCCTAACTCATCAGTTACTGCCTCTGACTTCTAATTCTCCCTCATCCCTGTCCCTAAAACTTGACTTGACCCTAACTGCCTGTACTGTTCCAAAAACATATGAATCTAAAAAAAACTACTGTCTGAATTACAAAGTTTGTATGACCTCAACGGACATCACAGCTCAGCACCATCTTGAAATCACAAGCAGTCCTGAATCTTAAGTCAGATGATGTAAATAAATTAAAGTGCATTAATTACTCGTGACCCATTACCATCTGGTCTATACTTTTAAGTGAGGTTACTATGATAACGGCAAAATGATTATAATCACCATCCATGCATGACGGAGTGGATTTGTTGTAGCCTACCCCAGCTGTCTCCTAAACATTGAAATCTTAAATAATCTTTCGACAGGGGCCAAGAGGAATTACAATGATGTGGTCATAGATTTTATTGGTGTTGCAAAGGATTTCGACTCCACAGGTCAAAGGCTTATTTTAAAACTTTGGGAAGGATGATGTTGTCCATTTTGTGAATCTTTTATTGAATCTCTGTTCTGACCTGATTACTTTGAGAAAAAATGGCAAATTGGCTAAGATTGACAAGTTCTACCATGGGATGGGGGACCCATTTTCTCCTAATATATTTAACATCATTGTTGACATTTTATGACATTCACTAGATAGGGTTGGCTGTGGATTTTAATTGTGCGGAAAATACCTTCCGTACTGCCCGCCCTATTGCCAAAGATAGCCCATGTGAGTGATTCCTTACAAAGACACATCAAAGAACTTTGGTCCTAGAAAGTTTTTGTAAAATCACAGGCCATGAGGTTAACATCAATAAGAATGTGAGTTTTTAATATTATATTTAGAAATGAAAAAAAAGTTAAATACCACAGATAATTGTCTCTGTAATACAGATAAGGTCAATTTCATTAAACCAGGTGAGCAGGCAAGATATTTAGGCACCAGGAGCAACCCATGGATCAGGAGTTCCATGAGTGTGTGAGTAAATTCGAGGGATGTGGCAAGAATCTAGGGAAAGGCTTAAACCAGGCCAGGAAGTTGAACTTTTAGAAAAAAACTTACTTCATTCCTCATTTTAGCTACTAGCCACTTTAAACCAGATTTAGTCACACTCTTAAAAATAATGTTTGTTTTATCCAGTTTAGGTTAGTTAAACTTCATCACCACTATAGTAGCCTTTAGCGGTTAGCACAATGCTATTACAGCATGGGGCATCAGGGTTCAGAGTTCAATCCCAATGTCATCTGTAAGGAATCTGTGCATCCTCCTGATGGAATGTACGGTTATCTCCAGGTGCTCTGGTTTCCTCCCACCGTTCAAAGACGTACCAGTTGGTTGGTTAATTGGCCATTATAAATTGTCCCATGATTAGGCTAGGATTGAATAAGGGGTTGCTGAGATGGCACAACCCAAAGGGCTGGAAGGGCCTGATCTGTACTATATCCCTAAATAAAAATTATAAATAATACTAAGAAAGAGAGAGCAAACAGGACCGGCAAGATGGCACCAGCGTCCAACACGACCAGTGGCAACATCCTATAGACAGTTCATGCATCTACTTCTTCTCCTTTTTCTTTTAAATATACTTCTACTACTAATCTGTGTGCATGATTGGAGTCTACAACTCATATTTTGATAATGTGGTTTTGGGCCGCTGAGCAATCTGGCACTTCTTTTGTCTCCGAGGAAATTCGCTGTGGTTGAGAATGAGGTTGAGAGCAAAGTGTGTGGCTAATGGCAGAGCATAAACCCATGATTGGCTCTATTACTCGCCGATTAAAGCATTAGGCAAGATTGAAATTAACGAAGACATGCTTGGAATGCAAGCGGGTGTTTGGTAACATCTGCCTGTGTTTGACCAGTCTCCCTCTCCCTCTCACTCACTGAGCCGGAGGAAAGTGCAGGAGTCTTGGATCTTGGGAAAGGTCTGATCAGTGTGGCTTGTGGATTGGACTCGTTTTTAGAAGACCCTGCAGTTCATGTTATCTGTATTTCTAGTTTCTGGCTACTCTTTCTTCTGTTGCTATTTTGCAGGATTTTGATCAGGATGCTTCAATGTCGCTGGTTCTGCAGCCTGCAGTCAATAAATGACACAGTGCTGAATTAAACCGAACTGAACATTCTGAGACCAGGGTTTGGCGTTTAATATTCAGTGTGTTATTTGCTTGTTTTTTGCCATTTGTGGAATTTGGGCTTTAAATCGCATGTTGGGTGTTTGTTTTCTTTGAACGGGCTGTATGATGTTTCTTTGTTTTGTGGCTGCCTGCGGGAAGAAAAAATCTCAGGCTTGTTTGCTGCATACATACCTTGATAATAAATGTACTTTGAGTTTTTGAATCTTTGAGCACGCGCTCGTGTATCTGAGCAATCCTCCTCATCTTTCTCCCACCAGCACCCTCTACTGGTAACCTGATTGTAAACCAGTGATAAGGCAATCCACTTGAGACACACACAAGAAATTGCGTAACTCAATACAATAAAAAAACCTATTTTGATTATTACAGGTACCAGATTTGGAAGTGCAGAGTATGTAAGTAAGATGTGGAGTAAAGAGTAATATTGCAGAAATATGAAGCGAAATAGAAGAATATATTGTTGAGTCATGAGATTACAGATGTTGGAATATTACAACCAAAGTAACTGAAATGAAAATAATATTACTGCCTTGACAACTCTCATGTTGGCATTAAATATGTTCCTACAATGCAAGCTAACACTGAAAAAAGTTTCTGAAATTAACCGCTTGGTAAGATAGTATAAGATTCAAATATACGAAAATATCAGCAGCTTAAAACTTTATTTACAGCTCATCTTTTTTTTGTGGTCCTGATCAATTTACAATCTATCCTTGAAATCTGACTTTGATACTTAAAGATGTTCCTAGCTACTTAGTAACCATGATAGTCGACATCTTGGTTCCTCAAAGCTCCGTGTTAATACCCTGAACAACACTATCAAATTTGATTACTATATTTCAATTTAAGACCAATCCTTTTACTAAACTAAGTGTAGCAGTGCACTAGTTCATGTGTCTTTTCCTTCTGAATGATTTTACCTTCTACCTGCCTTGATCCAGAATTTTCCAATTTTGAATCTTTCTATAAACCTTGGTAAAATACTGGACTATCAGTTGTTTTACCATCGAAGTTATACTGTTATTTCTTTTTTCACTCAGCCATAAGGAAAACTATTAATACTTTAGACTAATTTAAATATATTCTTCTTTACTCCCACACTTGATGATAATTTGCCAAGAATATACAAATCCTCAATTTGCTGGCTCACATTTCACAATGAAAGCGCAATACGTGAAAAAAGTTTCATTGTCTACTATTTTATAATTTGCCGCATGTGTAGAAATCATCCTTTCCATCTTCAGCTAATTTTACCTATTCAGAACTGATGGCTTCTAAATCAAGTTTCGGAGAAATATTTTTTTTTCTAAAGTAGATGCAATATGCTCAGACTATGAAATGTCTGAAATTACGAATATACCCTAACGTATTTCTAATCTCATCTTTGAAAGGCTGCTCCTCATCTTACGGATCTTCTAATGATTTATTGCAGCGGTTATAAAAACAACCAAGCATTTGTATGACTAAAGAAAGATATATTGCAACAGAAACTGGAGGCTGCTATTCTCAAATTATAAGACTCAATTTTATGGGATCCACTTCATTATATTAATATATTATGTTTAAAAGTTCTCTGTGAATGTTGACATTTTCATTAAATTTTTAACACAGAATACGTCAAGCTTCAGAAAAGTAAAGGCAACTAAAAATGCAATTGAACACAACCAGTTATGTTTAACAGATTTTTTTTAACTGAATTTGGATTTCATGAATCAACTGTAAAAACATCTATTCAAAAGATATAGATACCCAATAGATTGAAAGAAGAGCTGATTGCATAAGGAAACTAACTTCGATTACTTTGGCTGATTCAGGAAAAAATTAACATTTTTTTCCATTAATCTATAGTTTTGTGATCAGTCTATTTTAATTATATGTGAAACTATTGATAGGTGAGTGTGGCCAGTTGTGAAATAAGCTTAAGCTAAAGGAACCTTTAAGAGATGACATCGGATTGGAAGATACAGAATCTTTGTAGTTACAGCTGAGAAACTGCAAGGGTATAATGACTGGCTTAACTCCCTGTTGGGAGTTAAATATAGGCCTCTGAACATTAGCCAGGATGTGGAGTACAAATTACAATGGGAGATAAAAAAAAGGCATGTGGAAAGGGTAATATTACAATAGTGATGGGAGATTTCAATATGCAGGTAGATTGGGAAATTGGATTGGTGCTGGATCGCAAGAGATGGAATTTGTAGAATGCCTATGAGATGGCTCTTTAGAGCAGTTTGTGGTTGAGCCCACTAGGAGAAAGGCAATTCTGGATTGGGTGTTGTGTAGTGAAATAGAACTCATCAGGTAGAGGAACCCTCAGGGGGCAGTGAACAATATCTGATAGAATTCAGCCTGCAATTTGAGAGGAAAGAAGCTGAAGTCAGATGTATCAGTATTACAGTGGAGTAAAGGGAATTACAGAGACATGAAAAAGGAACGAGCCAATTTAGTTGGAAAGGGACACTAAAGGGGATGACTGCAGAACAACAATAGCTGGAGTTTCTGGGAGTAATTCAGAAGGTGCTGGATAGATACATCCCAAAGATGAAGAAGTATACAAAGAATTCAAAGTACATTTATTATCAAAGTATATATACAGTCTATGATTCTGAGATGTGTCTTCCCACATCTCAGCCATGAAATAAAGAACCTTGGAACCTGTTCAAAGAGGAAAAACATCAAACCCCTCCCCCCCCCACACTTACAAAAAAAGCACACACAAATGCCACCAAAAAAATTGAGCAAAATATTCCCAAGTATAGGAATTAGGATATCATTTTGCAGCAAAAAAAACTTTGACCTGGCCGCAATTGGAGTTTATTGTCTAGCTCTGGTTACCACATTACAGGAAATATGCAGGAGCAATAGAAAGGATGCAGGAACAACTCATTGGGCTGTGGCCTGGAACTGAGGGCTTCACATACAAAGAGAGATCGGATTGGCTAGTTTTATTCACACTGGATAGGAGAGGATAGTGATAGGAGCTACAGGGAGGTTGCAGGAGGCAGATAAATGGGTGACCGTCAGAAGAGGGGAAATAAATGGGCAGCCAGTACAGAGTACCTTTGATTTGTTGTTCTCCTCAATTATATGCATACCGTATTGGAGACTACTAGGGTGGGAGCAACATTCTGGGGGGAGCCATTCAGATTAGTGCCATAACTCGGAAGGCAAGGGGGAAGAAAAGAACTGCAGTAGTGATAGGGGATTCCATAGTTAGAGGAGCAGACATGACATCCTGTGGACGCAATAAAAATGCCTGGATGGTATGTTGCCTCCCAGGTGACAGGCAGGGTCTGGGACATCTCAGATTGGATCCAGGACATTCTAAGGGAGGTGGTGGGGTAGGTGAACAGCCAGAAGCCTTGGTATATATTGGCACCAATGACATAAAGAGGAAAAGGGAAGAAGTCCTGAAGAGAAAATTTGGGGAGGTAGGTCGAAAACTGAAAAGCAGATCCTGAAGGGTGGTAATCTTTGGATTGCTGCCTGTGCCACATGCCAGTGAGGGTAAGAATAGGATGATTTGGCAGATGAATGTGTGGCTGAGATATAGGGGGAAGGGCTTCAGGTTTCTGGATCATTGGAAAATCTTCTGGGGAAGATTCTGGGACCAGGTGTGAGCCACGGTGGCAGGGCCTCTGGCACTGAGTCTGACCCTGTGGTGCAGAAGGGTGGAAAGGAGAAGAGGAGAGCTGTCGTCATTGGAGACTCTATAGTCAGGAGAGCAGACAGGAGATTTTGTGGATGTGAGAAGGACACACGCATGGTTTGTTTCCTCCCGGGTGCCAGGGTCCGGGATGTCTCTGACCAGGCGCACGACATCCTGGTACGAGAGGGAAAGCAACCAGAAGTCGTGATACATGTTGGGACCAACGACATAGGCAGGAAGAGGGATGAGGTCCTGAAGTGTGAGTTTCTGGAACTAGGCAGAAGGCTGAAGAACAGGACCTCAAGGGTGATGTTCTCAGGATTGCTGCCAGTGTTACGTGGCAGTGATGGTAAGAATTGGAGGAGATAGCAGTTGAATGCGTGGCTGAGGAGTTGGTGCAGGGAGCAGGGTTTTAGATTTTTGGATCATTGGGATCTCTTCTGGGGAAAGTGGGACCTGTACAGATTGGATGGGTTGCACCTGAACTCAAGGGGGAGCAATATCATTGCAGGTAGGTTTGCTAGCATGGTTCGGGAGCGTTTAAACTAATTTGCGAGGGAGATGGGACCCAGAGCGATAGGGCAGTGAAAGAAGTGCATGGAGTAAAGCCAGATCTAACATACAGAGAGACTTTGAGGAAAGAGAAGCAGAATAAACGGTGTAAAGACAGTAAGGTAGGAGAGCTGAAATGTGTGTACCTCAATGCAAGAAGCATCAGGAACAAAGGTGATGAACTGAGAGCTTGGATACATACATGGAGTTATGATGTAGTGGGCATTACAGAGACTTGGCTGGCACCAGGGCAGGAATGGATTTTCAATATTCCTGGATTTCAGTGCTTTAAAAGGGATAGAGAGTGTGGAAAAAGGGGAGGAGGGGTGGCATTACTGGTCAGGGATACTATTACAGCTACAGAAAGGGTGGGTAATGTCGCAGGATCCTCTTTTGAGACAATATGGGTGGAAGTCAGGAACAGGAAGGGAGCAGTTACTCTACTGGGGGTATTCTATAGGCCCCCTGGCAGCAGCAGAGATACAGAGCAGCGGATTGGGAGGCAGATTTTGGAAAGGTGCAAAAATAACAGGGTTGTTATCATGGGTGACTTTAACTTCCCTAATATTGATTGGCACCTGATTAGTTTCAAGGGTTTAGATGGGGCAGAGTTTGTTAAGTGTGTCCAGGATGGATTCCTGTCACAGTATGTGGACAGGCCGACCAGGGGGAATGCCATACTAGATCTAGTACTAAGTAATGAACCGGGTCAGGTCACAGATCTCTCAGTGGGTGAGCATCTGGGGGACAGTGACCACTGCTCCCTGGCCTTTAGCATTATCATGGAAAAGGATAGGATCAGAGAGGACAGTAAAATTTTTAATTGGGGAAAGGCAAATTATGAGGCTATAAGGTTAGAACTTGCGGGTGTGAATTGGGATGATATTTTTGCAGGGAAATGTACTATGGACATGTGGTCGATGTTTAGAGATCTCTTGCAGGATGTTAGGGATAAATTTGTCCCAGTGAGGAAGATAAAGAATGGTAAGGTAAAGGAACCATGGGTGACAAGTGAGGTGGAAAATCTAGTCAGGTGGAAGAAGGCAGCATACATGAGGTTTAGGAAGCAAGGATCAGCTGGGTCTATTGAGGAATATAGGGAAGCAAGAAAGGAGCTTAAGAAGGGGCTGAAAAGAGCAAGAAGGGAGCATGAGAAGGCATTGGCAAGTAGGGTAAAGGAAAACCCCAAGGCGTTCTGCAATTATGTGAAGGAAAAAAGGATGACGGGAGTGAAGGTAGGACCGATTAGAGATAAAGGTGGGAAGATGTGCCTGGAGGCTGTGGAAGTGAGTGAGGTCCTCAATGAATACTTCTCTTCGGTATTCACCAATGAGAGGGAACTTGATGATGGTGAGGACGATATGAGTGAGGTTGATGTTCTGGAGCATGTTGATATTAAGGGAGAGGAGGTGTTGGAGTTGCTAAAATACATTAAGACAGATAAGTCCCCGGGACCTGACGGAATATTCCCCAGGCTGCTCCACGAGGCGAGAGAAGAGATTGCTGAGCCTCTGGCTAGGATCTTTATGTCCTCGTTGTCCACGGGAATGGTACCAGAGGATTGGAGGGAGGCGAATGTTGTCCCCTTGTTCAAAAAAGGTAGTAGGGATAGTCCGGGTAATTATAGACCAGTGAGCCTTACGTCTGTGGTGGGGAAGCTGTTGGAAAAGATCCTTAGGGATAGGATCTATAGACATTTAGAGAATCATGGTCTGATCAGGGACAGTCAGCATGGCTTTGTGAAGGGCAGATCATGTCTAACAAGCCTGATAGAGTTCTTTGAGGAGGTGACCAGGCATATAGATAAAGGTAGTGCAGTGGATGTGATCTATATGGATTTTAGTAAGGCATTTGACAAGGTTCCACATGGTAGGCTTATTCAGAAAGTTAGAAGGCATGGGATCCAGGGAAGTTTGGCCAGGTGGATTCAGAATTGGCTTGCCTGCAGAAGGCAGAGGGTGGTAGTGGAGGGAGTACATTCAGATTGGAGGATTGTGACTAGTGGTGTCCCAAAAGGATCTGTTCTGGGACCTCTACTTTTCGTGATTTTTATTAACGACCTGGATGTGGGGGTAGAAGGGTGGGTTGGCAAGTTTGCAGAGGACACAAAGGTTGATGGTGTTGTAGATAGTGTAGAGGATTGTCAAAGATTGCAGAGAGACATTGATAGGATGCAGAAGTAGGCTGAGAAGTGGCAGATTGAGTTCAACCCAGAGAAGTGTGAGGTGGTACACTTTGGAAGGACAAACTCCAAGGCAGAGTACAAAGTAAATGGCAGGATACTTGGTAGTGTGGAGGAGCAGAAGGATCTCGGGGTACATGTCCACAGATCCCTGAAAGTTGCCTCACAGGTGGATAGGGTAGTTAAGAAAGTTTATGGGATGTTAGCTTTCATAAGTCAAGGGATAGAGTTTAAGAGTCGCGATGTAATGATGCAGCTCTATAAAACTCTGGTTAGGCCACACTTGGAGTACTGTGTCCAGTTCTGTTCACCTCACTATAGGAAGGATGTGGAAGCATTGGAAAGGGTACAGAGGAGATTTACCAGGATGCTGCCTGGTTTAGAGAGTATGCATTATGATCAGAGATTAAGGGAGCTAGGGCTTTACTCTTTGGAGAGAAGGAGGATGAGAGGAGACATGATAGAGGTGTACAAGATAATAAGAGGAATAGATAGAGTGGATAGCCAGTGCCTCTTCCCCAGGGCACCACTGCTCAATACAAGAGGACATGGCTTTAAGGTAAGGGGTGGGAAGTTCAAGGGGGATATTAGAGGAAGGTTTTTTACTCAGAGAGTGGTTGGTGCATGGAATGCACTGCCTGAGTCAGTGGTGGAGGCAGATACACTAGTGAAGTTTAAGAGACTACTAGACAGGTATATGGAGGAATTTAAGGCGGGGGCTTGTATGGGAGGCAGGGTTTGAGGGTTGGCACAACATTGTGGCCTGAAGGGCCTGTACTGTGCTGTACTATTCTATGTTCTATGAAGGTACGACCTGTACATAGGGATGGATTACACCTGAACCTGAGAGGGACCAATATCCTTGCAGGCAAGGTTGCTAGAACTGTTGGGGAAGGTTTAAACTAATTTGGCAGGGGAATGGGAAATTGAGTGATAGCGCTGAGGATGGGATAGTTGATATACAAGCAGGGACAGTGTGTAGTGAGACTCACAGGAAGGACCAGCAGATGATAGGACAAAATTGCAGTCAGTGGGTTGAGCTCCAGTGTAGCAGGGAACAAAAATCAAAAAGGGTGATGAATACAGGACTGAAGGTGTTATATCGAAGATACTAGCAGTATGTGAGAAATGTGAGAGAATCATGGATCAGAAGTGAGTGTTGTTTCCATTACTAGGGAGAAGATGCACAGGAAGATGAAAGATCAGAAGGTAGATAAATCACATGGAGCAGATGGACTACACCCCGGGATTCTGAAAAAAATAAGCTGAATAGATTGTGGAGGCATTACTAATAATCTTTCAAGAATTGCTAGATTCTGGAATATGGTTCTGGAGTACTGGCAAATTGCAAATGTCACTCCACTCTTCAAGAATGAAGGAAGGCAGAAGGAAGGAAATTATAGATGAGTTAGTCTAACTTCAGTGAAATAGTTGGCATGGATGTGGTGTGCTTGGGAAGATTTGGAATTCATTATTAAGGATGAATTTTCAGAATACATGGAGACATATAATAGGACAAAGTCAGCATGGTTTCCTGAAGGGGAAATCTTGCATGACAAATCTGTAGGAATTCTTTGAGGAAATAATAGGCAAACTAGACAAACAATATTTTGGATTACAGAATTGGTGCCTTTGTGGCCATGTTTCCAGACAATAAGAAGATAGGTGAAGGGAAAGTAGTGTTGAGAAAGCAGTCTTCCAGGAAATGGAAGAAGTGGCAGATTTTTCTAAACAGGGTTTTTCTAAACATTTTTCTAAAAAGCTCAAAATCAGAGATGCAACGGGACCTAGAAGTCCTTGTGCAGGGTTCCCTAAAGGTTAACTTACAGGTTAAGTCAGTGGCAAGGAAGGCAAATGCAATGTTAGCATTCATTTTGAGAGGACTGAGATATAAGAGCAAGGACGTAATGCTGACGCTTGATAAGGCATTGGTCAGACTGCACTTGCAGCATTGTGAACTGCTTTGGGCCTCTTATCTGAGAAATGATGGGCTGGCATTGGAGAGATTCTAGAGGAGGTTCACAACAATGATAGGGTATGAGAAGCTTTTGATAACTCTGGGCTTGTATTTGCTGGAATTTAGAAGAATGAGGGGCTGATCTCCCTGAAACCTTTTGAATATTGAAAGGGCTGGATAAAGTGGATATAGGGAGGATGCTTCCCATAGTGGGTGAGTCTAGGACCAGAGGGATGTCCATTTATAACAGAGATGAAGAGGAATTTCTTTAGCCAGAGGGTAGTGAATCTGCCACAGGCAGCTGTGGAGGCCAAGCAATTGAGTATATTTAAAGTGGAAATTGATAGGCTCTTGATTAAGTAGGGCATCAAAAGTTCCGGGGGGAAGCTAGGAGAATATTGTTGAAATGGATAATAAATCAGTCATCATGGAATGGCGGAGCAAACTCGATGGTCTCAATGGCCTAATTCTGCTCCAAAGCCTTACGGTCTTATATTGTATGCATGCAGTATACGGATTAAGGTAAATAAACTTGTAGCACAGTTAGAGTTTGGCAGTTATGACATTGTGGACATCACTGAGTCATGGCTGAAAGACAATTAGAGTTGGGAACTTAACATCCAAGGATACACATTTCTATACACATCATATCAGAAGACATATAAACATTGTGGGTAGAGTTAAGAATTTGCAAGGGTAAAAAGACCCTGATGGGAGTTCTAAACAGGCCTCTGAACAGTAGCCAGGATGTGGGCTACAAATTACAATGGGAGGTAGAAAAGGCATGTCAAAGGGACAATGCTACAATAGTCATGGGCGATTTTGATATGCAGGTGGATTGGGAAAATCAGGTTCGTACTGATTTTGGATCCCAAGAGAAAGTATTTGTAGAATGCCTGTGAGATTCTACAATCCACTAGGGGATTAGCTATTATGGATTGGGTGTTGTGCAATGAACTCGATTTTATTAGAGAGCTTAAAGTAAAGCAACACTTGGGAGGCAGTGATCATAATATGATAGAATTCATGCTGCAATTTGAGAAGGAGAATTTAAAGTCAAATGTATCAGCATTACAGTGGAGTAAAGGGAATTACAGTGGCATGAGAGAGTTGTTGGTCAAAGTTGATTGGAAGGTGACACTAGCAGAGCAGCAATGACTGGAGCTTCTTGGGACAGTTTGGAAGGCTCAGGATAGAAGAAGTATTCTAAATGCAGGATGATGCAATCATGGCTGACAAGGGAAGTCAAAGCCAAAATAAAAGGAAAAGAGAGGGCACATAATAGAACAAAAATTAAGGGGAAATTAAGGATTGGGAAGCTTTTAAAAACCAACAGAAGGCAACTTAAAAAAGCCCATAAAGATGGAACAGGTGAAATATGAATGTAAGCTAGCCAATAACATCAAAGGGGAAACCTAAATTTTGCATGTCTTCACTGTGGGAGACACAAGTAGTATGCTGGATGTTCGGGAGTGTCACAGAGCAGAAATGAGTGTAGTTGCTATTACTAAGGTGAAGGTGCTTGGGAAGCTGAAAGGTCTGAAGGTAGATGAGTCACTTGGATCAGATGGATCACACTCTAGGGTTCTGAAAGAGGTTTCTGAAGAGATTGTGGAGACTAGGGATGATCTTTCAAGAATCTATAGATTTTGGCATGATTTCGGAGGAATAGAAAATTACAAATATCACTCCACTAATCAGGCAAAAGAAAGGACATTATAGGCCAGTTAGCCTGACCTCAGTGGTCAGGAATATATTGGATTCAATTATTAAGGATGAGACTTTGCGGTACTTGGAGGCACATGAAAAAAAACAAACTCAGAATGGTTTCCTGAAGGGAAAATCTTGTCTGCCAAATCTGTTAGATTTCTTTGAGGAAATAGCAACAGGATAGACAAAGGAGAGTTGGTGGATGTTGTGTTCTTGGATTTTCAGAGGGTCTTTTACCTGAGGCTGCTTAGCAAGATAAGAGCCCATGATATTACAGGAAAGGTACTAGCATGGATAGAGCATTGGCTGATTGGCAGGAGGCAAAGAGTGGGAATAAAGGGAGCCTTTTCTGGTTGACTGACGGTGACTAGAGGTGTTCAGCAGGGGTCTGTGTTGAGACCACTACTTTTTACTTTGTATATTAATGATTTGGATGACAAAATTGATGGCATTGGGGCCACATTTGCAGACAATACAAAGATAGGTGGAGGGTCTGGTAGTGTTGAGGTAGCAGGGAGGCTGCAGCAAGACTTAGATAGATTAGGAGACTGGGCAAAGATGTGACAGATGGAATACAGTGTCAGGAAGTGTATGGTCATGCACTTTGATAGAAGGAATAAAAGAGTAGACTATATTCTAAACAGGCAGAAAATTCATAATTCGGGGGTGCAAAGGGACTTGGCAGCCCTTGTGCAGGATAACTTGCAGGTTGAGTCAGTGGTGAGGAAGGCAAATGGCATGTTAGCATTCACTGCAAGAGGACTAGAATATAAAAATAAGGATGTAGTGCTGAGCCTTTAAAAGGGACTGGTGGGCCTCATTTGGAATATTGAGAGTAGTTTTAGGCCCCCTATCTAAGAAAAGATATACTGGCTTTGGAAAGGGTTCAGAGGAGATTCATAAGAATGATTCCCAGGAATGAAAGGCTTATCATATGAGGAGTGATTGTTGGCTCTGGGACTTTGCTCTCTGTTAATTTAGAAGAATGAGGGGGGGATCTCATTGAAGGCTATTGAACCTTGCAAGGCCTCAATAGAGTATATGTGGATAGGATGTTTCCTATAGTGGGGGGTTCTTGGTCCGGGGGTACAGACTTAGAATAGAGGGCCTTCCATTTGGACCGGAAATGAGGAGGAATTTCTTTAACCAGAGGGTGGTGATTCTGTGCAATTCATTGCCACAAGTGGCTATGGAGGCCAGGTCATTGAGTGTTATAAGACAGAAGTCAATAGGTTCTTGATTAGTGAGGGCATGAAAGGTTATTGTGAGAATGCAGGAGATTGGGGTTGAGAGTGAAATGGATCAGCCATGATGAAATGGCAGAGCAGACTCAATGGAGTGAATGGCCTAATTCTGCTCCTATATCTCATGGTCTTATGGAGAGTGAACTGTAGGAGAAAGAGTAGGGGTGGGGCACCAGGCAGGTGAGAAGAAGGAATTGCAGAATAGAACAAGATGGAAGCAGGAGGGAATTTTTTTTTACCAGAAGTAGAATTCAATTTTAATGCCATCAGGTTGGAGGCTACCCAAACTGACTACAAGGTGTTGCTCCTCCAACCTGAGGGTGGCCTCATCGTGGCACAGGAGGAGACAATGGACCGACATGTCGGAACGGGGATAGAACCAGAATTAAAATATTTAGCCACCAGAAATTCCTGCTTTTGCCAGATGGAGCAGAGCTCAATGGTGGTCCACTAATTTATGACTAGGGCTCACCAATGTAGAGGAGGCTGCACTGGGGGCACCAGACACAATAGATGACTCCAGCAGATTCACAAGTAAAGTATTGCCCTACCTGGAAGGACTGATTGGGACTTTGAATGGAGATGAACGGGTAAGTGTCACACTTTGGCTGCTTGCCAATAATATTTAGTATTCTAATAACATTTAATATTTTTAATATTTTACACTTTATTTTCCAAATAATGCAGAAAGTCAGTTTACATGTACAATTAATACATTTTCAAAGCAAATATTTTGCTCATTGGAATTAGTTAGCTTTACTGATGGCACATTCAAAAGAATCTAATTTAAATTAGATAGTAATTACAACAATGGTCACAGAACTCTGCATCTTATAATAACCCCCTTTATGCCCAAGCACTTAGTGAAAAACAAACCTCTTTGATGGTTATCAGCTAAATCAAATGCTTGTGAGGAAAGTTTTGTCTGATTTTAAGTAAAAGTGAATAGACTCTTGAAAATTATGGTAATGAAGTGCAAACAGAAATGCTGAGATGAGTTTACATTCAGAAGGTGCTGATGGATGAAGCTAAAAGTTTATCCAAGGTCTTCAGTTAGGCTGCGATATTTTGACCACCAGAGTCAAAGGAGGGACGGTGAATGAATGGTTCTTGTCTGACAATTGAAGTATTCACACAGTCTTACTGACCACTTAGTATGGCTAAAAGCAGAGGATAGTCTGAAGACAGTGGTCTGGAAGACTCCCAAGACCAAGGGCTATGAGATACTTGTCAGCTATTTCCTGTTGGTATGTATAGAATTTTGTAAGTTTATTACACAAATATTACTGGTTGTTTCTCGTCATTTTATTGTCTATTTTATTTTGCACAAAGACTAATTCATTCTGCAAAATTTCATCTGATGTGGCAAGTAATGCTAATAATTGCACATGTCACACCCTACTTGTCATAAGTTTTTGGTTCGATTGCATATTGTCTTTAAAATGGCTGCAACAGGCCATTGATTGACTTTATAATCTGTCTCCTAAATGGCTAAGTCATAATTGCTGATCTGTCACAGGTTGGGAACTTCCCAGATTGACACTGAAAGATGCTTAATGATCATTCATGATTGAAACACTCATCACATGGCTCTACCACTCCTTTCATGCTCATATCAAAATACATACCCTAATATCTTATTATCTAAGTGTCACATTGCAGCGTAACTTTGAAGTCAGAAGAATTTGCTGAGATAGGTACAGAGATATGTTCAATGGATATCAGGACAATTTGCTTATTAAATTCCATTACATCGCCTATACACAAACAAGATATTGAGCAGAGTCTCCTCATTATCAGTTCTCTGGGAAAATATCAACATTGAACAGTCTTCTACATATCAAGTGGCTTGTCAAAGAACAGTGGAAGAAAAATTTCAAATCAAAAATAATAAGTCCAGGAATTATTCAGGCAACAATAATAAAATTAATTAGTATAGGCACAGGGTTCCTTCAGTGCAATTACATGTCATAACATCTAAATGCTCATGTTTTGCTGGAAACAAGAAATGGAAAATTCAAACAAGAAAAAAAAACGTTTTTGATAAACTCCCCTCAGTATCAATGGAGCACCTTCATCATATATATTTCTCATATATTCTCATGACATCAAAATAAGCTATGAGAAAACAACAAAAATCATTTATAACAATTCAAATCAGGAAGGTATGAGTTTCCAGAGATACTACTTTGAAGAAGAACATACAAAAGAATTATTAAAACAAAGGATTCTCTACACTGGTATGTGGAGTCATTTTGTAGGTGGAAAATAATTTCAAAGTTTAAAGTAAGTTTATCACCAAAATACCTATATGTTACCATGTGATTCATTTTCTTGCATGCACTTATAGGACACAAATACCACAGAATAAACAAAGATGAAACAATATGCAAAAAAGACAAACTGTACAAATAAAAAAACACTGAGAATATAAATTGTATAAAGAACTTGAAAGTGAGTCTATAGGTCATAGAATCAGTTTGGAGTAATGCTCAGAATGTTGCTATGATCTGAAATTCGGTACCATGAGAAAAATTGTAGAAATTAACAGGATTGACCTGCTGTATCACGTAGCCATCTCCTATGCCATAATACTAGCTCTATCACTATGATGGATATTCACTTTCCAGAGTCCAAGAGGTTTAATGATAAACTCAGCTTTCTAGCACAGTGGCATGACCTTTCCAAATGCTTTGAGTTGTTGGTGATAAAACTAAACTTTTAACAAGTATTCTTAGATCAACTTTTTGTTCTGAACAAGAACCAGTTGCTAATGTAAATAGTAAGCAATAATCAGTCTGAAGTTGGATACACAGCTTTGCAAACAGCATTACAGAATACAGGCTGCTAGCCCATAGAACTAAGAGATCTGCTTTGCTAAGTGAAGGGACAAAGAAACCTCCTGTCTGCATCAGCCAAACATGAGATAATGGGATTATGTCACTTAACACTGTGATGGATATTCACTTTTCAGCCAGAAGGCCTTTTTCTTAATTGTTTGTTGCTCTCAGCTTTCTAAACACAGCTCTGCTTGTAAAATCAAAAACAGGTGGAAGTAAACTTCCAGCTAACAGTTTGCTTAACTTTTGTTTGTAAACAGGAGTCAGTCTTTAGTTCTTAAAATGTAAATGTAAGTGAAAACAGTAATCAGTCTGAAGTTAAAAACAAAATATAGTTCTTAAAGCAGATTAACAGATGATTTATCTGTAAAGGCAGTTGCTATGTCACTATTCCTGATTTATTACTGCTTGAGATGCAGTATAAGACAATGAGTTGTTAAATTTGGCTTATTTCAAACAGACAGGCTGATTCTCAAGTTCCTTAGTTCAAGGAAGCTTGCAGAACAGAAGAATGATATCATTCAGCATATCAATAACTGATGAGTTTATGGTTAGAAGTTTATATGTATTCAGAGATGTTGGCTTTACCTATTAATTGTGAACTATGAATATTGAGATAAGGTCTTTGTCTCTGAAAGATGCTTTGAGACTGTTTGTCCTAGAAGGGGATCTGAGGAAATATCATAGACATGTGAAGTCACCTAGGTGGGGAAAAAAAAGAGTATAAATGTCGAGAACATGTCAGGCTTATTAGGAATGGGGTTGAGAACATCAAGAAGAAATATGGAAGGAACACAGGGTGAACTAGAATCCATTCCTCCAGCTTCATTTTCTGTGACGGATAACTTGTTTGTCTGCATTGTGGCATATCTTTTAGCTTATAGTTCTTGTATCAGTGTTTTGAAAATCCTTTGTCCTTTGTGCTTCATGTTTAGGAAATATATTCTTCTAGTTCATTAGAATTGTGTCTATATTTGGAAGTTCTTTGTGATTTGTAAATATTTTGTAATTCAGCAATCTTTTATAGGTTAGAAATCCTCCTGCGCATAAAGTGTGTTAAGAGGTATTTGTCTAAATTTAAACATGTATCATTAAAGCTACTCTGCTAGCTGGAAGTATCCTCCTTGAGACCCACTTGAGACTTTATGCCAGCTTCCTGTGGCAAAAACAGGATTGCCTAATTGAACCTCTTCGGATGTCATTAGAGTGTAAATCACCACCCCTTAATATTTACCCTTTTGTTTTCATTTTACACCTGCAATGGATCCAGATTCTGCCCTTTTCTATCACACCTTTTATCTTCACTATGTTGTCCAGGGATTTAAAGGGATTCCTCAAATACACACATGGCCTAAATTAGTGTATTCAAAGGGGAAAATAAATATTTCAATGAGATAGGCAGATTATTTCTGATCACTCGGTTTAGTTTCCTTTTTTAAATGATGGCCACACATACAGAGGATATCCAGGAAAATCTGAGACTAGGAATTGGGTCAGGACTTTCTGAAAACTGAAGAAATTCAGTGGTCTCCCTTTATATTTATGTTTTTTTTAGCTTTCATGACTGTCACAAAATAAACCCATGATGGGTGCTGCCTTGGAAGTGAGCCTTAACAAAATGGCAATCTCCACAAGACACAGGAGCAGAGTTAGCCAATTCGGCCTATCGAACCTGCTCCACCATTCTATCATGGTTGATTAATTATCCCCCTCATCCCCAATACCCTGCCTTCTCCCCTTAACTTTTGAATCTCTTACTAATCAAGAACCTATTAACTTCCACTTTAAACACCCTCAATGACTTGGTTTCCACAGATTCTTTGCCATCAACAGGCTGTAAAAGGACATTCTTGAATTCTGAGGTTTTTCCCTTTGGTCCCAGACTCTCCCACAATGGGGAAATATCCTCTCCACATCCACCCTGTCTAGGCCTTTCAATATTCGATAGGTTTCAATGAGATCCTTGTTCTTTTACACTCCTATAAGCTTAGGCCCGCAATCATTAAATGTACACATTAAACCTTTCATTCCTTGAATCTTTCTCAGGAACCTCTTTTGAACCATCTCCAATGTCAGTACATCCTTTCTTAGATAAGGAGCCCAAAATTGCTCACACTACTCTACGTGCTGTCTGACCAATGCCTTATAAAACCTCAGCATTGCATCCTTGTCTTTGTATTCTAGACCTCTTGAAATGAATGTTAACATTGCATTGACTGAGAAACTATCTGCCAATTGATTTAATCAATTCCCTTTTTTAAAAAATCCCCAGTCCCTAGTTGCTAGGAAGAATACCAATCTGAAAACTAAGAGCACTAAGAGTGCAATTGTTGTGCAGAATATTTCCTTCTGCTGTCATTTTTTTTCAAGGTGATAGGTATCTAACACATTTGTAGAGGGATTGTGTAACTCTGCTGACAGAAAAGTTGTTGCAAAAATTGTAAAACATATCCAAGACAAAAAAAAATTCTAAGATATTCTGAATTTGCCTGAAGCCTTCCCAAGTTGGATTTATTGTAAAGGGAAATTCCTCCACTGCTTTCCTAAATCCTCGGAGGCCCATTATGCAGCCTGTAGCGCAGTCATTTAATACATCATTCATCCCACTTTAAGTGATGTTATGAGGAGATGTATGCTCTCATTATTGTGTAAGAAATCAGTCTATATAATGTGTGTTGATTAAATACCACTGAGATATAATCTGATGAATTGTTTGGATTGAGCTCTTGCCAGAAATGTATTGATTTGGTCGAATTTTCCAACAGAATACAAGATCTAACACTATAGAATGTCAAGTTCAGGGTCAGATTTATTGTTATTTAACTGTACACATGAACCGCCAAATGAAACAATGTTCCTCAAGACCAAGGTGCACAGCACAGTACATATAACTCAAAACACACATGTAATATTACCATACATAAATGAACATACATATAATACTGTGCATTTGCAACACAAGTTAAAAAGTAAACAGCATACCGCTACTGGCACTTCATACATGATGAGACCTGGGTGGTGACAGGGAGTTCAGTTGTCTCATGTCCTGGGGGATGAAGTTCTTTCCCATGCTAACGGTCACTGTCCTAGTGCTATGGTACCGCCTGCCTAATAAGACTATAAGACTAGAAGACATAGGATCGGAATTAGGCCATTCAGCCTATCAAGTCTGCTCTACCATTCCATCATGACTGATCCATTTCTCTCCTCAACCCCGCTCTCCTGCCGTCTCCCCATAGCCTTTCACACTAATCAAGACCCTATCAATCTCCACCTTAAGTACACCCAATGACCTGGGCTCCACAGCCAACTAAGGCAACAAATTCCACAGATTCATCACCCTCTGGCTAAAGAAAGTCCTCCTCCTCTCCATTCTAAATGGATGTCCCTCTATTTTGAGGCTGTGCTCTCTGGTCCTGGATTCCACCACCATAGGAAACATCTTCTCCGCATCTGCTCTATCTGGTAGTCTGGGACCCAAGTGAAAATGATAAATACCAATAACAACTAAAAAGGAAATGTAACTTAGAATACTGAATTCTAAGTTCAATTCAATAAAAAAAAATGGGAATAAGGAAAGAATTGTTTCTGGGAATTGCAGAGTAATAGAGTAAAATGAAGATTTCCTGTTAAAATCTCCACCCATCTAAACCTGAAGGAGTGGAGAGCAAAAGATCTTGCCCCAAGTTTTTCAACTTTGTCCCTTTGCTTTTATATGTAGAAGCAGAAATATGGTGATTTCTTGCTTTAATTCATATTTCATTTTCCTGGGTGATCATGAAGGACTGGTGACAAGTGTTTTAACTAGTTCCATTAATCCTGATTAGCAGAAAATAAATAACTGCCAAATTTAAGACAGAGAGTTTAGTATCTCAAGGATTACTTGTGTCTAGGTCTGAAATACAGTAGCAGATACCTTGTAATGGGGAAAAAAAAACAGAGTTAAATGTGATGTTGTTGATCCTGCACAAACCGATACTTTGTTCCTTTTAGTAACCACCAATGCAACAGGTGATGAATGTTTTGTTTCAGACAGATGGAACATTAATCGATTTTTATCAAAATCGACAGCCAAGTGTCTTGAAAATGGGAGAATGCTCTTGCAAGGATGGAACGTTGCCTGTTAAACTGACAATATGCACTGAATAATCAGATGAATTGCTGCAGCTCTATACTGCAAACCCAGTGATTATCCCATATTAGAAATACTTCTGCAGACACAAAATGATAGCCCCAAGAAAATTGTTGTTTTGTTTCAAGCCTTGGGCAGCATTTTTACAGTTTCCTGAGCACTCATCTGTTTTTTTATGAGGCCAAATTGCTAGCTCAACACTCAACCCAGCTTGGGGTGGGGGGAGAAGCTGGATTTGAACCCAGAACCATTTGCCTCAAAATCCATTGCTGATGCCACTACACCAACAGCCAGCTAATCTATAGATTAAGCATTATTTACCAACCTAAACTGGTAGCTGAAAGTGTACATAATCCACCTAATTGTATTACATTTATTAAAGAGGTCTCTACAGACCTGCATTCCCAAGATAGATAAAGACATGAAAAGTGTAGAGATCAGTAAACCTTTGACTTTACCTACAATCCTCCAAGAGGACCACAATCTTATCATAGTTTGGAGGCTTGTGTGCCTCAGTGAGCTGGAGAGCTTTGTTGTCTGGAGTCAGGGCTTTGTGCTTTGACTCTTGGTATGGACATCTGTGCCAACAGGTCAAAGAGTAGAAGCTGGACAAAAAGCGGTCCACCGGTCCTCCAGGTTCGGGGGTTCAGCTCAGGACTAACAACACTGTTTGGTCAGAAAAGCTATGATGGAAACAGCAATGAAAAATCATTCTACTGAATGGCCAAGGACAGACAAAGATGGAGGAACTTCATTGTTGCCCTAAACAGCAGAGGTGTAATGGGCAGTAAGCGAGTAAGTTTACCATAACAGATACACATTTTTATAAATTATTTTGGCTTCCACATTTGTCTTTCTTTACATACTTTGTATGAGTCCCCAATTGTTCCTCCAGAAAATCACTCTGAATTCTGACAATTCAAAGAGCTGCATCTGTAATTTATGGAAAGTTGTTTTGTTAATGGCCACAAGGACACAAAAGACAAAGCATTTTTATGTCAAACTGAAGTAAAAATCTGGAGGAAAGCAACACAGATGCTGGAAATCTTAAAGGAAAACCTGAAGATGCCAGCAGCAATCAGCAGGTGATGCAGCACCCATAACAAGAGAAACAGACAACATTTTTAGGTCAAAGAACCTACATTATGACTGGAAAGTGTGAAAAAATTGTTAGATTGCAGAGAAGAGAAGCTGTAAAGAAGAGAGGGAATATATGTGTAAGTGTTTGGAGCCACGTTGTCAAGGTAACGGTTACTTTAAAAACTGGCAGTTGGAACAAAGCGATGCAGGAACATTTTTGAAAGGTAAGCTAAAGCAGAAAGGTATAACCACATCAGTGAAGAAATATAAGCAATTTACCTGAAGTTGTTAAACTCCATATCAAGTCATACTATATGGAATGTGTGGGAGTAGACCAGAAAATTAAAGTGACACATGACCTGAAGTTCAAGATCATTCAAGCTTTTTGAATGGAAATGATCTACAAAGCAATCACCTAAACTGCATTTTATTCCCTTTTGTAGAGGAGACGGTATTGAATGAAATTCCTAAAGTGAAAGAAATGCAAATAGTTTGCTCCTCCGCCCAGAATGGATGTTTAGGTCCCTGGACGGTGCAAAGTAAATAGATTAAAGCTAAGGGTTGCATGTCCTATGGCTGCATGGGGAAGAACCTGAGGATGAGGGGTCAGTGAAGATGGAAGAGTAGACCAGGGAGTTGAGGAGGGTATAGTCCTTTTGGAGTTTTGAAAAAAGAGGGGAGTGGAAAATGTACTTAGTGGTGGAATCCTGTTGGCAGTGAGTGTCACAAATTAAGAACAATGATCTATGGAATGTGAAAACTGGTGGGGTGGAAGGCAAGAACAAGGTGTCATTGTTTTCACTGGTGCAGATGTAAAAGTAGAAGAGCAAGGAAATAGAAGAGACATGGTTGACAACCCTGTGGACTAGGTAGTGGGATAGGCTCACTTAAGAAAAAGGAAAATGTCATAAAATTACTGGCGGGTTGAAAGTCTCTTTATTAGAGCAGGTAAAATAGAGACAGAGAAACTAGTGGAACAGAATTCCATTCTCTTTCCATGCCAACAGAATTATCAACCACATCTCCTCTGACTTCCTGAATTTTGTTCCAAATGTCATTTTTTTTCAAAATGACATGAAACATGTATGTCTCCTCACTTCTTTCCAAATGTCTCCCATTTCTTTAACACAGTCTGTGAGTTGAAATATCAAGCATGCTTCTTGTTCCATAAATGCTGCCTGGTCTGCAATTATCCATTGGCTGACAGAATTGATTTCACAAATGGCCAAGTGCCTGGCAGAGTATTAAACATGAAAACAGAGCTGATAAATGATCTCATACTAATGCTGACCAGCGGAAATTTGAATGCAGGATCTCAAGCTGAAACATTGACCATCCCTTTCCATCGTACAGATGCTGCTAGACCCACTGAGTTCTTCTTGCAGTTTGCACATTCCAGTATCTGAGGTCTCTTTTGTCTCCTTGGAGATAATAATATTCATTTGAATACCTGGAGTACTTAACAAAGTTAATTCATTATTTGGTAAACATTTCATTTTCAGGAGCACAATACACATCACTGTTACACATCTTGCTCAGTGGTTTGTTAGCTGTGTTGCATGGTTACCCTTTTGACAGCAAAAGCACTGTTTATTAGCTTAATTTCAGAAGCCATAAACTGTACCTAACTGATTTGTACACAGCAAGTAGGATACTAATACAGAACTCCCTGGAAGGGATTCAGTAGTTATTGAAAAGGGATCTTTAAGAGCAATAAAATACAAACAGTTACAAACAGAAGTGTGCTATAATGGGCTTCCCTGAGAACACAAGAGATAGTGTGGAAGTTGCTGTAAGACAATATTAGCCGACATGCACATTTTGTTTGATGGATTTTCCCTCAGATTTAACATTGAAAAAAAAAGATGGAATGTTTTACTACATATGCAGTGTGTGCATATCATATAACTGCTGAGGCATCACAGCTACATTCCCTCCTACTCTGCTCAAGCAGCGTTAACAAAAGCTTGCATCCTTGCAGCCCAGTGCACTGAACCTTGTAATGACATGACAGTTGATAATTATGGAAAGTATGTGTATTTCTCACCTTTTTGGAATGTCAATAAAACACAGTGAATTAACTATAAACCTTTTCCTGCTTTTAAATTACTTACTGCAATTGCTGTTATAAACCATGTGGTTCATACTAACGGGGAGAATGAAATAACTAGAGAGAACAAACAAGTTGACTCCTTTGCTAAGGCAGCAACAGCAGATCATTACAGCCACGTAGCACTCCAGTGTGATCAGGCAGCCTATGCTTTCCAAGTTCTTTTGATGAACCAGTACAATTATAGCGTCATATTTCAGTGGCTGAACAAACTTTATGGACACGATGTGTAAAACTATAAATAGAAACATAGAAAATCTACAGCACAATACAGCCCCTTCGGCCCACAGAGTTGTGCCGAATATGTCCCTACCTTAGAATTTAAGAGGCTTACCTATAGGCCTCTATTTTACTAAGCTTCATGTACCTATCTAAATGTCTCTTAAAAGACCCTATTGTATCGGCCTCCACCACCACTGCTGGCAGCCCATTCCACGCACTCACCACTCTCTGAGTAAAAAACTTACCCCTGACATCTCCTCTGTACCTACTCCTCAGCACCTTAAACCTGTGTCCTCTTGTGGCAACCATTGCAGCCCTGGGAAAAAGCCTCTGACTACCCACACGATCAATGCCTCTCATCATCTTATACACCTCTGTCAGGTCACCTCTCATCCTCAGTCGCTCCAAGGAGAAAAGACTGAGTTCACTCAACCTATTCTCATAAGGCATGTGCCCCAATCCAGGGAACATCCTTGTAAATCTCCTCTGAACCCTTTCTATGGTTTCCACATCCTTCCTGTAGCGAGGCAACCAGAACTGAGCACAGTACTCCAAGTGGGGTCTGACCAGGGTCCTATATAGCTGCAACATTACGTCTTGGCTCCTAAATTCAATTCCACGATTAATGAAGGCCAATACACCATACACCTCCTTAACCACAGAGTCAACCTGCACACCTGCTTTGAGTGTCCTATGAACTCACATCCCAAGATCCCTCTGATCCTCCACACTGCCAAGAGTCTTACCATTAATACTATATTCTGCCATCATATTTGACTTACCAAAATGAACCACTTCACACTTATCTGGGTTGAACTCCATCTGCCGCTTCTCAGCCCATTTTTGCAATCTGTCAATGCCCCGCTGTAACCTCTGACAGCCCTCCACACTATCTACAATACCTCCAACCTTTGTGTCATCAGCCAACTTACTAACCCATCCCTTCACTTCCTCATCCAGGTCATTTATAAAAATCACGAAGAGTAAGGGTCCCAGAACAGATCCCTGAGGCAATCCACTGGTGACCTCCATGCAGAATATGACCCGTCTACAACCACTCTTTGCCTTCTGTGGGCAAGCCAGTTCTGGATCCACAAAGCGGATCTCATGCCTCCTTATTTTCTCAATAAGCTTTGCATGGGGTACCTTATCAAATGCCTTGCTGAAATCTATAGACACTACATCTACTACTCTTCCTTCATCAGTGTATTTAGTCACATCCTAAAAAATTCAATCAGGCTCGTAAGGCATGACCCGCCCTTGACAAAGCCATGCTGACTACTCCCAATCATATTATACCTCTCCAAATGTTCATAAATCCTGCCTCTCAGTATCTTCTCTGACAACTTACCAACCACTGAGGTAAGACTCACTGGTCTATAATTTCCTGGGCTATCTCTACTCCCTTTCTTGAATAAAGGAACAATATCCGCAACCCTCCAATTCGCTGGAACCTCTCCTGTCCCCAGTGATGATGCAAAGATCATCGCCAGAGGCTCAACAATCTCCTTCCTTGCCTCCCACAGTAGCCTAGGGTACATCTCATCCAGTCCCGGTGACTTATCCAACTTGGAGGAACTCAGCAGGTCGGGCAGCATCCGTGGAAACGGACAGTCTACATCTGCTGCCCGACCTGCTGAGATTCTCCAGCGTTTTGTGCATGTTACCTTGACCCCAGCATCTGCAGAATATTTTGTGTTTACGACTTATCCAACTTGATGCTTTCCAAAAACTCCAGCATATCCCCTTTCTTAATATCTACATGTTCAAGCTTTTCAGTCTGCTGCAAGTCATCACTATAATCACCAAGATCCTTTTCCATAGTGAATACTGAAGTTAAGTATTCATTAAGTACCTCTGCTATTTCCTCCTGTTCCATACATACTTTCCCACTGTCACACCTGATAGGTCCTATTCTTTCACGTCTTATTCTCTTGCTTTTCACATACTTGTAGAATGCCTTGGGGTTTTCTTAATCCTGCCCACCAAGGCCTTCTCATGGCCCCCTCTGGCTCTCCTAATTTCCTTCTTAAGTTCCTTCCTATTAGCCTTATAATCTTCTAGATCTAGATAGATAGATAGATATAGATAGATAGATATACTTTATTGATCCCGAGGGAAATTGGGTTTCGTTACAGCTGCACCAACCAAGAATAGAGCGTAAATATAGCAATACAAAAACCACAAACAATCAAAGAACAAAATGCAAACAATGCCAGATGGAAAATACGTCCAGGACCAGCCTATTGGCTCAGGGTGTCTGACCCTCCATGGGAGGAGCTGCAAACTTTGATGGCCACAGGCAGGAAGAACCTCCCGTGCCGCCCAGTGTGGTATCTCAGTGGAATATGGCCGAAGTCCAGCAGCAAAAAGTTCAATATCCGGTCTACAAACACGTTCCTCGATCGTAATATGACCCGGATTGCACCATCTGTTGTTAACCAGAACAGTAAGCACCCAACTCCTTTACGCTTACCGCTCTCAGTGCACCTCTGGTGAGCCTGAATGGTCTGGGAGCCGTCCGTGGAGAAGTTTTGATTGGGTATGTCCTCGTGCAGCCCCATTGCAGTGAAACACATAACACTGCACTTCCGAAATGTTCTCTGACGCCTGGCTAGCGCCGTGAACTCATCCATTTTGTACCCACTGAGCTCCTCTTCTCCATAAGTCTCTGTTGTCTCGACCCGGTCCTCTTTCCTCACCTTTGTGATCCCCCTCTGCATCCTCTGTGTGTTTTCCTCCAGATTTCAGCCGGGGTGTCCGCCGCTCTGCTCGCTAAACCGGCCGGCATAAGTGCAATCAGCTGGTCCCTGGAATACACAATGCGACCATGCTTCTGTCCTGCTAATGAGACGTGTCGGAATGTAACTATTTCCAGTGCTAAAAACCCAAATAAAACTCTCTCTACCAGCATGTTAGAGAGAGTGCAGCTTTGACGTGTTACTGTGAGAAAAAAAATACAAAAAATAACGTAAGTTAAAAAGTAAGAAGAAAAAAGTAAGAATACTGGTCGGAACAGCTATAACAGGCTGCATGCACTCCATCTCTAACATTACCTAGCTCTCTGAACCTTTTGTAAGCTTTTATTTTTCTTGACTAGATTTATTACAGCCTTTGTACACCACGGTTCCTGTACCCTACCTTAACTTCCCT
This sequence comes from Mobula hypostoma, assembly GCF_963921235.1. Classification (NCBI taxonomy): domain Eukaryota; kingdom Metazoa; phylum Chordata; class Chondrichthyes; order Myliobatiformes; family Myliobatidae; genus Mobula; species Mobula hypostoma. Next base: position 46,841,288 of record NC_086104.1, read on the forward strand.
GTCTCATTGGAACGTACCTGTGCAGAACTCCACACAAATATCCCCCAAATATTTGCTACATTTCTTCCATACTTTTCCCTGAGAACATCTGTTTTCAATGTAAGCCTCCAATTTCCTGCCTGATAGCCTCATAGCTCCCCTTACTCCAATTAAACTCTTTTCTAACTTGTCTGTTCCTGTCTCTCTCCAATGTTATTGTAAAGGAGATAGAACTATGATCACTATCTCCAAAATTCTCTCCCATTGGAAGATCTGACGCCTAACCAGGTTCATTTCCCAATACAAATCAAGTACAGCCTCTCCTCTTGTAGGCTTATCTACATACTGTGTCAAGAAACTTTCCTGAACACACCTGACAAACTCCACCCTATCTAAACCCCTTGTTCTAGGGAGATTCCAATCAATATTTGGGAAATTAAAATCTCCCATCACGACAACTCTGTTATTATTACACCTTCCCAGGATCTGTTCCCCTATCTGCTCCTCGGTATCCCTGTTACTATTGGGCGGCCTATAAAAAACACCCAGTAAAGTTATAGACCCCTCCTTGTTCCTAACCTCCACCCACAGAGACTCTGTAGACAATCCCTCCATGGCGTCCACCTTTTCTGCAGCCGTGACACCATCTTTGATCAACAGTGCCATGCCCCCACCTCTTTTGCCTCCCTCCTTGTCCTTTCTGAAACATCAAAAACCCGGCACTTGTAGTAACCATTCCTGTCCCTGAGCCATCCAAGTCTCTGTAATGGCCACCACATCATATCTCCAAGCACTAATCCACACTCTAAGCTCATCCACTTTGTTCACAACACTCCTTGCGTTAAAACAGACACATCTCAGACCTTCGGTCTGAGCGCGTCCCTTCTCTATCACCTGCCTATCCTCCCTCTCGTACTGTCTACAAGCTTGCTCTATTTGTGAGCCAACCTCCTCTTCCCCAGTCTCTTCAGTTCAGCTCCCACCCCCCAACAATTCTAGTTTAAACTCTTCCCAGTAGCCTTAACAAATCTCCCCACCAGGATATTGGTCCCCCTGGGATTCAGGTGCAACCTGTCCTTTTTGTACAGGTCATCACAATGATGATGGGTATAATTGAAAATGGAAGATTCTCGACCAGAGTAAGAAAAGTAGCAGCTAATGTATGATTTGCCAGTGACCTAATCCTGAAAGCACTGTTGGTATCTGCCTCTGCTGGGCCCTCCTCCTGGAATTCATTTGTGCACCTCCAAATGGATTTTAGACGGTTAACCTAAATGTGAGGGTCGTGATCGTGCATTTGTCACCTCCATGGATAAAAGCTGTGACTGTAGCTAAATTTTATTATGAGAATTTATTCCTAAATTTGGAATCCCTGAGAAAAAATTTGCAATAACGGCCCTCATTTTACAGGTAAAGTTATATAGAAAGTAACAAAAACCTTATAGTGTAAGCATCATTTTACTTGCCCTTACCACTGTCAACTTACAGAGCGGGGCCCTGAAAAACAGGTGAGTCAAATTGCCTGATGAGATCAAGCTAAAGGGGCCAAAGGTGCTTCCACTGGACCTCATCACGATGCGCAGTGTTCCAAACAGCATAACGGGCCTATTTCCGCATGAGGTAGTTTTGGGGCGTCTCATGCGCTCGCCAGTTGTCTCTCCCTTTTTAATTAAACAGATGGACATCTATATTATGAGTAAAAGCATGTTGCATTATTGTATCGCACTAACACATGCTCCTAAAGGTTCCCATCAACAGGCACTTGAAGTCCAGAAGATCGTGCTGGCTGTGGAGTGTCAGACAGGCGATTGGGTACTGGTGAGAGCCGACTAATGAGAGCTGCCTGGAGCCCCGCTGGGGAGATCCATGCCAAATGTTGCTGACCACATACTGGATACAGCTTTAAAGGTCCAAGGAAATCCAACATGCAGACACATCTTGCAGGTTAAGCCAACAGTGCCACCGGACCATGGAACGGGTGGCTAGAAGAACCTTGATGATCAGAATTGATGGACTGAACTCCTGATCTTTGCTATTTGCCACCTTAAGTAACCAATCTGCATTATGTGTTTCAGGTAATCTGACATCTATTTTCTGCATAAATACAAAGGTATCCCACAACACAAATACTCCTAACACTTTTCTTTGTTTTAGTTATGAATATGTGCTGCATACTAACTGGGCAGGTTGTTGGGTGTGCTCTGGAGAGTGACAATATTTTCAGAAGATGGTTGCCAATCTATTTATACCTCTGGATTGCAGCGAGCTTGATTCCATGTTTTAGCAGAGATGTAATGTTTCGACTTTATAAAGCACTGGTGAAGCCTCAGTTGGGGTATTGTGAGCAGTTTTGGGCCCTTATCTTTGAAAGGGTCTGCTGGAACTGGAGAGGATTCAATGACAGTTCACAAAAATGATTCCAGGATTGAATGGCTTGTGATATGAAGAGTGTTTGATAGCTCTGGGCCTGTATTCACCAGAATTCAGAAGAATGAGGGGTGATCTCATTGAAACCTATCGAATGGTGAAAGATCTTGATAGAGTGGATGTGGAGAAGATGTATCCTATGGTGGGACAGTCTAAAACCAGAGGATACAGCCTCAGAATAGAGGGGTGTCCTTTTAGAATAGAGATGAGGAGGAATTTCTTTAGCCAGAGAGAGGTGAATTTGTGGAATTCTTTCCCACAGGCAGCTGTGGAGACCAAGTCTTATGTATATTTAAGGCAGATTGATCAGGGCATGAAGGGATACTGGGAGAAGGCAGGAGACTGGAGCTGAGAGGAAAATTGGATCAGCCATGATGAAATGGCGGAGCAGACTCAACGGGCCAAATGGCCGAATTCTGCTCCTATATCTTATGGTCTAATGATTTTACATTGATATCAAAGTTAGAACTGTAAAGAGGGCATGTGACTGCACCGCTCATAGGAATGAGAGGGCTGGTATCAACCTACTTACAATGATCGCTTAACTCCCTTCCCATTCCGAAGCTACCAGATGAGGATAGGGGTGAAATACAGTATTTTTCTGTAACCACCAAGGGACAAGGCTAGACTTAGGGAATAGCAGATGTAATGCTAAAACTACTGGTGACCCTCTAAATCCCATGAACGATACTTTCTGGGTATGTGGCCAACAGATCTATCACTGCCTGCCAGTGACACTCCTAAAATGGAATCATGGCCTGAACCAAATACATGGAGGTGTTGTTGCTATCTTGTTTAGGTAGAACCATAAATGTACCACCTGCCCACACTCTCTCTATATCCCACTGCGTGGAGCCACCATCAAAGAAGCATTTGAGAAACTGAGCGTTCCTTGATAACGGCATCCCTGTTCCAGGAACCTGCCGGACTGGCTTGCAAAAGCATTAACACCACTGGAGAAACTGGACACCAACACAACCTTAGCACTATATGATATGAGCCAAGCCATCAATAGCATTACTGCTGAAGCAGTGCCAAGCCCCACTGTGGCCCCCAAAATCGACTAGCACTCAACTTTCTGTTCAGGTCATTATTAGCCAGGAGTGTTTCATGTGCAATATCAACAGCAAATCGCCCCTGACAAAACTGCCAGAGCTTCAGAGACTCTGTCCCATAGAAATTCAGTAAGATTTATGTTGCCCTCTACAGGACAAAGAGAAGGGAGTGTCGAATTTGCAGTAAGACAATGATAGCCTGGGGCAATTGTAGTCAAGTGAGACCACTGGAGATATCTCTATTTACTACAGACAAGATAGACTGTGGTGGTGAGTGCTCTAGCGAGATGAGTGAAGCCCCTGTAATGAAACTTTTCCAGAAAGATCTTCCTAAAACATAGCATCCCTTTACACAATCGAGGGTGTTGGAGACAGACGAGATAACAGGGGAAGTGAAACATACCCAGCAACTAATTTCAAATATCATCGGCTGTCTGCTTGAAGTTTCGATTGACTTTAACTACTCTGTTGTGAATGGCGATTGATCTTGTGAGTAAGGAATTCAAACATATACAATTTACAATGATTCATATCTATAACTGATAAGCCAATTCTTTATGAGAATAGCAACTTTCTGTTGAGACTTCAGAACAGTGTGAGTGACAGGGGCCCATGCTGTTCTCCCTGTGCACGAGTAAAATAAAAGGAATACTTGCGTCATAAGAATGTGTGCGTTTTGGGCCCAGTTATTCTAGTTATCTCATTTTATTACTCGCAATGACAGTTACTTTTACAATGGGATCAGGTATAGAAAGTTTGGCTTACTCTGCCATTCAATAAGATCATATCTGATCTTTTAACTCAATGCCATTTTCCTGCACTACCCTTTATTCCTTGATTCCCTTTAAATCTAAAAATAAGTACAATTCAGCAATGCATCCTCCAAAACACGTGGTGTTCACATTAACTGTCTATATATCACTAGTCTGCAAATAAAATTTTCATCAACTCGGACTTGAGTTCCTGAAAATGAATATTTGCTGACATTCCAGGAATGAAGGGGTTAACATATGAGGAGCGTTTGGCGGCTTTGGGCCTGTACTCACTGGAATTTAGAAGAATGCGGGGGGGTGGGGGGATCTCATTGAAACCTACCGAATGTTGAAAGGACTAGATAGGGTGGATGTAGACAGGATGTTTCCTATGGTGGGGGTATCCAGAACTAGAGGGCAAAATTGAGGGGTGACCTTTTATAACAGAGGTAAGGTAAAGAGGAATTTTTTTAGCCAGAGTGTAGTGAATCTGTGGAACGCTCAGTCACAGACTGTGGTGGAGGCCAAGTCCATAGGTATATTTAAGGAGGAAGTTGATAGTTTCCTGATTGGTCAGGACATCAAAGAATATGGTGAGAAGGCAGGTGTATCGGGTTGAATGGGACTGAGTGGGATGTGGGCTCAGCCATGATGGAATAGTAGAGCAGACTCGATGGGCTGAATGTCCTAAATCCATGCCTTGTGGTCTTAGGAAATAACTTGAAAATTTAGGTTTACAATGTGTTTGATTTGAAGCTTAGGACTATTTTAATGGTAAAGGGGCCCACCAACTGGAGAGTGTCGTAGTTAAGGGTCGAAACACTCGGTGAAGTTTGGGAACCACCTGATGACATCTGCTCCTGGCTGAAGGCTATGTTTACCTTATAAGGTAACTGGAGAATGCACCCTAAAAGGTTTATGTAACAAGTATAGTCTAGAAACAAATTATAAAAATATAAGCTACAGAATTATAAGATATTTCAAGTGGGAGAATATGTAAAGTAGGTGAAAAGGGTGATGTATGTTGATTTGTTTCTAATTACATTTTTACATTTTAGTGCAACTTTGGCACTGGGTGGATTGCACATACATTCCTAAACGTTGTGGATCCTTAAGACTGTTGTAGCCGGGGATGGTAATGGGGGCAACGTCCCACTACCTATTAAATGCTCCCAATGGTGTGTGTCTCAAATAGCCTCTGACAACCAAGTCCAGCCCTTGGCCTTCATGTGTGACTTATCTACTAAGCCCTGTGGAGCCATTTCTACTGACAGGAGAAGGGGCAAAGGCGGGTTACTGGCGCCTTAAAACCGGTCGCTTCAGGCAGGTGGGGCTCATCAGCCGTGGTTGGCAACTGGTTATAAGATGCCAGTAACCCGCCTTTGCCCCTTCTTCTGTCAGTAGAAATGGTTCTGCCAGGCTCATCTAGGAGAAGGAAAACTCTGATCTCAAACTCCACTACCTTGCAGCTATACCTACTCATGGGAAAGACTTCAGGAATAAACTCCAGGGGAAAAATTTGGAGCTAGAGTCTTAAGGCAGTCCAGCATTGAGTTCAATGCTGACTGGCAACTCCTGAGGTGCTGTTGGTACTAAACTGTATCGGTCTCTGCCATTCCTTTGGGTTCATGAATTCTGGGAGAGGGGGAGCTTGCTCTCCATTATGTGCTGCCCAGGCTTGCATTTTTAGACAGCTAGGACGCAACATCCATGGTCAACTCTGACAATGGAGGCCCTCACTGAAAGGTTGAGGAGTAGGAATAAGAATCAGGTTTAATATCACTGGCATATATCGTGAAATTTGTTGCTTCACAATAAGATGGTGATTTAAGTCTTGAGCAATTCTGGTTTAATGTTAGTCTGACAAATTGTGCTGCAAAGATACAGCTGATGCAAAGTATTTGTCATGCATTGAAGACCTGGGATTTAGCAACATACAGATCGACTCCCAACCATTCCCATTAGCCCTCGTCACCACCAGTATTCCCAATTAAAATGTTAAAATGGACCTTTAATAACTTTAGGGATTTTGATTAGTTGAGCGAGAATTACGTTCACTGAGAAAATCCTGATCATCCATTTGAGCTTCCTATCTGGATGCATAATTGCTTGGTATGTCAACTGCTTGAAACATGACCACAAGCAAATGCAGATAGATGTTGGCATAGCTCAGCACATCATGGAAACCAACCTCCCCCAAAGGACTCTGTCTATTCTTCTCCCTGCCTCATTAAAGCCATCAGCATAATCAAGGACCCCACCCACCCTTAACATTCTCTCTAATGCCCTCTTCCATTGAGCAGAAGATACAAAAGCCTGTAAACACTGTAATGATCCTGCAATAATGAGACTATTAAATGGCTCCCTAGTAGGACAAAATGGACCCTTGACCTCAGATTATTCCTCATTATTATCTTACACTTTGCTTACTTGCACTTCACTTTCTCTGTAGCTGTTACACTTATTCTGCATTATTTTAATATGTTGTCATTGGCCGAATCAAAGGTTGTGATAAATCAGCTTATAGCAGGGAGACTGAAAATCTGGTTGAGTGGTGACATAACAACCTCTCAATGTCAGCAATATTAAGGAGCAGATCATTGACTACAGGAGGAGGAAACTGGTGGTCCATGAGCCAGTCCTCATTGGGGGATCAGAAGTGGAGAGGGCCAGCAACTTTAAATTCCTTGGTATTATCATTTCAGCAGATTTTTCCCGGCTCCAGCACGTAAGTGTCATTGCAAAGGAAGCACAACAGCACATCTACTTTCTTAAAAGTTTGTGTAGATTTGGCATGACATCTAAAGTTTTGACAAACTTCTACAGATGTGTGGTGGAGAATATATTGACTGATTGCAACAGGACTTGGTATGGATACAACAATACCCTTGCATGGAAAAGCCTACAAAAAGTAATGGATATGGCCCAATCCATCAAGGATAAAGCCCTCCCTGCCACTGAGACCGTCTACATGGCGTGCTGCTTCATCCATTATCAATGACCCCCACCATCTAGGTCATGCTCTCTTCTTGCTCCTGTCATCAGGAAGGTACAGGAACCTTAGGATCCACACCAACATGTTCAGAGACAACCATTAGCCCTCATTCATTAGGCTCTTGAACCAGAGGGGATAACTTCACTCAACTTCTCTTGCCCTGTCACTGAACTATTCCCACAAACTCTGGACCCACTTTCAAGGATTCTTCATCTCATGGCATACTACTGGTTCAGTAATTTAACCATTATATTATCTTGCCTCGCTCATAAAACAAAACGATATCAGACCAGTATTTTGTTGCAAGGGCTGAAACTTAATGACTTGTTTACAAACTTTGACCACTCATGTAAGCTCATTAAACCTCTTCAGGTTCTGAACCTATGCTATTTGGATTTATTTCTAGCAATTACTTCAGTTTCAGTCTGCTTCATCATTATTGTCCTGTGTTAATGATAGACTTTCCATGGTAGAAGACCTTTATTTTAAACTTAATTTCACCCAAAGCTATGTCTACTTTATTTGATGGAAAGTTACCCAATTAAATAGAACAGTACAGCATAGGAATGAATCCTTTGGCCCACATTGTTGTGCTAAACCAATTACTGTAAATTATTAATCAAATGGCCAACTAAACTACTCTTGTCTGCCTGCACAATGTCCATATCCTTTCATTATCCTTCTAGTCATGTGTCTTAAAAATCCCTAATGTATCTGTCTCTACCAACAACCCAGGCACCCAACACTGGCTTTGTAAAAAACTTACTCTTTTCTTCCAAAACCTTTAGAATAACTTGCTGATAAAGGGTGTCAGCCTGAAATGGTGACTGTTTAGTCCTTTCCATGAATGCTGCCTGACCTACTGCATTCCTCCTGCATTTTGTACACCTTGCTCAGAATAACTTCCCCCAGAGTTTGCAGATAATTCTTTTCCTTTAGGAGGAACAAACATGAGTTCAGGAAGTGCCAGCCAGAATCAAATGGTACCAGCCACTCACAAATGCAACAAATATTGAAATCACATTTATAATGTAGGAGTACTGATTTTTCATGCACTTGGTCAAACAGCCACAGGTCATCTCCATTGAGATCCCATCACATATTTTTATGGCCATATCCAAATGGATTCCTCTGTTATGAAGCTGTAGGATAATCATTGAATCAGGCAGCTAACTAACGTGAAATTAAATGTTATAGTTCAAATGGAAGGGTGAATATCATAATCACAAAGAACATCTTTCCTCGCAGGACAAGAAGCTGTCAAACGAAAATTGAATTGAAAGGACCAGAAGAAGAAATAAAACGTTTTCAATGATCTTAACAATTCAGCATGTCAAATAATGTGTGAGTGTGGTTATAAACACAGTGATTGCTTTCATTCCCCAAGTTACCATTGTGTAAAAAGTTGATTCTACTTTATTTGATGAAAAGTTACTCTGTTAAAGAGAACAGAGAATACCGGTGACCAGAGGCACTCAGAGATCTGTTCCAGTGACCCCTACTCTTTGTGATTTTTATAAATGACCTGGATGAGGAAGTGGAGGGATGGGTTAGTAAATTTGCTGATGACACAAAGGTTGGGGGTGTTGTGGATAGTGTGGAGGGTTGTCAGAGGTTACAGCGGGACATTGATAGATGCAAAACTGGGCTGAGAAGTGTCAGATGGAGTTCAACCCAGATAAGTGTGAGGTGGTTCATTTTGGTAGGTCAAATATGATGGCAGACTATAGTATTAATGGTAAGACTCTTGGCAGTGTGGAGGATCAGAGGGATCTTGGGGTTGAGTCCATAGGACACTCAAAGCCGCTATGAAGGTTGACTCCGTGGTTCAGAAGGCATACAGTGCATTGGCCTTCATCAATTGTGGGATTGAGTTTAAGAGCCAAGAGGTAATGTTGGAGCTATACAGGACCCTGGTCAGACCCCACTTGGAGTACTGTGCTCAGTTCTGGTCACCTCACTATAGGAAGGACGTGGAAACCATAGAAAGGATGTAGAGGAGATTTACAAGGATGTTCCCTGGATTAGGGAGCATGCCTTATGAGAATAGGTCGAGTGAACTCGGCCTTTTCTCCTTGGAGCAACGGAGGATGAGAGGCGACCTGATAGAGGTGTTCAAGATAATGAGAGGCATTGATCGTGTGGTTAGTCGGAGGCTTTTCCCCAGGGCTGAAATGGCTAGAACGAGAGGGCATAGTTTTAAGGTGCTTGGAAGTAGGCACAGAGGAGATGTCAGGGGTAATTTTTTATTTAAAAACGCAGAGAGTGGTGAGTGTGTGGAATGGGCTGCCGGTGGCGGTGGTGGAGGTGGAATCAATAGGGTCGTGTAAGAGACTCCTGGATGGTTACGTGGAGCTTAGAAAAATAGAGGGCTATGGGGAAAGCCTAGATAGTTGTAAGGTAGGGACATTTTCGGCACAGCTTTGTGGGCCAAAGGGCCTGTATTGTGCTGTAGGTTTTCTTTGTTTCTATAGAACAATACAGTAACAAGTCCTTCAACCCACAAATGTTGTGCCAAACCAGTTAAATTATTAATCAAATGGCCAACTAAACTGATCTCTTCTGCCTACACAATGTCCATATCCTTTCATTTTCCTTCAGTTCATGTGTCTATCTAAACATCTCTTAAAAATCCCTAAGGTGTCTGCCTCTACCACCACCCCAGGCACCAAACACTTTCTGTAAAAAAACTTGCCCCTCACGCCTCCTTTGAAATTACCCCCCTCACCTTAAATGCATACTCTCTGATATTAGACATTTCAACCCTCGAGAAAAAATAGCCTACCTACTCTACTTATGCCTCTCATGATCTTATAACCTCTCTCGGACTTCGGTGCTGCACCTTGCCAAATGACAACAGAGTGCTGATCCACTGGTTTAATGCTGATATCTTGTTAAAAATTACCAGAGCTAAAGCCAATCCACAAAATGGTGTATTTAGCTAAATAATTTACTTTACCAAACCACATTATTAAACATATTCCATAGAATGTTAAATTGAACTGAGAATGAAGTGCATACATAAAGAATACACATTAAAAAAAATCTTAATTTACAAAACACAGATGCAAATCTTCCTTAATGTAATATAAAGTCTAAATATTATGTTATGGGCAATATTTCTACAATGGACACAGGGAACATGGTAATACCATAAGAAATAGGAGCAGAATTAGTCCATCTGACCCATCGAGTCTGCTCCGCCATTCAATCATGGCTGATCCTTTTTTTTTCTGCTCCTCAACCCTAGTTCCCAGCCTTCTCTCCATAACCTTTGAAGCTATATCCGATCAAGAACCCATCAATCTCTGCCTTAAATACACCCGACGGACCTGGCTTCCACAGCTGCATGTGGCAACAAATTCCACAAATTCACCACCTTTTGGCTGAAGAAATTTCTTCGCATCTCTGTTTTGAAAGGGCACCCTCTATCCTGAGGCTGCGCACTCTGGTCCTAGACTCTCCCACCAGGGGAAACATCCTTTCCACACCTACTCTGTCTAGGCCTTTCAGCATTCGAAAGCTTTCAATGAGATCCTCCCTCATCCTTCTGAATTCCAACGAGTACAGACCCAGAGCGATCAAACATTCCTTGTATGATAACCCTTTCATTACTGGAATCATCCTTGTGAACCTCCTCTGGATCCTCTCCAATGCCAGCACATCTTTTCCAAAATGAGGGGCCTAAAACTGTTCACAATACTCAAGGTGAGGCCTCACCAGGGCCTTACAAAGCCTCAGCATCACATCATTGCTCTTGTATTCTAGACCTCTTGAAATGAATGCTAACATGGCATTTGTCTTCCTTACCACCGACTCAATCTGCAAGTTAACCTTTAGGGTATTCTGCATAAGGACTATCAAGTCCCTTTGTATCTCAGATTTTTGGATTTTCTTCCCATTTAGAAAATAGTCGGCACATTTATTTCTACTACCAAAGTGCATGACCATGCATTTTCCAATATTGTATTTCATTTGCCACTTCCTTGCCCGTTCTCCTAATCTGTCTAAGTCCTTTGCATCCTACCTGTTTCCTCAACACTTCCTTCCCCTCCACCAATTTTCGTATCATCTGCAAACTTGGCAACAAAGCCATCTAGTCCATCATCTAAATCACTTATATAGAGTAAAAACAAGTGGTTCCAACCCTGACCCCTGCGGAACATAACAAGTCGCTGGCAGCCAACCAGAAAAGGATTCTTTTATTCCCTGCCATTTTTCCAGGTTAGTTCCTTATTAGGCATTTATGAGGCATCTTCATTTGCTTTATGGCTATATTGAAATGACAAAATATATTTTCAGCATACAAACAATAAAAGTATGCATTTTGGATGAGATTCATTCCCTCACATTTGGCTACAAGTTATAAATTGTAAAAGAAATAAGAAAATCAACAAAACAAAAAAAAAATCTGCCTAACATCAAGATGCATTCATGTTGCTAAGACACCTTATTGTACAATAATTGTGACAAATTTGCAAATTAAATTCTGTTGTAAATTTCAAGGAAGAAGCATATACTGAAAACATTAGTGCTGAATGTGCAAATAGGATATGCCAACTAATGTTGATAATTCCCACCGTTCAAGAGTGATAAAAATGATTAACTTACATTGCACAGCTGTATAACAATTTATATATTGAAAGAATAAATGATTTTTCATTGGAATTGTGTAAGCTATAATTTCCAATTTAGTTGTGACTGTAACACTGGAAAATACAACATTCACTGGAGAATTCAAATTGCAACCCTGAATAGTAATTTACTGCACTAATTTGTAGTTCAGCTGAATGAGCTAACAGTTGTAACAAGTTGTTATCATCATAGGACACATTACATTATAGAAAATATTGAAACCTTTTCTCCCCTCTACTGACTAACATGGCAATACTTAATATTTTTCTGGAAAACAAGCATAGAAATAAAAAAATGAACATCATTAGTGTACTAAAGAGACTGGAAGCTGGAAGGTTTTGTACAGTAAAAGATATTTGAGATCCCTGTATGGTAACAGCTGATTTCTAAATGCTTGTGTTGTATGTCTTTAGTTGAGGGTAATCAGCAGAACTTAACAAATCATATTTTCACAAAGCATAATGTTAAACATTAATGTAATAAAATATTTATAGAAGCAAATGATGAAAATCCCATTGCTATCAGCCTCTGATTAAATGGTTACTATGAATGGCAACACTTAAATGATTGCTTAATGAAATATCTTTTTACAAACTTTGAGATAATAAACTTAATAGACCTCATCTTAACTACATTAATTTTCATTCTTAAACAAGACCACTAGTACACACGGTACACTGCATGTAGTCTCATCAATGCATTATATAAATAGAGCATAGTCTCACTATTTCTGTAAGAAATTACATGTGTAATTAATGATAGTATTCCATTGGCTACCCTAAATAGTTTCTGTACATGCACACCATCCTTTTGTGAATTCTGTATGACATCTAAATGCCTTGCAATCTCAGTGCTTGGCAATCTCTTGCCTTTAGACAATATGCACTTATATGCTTTTTTTCTGAAAAATGGACAGATTCACACTTCCAACATCATACTCCTTTTGACAGATCTGAGCCCACTCTCTGAACCTATGTGCAGTATATTCCTTTACAGGCTGCTTATATCCTGTCAGCTACAATTTATTTTTAAAAATATTTATAGAAATTCTTATCATCTATCTCTACATTTCTGCCTAGCTTTAACATTCTATGTTTATTTTTAAATTCCACTCAATCTATTCTTTGTGCAATTCTACCCATCCATTGTACAATAATGTTGTTTGTATTCAAGTTTACTATTATCATTTTTACTGAGCCAAGAATGGCACTTCCTCCCCTTGGAATGCTTCTTTTTAGTTGAAATATATATTTTTTCCATGTACTCTGAAGTATCCCTCTAAATGTCTGTCTTACCATTTGACTGACTTCATAAAATTTGCTTCATGGATCAGTTAACCTCACAATAGTGGAAGTCTTGGTCTAGGACTAATATTTCAATCTGATTGTATGCCTTATAATTGTCCTATTTTAAATTACTGATCCTGGACTCAGACTTCTCGCTCAAAAAGTGAATTTACGTTCAGTCATATTACTATCTCCGCTGTTGGTTCCCCTTTACTACAAAGTCATGTATTCACCTTGTTTTCACTGCACCATATATATAAACCATATATGGTTTATCTTGTTGTCTGGTTAGCTCAGTAATGTGTTGTCTTAGACCATAAGACATAGGAGCAGAATTAGGCCATCTGGCCCATCGAGTCTGCTCCACCATTCAATCATGGCTGATTATTTTTTTCTATCTCCTCCTCAACCCCAGTTCCCGGCCTTCTCCCCATTACTTTAGATGCCATGTTCAATTAAGAACCAATCAATCCTTGCCTTAAGAATGCCCAATGACCTGGCCTCCACAGCTGCGTGTGGTAACAAATTCCACAAATTCAGCACCCTTTGGGTAAAGAAATTTCTGCGCATCTCTGTTTTGAAAGGGTGCCCTTCTATCCTGAGGCTGTGCCCTCTTGTCCTAGACACTCCCACCATGGAAACCATCCTTTCTACATCTACTGTGTCTAGGCCTTACAATATTCAAAAAGTTTCAATGAGATTCCCCCCCTCATCCTTCAGAATTCCAACAAGTACAGACCCAGAGCCATCAAACGTTCCTCGTAAGATAACCCTCTCCTTCCTGGAATCATCCTTGTGAACCCCCTCTGGACCCTCTCTAATGCCAGCACATCTTTTCTAAGAGGAGGAGCCCAAAACTGTTCACAATACTTGAGGTGATTCCTCACCAGTGCCTTATAAAACTTCAGCATCACATCCTCGCTCTTGAACGCTAACATGTCACTTGCCTTTCTCACCACTGACTCAAGCTGCAAATTAACCTTCAGGGACTCCCAAGTCACTCTGCATCTCAGATTTCTGGATTTTCTCCCAGTTTAGAAAATAGCCAGCACATTTATTTCTACTACCAAAGTGCATGACCATGCATTTTCCAACATTGTATTTCATTTGCCACTTTCTTGCCCATTCTCCTAATCTGATAAGTTCTTCTGCATCCTACCTGTTTCCTCCAAACTACCTGCCCCTCCACCAATCCTTGTATCATCTGCAAACTTGGCAACAAAGCCATCTATTCCATCATCTATATCATTTACATACAGCATAAAAAGAAGTGGTCCCAACACCAACCCTTGTGGAGCACCACTAGTCACTGGCAACCAATCTAGTCAGCTCCATCTTGGGTACTTGCCTACAAAGTACACAGGACACCTTTAGGAAGCGGTGTCTCAGAAAGGCAGCATCCATTATTAAGGACCTCCAGCATCCAAACCAAAAGCCGTGGACACAACCTCACTTTTTAAAAAAAAATACAGTATTTCATTTATGCACATTATTAAAAATCTATTCAATATATGTAATTGATTCACTTATTTATAATTTTTATTTTATTTATTATTTTTTTCTCTCTGCTAGATTATGTATTGCTTTGAAATGCCGCTGTTAAGTTAACAAATTTCACATCACATGCTGATGATAATAAACCTGATTCTGATTCCTTTTATACCCACTATCCAAAAAACCCTCCAAACTCGTTATATATCCTTCAACAATAAAAGAATTTCAGTCCATATTTAGATAAAATCCCCAACAATTATCATTGCACCTTTTGGCATGTTCCCATTATTTGCAAATCTTCTCCTTTCAAGTTCAAGTTTAAGTTCAGTTCATTGTCTTTCAGCCATACACACGTATAATGCCAAATGAAACAATGCTTCTCTAGACCAAAGTGCACAATATAATACATGCAACTCACACTCACAACAGATAAAGTAATATTAATGCAAATAAAGTAATAAATAACAAGGTGCCTTTGTGACACAAGTTAAAAAGTAAACAGTATAACGCTACTGGCGTTTATTACGTGATGGGATTTGAGTAGTGGCAAGGTGTTCAGCAGTCTCAGGACCAGGGGAATAAGCTGTTTGCCAACCAAACAGTTCTTGTACTAATGCTACTGTACCTCCTGCCTGATGGTCCCAAGACCATTGGTTCAGGGACCCAAGCGATCTTTTCAGGTAAAGCAGTAATTCAACGGTATTTCTTCCAATCCAATTCCATGTTCATAAAAATGGTTTCCTCTACCTTGGAGAAACCAAATACAGATTAGATGATTGCCTTGCAGAGCAAATACATTTGATCTGTAGAGATGGCCATGTATTTCCTGTTACCCGTCTTTAATTCATCATCCCACTCTTATTATGACCCGGCTATGGCTTCCAGCACTCATAATTAGGTACAGCACAAATCAAAGGAACAGAATGTTATCTTCTCTCTGGGCACTTTGACACATTCTCCAACTTTATTTAACTTTCTTTCTGAATCAGAATCAGATTTATTATCATAGGCATGTGTTGTGAAATTTGTTAACTTGGCAGTAGCAGTTCAAAACAATATATAATATAGAAGAAAAACAAATCAATCAACACTTACAGTATATGCATATTGAATAGATTAAAAAGTGCAAAAACAGAAATAATATATGTTTTAAAAAAAGAGGTAGTGTTCAGGGGTTCAATTTCAGAATTGGATGGCAGAGGGGAAGAAGCTGTTCCTGAATTGCTGAGTGCGTGCCTTCTACCTGATGGTAACAGTGAGAAAAGGGCATGCCCTGGGTGCTGGGGGTCCTTAATAATGGACCCTGTCATTCTGAGACACCACTCCTTGACGATGTCCTGGGTACTTTGTAGGCTAGTACCCAACATGCAGCCGACTAAATTTACAACCCTCGGCAGCTTCTTTCGGTCCTGTGCAGCAGCACCCCATTCCCCCCTCCCCCTCCCCCCTCCCCCCCTCCCATACCAGACAGTGATGCAGCCTGTCAGAATGCTCTCCACGGGTACAACTATAGAAGTTTTTGAGTGTATTTGTTGACATACCAAATCTCTTCAAGCTTCTAATGAAGTACAGTCTCTATCTTGTCTTCTTTATAGTTGCATCCATATGTTGGGACCAGGTTAGATCCTCAGATCTTGACACCCAGGAACTTGAAGCTGTTCACTCTCTCTACTTCTGATTCCTCTATGAGAATTGGTATGTGTTCCCAGAGACCAGAGTTCTTTGGGCACAGAGCTCAGAAAAAGCAACGCAATAGATACTTAACACCAAAATTCAGCGAGTTGTTTTGTTATGTCTTCCCTCTCGCTGTGAAATGGGGATATCACTTTTTCCCCTTATTAGGGAGAGCGAGAACCAGTGGTATGTCAAATTACAGGGTGAATGAGTAGTCTTTGGGGTTGTCAGGACACTGGAGCGGGAATCCAATTGTAGACCCAGTACTGTGCACAGTGATATTAATTGAGTAACAAATCCCGAGGTGCAAACAAGGTCAACGTCAAAGTTCAGGCAGAGATCAAAACATCCAGAGAAATCCAAAACCAGAATCAGGAAACAGGCAGAGTCAATATTCAGACAGACAGAGTACAGATACAAATTCTGGAAAGGCTCAGGAAAATTCATTGGTACAATCTAGCAACATCTGACACCAAACAAGTGAAAACACAGGGCTAAAATACACTGAGCAATAACCAGAGAGGCAGATGATAGGTGGAGCACAATGAGAAAGAAGTGGCAGCAAAACAGGTAATAATAAGAAACAGGTGAGAGGTGGAGTACTCAGTAATACAGGGGCTGGAGGAGAACAGGAGTAGGGACAGGAGCATATGGGGCATTAAAACAAACAAGAGCACATAGCAATACAAAACCACAGACTGACAGCTAGGGGGAAAACACACAAAAAGACCAAGTTCAACTGGAGGTACTGACAGGGGTACTGCAAGTCTATGTCTTTATTGATGCTTTGCTGCATGCATGAGTGCTTGGTGGGGGGTGCCGTTGCTTTTTTGCTGGTGGGGTGGGGGTCATTGCTTTTGCTGCTTTTTTGCTGTTGGGAGGGGAGAGTTGAGGGGGGCATTGGGGTTCTAACATTTAACTGTCATTCATTCCTTGGGGCACTCCTCTGTTGTTGTGGATGTTTGTGAAGAAAAAGAATTTAAAGATGTATATTGTATACATTTGTCTGACATTAAATGTGTCTATTGAAACCTATTATTCCTTCATCTTACCCTTCCTGAAGTCCATAATCAGCTCTTTTGTCTTACTGACGTTGAGTACAAGGTTGTTGCTATGATACCATTCCACTAGTTAGTATGTCTCACTCCTGTACACACTCTCGTCATCATCTGAGATTCTACCAACAATGGTTGTATCATCAGCAAATTTATAAATGGTATTTGAGTTATACCTAGCCACACAGTCATGGGTATGGAGAGAGTAGAGCAGTGGGCTAAGCACACACCGCTGAGGTGCACCAGTGTTGATTATCAGTGGGGAGGAGATATTATCACCAATCTGCACAGATTGTGGCCTTCTGGTTAGGAAGTTGAGGTTCCAATTACAGAGGGATGTACAGAGGCCCAGATTCTATAACTTCTCAATCAGAACTGTGGGAATGATGGTGTTAAATCCTGAGCTATAGTCGATGAACAGCATCCTGACATCGATGTTTGTATTGTCCAGGTGGTCTAGGGCCAAGTGAAGAGCCATTGAGTTTGCATCTGCCACTGACCTATTGTGGCAATAGGCAAGTTGCAGTGGGTCCAGGTCCTTGCTGAGGCAGGAGTTCAGTCTAGTCATGACCAGCCTCTCAAGGCATTTCATCACTGTAGAAGTGAGAACTACTGGGTCACAGTCATTAAGACAGGTCACTTTATTCTTCTTAGGCACTGGTATAACTGTTGCCTTTTTGTAGCAAATGGGAACTTCTCCCCTCAGCAGTGAGAGGTTGAAAATGTCCTTGAATACTCCAGCCAGTTGGTTGGCACTCCATTCGGGCTTTCTGTCTTGTGACAGCCTAACATTGGCCTCTGAGACAGAGATCACAGGGTCACCAGTTGCAGCAGGGATCTTCACAGCTGCAGTTATATTCTCCCTTTCAAAAGGGGCATAGAAGGCTTTGAGTTCATCTGGTAGTGAAGCATCACTGCCATTCATGCTATTGGGTTTCACTTTGTAGAAAGTAGTGTCCTGCAAACCCTGCCAAAGTTGTCATGCATCCGATGTCACCTCCAATCTCATTCAAAGTTGTCTCATTGCCCTTTAAATAGCCCTCCACAAGTCATATCTGGTTTTCTGGTGCAGACCTGGGTCGCCAGACTTGAATGCCACAGATCAAGCTTTCAGCAGATGATGTACCTCCTGGTTCATCCATGGCTTTTGGTTTGGGAATGTACAGCAAGTCTTTGTAGGCACACACTCATCCACGCAGGCTTTAATGAAGTCGGTAACAACTAGAGTATACTCATCCAGATTTGAAGATGAATCCCTGAATACGGTCCAGACCACTGATTCAATACCAGAATAGACCGTTTTTGCTGTAAACCATCCATTCATAATCTTGGCTGAGGATTCTTACTCCATTATTCAAGCCTTCCTTGCTCGGCCTTGCAATTAGCAACACAAAGCAGAAAAAAAGAAACACATCAAAGTACAAAGTAAACTTATTATCAAAGTAGATATGTTACCATATACTACTTTGGGATTAATTTTCTTGCAGACATTTATAGGAAAAAAGACAATAGAACTTTACACAGAACATAAAAACCTACAGCATATTACAGGCCCTTCAGCCCATAATGTTGTGCTGACCATGTAACCTACTCTAGAAACAGACTAGAGTTTCTCCACCACATTGACCTCTGCTTTTCTAAGCTCCATGTACCTATCTAAGAATCTCTTAGAAGAACCTATTGTATTGAAGAAAAATACATAAAACAAAGACCGACAAACAGTCAATGTCCAAAATAATACTGAGAACACGATATGTAAAAAGTTATTGAAAGTGTGCCTGCAGGATGTAGAATCAGTTCATAGTGGTAGAGAATAAAGTTATCTACGCTGGTTGAGGAGCCTGGTGGTTGTACAGTAATAACTGTTCCTGAACCTTGTGAAGAGGGATCTAGGGCTTCTGTACCTCCTTCCCAATGGTAGTAGCAAGAAGAGGACAGGGCCTGGATGATGGGTCTTTGATGATGGATGCTATTTACTTGTGGCAGTGCTCCATGTAAATGTACTCAGTTGTGGAGATGGCATTGCCTGTGGTGGACTATACTTGATCGTGACCAGTTAGGATACGCTCTGCAATGCATCTGTAGAAGTTTTCAAAGTTTTCGGTGACATGCTGAAGCTTTGCCAGCTTCTAAGAAATTAGAAGTGCCGTTTTGCCTCTTTTGTGATGACACTTATGTGTTGGTCGTTGGACACATCCTCTGATATGATAACATCAAGAGAATTAAAGCTACTCGCATTCTCCACCTCCATTCTCCAAATGAGGACTGGCTCATGGACCTGCAGTTTCTCCAGAATTAGAGATTGGGCCATCCTCTTTCTGACCTATTAGCACATGAGACAGGGTCTTCATACTTCCTTCGTCTAATCAAGTCCTCCCACCATCCATAAAATTTAAAATTACCTTCTTTCGTCTCTCTTTCCCAGTCCTGACAAATGTTAACACCTTTTGCATTTCCACAGATTGAACCTGAGCAGCATGACCTGTTTTTATTACAGATTATCAGTGCCTGCACTGCTAGTTCATCCTTTAACCTTTATCCGTCCATTCAGCCTGCTGTACTTGTGCTATCATTTTCATAGGGCTGAACAATTAGTTCCATTTCCACTCTTTCCCCATTATGCAGAACTTCTTGCAATATTTGTCCTATTTTCTTTTGAAGGTTACGCTTGAATCCACTCCTCCAGCTCTTTAGGTATTTCATTCCAGAAGACAACAACTAGTTGCACTGAAATAAATCTCTGTAAATTGCCCCCATTCTTTTCCTAATAACCATAAATCTGCTTCCTCTAATTAATGATCCTTCAGGCTCGGACAACAATTTCACTTTACCTACTCAGTCAAAATACCTTTGATTCTGCGTGCTTCAATAAATTTCCCCTCAGTACTTTCTGCTTAAAATGAGTAATATTAGTTTCTCTAATACATTCCAAAAAATCTCTTTTGCCGCCTCTCTAAGCTCCTAACATCCGTTGTAAAATATTTAGCCTAGAATTGAATATATTACTCCAGCTACACTTTAACAATTGATGTGTAAAAGTTTTGTATAATTTCCTTGCCTCTATAGCAGTGGGAGGATTGAAGTTCCAAAGTTGTTTCTTTTCCCCTTCTGGTTTTACCAGAGGCAGGATGTTATTTAAAATGTTATTAAGAAGCTATGCACTTAGAATTTAATTTATCTTCAATGTTCCAGGAGTTAAGAAATCTGTCAGCTAAAAAGAAATGAAATCTACTTTGCAGGAATAGTTTCAAAGCAAGTGGATCTGGAGTACATAACCTGCGTTCCAAAGCAACATTGGAACCTTGAACATGATCAGAGCACTCTACAATGGCCCTGCTTACCTTACTCGATCTGATTACACTGGAATCAGTAACCACCCTAAAAACAGTATTTTTTGATATTAGATCCTTTCTAAGATAAGGGGCACAACACTGCTCACAATACCCCAAGTGAGGCCTCACGGATGCTTGAAGAAGCCTCAACATTACATCCTTGCTTTGATATTCTAGTTCTCTTGAAATGAATGCTAACATCACATTTGCCTTCCTCAACACTGACTCAATCTGCAAGTTAACCTTCAGGGAATCCTCCATTTAGAAAATATTCAACCCTTTCATTTCTTCTACCAAAGTGCATGACCATATACTTCTTGACACTATATTCCATCTGCCACCCCTTTGCCCATTCTCCTAATCTAAGTCCTTCTGCCTCTACTTTTTCAAAACTACCCGCCCTACACCTATCTTCATATCATACGCAAACTTTTCAACAATCAATTCCATCATCCAAGTCATTGACATATAACGTAAAAAGAGGTGGTCCCAACACAGACCCCCATGGAACACCACTAGTCACCAGCAGCCAACCAGAAAATGTTCCTTTTATTCCCACTCTTTGCCGCCTGCCAATCAGCCTCTGCTTTATCCATACTAGTATCTTTCCTGTAATACCACGGGCTATTAACTTGTTAAGCAGCCTCATGTGTGGCACCTTGTCAAAGGCCTTCTGAAAATCCAAGTAGGCAACATCAATCAATTCTCCTTTGTCTATTCTGCCTGTTATTTCTTCAAATAATTCCAACAGATTTGTCAAGCAAGGTTTTCCCTTGAGGAAACCATGCTGACAACAGCCTGTTTTATCATGTGCCTCCAAGTACCCAGAAACCACATCCTTAACAATAGATTCTAATACCTTCCCAACCAGTGACGTCGAACTAACTGGCCTATAATTTCCTTTCTTCTGCCTCTCTCCCTTCTTGAAGAGTGGCGTGACATTTGCAATTTTCCAGTCTTCCGGAACCATTCCAGAATCCAGTGATTCTTCGAAATTATCATTAATGTCTCCACAATCTCTTCAGCCACCTCTTTCAGAACCCTGGGATGTACATCATATGGTCCAGGTGACTTATGCACCTTCAGACCTTTCATTTTCCCAAGAACCTTTTCCTCAGTAATTGCAACTTCATGCACTTCTGATCCCTGACACTCTGGAACTTACACCATACTGCCAGAGTCTTTCATGGTGAAGATGGATGCTAAATACTTGCCACACACATCAAAGTTGCTGGTGAACGCAGCAGGCCAGGCAGCATCTCTAGGAAGAGGTACAGTCGACGTTTCGGGCCGAGACCCTTCATCAGGACTAACTGAAGGAAGAGCTAGTAAGAGATTTGGAAGTGGGAGTGGGAGGGGGAGGGGGAGATCCAAAATGATAAGAGAAGACAGGAGGGGGAGGGATGGAGCCAAGAGCTGGACAGATGATTGGCAAAAGGGATATGAGAGGATCATGGGACAGGAGGCCCAGGGAGAAGGGGGGGGGGAAAACCCAGAGGATGGGCAAGGGGTATAGTGAGAGGGACAGAGGGAGAAAAAGGAGAGAGAGAGAAAGAATGTGTGTATATAAATAAATAACGGATGGGGTACAAGGGGGAGGTGGGGCATTAGTGGAAGTTAGAGAAGTCAATGTTCATGCCATCAGGTTGGAGGCTACCCAGACGGAATATAAGGTGTTGTTCCTCCAACCTGAGTGTGGCTTCATCTTTACAGTAGCCTACGCTCTGTCCACCAGAGAAAGCAGGAACTTCCAGTGGCCACACATTTTAATTCCACATCCCATTCCCATTCTGATATGTCTATCCACGGCCTCCTCTACTGTAAAGATGAAGCCACACTCAGGTTGGAGGAACAACACCTTATATTCCGTCTGGGTAGCCTCCAACCTGATAGCATGAACATTGACTTCTCTAACTTCCGCTAATGCCCCACATCCCCCTCGTACCCCATCCGTTATTTATTTATATACACACATTCTTTCTCTCTCTCTCTCTCCTTTTTCTCCCTCTGTCCCCCTGACTATACCCCTTGCCTATCCTCTGCGTTTTTTCCCCCCTCCCCCCTTTCCTTCTCCCTGGGCCTCCTGTCCCATGATCCTCTCATATCCCTTTTGCCAATCACTTGTTCAGCTCTTGGCTCCATCCCTCCCCCTCCTGTCTCCTCCTGTCATTCTGGATCTCCCCCTCCCCCTCCCCCTCCCACTTTCAAATCTCTTACTAGCTCTTCCTTCAGTTAGTCCTGATGAAGGGTCTCGGCCCGAAAGGTCAACTGTACCTCTTCCTAGAGATGCTGCCTGGCCTGCTGCGTTGACCAGCAACTTTGATGTGTGTTGCTTGAATTTCCAGCATCTGCAGAATTTCTCGTGTTTACGTTACTAAATACTTATTCAGTTTCCCTGTCCCTAATTACTACCTCTCCAACATTGTTTTCCAGTGGTCCAATATCCACTCTCGCCTCTTTTTCATACTTCATGTATCTGAAGAAATTTTTAGTATCCTCTTTAATATTATTGGCAAGCTTACTTTCATATCCTATCTTTTCCTTCTTAATGGCTTTTTAGTTGCCTTCTGTTGGTTTTTAAAAGCTTTCCTATCCTCTTACCTTCCCATTAATTATTACTCTATTATATGCCCTCTCTTTGGCTTTCATGTTACTTTTGACTTCTCTTGACACAGTTGTGTCATCTTGCCTTTAGAATACTTCTTCCTCTTTGGGATGTATATATCCTGTGCTTTTCAAATTGCTTCCAGAAATTCCAGCCATGTGACGGGTTTCAGCCCACAGCATTGACTGTACTTCTTTCCTTAGATGCTGCCTGGCCTGCTGAGTTCCTCCAGCATTTCGTGTGTGTTGAGAAAGAATTTCTTTAGTCAGAGAGTAATGAATCTGTGGAGTTCATTGCCACCGGTGGCTGTGAAGGCCAGATCATTGGATATATTTAAAGTGGAGATTGATAGGTTCTCGATTGGTCAGGGCATTAATGGTTATGGGGAGAAGTCAGGAGAATGGGCTTGAGAGGGTTAATAAAATAGCCATGATGGAATGGTGGAGCAGATTTGATGGGCTGAATGGCTTAATTTTGTTGCTGTCTTATGGTCTAAAATTCATTTTCCCAGTCTGAACATAGAACATAGAAGGTTACAGCACGTTACAGGCCCTTTGGCCCACAATATTGTGCCATCCATTGTGACAATGTTATGCCACTCTAGAATCTGCCTAGAATTTCCCTAGGGCATAGCCCTCTATTTTACAAAGCTCTATGTACCTGTCTAAGAGGCTCTTAAAAGACCCTTTTGTATCCACTTCCACCACTGTCGCCGGCAATGCATTACAGACACCCACCACTCTCTTTGTGAAAAACTTACCCCTGACATCCCCTTAGTGCCTATTTCCAAGCACTATAAAACTATGCCCCCTCACATTAGCCATTTCAGCCCTGGGGAAAAGCCTCTGGCTATCCACACGATATACACCTCTATCAGGTCACTTCTCATCCTTTGTCGCTCCAAAGAGAAAAGGCCAAGTTCAGTCAACCTAATCTCATAAGGTACACCCTCCAATCCAGGCAATATCCTTGTAAATCTCCTCTGCACTCTCTCTATAGTGTCCACTCTACAGCAGCAGCTTTGAGTGTCCTATCGACAAGCACCCCAAGAGCTCTCAGATTCTCCACACTGCCAAGTCCTACCATTTATATTATATTCTGTCTTCAAATTTGACCTATCAAACTGAAGCACTTCAGACTTATCTGGGTTGGAGTCCATCTGCCCCTTCTCATCCCAGTTCTGCATCCTATCAATGTCCCGCTGTAACCACTGACAACCCTCCACACGATCCTCAGCATCCCCAACCTCTCTGCCTGACTTCACTTTCTTTATTCCTTTTACATTTCCAACTTTTTTGTTATCTGTAGATCTACCTTCTATGAAATACTATATACCCCAGAGCAGATTAATTACTTATTTTCAAAAAGGTTTTGTTCCTACACCTGAAGAGTATTGTTGTCCACATCCCTCCAATACATAAGAAATCCTTCACTGTTACCTCCTGCTTTCTGTCCCATTCTCAATTTTTTTCCCTACGCTATCACTGTAATCCAACAGTTTTCAGTTTTGAGAAACATGTCCATCATGAGGCATTTTGTCAAATGTGTTTTCAAAGCTTATGTACACAACATACCTTTATTACTAACAGTCAAAACCCATCTACACTTAACAAACTTATTCTGGCAATCATTTATTAATCTGTATTTTTAAATGGGAAATTGTTTTTGTAACTTTAAACTCTAAAAGAAACCCCACTTACAACCTTAGCCTGACTGTTCTGTAGCCACTGGACAATCCACTTTCTCTTTTTGAAAATATGTTTTAACACTTGTAATTCTTCAGTGCTTTGGCATTCTCATACCTAAGGAGGACTAAGGATAAAAAAGCCATTTGGCCTGTAGTGTATGTGTGCAGTCTTCACTATGTCTACAGTTACGTTCACCTACAGCCTATAATGTGTCTACTACTACTTTCGAATAATGTCAATCTTTAAAATGCCTTCCATTTGTCTATTTCAATATAATTTTTCTGTAATTAATCTGATTGCAGAGCCACATCTGTCTCTAGAATAAAACGTCCCGTTTTGGTCACTAATTGGCCCTATCCTTCCATGATATGAAACTTTACTACTTACACATTTATAAGAGACTCTGGGGTTACAAGTTATGTTAAATACCATTTTCCCCATCATTTCCAACCCCATTTCTCCTTATTGTATTCAGTTAAACTCTCATCTGTACCGTGAGCCTTACATCGATTCTAAGTCTCCTTTTGCGCATTTAATCTCTAAATCTGCAATTGTCTGGGGAACTCTAGTATTCTTCCTTTGTGAGTATGAGTTTGATCTTACTTCAATCAGCTTCTTTTTAAAGATTCCTCACTCAATTTTTGTACTGTCACTCATTTGCTGCTTTCTCTTCCCTATCTCAAGTTTGCTGCATTTACCGTAGGAACCCTAAAGGAAATGAACTTCCAAGGCTTGTTTGAAGGAAATTATAATTACTTTCTTCTTTAACCACCGCTGGCAGATAAATTATCACAAATTACTATATGTACTTTCCATTGTGACAAACTATCATATATTTCGCTGAAGTACCGTCATTGTGACAGCTTAACACTAATATCTAAGAGCAAAGAAGGAGCTAATTTGCTTCAGTATTCACTACAGAAAAGGATCTTGGTGATTGTAGGGATGACTTACAACGGATTGAATAGCTTGAGCATATAGACATTAAGAAAGAGGATGTCCTGGAGCTTTTGGAAAGCATCAAGTTGGATATGTCTCCGGGTCCAGATGAGATGTACCCAGACTACTGTGGGAGGTGAGGGGGGAGATTTCTGAGCTTCTGGCAATGATCTTTGCATCATCAATAGGGACAGGAGAAGTTCTGGAGGATTGGAGGGTTGCAGATGTTGTTCTCTTATTCAAGAAAGGGAATAGAGATAGCCCAGGAAATTATAGACCAGTGACTCTTACTTCAGTGATTGGTAAGTTGATGGAGAAGATCCTGAGAGGCAGGAATTATGAACATTCGGAGAGGCATAATATGATTAGGAATAGTCAGCATGGCTTTGTCAAAGGCAGGTCGTGCTGTATGAGCCTGGTTGAATTTTCTTGAGGATGTGACTAAAGACATTGATGAAGGTAAAGCAGCAGATGTAGTGTATATGGATTTCAGCAAAGAATTTGATAAGGTACTCCATGCAAGGCTTCTTGAGAAAGTAAGGAGGCATGGGACCCAAGGGGACATTACTTTGTGGATCCAGATTTGGCTTGCCCACAGAAGGCAAAGAGTGGTAATAGATGAGTCATATTCTGCATGGAGGTCGGTCACCAGTGGAGTGCCTCAGGGATCTGTTCTGGGACCCCTTCTCTACATGATTTTTATAAATGACCTGGATGAGGAAGTGGAGGGATGGGTTAGTAAATTAGCCGATGACACAAAGGTTGAGGGTGTTGTGGATAGTGTGGAGGGCTGTCAGAGGTTACAGCAGGACATTGATAGGAAGCAAAACTGGGCTGAGAAGTGGCAGATGGAGTTCAACCCAGATAAGTGTGGGGTGGTTCATTTTGGTTGGTCAAAGATGATGGCAGAATATAGTATTCATGGTAAGACTCTTGGCAGCGTGGAGCATCAGAGGGATCTTGGGGTCCAAGTCCATAGGACACTCAAAGCTGCTGTGCAAGTTGACTCTGTGGCTAAGAAAGCATACAGTGCATTGGCCTTCATCAACCGTGGGATTGAGTTCAAGAGCCAAGAGGTAATGTTTCAGCTATAAAGGACCCTGGTCAGACCCCACTTGGAGCACTGTGCTCACTTCTGGACTACAGGAAGGACGTGGAAACTATAGAAAGGGTGCAGAAGAGATTTACAAGGATGTTGCCTGGATTGGGGAGCTTGCCTTATGAGAATAGGTTGAGTGAACTCAGCCTTTTCACCTTGGAGCAGCGGAGGATGAGAGGTGACCTGATAGAGGTGTATAAGATGATGAGAGGCATTGATTGTGTGGATAGTCAGAGGCTTTTTCCCAGGACTGAAATGGCTAACATGAGAAGGCACAGTTTTAACATGCTTGGAAGTAGGTAGAGGGAATGTCAGGGGTAAGTTTTGTTAAGGATCCGGCCTGAGCAATGGGTCGAAGGGCCTCTGCTGGTAGCTCTAGATCATGACAGTCTTTAATTTCTGTTTTCTTTCACCTGGCCATGTAGGTTCTGGCCCAGCCCCTTTCCCTTTTTGGACTTCCTCCAATTAGCTGCTTGTCTCCTCATTTGCACCCACCTGTTTCTAATTTTCACTCATTACCCTGTTGCCTTTGTGCTCCCCAATAATCCTGGTGAAACAGTATCCATTGGTGTGCACTTGAGTCCCACTGAAACCCAATAGACCATGACAGTTTTTTCTGCAGAGAGTGGTGAGTGCGTGGAATGGGCTGCCAGCAACGCTGGTGGATGCAGATACAATGGGGTCTTTTAAAAGGCTCCTGGATAGGTACATGGAGCTTAGAAAAACAGAGGGCTATGGGTAACCCTAGGTAATTTCTAAAGTAAATACATGTTCAGCACAGCATTGTGGGCTGAATGGCCTGTATTGTGCTGTACGTTTTCTGTGTTCTACATGTCTATATTTTTACAGTTGAAAGAAATAAACTGAGATCACAATGACTAATTGCTCTTCTCTCATTTGGTTCAGTACAGGATAAGCATAAACATTATGCTCTGAACTCATTAACATGGTGCCTGCTTCCACAGCACTAATTACATTGTTGTTGACTTTGATAGATTTTGATAAACCCTGATGTTGTGAATAACTACTGCCAGTGCTAGCTAACTTGTGCCTTCATGAATAACAGTACAGGCCTGAGGTTGCTTTCCCCTGCTTCTTCACCTAAACTAGAAGAAAAGGTGTATTCTGATTGCAACCAGTGGAGGCTTCTGAAAGTTTTGGGAGCTTGCTGGAAACTACAGGTCATCATGGATAATGAGTTGGCACCAGAATATTCATTTACTGCACTTGAGAACTTGTCAACAAGCTGCAGACAAAGAGAGTGATGGAAAGGTAGTCCTTCCACGGGGCATTAAGAATTCCTCTGAACATGTTGCCAAGACAGCAGTGGGAAAAGGTTGCAATGAAAACCGTTCATTCATTTATCCCACCAGCCTCTTACATATTTATTAGTACTCCAAGGCTCACTCTGATATTTCACATCTTCCACCCACTATCAATCATTCAGCAATGGGAAGCATGTCAACCAAGCAAAATACAAGAAAATCACTTAATAGCATTCACACTCCAATGAAGGAGCAAACAAGACATCACCGTGTTGCAACTTTGGATCAATGGAGTCTAGCATGAGTCTAACAACTTTTGCTCAGAGGACAGAAAGGTGGCTATAATTAGTGCAGCTTCCACTGAATCTGTGACCAGATTCATATATTTATTCTTAATATTCTTTCTCACATCAATTCCCCTCAGTCCAGAATCTCTTCTTATTTACAAACTGCAGGTGACACAATCTTTCTCCTGCACATTATCACTCCTGTATCATAATCCGACCCTTGAGCCATTCTTGTTTCAAATGGTCAAAAAATGGCAAATGTTTTCAGCTCTCAATTGCACAGTGCCAGTTCCACATAGCCCTAAATATGCGGCTCTTTCAAAAATGTATCTACTTCCTTCTTAACTTCATCCAATGATTTGGCCTCTGTACCTTCTGCAATAGAGCACTCCAGAGATTCATTGCCCTCTGAGCAAAGAAATTCCTGCACATCTCAGTTTTAAATGACTATCCTCCCTTTTCCTGTAACTTCTTCCAGTCATCTGAGACTCTCACACTGCTGTAAATATCTCAACATGTACCCTGTCGTGTCTACATCAGATGCTATTGGCATTATGTACCAGGGTACAGTGAAAGGTTTGTCTTGCATACTGTTCATACAGATCAAATCATTATATAGTGCATTGAGCAGAATGTGAATTACAGTGGATGTAAAACAATAACAATACAGAATAAAGTGTAAAAGCTACCAAGGAAGTGTAGAGCAGGTGAACAATAAAGTGGAAGATCTTAATAAAGTGTATTGTGAGGCCAAGAGTCCACCTTATCATACAAGAGGTCTGTTCAAGAGTCTAATAACAGTAGGATAGAAGTTTTCCTTGAGCCTGGTGATATGTGCTTTCAGGTTTTTGTATCTCCTGCCCAGTGGGACAGGGGAGAAGAGAGAATGTCCAGGTGGCTGGGTATTTTGATTATCCTGGATGCTTTACTAAGGCATAAAGACGTACTGCGTAAACAGAGTCTATAAGAGGGGAGCAACACACATCAAAGTTGCTGGTGAAGGCAGCAGGCCAGGCAGCATCTCTAGGAAGAGGTACGGTTGACGTTTCAGGCCGAGACCCTTCATCAGGACTGATACTTGCAGCCTTCTCTAATGCTGGGCTTCTCACTCCACAGAGCTTAGTTCAGTGAGGAAGGATATACATTAGGTGAAGCATTGAGAGAAAGGGAAGGAAAATGAGTAGTCCTGCTGTCAACTCCCTGAAGAGCAGAACCAGAGAATCTTTATTTTTGAGAAGGATTTTGATTGGGCTTTCTGGCACACAAAAAATACTTGAAAAGTGGTGAACCTGAAAGCATGGATGAAACATGAAGTCAAGGCTTTAGCCAGACAGGACTGTACAGAATTTGGAGCCCATGCATATGTGACCAGTTCCATTGCAATATCTCCAGACGTAATAACCGATTATCAACCCCTCTGTTTCCACAAGTACATGATTATTACCACAGGAATCGCAGTGGAATCTAACGAGTTTGTCATGCAAGTTCATTATAGCTACATGAGGTAGTGTTCACTGGAGTTGCGGTCATTGCAACACACAAGCAACTTTGTTTACCTTTCAGTGCACTTTTTACTATGAGCTGCCCCACCTCAATCCAATTGATTGCAGAATTTATCAATAAACACTCTGTATTTAATTGCTATAATAAAGGTGATCTTTTATTAGTATTTATTATTAATTCCAGCTTCACTATTCACAGCAAGAGATGTTAATTAAAATGAGTGTACATGCATATTCCCATGGCAACCAATTCACATCAAACTAATTAAAGATTGTGCGTGACTGATGAACAGACTTACGTCTGGCAATATTTTGCATCAGACACTATAGTGCTGATATTATAAACATTGAGGAGAGCTTTAACTGAAAAATTTCTGGACCTCCAGCACTTCTCATACAATGTAATAACTGCACTATCCAATTCAATTACTGAGTCGGTCCACTTATTAAAGGTTCAGAATACATCCCCAAAATGTGCTGGGCTAAAATGAATAATCCATACATAAAATGGATGTAGGAATTTTGATTAAAGATTAACCTGTGCCCATTCATAGACAGTATATTGATGTTGTGCTGGCTTCTCATGAGAATGATTGCCACAGACAACCAGAAAAATTTCAATATTCATTTGTTGCTCCCATCAGTGAAGGTAACCTGTGTTGCATAAAGTTACCCTGCAACTTTCAAAGAGACATGATCATCCAGACATGATCTGGACGATGGCGTGGTTAACTGGATCAGCAAATTTGCGGATGACACCAAGATTGGAGTCAGGCTATTGAGGCTTGCAGTGGGATCTGCATTAACTGGAAAATGGCAGGTGGAATTTAATGTAGACAAGTGCAAGGTTTTGCACTCCAGTAGGACCAACCTGGGTAGGTCTTACACAGTGGACAGTAGGGCACTGAGGAGTGTGGTAGAACAATGGGATGTGGGAATACATGTACAGAGCTCATTGAAAGTGGTGTCACAGATAGATAAGGTTGTGAAGAAAGCTTTAGGCATATTGGCCTTCATAAATCAAAGAATTGAGTACAGAAGATGGGATGTTATGTTGAAGTTGTACAAGACATTGGTGCAGCCTAATTTGGAGTATTGTGTGCAGTTTTGGTCACCTACGTACAGGAAAGATGTAAACAGTTGAAAGAGTGCAGAGTTCATTTACAAGGATGTTGCTGGGTCTGGAGGACCTGAGTTATAAGGAAAGATTGAATAGTTTAGGACTGTATTCTTTATAATGTAGAAGATTGAGAGGAGATTTGTTAGAGGTATACAAAATATGAGGGGTATAGATAGAGTAAATGCAAGCAGGCTTTTTCCACTGACGTTGGGTGGAACTACAACTAGAGGTCATGGGTTAAGGGTGAAAGGCAAAAAGTTTGAGGAGAACATGAGGGGAAACTTCTTCCGTCTGAGGGTCATGAGTGTTTAGAATGAATTGCCAGCACAAGTGATGCATGCGAGCTCAATTTCCATGTTTAAGAGAAGTTTGGATAGGTACATGGATAGTAGGGATATGGAGTAATATGATCGCGGTGCAGGTCAATGGGAGTAGGCAGTTTAACTAGTTTCAGCATGGACTAGATAGACCAAAAGGCCTATTTCTGTGATGTACTTCTCTGACTCCAAGACATACACTTGTGACTGG
Source organism: Mobula hypostoma (assembly GCF_963921235.1). NCBI lineage: Eukaryota > Metazoa > Chordata > Chondrichthyes > Myliobatiformes > Myliobatidae > Mobula > Mobula hypostoma. The sequence continues at coordinate 46,873,005 of NC_086104.1, forward strand.
AGTTTGAAAGAAATGAATCAAACCCAGACCATGGTGAGGAATTGCACAACACAAACAAGGGGAGGCTCTGAGATTTTTAAGCGTGCACTCGGGGCATGTTGTAGGAGGTGGAAAGAAGGCCAGCTGCCTTGTATCTATACTGATGAGAGTGGAGAAGCAAAACATAAAAGGCAGTGGAAGCTGCTGAGGACCAGATTTTAAATGATTCCACATGTTCCCTGCATCAGTAAATTTGGCTTCAATTGCTATATAATTTGAAAATCACACTGACAGCTGGAAGAAATCACCTTTCCTGTGAACAGTTAATGATCTCATTGAGGGCCACAGGTTGGATCTCTCCCTGCTCGCTGCCATCTATTCAGCCTCATGAAGTTCAGAGGAAACTCTGGCTGGCACTCTGAGGCCCAAGCTGACAATACTGGCATCAGTCAGAATCAGAATTATATTTATTACCACTGAATGAAATGACATGAAATTTGGTGTTTTGTGGCAGCACTATAGCACAAATACATAAAATTGGTATAAATTACAGAAAAAAAGTGCAATAAAAGGAATATCAACGTCGTGTTCTTGGGTTCATAAATACAGTGGCAGAGGGGAAGAAGCTGTTGCCTAATCACTGGGTCTTCAGGCTCCTACACCTCCTTCCCGATGGCAGCGATGAGGAAAGGATGTGTCCCAGATGGTGAAGGTTCTTAGTGATGGTTGCCAGCTTTTTGAGGACTACCACTTGAAGGTGTCCTCAATGGGTGTGGAGGGCTGTGTCCATGATGGAGTCAGTGTCTATAACCTCCTTTCAACCTGTGTACTGGAGCCTCCACACTAGCTCTGGTGCCACCAGCTGGCCATACAAGTGGAACTGAGGCTAAAGGACAGCCATATCTTATTGAATTGCATTTGATCTTCTAAATATTTATTGTGGAAATATCCTTGAAAGACAATGTTTAATTACTACAGCTTTTCTAATAGTGGTGTACTGTTTGCGTAACATGAATGTCATCAGGATTTATGGTCTTTGGCTTTTCCTGTTGTCGATATTTAGGGATAATATACTGGATGAAAATTGTGTCGTCTAAGCTAGGTATAATGCTGCTGTGATTTAGTGCCACAAACGGTAATCAATGTATTTTTTTATTTTGAAAGGACTCTGCTTGATACTTGCGGTCATTTGTTGTGTTTTTATCAGCCAGTTTGATTGCTTATTGAATCACGTTATTCATTTTCAGTGCCTCAACAATTCATGAATCTGAATTCGCTGGGGGTAATTGGACTCTGCCTAAATAGATCCTATGGGAGTGTCACTTATAATTTTTACTCTATTTGATGGCTCCCGAGGAGTTTTGGCAGTAAAGAGAAGGCATGCATTAAAGATAGGCCAGAGTACCTAAAATGAATGCTTCCTAATAAGCTTTATTCACATCTTGCTCTGCAAAAGAGATCGTCCTAGACCATTTGAAGAGAATGTGTTCCAACTAATTCTAGATGAGGACTCTGGTGATCACTTATGTAATTTGACTCTGCAAATGTTGATTGCCTTCTTAGCATTTCATGGAATCCAAGGTTAAGTGTACTCAGTGCAGTGGTGTATTAACGTTGATTAAACCCATGCAAAAATCTACTGCTGGCACCTTCATCTGTATAATTTCCTTTTTGTCCATTATCTTGCTAGATGACCTTTAGTGGGAGCTGACTGACAAAGAGTTTAATTTTAACATTTTCATTCTCAACTTCAAGTTCCTTCATAGTTCAGAATCAGAATCAGGTTTAACATCACCGGCATAGGTTGTGAAATTTGTTAACTTAGTGGCAGCAGTACAATGCAATACATGATAACCTTCAAGCTTCGATGTCTCCTTCCTGCCGAAACAATGACAAGAGGGCATGTCCTGAGTGATGGGGGTCCTTAATAATGGATGCTGCCTTTTTGAGGCGCTGCTCCTTGATGATGTCTTGGATACTATGGAGGTTAGTACCAAAGATGGATCTGACTAATTTCTCAATTTTCTGTAGCTTCTTTTGACCTTGTGTAGTAGCACCCCACCCCCCCCCAATACCAGACAGTGATGCAGCCTGTCAGAATGCTCTCCTCAGTACATCTGTTGAAGTTTTCGAGTGTTTCAGTTAACAAACCGAGTTTCTCAAACTCCTAATGAAATATAGCCGCTACTCAGTATATCACAACTAGGTTAGATCCTCAGAGATCTTGACATCCAAGAACTTGAAATTGCTCACTCTCTCCACTTCTGAACCCTCTATGAGGATTTGTTCGTGTTTCTCATCTTACCCTTCCTGAGGCCCACAGTCAGCTCTTTCTTCTTACTGTCATTGGCTGCAAGGTTGTTGCTGCGACACCACTCAACCAGCTGGTGTGTCTTGTTCCTGTATGCCCTCTCATCTTCATCTATGATTGTACCAACAATGACTGTATCACCAGCAAATTTATAGATGGCATTTGAGCTAAGCATAGCCACACAGTCATGGGTATAGAGAGAGCAGGGCAGTGGGCTAAGCACACACCCCTGAGGTGCACCAGTATTGAACATTAGTGAGGAGGAGATATTATTACCAATCTGCACAGATTGTGGTCTTCCAGTTAGGAAGGCACCTAACCTAGTTTCACCTCTCCGTTTCTCTCCAACATCTCAAAGCCTATAAATATTCTAGGCAATCTGTGCTCTTTTACTTCTAGCCTCTCGGCATCGATTGGCAGTCCACCTTCAGCTTCAAAGTCCATAAGATAAGGATTTGCTCTTCTATAGCAATCTCTTTCTCCTTCAAAATGCTCCATGAAGCCTATAAATGACAACAACCCATTGATTATCTGCTTGATATATATTTTATGGAGTTCTACATTACATTTTGTTTCATTACTGTTTTCTGAAGAACACTGAGACTTTTACAGTAATAAAAGCACTGTAAAAATACATAAACACAATATATTCTGCAGATGCTGTAGATCCACAGAAACACACACAAAATGCTAGAGAAACTTAGCAGGTTCCTCAGCATCTATGGAGAAAAATAAACAGTTTATCTTAGACTGAGACCATTCATTAGGGCTGGAAAGGAAGGGGAAAGAAGGCAGAAGAAGAAGGTGGGGAAGAGGGAGTACATGCCTGAAGGAGATAGATGAAGCCAGGTGGGTGGGGGAGGGAGGATGAAGTGAGAAGCTGGGAGATAATAGGTGGAAAAGGTAAAGGGCTAGAGAAGAAGGAATCTGACAGGAGAGTGGACCGTAGGAGAAAAGGAAAGTGGAGGTGATAGGCAGGTGAGGAGAGGAGAAGAGGTAAGAGGGGGCCAAAGGGAGGAATTGAATAGGTTAGGGGAAGGGAGAAATTTACCGGAAGCTGGAGAAATTGATGTTCATGCCATCCATTTGGGGACTACGCAGATGGAATACGAGATGTTGCTCCTCCAAACTGAGAGTGGCTTCATCGTGGCAGTCGAGGAGGCCATGCACCCACATGTCAGAATGGGAATGGGGATTAGAATTAAAACGGTTGGCCACTGGAACATCCTGCTTTTTGTGAATGGAGCAAAGGTGCATGAGAGGGCATCTCATTGAATGTTGAAAGGACTAGATTGGGTGGATGTGGAGAGGATGTTTCCTATGCTGGGGTATCCAGAACTAGAGGGGACTAGAGAGCACAACCTCAAAATTGAGAGGTGACCCTTTAGAACGGAGGTAAAGCAGATTTTTTTTAGCCAGAGAGTAGTAAATCTGTGGAATGCTCTGCCACAGACTGTGGTGGAGGCCAAGTCCATGGGTATATTTAAGGCAGAAGTTGATAGTTTCCTGATTGACCGGGGCATCAAAGGATATGGCGAGAAAGCTGGTGTATGGGGTTGAGTGGGATCCGGGATCAACCTTGATGGAATGGCGGAGCAGACTTGATGGGCTGAATGGTCTTCTGATCTTATCATCAAAGCGGTCCCCCAATCTACATTAGGTCTCACCAATGTAGAGGAGGTTTCATTGAGAGCAGTGGATGTAGTAGATGACCCAGGTGAAGTGTTGCCCACCTGGAAGGACAGTTTGGGGCCCTGAATGGCGTAAGGGAGGATGTGAAAGGGCAGGTGTAGCACTTCTGGTTGCAGGGATGAGTGCTGGGAGAGAGATTACTGGGTTGGGATGAATAGACAAGGGAATCTCATCACTGAACGTGGTGAGTGGTGGGGTGGTAGGGTCCCACTGGAGATTACAGACTTCTATGACTATAGTGACTATACCTCTTCCCACCCCGTCTCCTATAAAACTTACATTCCCTTTTCTCAGTTCCTTCGCCTCCGCCACATTGGTTCCCAGGATGAGGCATTCCCTTCCGTGATAGCAGAGATATCCTCCCTCTTCAAAGAACAGAGTTTCCCTTCCTCCATCACTGTTGCTGCCCTCACCCGCATCTCCTCCATTTCCTGAACAGCAACCATCAGTCCATCTTCCCAATGCTTTAACATAGAGTTCCTCTTTCCCTCACCTTCCCCCCATGAAACTCTACATCCAGCACATCACTCTCTGCAACTCCACCATCTCCCTCTCACCCCCAAACATACCTTTATCTCTCCTCCATTCTCTGCTTTCCACAGGTATTGGTCCCCCTGTGATTCCTTAATCCACTCATCCCTCCCCACATATCTCCCTCCTGGCACTTACCCATGCAAGCGGAAGAAATGCTACACCTGCCTATTCAGCTCCATTCAGGGCCCAAAACAGTCCTTCCAGGTAAGGCAATACCTCAGCTGTAAATCTGTTGGGGTTGTCTATTGTATCCAGTCCGGTGTTCCTGGTGTGTCCTCCTCTACATTGGGAGATCCTATATAGATTGGGGGACCACTTTGTCAAGCATCTTTGCTACATCTGCAAAAAGCAAATTATCTCAGTGGCCAACCATTTTAATTCCAATTTCCATTCCCATTCTGACATGTCCGTGGGTTCCTTTTCTGCAATGATGAGGCCACTCTCAGGTTGGAGGAGAAACACTTCATATTCCTTCTGGGTAACCTTCAACCTGACAGCATGCACGTTAATTTCTCCAACATCACTCCCCCTTCTCTTACTTTCCATTCCATATTCCTTGTTACTCATTGTCTTCACCTGCCTATCACCTCTCTTTGGAGTACCTCCTCCTTCCCTTTCTCCCATTGTCCACTCTCCCCTCCTATCAGATTCTTTTTTCTTCATCCCTTTACCTTTTTCGCCTGTCACCTCCCAGGTTCTTACTTCATCATCCCCCCACCTACCAGACTTCACATACTACCTTCTAGCTAAACATGAGAAAATCTGCAGAATCCGGAAATCCAAAGCAAATCCAAACCCAGTCAGACTCTTTCCCCCTTCCATTCCAGTCCTAATGAAGGGTCTCAGCCTGAAACGTGGACTGTTTATTTATTTCCATATATACTGCCTGACCTCCAGCATTGTGTGCATTATAATAAAATTACAAGTGTATTTGATCACTGAGACATCTTTGACAAAAATGAATCATAATTTCCTCAGATCTGTCATTTGCTTCCGTAGCCTTACATGAAACTCTGTCCTATAGTTACAAACAGATTAAACAGAAACTTTACTCTTGAGAATCATGAGAAGCTGAAGAAGATATAGCCCTACAGTGTTCAGTTGATTGGTCTCCAGGAAACTCTGCTTGAGGAAACAGCTAAATCATTCAATCAATCACCCTGGGGATCGGTCTTTAATCACCATACTAATTGTGTCCCTTTCTACAGATTCAGTCAAATACAAATTTAAACTGCAAAAGCCTCGGAATTTGTTTGGCTGTTTGTTGGTCAACACCATTTAATTGTAATGAAAAAATTGTTTGAATTAAAATGGTTTTCGTTAGAATTTAAAGTCTATAAGCTTGATATAGACCATGGTAAGATGCTATTTCTGATAAATTAACAACTTCTACTACAATTGTATCAGAATCAGAATCAGGTTTATTATCACCGGCATGTGACATGAAATTTGTTAACTTAGTAGCAGCAGTTCAATGCAATGCGTAATACAGGAGAAAAAATATAAAATAATAACAAATAAATAAATAAATCTTATTCTATATACTTTATACAGTATACATATATTGAATAGATTAAAAATCATGCAAAAAAACAGAAATACTATATATGTTAAAAAAAAAGTGTGGTAGTGTCCAAGGGTTCAATGTCCATTTAGGAATTGGATGGCAGAGGGAAGGAAGCTATTCCTGAATTGGTGAGTGCATGCCTTCAGGCTTCCGTACCTCCTACCGATGACAACAGTGAGAAAAGGTGCTAGGGGTCCTTAATAATGAACACTGCCTTTCTGAGACACTGCTCCTTGAAGATGTCCTGGGTGATTTGTAGGCTAGTACCCAAGATGGAGCCGACTAAATTTGCAACCCTCTGCAGCTTCTTTCAGTCCAGTGCAGTAGACAACCCCGCCCCACCACCATACCAGACAGTGATGCAGCCTGACAGAATGCTCTCCATGTACATCTATAGAAGCTTTTGTGTGTATTTGGTGACATACCAAATCCCTTCAAACTCCTAATGAAGTATAACTGCTGTCTTGCCTTCTTTATAAATACATTGATATGTTGGGACCAGGTTAGATCCTCAGAGATCTTGACACCCAGGAACTTGAAACTGCTCACTCTTTCCACTTCTGATCCCTCTATGAGGATTGGTATGTGTTCCTTTGTCTTACCCTTCCTGAAGTCTACAATCAGCTCTCTCGTCTTCCTGAAGTCGAGTACCAGGTTGTTGCTGTGGCACCACTCCACTAGTTGACATATCTCACTCCTGTACGTCCTCTCATCACCACCTGCAATTCTACCAAAGCAATGTATATTAAAGATATATGTAAAGATACATTAAAGCACATGAATTGTGAACTATTATTTACTTTTCAATTATTGCACATTTTCCCTTCTCAACTATTTAAGACATATAAATAACAGCACATGAAATAATTTCCCCTTCCTTGACTAATTATTATATGAGATTAGACAAGTGTCCTGTTTCATTTACTGCAATGATTTAATCAGGGAAGTACTAGCTGTCCCTTTTCTTCATGACCGTCAGCTTAATTGGTCTCTTAGCCATCAAGCTATTAAGTGCTGCTACTCAATGTTTTGGTTTAAATATCCAAGGATCACAATAGCAAGAATAATTCTGCAGGTTCAAAAGGTTACTCTAATAATGAGGTCTAATAACTGCAGTAGCACTTCCTATTTTTATATTCCATGAGAGATTGTTTCATGCATTATGGAAAGCAAATCATAACCTTCAAGTACTCTTGTTGTGTTAAGCTGTACTTGAAGTGCTTGTTCGAAAAAGCTACCCCACTACTGATTGTTGTGATTCCCTTCGCCATTCTGATAAGTCATTAAATGTTATTAGAGATGTTAATTATATTGATTTCCAGCTTTCTTTGTTCATTCATCCCACAGCTTTTCTCTATTTAGAGTGTATTCACATTTGCCATTTCTGCATCTAAATGTATCATTGAACTCTTTATGTTGAACTTGCATATTTAGTTTATTTTCATTGGAAATTCAACACCCTTCCTTCCCACCATCTCAATTAGTATGATTAAATGCACCATGTGTAGTAATTGCACATTTTACTTTTAATTCAGTTCCCTGTTGCATGTTTGGCACCAGAACCTGGGTTGCCTATCTCTCCCCGGCCAGCTTCAGACACACTTCTCTTTATTCTATAGGCTATTCATATTGAAATTTCAGTTACTGTATTTCCATTCTCGTGTCCAACTCCAGTGTTAACACTATGAAGAACTATTAGTCCTGAGAATATTGCACTGGAATAATGCCATTCAATGCACTCAGGGTACAGAATTCACTTCAAGCAGCCAAGGAATGATTATATGAAGTGACATAAAACAACCAGAGAGTTCAGTTGTTATGTCATTTCAACTGTGATAAATACAATTTCAATTGAATAGTGTTGAAGTCTAACTTCTAGGCCAGTATTTGTTGCTGGCCATTCTGAAAATACTTTGTTTATCCCAAATTTCTGCCAACCACTTTCTAACTAATTTCCCAACCCAGAAGTAATTAACGACGAACATTCTGTGACATCTAAGTATTTATGTATATTACATCAACTAACCACTCTGCACCCATTAACCATTACTGTCAAAGATATTAATTTCGCTTAATTTCAGGATCTACAATATTATTAGCTAATGTGCTTATCCTTTCTCAAACAATCTTTTATGCTGGCTCCATCAAGTCCTCCAGGGGCTTCTGGTTTTAATTTGCAGAATTAAAAAATTTCTCATGTTGATCGGGGTGAACGTAATAAAATTTCTCGCTGAGTGATTGAACAGCTAACATCGCTGCTTTAATCTATTTGAACTGATTGCATCTGTTGTCTCCAACGTGTTAGCCAAGTCCTGGCTGTGAAAATAGCTAACTGTCAATTGTTTTCTCATTTTGTGCTCGGTGCCAGTTTCAGCTGTATTACATGATGCTCCATAAGATGCTGAAATCCTTGCTGTGGAAAATCCTCCCAGTGTTTCACACAGATTCCATTTAGGAAATTTGCAGAAAATAAGATTTGTTTTACCACTTTTTTTTTAGCCATCAAGGAGATGGTTATGAACTTCAGGAGAACTCACACCCTCCTTATAACAGCAGCACAGCAGTGGCAACTGCAAGCAGTTTCATAATGCTGGGAGGGCACATCTCACACAAATTCTCATGGTCCCAAAACACATTCTGTACAATCAAGAATGCTCACCAACGGCTCTACTTTCAGAGGAGGCTGAAGAGAGCAGGATTATGCACATCTCTACTCACTGTTACGTACCCCGTAACTGGGTTGCCAAACCAGCAGAAATGGATCACTCAGTTGGAGTCTGGATTACTAGAACTAAGAAAGTTTTATTAAAGAAACAAGCAACACAGTACTCTAATCAAAAGGATAATAAATGCAACAGTTCAGCAATGATAAACATACATGTACACAGAATTAAGATAACAGGATCAATCAAGCTCTATCGTTGTCTAGGGGTAAATGACCAGTTTCAAAGTGACGCAAAGTTCAGTTCAATTTAGTTCAGTTCAGTTCGCAGTAATCGCTGCCGTGGCGATGGACAGTGGGGGGAAGGAGAGAGAGAGCAAAACGAATGAATATTCAAGGCTTCCACACAGACCTTCGCAGTCAGCTTTCGGGCGAGTCCTTTGTGATGTCATCTGAGGTCACCGACCGTGACCCCTCTGTTTCCAGATACGATCGTTTCTCTGCGGTGAACCCGGCACCCAGGCAAGGGTGGACACACACCAGGTTCCTGCCGATCGTGCCTTTCCACCTTGTGCGTCTATGGCTTGTCCCGCGACCAGCCGTCCAAAAACTTCCCACCGACTTGTGGGAGACGCACCGCTTCCAGGGTCTCGTTACCTCGGGGTGTCGTGTGTGTCTTGCCTTAGCGAACCTGTCCCTTTTTAACCCCCTGCTGGGGTATCGCCTGTCCATCACTTCAAACAGTTCAGGGTTCAAAGGGGGAGCCGATCTTGACAGCTCTCCTTCCGTTACTCTCTCCCGTCCCTTCATTAACATCTCCAAATGCTGCTCCATTGTTTTCCTTATCTCTCTCTCTCCTGAAGACAGGTGGCAGACCAACTGCTGATCCCACTGGTGCCAGCACAGGCCAGCTAACATCTTAATCTATGTGTATTCTCGTCACACACAATCTGCTACAGGTGCACAGTAGAGAGCATCGTAACATGGTGCATCACTGCATGGTATGGAAACTTCACTGCAGTGGACAATTAAGTTCTATAACTGGTAATCAAAACTGCCCAATGCATCACAGGCAGCAGCCTACCTGTCATCAAGGACATATATACAGAAAGGTGCTGGAAAAAAAGGCCAGCAATATCATGAAGCATCCCGCCCATCCTGCTGATCAACTTTTTGCCCCTCTCCCATCAGGGAGGTGGCTATGTAGCATAAACACCAGGGCCACCAGACTCAAAAGCAGTTACTTTCCCCAAGCAGTAGGGCTGATCAACAGCTCCATCCAGTAACCCAGCAGTCCTCAACCACCGGGCCACAAAGCATGTGCTACCGGGCCGCGAGGAAACGATATGATTTGGCGATATGCGTCAGCTGCACTTTTCCTCATTCCCTGTCATGCCCACTGTTGAACTTGAATGCACGCGAGGTCATTACGCACCCGTCATTCATGTCAGCGCGGGAAGAAGATCAACTCCTTGAGCTTGCAAATGACTGCGGGCTGAAAAGTATGTTTAACATAACATCTCTGCCGGCATTCTGGATCAAAGTCAAGGCTAAATATCCTGAGATAGCCACGAAAGCACTGAAAATGTTGCTTCCATTTCCCACATATCTCTGCAATGAAAGAAAACTAAATTGTGGAATAGACTGGGCATAAGGAACCCCATTCGAATATCGCTGTCTCCCATTTCCCCTTGATGGGACCGTCTTGTTGTAGGAAAACAAGCCCAGGATTCAGCGATATTGGTGTGTTGCAATGATTTTATGTGTTCATACATGGAAAATATGTGCTGTGTGTTTAATATCCAAACGTTACTTAAAATGTTATGATGCTATTGACTTATAAGTGACTTATATAACCATATAACAATTACAGCATAGAAACAGGCCATCTCTGCCCTTCTAGTCCGTGCTGAACGCTACTCTCACCTTGTCCCACCGACCTGCACTCAGCCCACAACCCTCCATTCCTTTTCTGTCCATATATCTATCCAATTTTTCTTTAAATGATAATATCGAACCTGCCTCTACCACCTCTACCGGAAGTTCGTTCAACACTTACTTCAAGCTCCCCTGTACTCCGCTGATAATTGACTTATCACTATATTCATGCGAGGAAAATATGCTCTGTGTGTTTAATATTAAATTCGTTAGATATTTAGAAACGAAATTGAGTGTATTAGCCACTTATCACCTATATTCCGGTCGTGATTAACACACACCCTCCCGAACAGAATCGCCAAAAACGATTTGTAAAAAAAAATCGGCACGTACATGCACGCGCACACAGGTGCCCGCGCAAGGATTCATGGTCATGGTAGTCTTTTCGGGGTAAACACAATGTATTTGACTGCCACTCTTGTCCGTTGGCAACCATACCCCCCGCCCCCACCGGGTCGGCCGGTCTGCAAGAATATTGTCAATAATCAACTGGTCCGCGGTACAAGAAAGGTTGGGGACTCCTGCACTAACCCACCCCTCCACAACTTACAACAATGTCATTTTATCATTTTCTGTCAGTCACCTTATCTACAGACACTCCTGTGCCTGGCAACACTAGGTAAATACAATCAACCTATGTATATAAGTTCTTTTATGTATTTATATTTATTGTGTTTATTTTTAAAACTAATGTTTTCTTTATCTTACTGTGTTTTTTTTATTGCATTGGATTCAGAGAAACAATTATTTCATTCTCCTTTACACTTGTGTGCTGGAAATGACGTTAGACAATCCTGAATCTTGAATCAACAAGTTCTGCTGTTTCATTAACACAAGAGATTCTGCAGATGTTGGAAATCCAGAACAACATGCAGAAAAGAAGGAGCTCATCAGGTCAGGCAGCATCTATGGAAATGAATAAACAGTCAACATTTCAAGCCGAGACCCTTCATCAGGACTTGAAAGAAAGGGGGAAAGATGCTGGAAAAAGAATGTAGTTGGAAGGGAATAAGGACAAGCTAGACAGTGATAGGTGATGCCTGGTGAGTGGGAGAGGGCTGATGAAGTAACAAGCTGGGAGGTGATAGGTGGGAAAGGTAAAGGGCTGGAGGGAAATGATCTGATAGGAGAGGAGAGTGGATCATGAGAGAGAGGGAAGGAGGAGGGGCTCAAGGGGGAGGTGATAGGATGGTGAGGAGAAGAGTAAGAGACCAGAGTGGGGAATTGAAGAACAGGGAAGGAGGAAGGGGAAAAATTCACAAAAGTTGAGAAATTGATTTTCCTATCACCAAATTGGAGGCTACTTTGACAAAATATGAGCTATTGCTCCTTCAACATGTCAGAATAGGAATGGGCCTCCTCCGTAGTGATGATACTTGATGTAGATTGGGGAACTGCTTTGTCAAGCACATCTGTTTCATCCACAAATAGCAGAACTTCCCAGTGGCCAACCATTTTAATTCCTATCCCCATTCCCATTCCGAAATGTAGGACCACGGCCTCCTCTTCTGCCACGATGAGGCCACTCTTAGGTTGAGGACCAACATTTCCTATTCCATCTGGGTAGCCTCCAACCTGATGGTATGAACATCAATTTCTCCAGCTTCTGGTTATGTTTTCCCCTCTCTTTTCCCTTTTCTTCCATTTCCCACTCTGGCCTCTTACCTCTTCTCCTCACCTGCCTATCACCATCACTTGGAGGCTCACCTCCCTCCCTTTCTCCCAAGATCCACTCTCACCTCCTTTCCGATCCTTTCTCTTCAGCCCTTTAGCTTTTCCACCCACGTTCTGCCAGCTTCTTACTTCACCCCCACTTCCTCATCCACCTGCCTTCACATACCACCTTCTAGCTTGTCCTACTTCCCCTTCACAACCTTCTTATTCCGGCATCTTCACCCTTCCTTTCCAGTCCTGATGAAGGATCTCTGCCCAAAATGTCAACTGTTTATTCATTTCCGTGGATGCTGCCTCTCCTGATGAGTTCCTTCAGTATTTTGTGTGTGTCACTCTGCTGGTCATTGCTATCCGCAAAGCCTAGCCCACTGCAAGATAACTGGGAATCAAACAATAACTTTGTCTTACATTGCAAAACACATTAAATCTCTTTTTTTAAACAAAGTTGTATAATGAATTAGTAATTATAAAAGGGAAGGAACAATGCATAAGGCTTATAATTACTGTCTGTACCATCATCATATGAACACGTAATATGCACAGATAAAATGCCCTGTCTGCTATTTTAATAATGCTATAACCCATCTAATTTCTGATGAGCAGAATGATTAAATTAAAATACAGAATGATTTCCATGCTGTACTTTATAGGATTTCTAAGTGAATGTGGATACAAATGGGTTAAAACACCTCAGGGTTCTATGAATTCAGGTTAACCCCAATGTTTCTCATATTACCGGTACTCGTCAATTCTGAAGTGATTTTTTTTTAATGTTAGTCTACACTGCTGTACTTGTACAACGGGGTGGTAATGATAAATCTCTATTTGACTTGAACCAGACTTGAGTGTCTTTCTGACATCTGACAAACAAACACTTGAAATGGGTCCTGTAACAAATTGTCACGTGGTTTTATTTCACAATATTTACACAGCGAAGTTATTATAAGATATATTTATTTTGATTAGAACAAGAGGCTTCCAAGTAATAATCATATGATGCTTCTCTCTCCACCGTGGTTACTCACAGTTATATTGAACATAATAATTACTCTGCCTCCTGACGTGCAGCGCAAGGCAGTTCTCTCTGTAGTCTCTTCTCTTCCCTGACTTGTCTCACCTGTGATTCCCTCCCTGCAGCCTCTCCACCCTTTCAAAAAATTCCTTCTCCCTTTTTATCACTTTTTTCACTGAAAAAAATCTGAGGTTTTTTCAAAAGGATGATGACAATTGCCCAAACACATTAATTAGATTATTGGCCATGAAGAAATCAACCTCAGTTAGGCATACCACCCTCACAAATTCTTATGAAGGTTTGTAGATTTTATTTCCTCAAAAATATAAGGGGCAGCTGGAGGTGTAGTGATTAGTGTAATGTTTCACTGCACCACCAACCAGGTTCAATTCCTGCTACTGTCTGTAAGGAGCTTTTACGTTCTCCCCGTAACTGCACGGGTTTCCTCTGGGTGCTCTGGTTTCCTCCAACATCCCAAAGCTGTATGGGTTAGTACGTTAGTGGGTCACATGGATGTAATTGTGTGCCGTGGGTTTGTTGGGTCAGAAGAGCCTGTTACCATGCTGTATCTCTAAATAATTTTTAAAAATCTGATCTTATAAAGCAAAATTCTTATTTGTAAATGCAACCTTTGAAAAATTGGTCTAAACATTAACATTGGAGATGAATGTTAAGTATAATACAATGAGTTATAATAGCTCATCCACAGGACGTGGCTTAATGAGGCGCACGTCAAAGGATAAATGTCAGTAAAAGGCTCTTGTCTCTACCCTCTAATGCCTCATTCTCAATTTCTCTCTGTGAGATAAAAATGATAAAATACATTTATTGAAGTCCTTCTCTTGCTACGCTGCTTCTCTTAATTTCCAAAAGTACCCTGCCTATAATTGATTTTTATACTCAATTAGCAAGCATAATAAATCAGAAAATCAGAAATCTTCTGGATTCTATTTCTACTCCCTTTTCTTCCAAACCTATCTGTTGCTCAGAATTTGCACTGATGTGCAAAATGTCCATCAATTTACTGTTATATATCAAAGTTAGATCTGAGATCATAATTTCAAATTCATTTAACTTTCCTACTATTTTATGAGAACAGCCTACAGTTATCTACCCACCCATATATAATTGACTTCATGGATGCTGGAGTGAATTATTTACAGAAATGGTTTTAATAAGTTTGTGCCTTCATCTTGTGTCAATACCTGTGTCAACAGCCCTAAGCAAAGTTTGTACCTTATTTCTTCCATTCTATTTCTGTTCATTTGCTCAGGAGAATTTACTAAAAGCTTCAAGGGTAATGTTTTTATTTGTTTATATTCCTCTGATATTGGGAAATTGAATCTTCCAATCAAAATCTCACATTGCTGGCACATCTTAGAGGAATATGAAACGATACATTACAGGAATGCAAAAAAGAGGTCTGATTGCATCATTTTGTGGTATCCTGCAGTTTGGTTTTACAGACAGTGTTACAGCAGTGGCTGTTATATCAAATACTTAATATCAGCATCTTCAGGCAACTAGACACAGAGTTGCAGAGTTGTAATGCCAGCTACAAGAGGAGCCATAGGCTGACCTTGTTAGTGGCTGTTTCTTAGCACACAGTATGAGGTGCTTCTGGTCTGTATACAATCTGTAGAGAAACACATAGGAAACATGTGTTATACAATCTGTAGAGAAACATGTGTTATACAATCTGTAGAGAAACATGTGTTATACAATCTGTAGAGAAACACATAGGAAACATGGAGAGCTCTAAATGATGTGTCTTAGCTGTTCAAGATTCTTAGCACTCATGCACACATTAAAGGTATAATCATATCCTATTTCCTTGCATGGATTACATGCTATATGATGGTTCTGTCAGAAGGATTACCAATAAAGTACAAGAAATAGAACAGTACGGAACAAGAACAGGCCCTTCAATTCCCAGGGTTTTCCCTGTTACCATTTTTAAACAAACAGACAACATTGGCTATTCTCTGGGACCTTACCTGTGGATAAGGAGAATACTGTTGTATATGCTTATTGTTTTTGGTAGGAAAGATTTTTTGTAATGATCCTTTGACAGTGGAGCTGAATGAGTTTGTTTAAAAGGATGCTCTGCTGCTTATTCAGTAGGTCATAGAGAGTACAGTATGTGCCAGATTGTCCTTAATGGATAACAGTTTGTTTACTGACCTCCTCTCCACCACTAGCTCAGAAGAGTCTGGGTTGAGGCCAAGGATGCATCCGGCCTTTCTGATGAGTTTATTTACTCTTTTATGCTGCTCCCCCAACCGCAAAGAAGTCTGCGCTCACTACAACAGATTTGTAAAGGACTGTAAACATTTTACAAAATAATAAAGGATTTACTAAAATACAAAAGTGTAACTTATTAAAACACTGAAGTAACGTATATCATTTACTTTTCCAATTCCAAAGGATGAGAATCCCGAGTTAAGTGAAAGGGGTCACAGATCCAGTTCCAGATTTGATCCGGCAGCGGATACAAGAAGAAATTCCCCACCCAGCCAAAGGCCTGTTAGCAAAGCTAGTTATAAATAAATAAATAAAGCAGTCGGACTTTTCCTTAAGATTTCCAGTGGAAAAAATGATTCTAATGGAAAGTTTGATGTAATTGTTGATGAATAAGCACCTTTTTATGAAAGCATGAAGGACAAATGTGTCCTTCCAGTTCCATGGTCATTTCTAACATCTTATACTGCTCAACCTGGGAAATGCTACTGAAGTGAAGGCAAGAGATTCAAATAAGAGCCACCCCTCTCTAGTCATACACTGTATGCTGCTTGTTGAGGGTTGAGGGTCAAGGGGAGCACAGCCCAGGTGAACAGATGATATCTGCATGCATTTTGCACCTCACCCTATGACTGCAGTTGGTGATCTAGTTTCTTCTAACATTCCAAAAACATGGGTTGGTAGATTAATTTGCCATTATAAATTGCTCAGAGCATGCAGGTGAGTGGGAGAATTGACATGGGTGGGGGTGTTGGGGGAGAATGTGGGGAGAATAAACAAAAGTCAAAGGTAAGTTACACACACAAAGTGCTGGAGGAACTCAGCATCTATGGAAAACAGAACAGCTGACATTACAGGCCAAGACCCTTCAGCAGGACTGGAAAAAAAAAGATGAGGAGTAGATTTAAATGATGTGGGAGGTGAGAGAGAAGCACAAGGTGATAGGTGGAACCGGAGGGTGGGAAGGGGGAGGGGGGTGAAGTCAAGAGCTGGGAAGTTAATTGGTGAAAGAGACACAGGGCTGGAGAAGGGGGAGTCCGATAGGAGAGAACAGAAGTCCGTGAAAGGAAGAAAATGGGGGAGGAGCACCAGAGGGAGGCGATGGGCAGGAAAGGAGATAAGGTGAAAAAAGGGAAAAGAGGATGGGGAATGGTGAAGGGAGTGGGCATTATAGGAAGTTTTGTTTATTGTTATATGTGGAGGTATACACGGTGCAATGAAAAATGTTCCTGCAGCAGCATCACAGGCAGATAGCATAAGATAAGCAGTGTTCATAAGAAACAACATTTTAAATGCACACTATGCATACTTTTACAAGAAAGAACACAATTAGAACAAAGAAAAAGTCAATTTTAATGCCAAGTCATCAAAGTGGCCATTGCATTGCCAAACTGTAGTGATTAGGGTTGTACCAATTGCTCGAGAGTGTGAGTAATGAAAACAATCTTTTGTTTTTAAAATGGATTAATGTACAATTACTGTGAATGGTTGGTCCTGGAGGGCCAAAGGGCTTCTTTCCACTCTCCTGCTGTGTGACTCTAGAGGGCTCACCAATTCAAGTCTATAATTATAATCCTGCAATATTTTGGCTTTATTTTATAATTATCTTGTAGCATTTTGCTTCATTTGTCCCTGTTAAAAATGTTGATTGCATTGCAGCAACAATATATAGTTACATAGTATCACTCATATGAAAGTCTGTCTGGAACTGACTTTCAAGGTGAGGATGCCAACAGAAATAATAAGAAGTTTTGGGAATTAGAGAGGAGTACTTGAAGTGAGCAATGAAAATCAATCACCTTTTATTAAATGCAGCCTGGTTCTCACTTGAATTTTTCAACTGATATATTTCATCATTTCCTCTATTTCCTTTGTTACCCAGAGAGTTCTGCCTTTGTAATCGCTTACATATCTCCCCCTGGCATACCCCCCTTGCGAATATATCTGATCTGTATCTGAGATATTATCGGCAGTTCTGTTCAATTTCAGTTACAGGGAAGCTTCTGGAAAAAAATTATCAGGGGAATGAATGTATTAGCTTTGAAAAGATTAAATAGGAGAACCCTCATGGATTTATTAAAGGCAAATCACATTTAATGAACCTAAATGATTTTTTTTCCAGCTTTTAATAGATCTTCAGAAGAAGGTGGTTCATGCGGTCTCACGGGAAAGTTAGTTAACAAAACTAAAGCGATTGAAATTACAGGATCAGTAACAGAAGAAAAGGAAATAAGTTTAAAGGAAGAAAGCAAGGTGGTTGTAAATGTTTATTTTCATACTTCTTAAACTGAAATATTTCCTAAAAGTTAGTCTGGGAAGACTACTCAAGTATTGTCTTGGGCAGGGTAAAATTTCAAAACTCGTGTTTCATACTAAGCTTGTATATATTGGGAAAGATTGTAATGAAATTGAGAAAGATGAAGGAGATATTGGACAGACAAATGTGTTATCATTAGAGACAGTCCAGAGGAGGTTCATGAAGAATGAAGGGGTTAACATATGAGGACCGTTTGGCAGCTTTGGGCCTGTGCTCACTGGAATTTGGAAGAATGCAAGGGGATCTCATTGAAACCTACCGAATGTTGAAAGGACTAGATAGGGAGGATGTGGGGTATCCAGACCTAGAAGGCACAGCCTCAAAATTGAGAAGTGACCTTTTAGGACGGAGGTAAGGAGGAATTTTCTTAGCCAGGGAGTAGTGAATCTGTGGAATTCTCTGCCACAGGCTGCAGTGGAAGCTGTGGGTATATTTAAGGCAGAAGTTGATAGTTTCCTGACTGGTGGGAGCATCAAAGGATATGGCAAAAAGACAGGTGTATGGGGTTGAGTGAAATCCAGGATCAGCCATGATGGAATGGTGGAGCAGGCTCGGTGGGCAGAATGGCCTAATTCTGCTCCTATGTCTTATGGTCTCAGATAAGTATTAGATGAAATATATAGTGTTACAGTAGCAAAAGTAATGAGAAAACCATAGACTAAATGGCACAGGAATGAATATTTGAAAAAGCAGGGTAGGGTAAAAGAATAATTGAACAAATGGGATCATGGGGTTTCTAAAATGCTGAGTAAGGATACAAAAGCAATGAACTATGCAAAATACTGAAAAGTCTGCCAATGGAGTACTACAATCCATGGCCACTTTATTAGGTACCTCCTCTACTTAATAAAGTGGCCACTGAATGCATGTTCATTACTTTCTGCTCCTGTAGCTCAACCACTTTAAGTTTCGAAGCGTTGTGCATTCGAGATGCTCTTCTGCCCACCACTGTTGTAATGCCTGGTTATTTGTGTAGGGAAGATGGCAGCAAGTTCAATCGCAGCACCTTCTACGGGGTCAACCAAAGGTGTTATTGTCATTTTTAAATGTATTTTTTATGATTGCCAGACCAAGCTGGACATTAAGAACTTAAAGTCCTGCATGTCCACCCCATCAGGGAGTTGGTCATTGTGCTGAATGACTGTTGGTACTGTGCTTTTCACCTTGTCCCTGAAGCAATGTTGTTTTGTTTGGCTGTATTCATGGGTATTCATGCATGGTTGAATGATAATTAAACTAACTTAAAGAATTTAAATGAACGTAAACAACTTTGAGTTACTGTCACCTTCCTGTCAGCTTGAAGCAGTTTGGCTATTCTCCTCTGACCTCTCTTATTAACAAGGTGCTTTCACCCACAGAGCTGCCACTCTGTTTTTTTTTTGTTTTTCACACTGTTCTCTGTAAACTCTAGAAACTGTTGTTATGACAATCCCAGTTTCTGAGATTCTCAAACCACCCTGTCTGACATCAAGAATCATCCCATGGTCAAAGTTACTTAGATCACATTTCTTTCCCATTCTGATGTTTGGTCTGAACAACAACTGAACCTCTTGACCATGTCTGCATGCTTTTATGCATTCAGTTGCTGCCACATGATTGACTGATTAGATATTTGCATTAACAAGCATGTTTACAGATGTACCTAATAAAGTGGCCACAGATTGTATGTGTCCAATTTGATTGCCTGACTTTAGGAAGTTGGTGAAAGTCCTAGAGATTTTGCAAATAACAAATGTCAGATTTCTTCCAGGGATGAGGAATTTCAGGAACAAAATTAGATGGGAGAATTTGACGTATTTAAGGAAAGAAGGTTGAGGGGGAAATAATTGGAGACATACGTTGGTGATATCTCCCCAGCTGTACTTTTATAATAACAAACATGTTTTTTCCCTCCATTGCTTCTTCTGCCTGACTGTATCCAATGGATATTTTGTACTACATCCACCGTGCAACTGTAGTCAATGTTGATCTAGTTCAGAAGCTCATCAGTCACTAACTGGTCAAGATGCTGAGGTTTGTACCAGTGTGTGCATTTTTGTCTTTCTCAGAAGTACTTGAGTGTTGTACAGCATCCCTGGCTTTCCAGTGGACCATGAATAGTGTAGTGATGAGATATGAGTGAATCCCCATGTAGTTGCAAACTTTGCAAATTCATCTGCAGCAAATTGTAAACCAATCTCTTACAACCAGGAGTAGAATAACACATATGACAAAATGAGCCTTCAGTTTATGAACGACAGTTCAAGAAATGCACGTTATTCACCCAAGGCTTAGGTCTTCCCCTTCTATCACCATTCTTGCCCAAAACACTGATTTACAAAGTCTCTTTCAATACCTGTTCTCTCCTGATAGATTTTGGTACCACTATATCAGTACTAAAGTGGCATCATTGCAGGGTGAGAGCCATTTGAAAAGAACAAGTCTCATTAGGAGTGAGTCATTCTTTGAAATAGCGAGTAAGACTGGCACCATTGCAGTGCAGGAGCCATTTAAAAAGACCAAGTCTTGGTGGGAGTGAGTTTTAATTGAGAAATAAAAGGAAAGGGGCGCAGGTTAAGTGGTCATTGTGTGTGTGGGCCAGTGTTAAAAGTAGTCAGGCTTTGGCTCAACAGGGCTCAGGGAGAACAGGTGGAGGCTGAGTTGTTTGTTATCATTTGTTTTGATTGTGGAACTTGGGTTTGAGATATTGGAGCCCAAGATGTAACAAGCTTGGTGAGAAGAGGCTGAGTAGTTAACTTAAGGGAGTGCAAAAATCAAAGGTTTCAGAAAGAAGGCACAGGTAAGAGCAGATGAGCTTTTTTCGATTGTCCGTAAATCCATATCCTTAGTTCAGTGTATGCAGGATAGTTAAGGTGGTGGAATACTCCTCTTGTGAGATGTGGGATTTCAGGGTATATGGCATTCTCTCTGATGACTACATCTGCAGGAAGTGCACCTAACTTCAACTCCTGACTGACAAGTTCAAGGAACTGAAGCTGGAGCTGAGGCTTTATAAGACACTGGAGAGGCCTCACCTTGAATACTGTGAACAGTTTTGGGCCCCTCATCTTAGAAAAGATGTGCTGGCATTGGAGAGGGTCCAGAGGAGGTTCACAAGGATGATTCCAGGAATGAAAGGGTTTTCAAACAAGGAACATTTGACGGCTCTGGGTCTGTACTCACTGGAATTAAGAAGGATGGGGTCGGGGGGGGGGACCTCTTTGAAACCTTTCAAGTGGTGAAAGACCTAAACAGAGTAGATGTGGAAAGGATGTTTCCCATGGAGGGAGAGTCTAGGAGAAGAGGGCACAGCCTCAGGATAGAGGGGTGCCCTTTCAAAACAGAGATGCGGAGAAATTTCTTTAGCCAAAGTGTGGTGATTTGTGGAATTTGTTGCCATGTGCAGCTGTGGAGGCCAGGTCTTTGGGTGTATTTAAGGCAGAGATTGATAGGTTCTTGATTGGACATGGCATCAAAGGTTACAGGGAGAAGGCCAAGAAATGGGGATGAGGAGGATATAAAAAAAAAGGTTCAGCCGTGATTGAATGGCGAAGCAGACTCAATGGGCCAGATGGCCTAATTCTGCTCCTATGTCTTATGGTCTTATACTCAAGAACATCTAAGAGGCTGAAAACCTCATAGATGAAACTTTTAGTGAGGTGGTCACACCCAGTGCGCAGGCTGCAGATAGTAGATGGGTAACCAGCAGGAGAAGAAAGCAGATGGTGTAGGAGTCCCTTGCGGACATTCTCTTCTGCAACAAGTCTATGGCTGAGGGGTGGGGAGAATAACCTATCAGGACACAACGGCAGCAACCAGGGCAGTGGCACTGTGCCTGGCTCAGAGGCTCAGCAGGCAAGAGTAAAGTCAGACAGACTGACAGTGATAAGAGACCCACTCGATAGTTAGGAGATGAATGAGTGGCTGAGGAACTGGTGCAGGGGGGAGGGTTTCAGCTTCTTAGATCATTGAAACCTCTTCTGGGGCAGAGGTGACCTGAACAAGAGAGGCAGGTTGTATCTAAACTGGAGGGAAACCATTATCCTGTTTGCACGGGGGGTGGGGGGTGTTGTCGGTGCTTCTCAGGAGGGTTTAAACTAGCTTGGCAGTGGGATGGGAACCAGAGAACCAGGTCAGAAAGTGGAGGGATGCAGAGGAAGTTAGTTGTCAGAGCCAATAAGAACATGCAGGAGCAAAGTAATGGATGGGATGGATATTTTGAAGTCTATGTATTTTAATGCTAGGATTATTTTAAGTAAAGGTGATGAACTTGGAGACAGGAATGGGTGCTTAATGTCCCAGAGTTTGATGTTTTAGAAACGGTAGAGAGGACGGTGAAGTGGGGTGGTGTAGTTGCACTACTAATCAGGGACAATATCACAGCTGCTCTGAGAGGAAGCGTAATGGAAGTCTCATTCGTAAGGCCAGTGATGTTGTGGGGGTGGAACTGGACTCTCTCACGGTGGTGTCTGAAGAGAGGATGCTGTCTAAGTTGCATGCCATCTTGGCCAATGTCTCCCATCCACTACATAATGTACTGGGTCAGCACAGGAGTACATTTAGCCAGAGACTCATTCCACTGAGATGCAGCACACAGTGTCATAGGAAGTCATTCCTGCCTGTGGCCATCAAACTTTACAACTCCTCCCTTGGAGGGTCGGACACCCTGAGCCAATAGGCTGGTCCTGAACTTATTTCATAATTTACTGGCATAATTTACATATTACTATTTAACTATTTATGGTTCTAATATTATTTATTATTTATGGAGCAACTGTAATGAAAACCAATTTCCCCAGGGATTAATAAAGTATGACTATGACTATGACTATTCACTGAGTCTATATGGGTAGAACTCAAAAAAAAGGGGAAGGTGCAATCACTCTAATGGGATTGTACTCCGAAACACCCTCCCCCTACAGTCACTGGGATTTTGAGGAACAGGTATGTAGGCATATAGAGGAAAGGTATAAAAACAATAAGGTTGTTATAACAGGGGACTTTACCTTCCTTAGTATAAACTGTAACCTTCTTCATGCAAGTGATTTAGGTGTGGCAGAATTTGTTCGGTGCATCCAGGAAGGTTGCTTAAATCAACGTGATGATAGTCCAACAAGATGAGGGGCCGTACTGGATCTGGTATTGGGTAATGAGCCTGGACAGGTGATTGATCTTTCAGTGTGTGAACAGTTAAGAAACAGTGAATAGCTAATGTTCCATTGTTCAAGAAGGGAGCCAGGGATAATCCTGGAAATTATAGGCCAGTGACCCTCACATCAATGGTAAGGAAGTTACTGGGGAGAATTCTTAGGGATAGGATTTATAAGCATTTTGAAAAACATGGCCTAATTAGGGAGAGTCAGTATGACTTTGTGCGGGCAAGTCGTATCTCACTAACTTGATTGAGTTTTTTGAGAAGGTGACGAGGGTGATTGATGAAGGTAGAGCTGTGGGTGATCTCAATGTGGATTTTAGTAAGGTGTTTGACAAGGTCCCTCATAGGAGGCTTAGTCAGAAATTAGGATGCGTGGGATCAATAGTAAATTGGCTGTTTGGATTCAGAACTGGATTGCTCATAGAAGACAGAGGGTAGTGTTCAAAGGGTCTTATACAAGCTGGAGATCTGTGATTCATGGTGTTCCACAGGGATCTGTTCTGGGACCTCTGCTGTTTGTGATGTGTATGAATGACCTGGATTGACATATAGATGGGTGGGTTAGTAAGTTTGCAGATGATACAAAGATTGGTGGTGTTGTGGATAGCATAGATGACTGGCAAAGAATACAGTAGGATATAGATTAGTTGCAGATACAGGTGGAGACATGGCAGATAGCATTTAGATTATGAAGACATGTAGTCCTCTTTTATTGTCATTTAGTAATGCATGCATTAAGAAATGATACAATATTTCCTTCGGTGTGATATCACAAAACACAGGACAGACCAAGACTGAAAAAACTGACAAAACCACATAATTATAACATATAGTTACAACAGTGCAACAATACCAAAACTTGATGAAGAAGTCCATGAGCACAGTAAAAGTTCAAAGTCTCTCAAATGTTCCACATCTCACTCAGATGGGAGAAGGAAGAAAAACTCTCCCTGCCATGCCGACCACAGTCTGACTCTGAGTCATCCGAAAACTTCGTGCTCTGATCAGCTCTCCGACACCGAGTACTAGTGCCATCTCTGTCCAAACGATTCAACCTCAACCTCGGTCGCCAACAGCAGGCAAAGCTGGGGATTTTGAGGCCTACCCTCCGAAAGATTCCCGACCACGCAGTAACGACAGCAGCGAACAAGCGTTTCAGAAATTTCTCCAGATGTTCCTCTGTGCTTTCACATCCATTCTCCACCAACCTGGTCCTTCACATTAACCTAGTTAAATGTGAAGTGTTCTACCTTGGTAGGTCAGATGTAAAGAGACAGTACACTGACAAGGGCAAAACCCTTTACAGTGTTGCTGAGCACAGAGATCTTGGGGTCCAAGTTCACAGCTCCCTGAAAGTGACTGCACAGGTTGATAGATTGGTTAAGAAGGCATGTGGCATGCTTGCTTTTATTACTCGGGGCATTGAGTGTTAGATCACTTTTGGAGTATTGCGTACCCCATTATAGGAAGGATGTTGAGGATTTGGAGGGGTTGCTGAAGGGGTCTACCAGGATGCTGCCTGGATTAGAGGGTATGTGCAACAATGAGAGTATGGACAAATGGGTTGTTTTCTCTGTCGTGACGGTAGCTGAGGGGAGATTTGACAGAGGTTTATAAGATTAAGAGAGGTATAGATAGAGCAGACAGACAATACCTTCACTCTGGGGTTGAAATGTCCAATACCAAAGGGCATGTGTTTAAGGTGAGAGGGGGTAATTTTAAAGAAGATCTTAGAGGCAAATGTTTTACACAGAGTGGTGGGTGCATGGAATGCGCTGCCTGAGGTGGTGGTAGAGGCAGATACATTAGGGAATTTTAAGAGACATTTAGATAGGCACATGAATGTGAGAAAACTGGAGGGCATTGTGTAAGGGTTAATTTAGTTGGCCATTTGATTGCAAATTTATTTGATTTGGCACAACATTATGGGGGGAAGCGCTAATTTCTATGTTCTACACTTTGCAAGTGCTAAGCTCACCTCAAAACCGCAAGTACAAAAGGCTTGGTGGGAATCCCTGCTATTTCTCTGGCCATTCACTTGTAACAGCTGCATGAAACCCTTGCAGCTTTGTATCAGTAGGATATATAGTATTGATAACATACGGATACAAACTGATGTTTGTTCAGCTTATCCCAGCATGATAAACAATGTTTTCCTTATCCCCATTTATCTTTCAAACTTGGAATTCATTTTCTCTCTGGCAGCTGCTGGAACAGCTCTTGACAAATGTACCACCGCTGCTTCATTTCTTTTATCCCTGGAAAGTATTTTCCCTCTAGCTCTCCATTTCCTTCAAACACTTCTGAAAATTCATCAGCAGCTCCTAGGTGAGTAAGGTATTTCTATTTGCAGTAACGTGTTCTGCTATTAAGTTTTCAACCTGTATTGTTAACATTACTATTCAATGCATTGTCCAGTTGTGGCATTTTTTTGAACTCTAGACCCAACCAAGCCAAGCAGACTCTCTGAGCAACCATACTGTTTGAATGGCCTATCCCTGAGGATTAAGGGATAAAGATTTGCATAGACTTAAGGACTGGTTGGGAAAGCAGTGTCACCTGTGCTTGAGGGATTTAGAGAACAGTGACCACGAGCTTTGTTTTCTACATCATCTATTGCATATTATTAAGTAAAGAATTATCTTCTTAATTCAGTTTCAAATTTTTACACTAACTTGTCAAAGGTGCATTCAATACTAGACCTATTTTGATCCTCTTGCATGTCTGCAATGTGGTCTTCCTCCATCTTGATATCAAACTAACTTGCAGCACTTAATGCTTACAATTGTATCATGGAGATACAAGAGATTCTGGAAATGCAGAAGATATTGAGCAACACACACAAAATGCTGGAGGAACTCAACAGGTCAGGCAGCATCTATGGAAGGAAATGAACAGATGACATTTTGGATTGAGATTCTTCAGCAGACCCTTTACTATATTATCATTGGATAACATATGGTGGAATGTTTCTCACAGAACAAAGTCAATTTGACAACATTGATGCCAAATAAGCATTGCACAAGGATTGAAGTCATAAAATATACAGTATAAGCATTTATAATTTGGTTTTCCCCAGTCTCCCGACCGCGCTTCAGATGTGCACAAGGAATATCGGAAAAAATCTAATGAAATTCGCATCTATGACACGGAAATGTGGTCTAATTTTGCTACCAACAATAATTATTCACTCTGTAATTCATGTTTTTCTCATAGATATGAGGTAATTGGGTTTCATTTCTTTTGGTAGGGAGAGAGAGGAGGAAGGTGCATATTTTACAAGTTGAGATGATGCAATTACAAAGTCATGTGGCACAAACTTAAACAGAGACTACAGGCACATTTTAAAACTGGGTGATAGCTTATGCATGTTGATGCATATACCCAATCTCAGTCAAGATATAACAGCATCCAAAGATCACTAAAAGCATTGGGCCAGGTCTACACTACAAACCTTGCAACATTTCGAACCAAAGGACAGAGACACAGATTCAGAAGGCCAGTGTAAATGTGCAAAATCCTGAAGTTTCTAAGCACAAATATCTATTATCAACAACAATTTATAATCTGCTTAATCCAATTAAATCACAGCTGGAATATACAAAATACTTATGTGCCTGATGTTTCCCTTGGCTGGGGTATCTAGAGCTGGAAGTCACAGATTCAAGCCTTTTAGGATTCAAATGAAAAGAAATTTCTACACCAAGGCAGTGTTGAATATTTGGAATTCTGTTCCCAAGAGGGAGTTGGAGTTGGAGTCATAGAGTGTACTCAAAATACAGATTATTACATTTTTTAAAAATTGTAAGGCTATCAAGGGATATGGATCTAATGCGAGTATGGGACACTAAGGTAGAAAATCAAGATGATCTTAATAAATGCAGAATCAGGTTCAAAAGGCTAGATGGACTACTACAGGTGCTATTTCTTGCATCTTTACATTCCAAAATGGCTGCTTACAGGTGAGATTATTATCAGCAATCAGTTTCGAAGGACTTAAAAATATAGACAAGAAGTGAGGAATACAAAAATGAAAGCAGCTTCTTGCCTGTTGATTTAAGGTGTTTTTTTTAAAATCCTAAGGGCAGAGAATGAAAAGAAACTTAAAGTAAATCAGAACAAAGCAAAGCCATACATTATGAAAGCAAACAACAGGAATTCTGCAGATGCTGGAAATTCAAGCAACACACATCAAAGTTGCTGGTGAACGCAGCAGGCCAGGCAGCATCTGTAGGAAGAGGTGCAGTCGACGTTTCAGGCCGAGACTCTTCGTCAGAACTAACTGAAGGAAGAGTGAGTAAGGGATTTGAAAGTTGGAGGGGGAGGGGGAGATCCAAAATGATAGGAGAAGACAGGAGGGGGAGGGATAGAGCCAAGAGCTGGACAGGTGATCGGCAAAAGGGGATACGAGAGGATCATGGGACAGGAGGT
This sequence comes from Mobula hypostoma, assembly GCF_963921235.1. Classification (NCBI taxonomy): domain Eukaryota; kingdom Metazoa; phylum Chordata; class Chondrichthyes; order Myliobatiformes; family Myliobatidae; genus Mobula; species Mobula hypostoma. The sequence goes on from NC_086104.1 coordinate 46,900,497, forward strand.
CCGGGAAGAAAGACAAGGGCGGGGGACCCAGAGGATGGGCAAGAGGTATATTCAGAGGGACAGAGGGAGAAAAAGGAGAGTGAGAGAAAGAATGTGTGCATAAAAATAAGTAACAGATGGGGTACGAGGGGGAGGTGGGGCCTTAGCGGAAGTTAGAGAAGTCGATGTTCATGCCATCAGGTTGGAGGCTACCCAGATGGAATATAAGGTGTTGTTCCTCCAACCTGAGTGTGGCTTCATCTTTACAGTAGAGGAGGCCGTGGATAGACATGTCAGAATGGGAATGGGATGTGGAATTAAAATGTGTGGCCACTGGGAGATCCTGCTTTCTCTGGTGGACAGAGCGTAGATGTTCAGCAAAGCGGTCTCCCTGTCTGCGTCGGGTCTCGCCAATATATAAAAGGCCACATCGGGAGTATCGGACACAGTATATCACCCCAGCCGACTCACAGGTGAAGTGTTGCCTCACTTGGAAGGACTGTTTGGGGCCCTGAATGGTGGTAAGGGAGGAAGTGTAAGGGCATGTGTAGCACTTGTTCCGCTTACATGGATAAGTGCCAGGAGGGAGATCAGTGGGGAGGGATGGGGCGGACATTATGAAGGCAGTTCATTTATCAGACACATAGAAGCTTAAATATTTAAGACAGTCAGACAAAAACAATGCATCTTTAAATACATGAAGATGTAAGTATCTCCAGTTTTCCATAACCAATTTAACAAAAAGTAGCAACCAATTTATAATACAGATTTACCAAAACATAAAATATTGGACTATTTTAACTTGGAAACTGAAGTAGAATCCTCCCTTGATGAAAGAACAAACTATAATTCTCAGAAAATGCAGTCAGTATTTTATTTCATGCTTATAATTTATTTTCAAATGAAAGGCTACTGTTTAAATATACTACCTTAATATTTTATACTTACAATACAAATTACTTAAAATCAATCTTAATAATATTACATACATTTCAGTTCATTGTAAAGTGAATTAGCATGGTTGAACTTTATACCATAAAACCAAACCCAGTCTGTGATGAAGAGCTGCATCACTTCGTTGGTGACATTGAGCCTAATCAAATTTACGCTAGCTAACATAATACACTTCAATGAAATTTACGGGTTTTTATTGTTGCTAGGTGGTACACCATCAAAGGGTGGCCTATTTAACCAGAGTAGTCCAAATTCTTGGATGCATTGGTATTAAAATATATTTAAATTTGCAATAATTCCATTAACTGTTTTCACTAGCCAGCAGGCAAAGTTGATACTGATGAGAATTTGAATGTAAGTTTAATGATGTGACACACTTGTTTGCAGGGAGTAGATATACAATGGCCCTGCTAAGAGCAAAAGAAAATAAATGTTAGCAGGTGGACTCCTGTGACAGCATGCTTTAATCTCCCTGATTATCCATCTTCTTGGCTCAACACCCATTTTTTTTTATTATTTTTAACACTTATTGTTTCCTTTCAACGTGCTAGATAAATGTAAGTTTTTGCTATTGTTGTGTTAGGAAAAATTGCATGTACACAACATTATTTGTAACAGAATTTCCAAATTTGTCAGTTTAGAACTTAATTTAAAACTATATTCAGATTTCAAAACTTTATCTTATTTATGATCCTTAAAAATTATTGGAAGGGAAGGTTAAAGAAATTGAAATTCCATTGCATTGTTTTTCATGTTTGGATATAAAAGATTTTACCAGTGTCATAAGATGGTTGACCTGACTTTTCCTGACAGGATAATTATTGAAATTGGGGAATAAAGAGATAATAGAGCTGAAACATGCCTTACAGAACCATGAGTTATTGTAGCCTAATACTGTGCCATGTCTCAATTCTAAGTCAAGTGGCATGGGTTTACTGGAACTTGAAAAGTAAAGTCTAAATTGAATCAAATGATTCAGCATTGATAACGTAGTACACTGTCTGAGATACTGACTCAGATGAAATGTTAGACTGAGGTGTTACCAATTTTCTCAAATGAATGTGAGAGATGCAGTGGAACTATGTGGAAAGAGAAAAAACAGTGAAGCTACCTCTGAAGCATAATATCTGATGCAGTTGTTAATGTACAAAAAGTTACTGTATTTCTTCATTACAATAGAGAATAAATATTTCACACAAATAAGTATTTTCCATACATTGTAAACTGCTTCAGGACAATTTGAAAGTTGATATTTAAGTGTAATTTATTCCTTTATAGTTACAATTTCTATTCGAATCACCTCTTAAAAATAACTGAAATTAGTTATTTAGCAATGGTACCAATAATTTTTAGCTTTGCAGTAAAACAATCAATAATAAAGGGCCAAATTAACTCAAATACAGGAGCATAAACTTCCTCTTTCACGCAATCTCAGTACTTACTAATTAGGAGGACGGTCCTCGACTACAGCTTCAGTTTAGAGTTACTTTACAACTTCAATGACTATATAAATTTAAAGCACTTCATGTTAACACTATGTGAATGCACACTAAGAATGACTGAGTAGATGTTTATATCTACTCAGACATTTATGTCTACTCAGCAATAGAGAAGTAAGAAGTTGGGTGGAGGGGAGATAATACAGTAGTGTAAGGAAAGAGTGTGAGTATCTGGGTTTGAGAGATAATGGGGAATGATTATAGTATGGGGGCATTGGTTTGTGGCAAGAAAAATATTGTCATAATGTTTGATGTTTGCCAATATTGTATGAATTTCAGGAGTTTAAGGGCTTGTGGGTGAGTGGAGACTGTGCAAAGAAATCAGAGTTGTGGAGGGTGTAGACATAATGAAAGATATTAGTCCATTGTATAGAGTGTAGCTGGTAAGCTTGTTGGGTGTGCAAGAAACACTTCCCTTCCTACTAGCATTTGTTTCATGAATAGAATAAATCCCTTTCACTATTTAATTCTGACATAGCCAGCCAAAAGCTTAAAATTCTACAAAAATAGAGGCTTGCAGTCATATTAAATGATTTTAATAACTCATCTGCCTGCTAGGTGCAAATTAGTCATCTATTTTGTGACCTGCCCTTGTGAGCATACTGGATATGCTCCTATTACCTATCTGGAACTGGATTGGATGACCAACCTGCCTGGCCTCCTGAAGATTCAAACATATGAAAATCTGCAAATGCTGGAAATCCAAAGCAACACACACAAAATGCTGGAGGAACTCAGTAGGCCAGGCAGCATATATGATGAAGGGTCCTGATCAAGGGTCTCAGCCTGAAATGTGGACTGTTTACACTTTTCCGTAGATGCTGCATGGTCTGCTGAGTTCTCCAGCATTTTGTGTGTGTTGCTCCTGAAGGCTATTTGGCCTCAAGACCATCCTAAGTTAAAATTGAGTTTCCATCTGACTGTGGGTGGATTGGATATCTTAGCTCTCACCCAATTAGTCCTCATCCAATCAATGGTACCATTGGAGAATATGCTCCTATTTTCACATCTTCACCACAATGAACCTGTTCTCCTCGCCATCAAGATATTATTAACTTTTTGCTGGACTTGAACATTTTCATGAAAATCTTTCTTTGCACAGTTTGTGATCAGATCATAAACCTGTTTATAAATAATGCATAGCACAAAGGAAGAATTTTCTCCCCTGTGAACAATGTGAGTTTTGTTAAAAAAATGCAACTTGCTCCAAAACAAAATAGAGATTGTACAAATAAATAATTTAGGTTTTATGTAGAACAGAGGAATATTCTTAATGTAAGCTATTCCTATATCTATTATTTGGTGAAATTAATTCCAGGAAAAAATTTTATTATCCACAGACAACAATTACCTTTACCCTATAAGATCTGTAAAAATTATACCTTAATTTACAGGATAATAAACCAATGATGCACCCAATATTAATTTGGTAGAATATTACAGCATATCATAGATGCCAAACAAATAAATATTACTTTCATTCATAATAGTAACAATAAATCTTATGCATGATTATAATGTAAAATATTGTGAAATAATACATTTTCTAATTTACCATTTCTTCACAAAACCCATGCTAGAGCCATTTCAAAATAAATTCTGAAAACACTGGACTTCATCTTGGATTTTTCAAAAAACATCTATTATACTTTGCCAAAGTTTGCCTTGTAACTAATTTGCATTGTAACTAATTTGCAATGTGCTCATTTGAAAGGGTGATTGTGAATTTAATCCGATTTATCAAAGGCCCTTATTAAAACTCTTTCAATTGCAGTGTATCTAAGCTTAGGTTGTGAGTGTAGTTTTGATGCTCTTCAAGTTCAGCTTCAACCCAGAAATCTGCAGATAATTCTTCTACAATCTACTGTGAGTAGAAAATTAACAATTATTCAAACAAGTTGTACAGACATGCAAAGGACATAAATGTCAAGGTCTGCATCTGCCAAAAGTTAAGGCACTGATTAGAATATTTGTAGATACAAAGCAATTTACAGATCAAAATTGAAGTCAGGTCAAATATAAATTGAAGAGAATGAACTTCAAACTACATTCTTTTACAGCACCATTAACTTTCAACCTTGTGATTTCAATAAAGACTTTATCTGAGAGCAATCATCTTTTGACCTATTAATTTGCTAATTATTGTTCATGTTTGCTGTTTGATGTCTTCAATAACTGAGATATCTTCACTGGCAAACTGAGAACTTAACCCATTGAGATAAAGACCACCATTCTTTGATAAAGTGGGCAAGGTATCTTTTCCGTCAGGTAGATTGGCAGATAATGTTCTCTTGCTTGGAGTTAATTCTTGCATTTGCTGTCCACCCAGCTCTGAGGACAGTTTTCTTTTGATGGATGCAGCTCTTTGAAACTTGTCATAAATTTCCACACTCAGTCTTCTGCGTGTCTCCTTTAAGTCTGCTGTGACATTGGCTGTCCATTCAGCAGCATGAGCTCTCATCTCCCCAACCTACAATTAAAATAAACATACGTTTCCAGAGCAATGTATTTTATTACTTACAATAAATGTAGAAATTCATTTTTGTCTGAAAATAGACACTAAAAGGTTTCATGCACATGTTTGAATCAGCACCAGTAGTTCACACAGGTACTCTGGTAAAGGAACTTGGGGCTAATGAAGTAGAAAACATTTTCTCCCATGATTACACTTTATTATTAGTTCTTTCATGAATCCCAGACACCAGCTGAAACTTAACTGCTCATGCTTAAAGGGAAAAGCATCCAATGAATTCAACCAATGCAACAAACTATTACACAGCTTGTTGAATATTATTACAGCAATAAGGAGATCCACACAGATCAGTCACTCTGTAAGACATTCATGGAGAAAGATTCTCATGTCTACAAAGCAATTCCGTGTACACACATACATCACAAAACATCCACCTACACCCTTCTCTCACTCTTATAGCAGCAGGTGATATAAAGGCTCTTTCTGGACAATTCCCTTCTTGGAAGCTTAAGAAGCAGAATTATACTTTAAAGACATTGATTGTAGCCTACTCCTAATCCTGTAACGACTCGACCATATGTAGAGCAGCCTGGAGCAGAATGCAAACACGAGGAATTCTGCAGATGCTGGAAATTCAAGCAACACGCATCACAGTTGCTGGTGAACACAGCAGGCCAGACAGCATCTCTAGGAAGAGGTACAGTCGACATTTCAGGCCAAGACCCTTCGTCAGGACTAACTGAAGGAAGAGCTAGTAAGAGATTTGAAAGTGGGAGGGGGAGGGGGAGATCCAAAATGATAGGAGAAGACAGGAGGGAGATGGATGGAGCCAAGAGCAGGACAGGTGATTGGCAAAGGGGATATGAGAGGATCATGGGACAGGAGGCCAGGGAGCAAGACGGGGGGGGGGACGCAGAGGATGGGCAAGGGGTATAGTCAGAGGGACAGAGGGAGAAAAAGGAAAGTGAGAGAAAGAATGTGTATATAAAAATAAATAACGGATGGGGTATGAGTGGGAGGTGAGGCATTAGCGGAAGTTAGAGAAGTTAATGTTCATGCCATCAGGTTGGAGGCTACCCAGATGGAATATAAGGTGTTGTTCCTCCAACCTGAGTGTGGCTTCATCTTTACAGTAGAGGAGGCCGTGGATAGACATGTCAGAATGGGAATGGGATGTGGAATTAAAATGTGTGGCCACTGGGAGATCCTGCTTTCTCTGGCAGACAGAGCGTAGGTGTTCAGCAAAGCGGTCTTCCAGTCTCCGTCGGGTCTCGCTAATATATAGAAGGCCACATCGGGAGTACCGGACGCAGTATATCACCCCAGCCGACTCACAGGTGAAGTGTCGCCTCACCTGGAAGGACTGTCTGGGGCCCTGAATGGTGGTAAGGGAGAAAGTGTAAGGGCATGTGTAGCACTTGTTCCACTTACAAAGATAAGTGCCAGGAGGGAGATTAGTGGGGAGGGATGGGGGGGACAAATGGACAAGGGAGTCGCGTAGGGAGCAATCCCTGTGGAAAGCGGGGGGGGCAGGAGGGAAAGATGTGCTTAGTGGTGGGATCCCGTTGGAGGTGGCGGAAGATACGGAGAATAATATGTTGGACCCGGAGGCTGGTGGGGTGGTAGGTGAGGACCAGGGGAACCCTATTCCTAGTGTGGTGGCGGGAGGATGGAGTGAGAGCAGATGTGCGAGAAATGGGGGAGATGCATTTGAGAGCAGAGTTGATGGTGGAGGAAGGGAAGCCCCTTTCTTTAAAAAAGGACATCTCCCTCGTCCTGGAATGAAAAGCCTCATCCTGAGAGCAGATGCAGCGGAGACAGAGGAATTGCGAGAAGGGGATGGCATTTTTGCAAGAGACAGGGTGAGAAGAGGAATAGTCCAGATAGCTGTGAGAGTCAGTAGGCTTATAGTAGACATCAGTGGATAAGCTGTCTCCAGAGACAGAGACAGAAAGATCTAGAAAGGGGAGGGAGGTGTCGGAAATGGACCAGGTAAACTTGAGGGCAGGGTGAAAGTTGGAGGCAAGGTTAATAAAGTCAACGAGCTCAGCATGCGTGCAGGAAGCAGCGCCAATGCAGTCGTCGATGTAGCGAAGGAAAAGTGGTTGCAGATACCAGAATAGGTACGGAACATAGATTGTTCCACAAAGCCAACAAAAAGACAGGCATAGCTGGGACCCATACGGGTGCGCATAGCTACACCTTTAGTTTGGAGGAAGTGGGAGGAGCCAAAGGAGAAATTATTAAGAGTAAGGACTAATTCCGCTAGACGGAGCAGAGTGGTGGTAGAGGGGAACTGATTAGGTCTGGAATCCAAAAAGAAGTGGAGAGCTTTGAGACCTTCCTGATGGGGGAATGGAAGTATATAGGGACTGGACATCCATGGTGAAAATAAAGCGGTGGGGGCCAGAGAAAGCAGGATCTCCCAGTGGCCACACATTTTAATTCCACATCCCATTCCCATTCTGACATGTCTATCCACGGCCTCCTCTACTGTAAAGATGAAGCCACACTCCGGTTGGAGGAACAACACCTTATATTCCGTCTGGGTAACCTCCAACCTGATGGCATGAACATTGACTTCTCTAACTTCCGCTAATGCCCCACCTCCCCCTCGTACCCCATCCGTTATTTATTTTTATACACACATTCTTTCTCTCACTCTCCTTTTTCTCCCTCTGTCCCTCTGACTATACCCCTTGCCCATCCTCCCGGTTCCCCCCCCCTGTCTTTCTCCCTGGGCCTCCTGTCCCATGATCCTCTCATATCCCCTTTGCCAATCACCTGTCCAGCTCTTGGCTCCATCCCTCTCCCTCCTGTCTTCTCCTACCATTTTTGGATCTCCCCCTGCCCCTCGCACTTTCAAATCTCTTACTAACTTTTCCTTCAGTTAGACCTGACGAAGGGTCTCGGCCTGAAACGTCGACTGTACCTCTTTGTAGAGATGCTGCCCAGCCTGCTGCGTTCACCAGCAACTTTGATGTGTGTTCCTGGAGCAAAATGGTCAGCTCTGGATACAGTAATTCAGCCAGACATGCATCTGTCCAGCATGCCAACAGAAATAATTTGGGTACAAGCAGACTGCCTCAGGATAAATAAGTTCTCAAAACTTCCTCAGGTCCATGAGAATGGAGTGTCAATTGAAATGATAATCCTCCCATTAGAAATGATAATCCTCCCTGTTGACAGAGTTCCAAGGAGACACCCTGGAGAGTGAAACACTTCAACTACGTTCTATCACTTCCTGTGTATTTGAGAATGCAACAATTCTTAGGCATAAACTGTGCGATGCTTAGTACATAAAAAGATATGTTGCCATTTCATTGAGAACAACGTTACTGCGATGTTACCTATGCAGCTATAAGGTGGAAGCTCTGACACATGTTCAGCAGCCACCACAATGACCCAGGGGTTAAATTGTTGGAATGACACTGACCTTGACCTCTTTAGGCATAATCCGAATGTTTGGAACTTTTTTCTCCAAGAGATAGAACATCAGAAATACTCAGTTTTTGAATTTCTTTCTTTTTCGACAGGTTATGACCAGAGCAATCTTCTGTGGTTGCTGGGAGATGAGTTAAGGTCAGAGCAGTATTCCCCAAAATCCATGGAGAGGTGAAGGAAGAATGCTGCCCAGTCTTCTTAGGGACAGGTTAAGGCAGGAATGACACTTCATGAACAGCATTCCCCCCATCCCTGCTCTTCCATTAAATTTCTGGTTGCTCTGCTGGGAACACAGAGGCCCAGCAGGAGTATGATCAATATACCTTTATTTTGGGAAAATAAAGGCACAAAGTACTGAGTTAAATTGTACCATAGAGGCAAAATTCAAAAGGGCAAAGAATGTAGGACAGAAGGAGCTATATTTAATGTGTGCAGCATTCAGAATAAGGTGGACGAACTCATGGCACAATTAGAGATTGGTCAGTATGATGTTATGGGCATCACTGACTTGCGGCTGAAAGAAAGCCGTAGTTGTGAGCTTAACATCAAAGCATATACTTTGTGTCGAAAGGACAGGCAGGAAGGCATAGGCGGTGGTGTGGCTCTGTTGGTAAGAGATGGAATTACATTTTTAGAAAGAGGTGGCAAAGGGTCAGAGAATGTTGAATCTTTGTTGGTGGAGATAAGAAATTGCAGGGTAAAAAAACATTATGGGAATCATATATAGGCCTCCAAATAATAGCCAAGATGTAAGGTTAAGATTGCAAAGGGAGCTGGAAAAGACATGTGATAAGGGAAATGAGACAATTGGAATGGGGGACTTCAATATGCAAGGGGATTGGGAAAATCAGTTTGGTGTTGGATCTCAAGAGAGGGAATTTGTTGAATGAATGGCTACAAGATCACTTTTTAGAGCAACTTGTGCTTGAACCTACTCAGGGAAAGGCTAACTTAGATAGAGTGTTGTGTAATAACCCAGATCTTATTAGGGAGCTTAACATAAAGGTACTCTTAGGAGGCAGTGATCATAATATGATTGAATTCATACTGCAGTTTGAAAGGGAGGTGCACAAGTCAGATGTATCAGTATTGCAAAGGAATAAAGGGAATTACAGAGGCGTGAGATAGGAGCTTGCTCAGTTGGACTGGAGGAGGATACTGGCAGGGATGATGGCAGAGCAGAGATGGCTGAGGTTTCTGGAAATTGTTCACAAGGCGCAAGATAGATAAGTTCCACAGAAGAAGTTGTTCTCAAATGCCAGGGGTAGGCAACAGTGGCTGACAAAGGAAGTTAAGGACTGCATAAAAACCAAGGAAAGGGCATATGAGGTAGCAAAAATGAATGGGGAGTTGGATGACTGGGAAGCTTTTAAAATCCAACAAAAGGCAAGTAATAAATTATAAGAAGGGAATAGATGAAATACGAGTGCAATCTAGCCAAAAATATAAAGCAGGATACCAAAAGTTTTTTTCTAGTTATATAAGAGTAAAAGGGAGGTGAGAGTTGATATTGGACCACTGGAAAAATGATGCTGGTGAGTTATTAATGGGGCACAAAGAAATGGCAGATTGACTTAATTAGATTAGATTCAACTTTATTGTCATTGTGCCGAGTACAGATACAAAGCCAATGAAATGCAGTTAGCATCTAACCAGAAATGCAAAGAATAATGCAAAATAACTGCGAATAAAAAGTAAGTGCTACAGCACACAAATACAAAAGTACTGAGACAGTACAATATGGGTGCAATACTGCTTAGCGCTGTGATGTGAGGTTCAGCAGGGTCACAGCCTCAGGGAAGAAGATCTTCCTCTGCCTGCTGGTGCGAGAGTGGAGGCTCCTGTAGTGCCTACCAGATGGGAGGAGAGTAAAAAGTCCATGTTTAGGGTGAAATGCATCCTTGATAATGCTTTTCGCCCTGCCCAGGCAGCGTTAATGGCAGATGTTCTTAATGGTGGGCAATTGGGTGCTGACAATCCGCTGGGCAGTTTTCACCACATGCTGGAGTGCTTTGCGGTCCGATATGGGACAATTGCCATACCACACTGAGATTCAGTTGGTGAGTATGCTCTCAATGGTATAGTGGTAAAAGTCCGACAGTATCCTGGGACAGAGGTGAGCTTTCTTGATGCTCCGCAGGAAATAAAGGCGCTGTTGCGCCTTTTTGATCAGGATGGAGGAGTTCAGGGACCAGGTGAGATCCTTGGAAATGTGGACACCAAGGAATTTGAAGCTTGATACACGCTCCACTACAGCTCCGTTGATGTAGATGGAGACGTGAGTGTGGCTCCTAGCATGCCTGAAGTCCACAATGATCTCCTTGGTCTTCTGGGTGTTAAGGGCCAAGATGTTGTTCGCACACCATACAGCCAGGTGCTGGACCTTGTCCCTGTAGGCCATCTCGTCATCCCCTATGATCAGGCCAACCACCGTGGTGTCGTCTGCGAACTTAATTATGGAGCTAGAACCATGTACAGGAACGCAGTCATAGGTGAAAAGGGAGTACAGAAGAGGGCTCAGCACACAGCCTTGAGGCACGCCGGTGTTCAGGGTGAGAGTGGAGGAGGAGAGGTTGTCTAACTTAACTGATTGGGGTCTGTTAGTCAGAAAATCCAAGGTCCTATTGCAGAGGGATGAGCTGAAACCAAGCTGGCGAAGTTTGGCGATCAGCTTGGAGGGGATCACAGTACTGAACGCCGAACTAAAGTCAATGAACAGCATTCTGACATAAGAGTTGGGGCTGTCCAGGTGGGTCAGGGCAGAGTGAAGTGCCGTGGAGATGGCATCCCCTGTTGATCTGTTGGTGTGATAGGCAAACTGATGGGTACTTAATGGGTACTTTGCATTTGTCTTCACTGTGGAAGACACTAGGAGAATTATGGAGGACAGCATGTGTATAAACGTCTCTCTTCAGCAGACTTCATCATGATCATCATGACTCCAGTATTTCTACTATTTTTTAATGTTTCTTAATTGTACATATGATTTTTTTGTGTTCTATCGCTGAGCAACAGTAAACCATCTGATTGCCCTATCAGACTTCTCTTTGGGAACTAGTTGACTTGATCAGCATTTCTGATCTGGCTATTGTTCATGATTGCACTTAATAAAAAAAAAGAATGCCAGTGTCAGGGAGCAAAGCTGAGTACCATTGCTATTACAAAGGAAAAGGTGCTAGGCAAACCCAAAGGTGTTAAGGTAGGTAAGTCACCTGGGCCAGAGAAAATACATCCCGGAGTCCTGAGTGAGGTTGCTGAGGAAATAACAGATGCATTGGTCATAATCTTTCAATAATCACTTGATTCTGGCATGGACCCAGAGGACCAGAAAATTGCATATGTCACTCCACTCTTTACAAAGGGAGGAAGGTAAAAGAAAGGAAATTATAAGCCAATTGGTCTGACCTCAGTGGCTAAGAAAGTGTTGGAGTCTATTACTACAGATGAAGTTTCGAGGTACTTGGAGACTAATGATAAGATAAGTCAAAGTCACTATGTTTTCTGTAAAGGGAAACCTTGCCTGACAAATCTGATAAGAGTTCTTCAAGAAAGTAATAAACAGTGTGGACAAAGGAGAGGCAGTGGATGTCATTTTCTTGGATTTTCAGGTGGTGTTTGATAACGGCGCCACACATAAGGCGCTTAAGAAGATGAAATCCAATGGTATTACAGGGAAGATACTGGCATGGATATTGGAATGGCTGACAGGCAGGAGGCAGCGAGTGGGAATAAAAGGGACCTTCTCTGGTTGGCTGTCGATGACTAGTGGTGTTCCTCAGGGGTCAGTATTTGGTCCACTGTTTTTCACATTGTTTGTCAATGATTTAGATAATGGAAATGATGGCCTAGTGGCAAAGTTGTAGATGAAACGAAGATAGGTTGAAGGATAGGTACTGCTGAGGAAACAGCGCGATTGTAGCAGGACTAAGACAAATTGGAAGAATGGGCAAAAATGTGACAGAAGGAATATAATGTTGATGATAATGTATTTTGGTAAAAGGAACAATAGTGCGGACTATTATCTAAATGGGGAGAAGGTTCAAACATCAGAGGTGCAGTGGGACTTAGGAGTCCTCATGCAGGACTCCCAGAAGGTTAATTTATAGGTTGAGTCTGTGGTAAAGAAGGCAAATGCATATTGGCATTTATTTCAAGGGGAATAGAATATAAATGCAAGGATATTATGCTGAACCTTTATAAGACACTAGTCAGGCCGCACTTGGACTACCATCAACAGTTTTGGGCTCCATATCTCAGAAAGGATATGCTGTCATTGGAAAGAGTCCAAAGAGATTCAGGACGATTCCAGGAATGAAAGGTTTAACATATGAGGAGCGTTTCGCAGCTTTGGGCCTGTACTCACTGGAATTTAGAAGAATCCATGGGGAGTTCATTGAATCCTACCAAATGGTGAAAGGACTAGATAGGGTGGACGTGGAGAGTATGTTCTCTATGGTGAGGGTATCAGGAACTAGAGGGCACAGCCTCAAAACTGAGGGGCGACTCTTTAGAACAGAGGTAAGGAGGAATTTTTTTTTAGCCAGAGAGTAGTAAATCTGCGGATTGTTCTGCCACAGACTGTGGTGGAGGCCAAGTCCGTGCATATATTTAAGGCAGAAGTTGATTGTTTTCTGCGCATCAAAGGAGAGAAGGCAGGTGTATGGGGTTGAGTGGGATCCAGGATCAGACATGACGGAAAGGCAGAGCAGATTTGATGGGCTGAATGGCCTAATTCTGCCATGTCTTATGGTCTTATGGTCTTAAGTAAGCTCCAGAGAGATCGAAGCTTCTAGGTTCAAAGTGGATGAATCCAATGAACTCTGTAATACAGGGGCTTATCCCTATTGTTCAAAAGAGATTTTCACTGTATACCCAAAACTGATCATATGTAAATCAGTTTTGTGTTACGCAGTGAATGACAGCACCACTGTGTGCTTTTGGTGTACGGTACATGCACAATATGCACAGAACTATAAGGCCAAATCCCTCAATATGGGCAAGATGTAATATAAATTACTAGCCATATTTCATTCTCAACTTTACATTCCAGTTCAATTAAGGTTGTATTGCAATACGTTTAATATATGAAAGTGGATGTTAGAATAAATATTTCAATATAAAGAATTACTGTAGCATGGGACCTTTACCATAAGTGATTACTGAGTCTGACCTGTCATATAACAGGAATAAAATGTCTCTGGGAAAATTCAAATAAATATGAAGGAAAAGTCAGGAAATTGGAAAATTAAGAGCTTGCCCTGGCCACATAGAATCACGGGGTATGGGATGTTTGTGGGGAAGGGCGCTGCCTCATCCTGCACAGTGATATTAATGACTTGATGGTAAAGTACCCAAAGTAACTGACTATTAATTGTAAAATCAATTTGACAGTCTGACCAAAAAAATTCAAGGAGCTACTAACAAAGATTTTGTTTATGCTCTTTGAATTTTGTGTTCCTGCACTCTAATTTATTCATCATTTGTATTTCACAATATATCGTATAAGCAAGAATTTTGCATTAATATTTTAGCATCATACTTTGCCAAAGCATTTCTTTATTTCAGCCCAAAAATTCTAAAATATAATTCAAGTTAATTGCTATGTAATGACTAAAGCTAATAGTTTGCAAAATATCTAAATATTTGATGCTCCTCTGATACTGAGCAGAAATGAATTAATGTGTTCTTATCCTTCCTCAGAACTGATGGGCAAATCAGCAAAATCTCATAACTTGCTGCAGCATGGAAACACAGAAATAATACATGAGTGAATATGAAAAATACAGCTCATCATAATAAAACAAAGGGCAAAGATAGTAAAGCACCATAGACAATTACCACACCACTTAGTAGACTGAGCTGCCAGATTGATTGAAGACCATTTTTACTTGTCACGTTGCCTTTTATATGGTGTATACCAAAAAAAGTAACATAGAAATGCATTGCACTTGAGGAATAGTTGCAATTAAAATAAAAATGGCTACACTTGTTAGAATCATAAGTGGCAATTTGTGGAAACACCAAAAAGGTGCTGAAGCAAGATTATGCTGCTTTAACAGTGCTAATTAAAGTCAAGGGGTAATTTTTAACCTGGAGCCTGGAGTGCATTTGACACTGGTCAGCAAATGGGACCAGTGTCAAATGCGTTCAGTAGCTTAACATTTTCTGGTGCACTGTTTAAGAGGAAACTGAGTGGAAAGAGATTCTGAAACAACCATTGGTCACGATATTTATAACGAGCACTAGACTTCTGCCAAGATTCAGGGAAATGTAGAGGAGGAACTGAGAAATTTACTGTGAGGCCACAGACAGAGATCCTTCAGAATTATCCCTGAAAACTGAATCGTTGGGATAGAAAGTGTTCAGCAATTGGAAAGAGAACGTGATTAGAAATTGATGACAGGCTAGAGAGAGAAGGGTATTGAGCAAGGTACGTGGAGAATGAGATTTTCCTTCAGGATTTCATGAAGATTTTTTCTTTTCCTGGTCCATAGGATATTCTGAAAGAAGCATTTATATTCTGAAATCTGTAGCTTATCTATCACTCTTGAAATTCTTAACCAATAGGAAATTAATTCCAGCAAATGGCAGTTTTTATTGTACTTTCACCGTAAAATTGAGATTGAGTTAAGCACTCCGTATCTTTACAATGAAATATATCAATATTCCCAGTATCTAACACCTTTAAAAATGTGGCTCAAGATGTATTCTGTATATCTAATTTTTTAACCTCTTGACCTTCTATTTCCTTCTTAGCATGTTGTGAGCTAGTATCAAGGTTAATGATTCTCCTATAGCATAATGGAAAAAAAGCATGCAGCTTTCTGTAATTCAAAAATTCATGCCACCGAACATCAACAGCATTCAAAAGTAGCTGATTTCACAGTATCTGAAATACATCTTATGGAAATGTTTGTTTGATGATGAATTTCAATAAAAAATAAATTACAAAAAAAAACAAAAGTAGCTGATTATACTGAATTGTAAAATACTTATGTAGAAAGAGGCCTGTTATCCATCACTGGCTTTGGAACAGGAATCCATATTGTTCCATTTTATGGTTCTTTTTAGATGCCCCATACCTTTTCTATTGATTTAACCTACTTTTGCTACACCTCAAAAGTAGTATCTTCCAGATGCTATTCACCCACATATCAAAAAAATGTGTTGCCATAGGTCTAATATGTCTCTCAGCTGTTGCTGAAATAGAGGAATCGAGTGAGACAAGACTGACAGAAGAAGCAGAACATATTTTTACCCCCTCCTTCTCAATTCTCCATCCCCTTTCCCCTCTCTCACCTTATCGCCTTGCCTGCCCATCGCCTCCCTCTGGTGCTCTTGCCCCTTTTTCTTTCTTCCATGGCCTTCTATCCTCTCCTATTAGATTCCCCCTTCTCTAGCCCTGTATCTCTTTCACCAATCAGTGTCCCAGCCCTTTACTTCACCCCTCCCTGCCTCCTAGTTTCACCTATCACCTTGTGTTTCTTCCTTCCCTCCCTTCTAGCTCTGACTCCTCATCTATTTTTCTCCAATCCTGCTGAAAGGCCTCAGCCCAAAACATCGACTGTACTCTTTTCCATAGATACTGCCTGGCCTGCTGCGTTCCTCCAGCATTCTGTGTGTGTGTTGCTTGGATTTCCAGCATCTGCAGATTTTCTCTTGTTTGCGAATATATTCTTGTGTTGTGATACTAACGACAAATGTCCCTCCAAAATTCCAGCTTTAGCTCAGACTCTAGCAACTCTATCCCAGCATGTGAAGACAGACTCCGGCGGATTGTGCGGACGAGACCTATGGAAGGTCCAACGGTCAAGAAGGCAATCTCTGCAAGCGTCATGGAACGTGTAGAGCAGGACAAGACACAGAAGACGTCCTGGTCATCCACTGCGCCTAGTCCCATCTCCAGCCGTCTAGACTCTGTCTTGCCACTGGATCCAGATGGGAATTGGGAAGAGAGAGTGAGGCTGACACTGTGCAACTCTCCCTCACTTAAATCCAAATCACGCACTAGTCTCGACACCATCATAATGGTGTCGAGGTCCTCATCGACGTCAACGATGGACGAACAACCAACCAGCAACTACTACTAGAAAACAGTCAAAATAATTGATGAACAGCAAATACTTCAAGTTGGCAATGGGATCTACTACATAAATTGAGACTGGTTTGATAATGCAAGATTAAAGGAAAAACACATTTCTTACTGCTACTGCTCTGCTTGTAAAGTCATTTTTAAATATCAAAGCAATTATACAGGAAATGCCAAGATTTAAATATTGTATATAAATAGGGCAGGAATATGACAGAATAACTGCATGTGAACTTCTGGTGCAATTCATTTGCTGACCAGGCATTCTTTTTCCTTCTCCAGACTTTCTTATATTACTAACAAGAACACTGAAATGATATCTGCTATCTGACTTCTGCAATGTGGTTAACATAGAAATGAGAATAACTTAAATGCCAGCTAAAAATACTGCTTCTTTGTTGCAATGGTAATTTGTGTTCTACTTTCCATCTTTGATATAAATTTCATCCCAATATTGTATTGCTTATTGATCTATGCACACAATTATACGCTACATTATTAATGGAAAGCCACAATATTGATCAAAAATCTTGGTTTTGATCATCGGGGATGGGAACCGAAGTACCAGGGCAGCTCATAGAATGATCGTGGGGAAAGTTGATGTTAACTCTACATACAAAGACAGGAACCAAAATGTTGAGCATGGTGGGACTAAGGTTCTGAGTTGTGTCTATTGCAATGCAAGGAGTATTGTAGGTCAAGGAGATGAGCCTATAGAGAACATATCAGCATGTGGAATTATGAAATAGCAGCGATTAGCAAGATAGGTTGCAGGAGGGACAGGAGTGGCAGCTCAACGATCTGGGAATCCGTTGGCTTTAGACCTGATGAGAAAGGTAGGTATTAAAGGGGGAGGCGTGGCATTACTGGTGAAGGAAAATGTCATTGCAGTGCTCAGACAGGACAGATTGAAGAGCTCATCTACTGAGGTTATATGGGCGGAAATGATGAATAAGAAAGGATAACCATGTTAATGGGATTATACTGTAGACCACCCAATAGACAGTAGGATTTAGAGGAGTAAATCTGTAGAGAGATAGCAAACTGTACAAGAAAATT
The DNA here is from genome assembly GCF_963921235.1 of Mobula hypostoma. Classification (NCBI taxonomy): domain Eukaryota; kingdom Metazoa; phylum Chordata; class Chondrichthyes; order Myliobatiformes; family Myliobatidae; genus Mobula; species Mobula hypostoma. The sequence continues at coordinate 46,917,994 of NC_086104.1, forward strand.
AAGGTTCCGATAGTAGGATATTTTAATTTTTCACATGTTGACTGGGACTCCCATACTGTAAAAGGACTGGATAGAATAATGATTTGTGTAATAATGTGGTAAAATAGATCAGCACATGCAGATGATACCAAAACTGGGGGCATAGTGGACAGCGAAGAACGCTATCCAAGCTTGCAACGGGAACTGGACCAGCTGGAAAAATGGTCTGAAAATGGCAGATGGAATTTAATGCAGGCAAGTATACAGTGTGCACTTTGGGAGGGCAAACCAGAGTAGAACTTACTCTCAGTGCGGTAAGGCATTGCGAGGTGCAGTAGAACAAACAGATCTGAGACAGATCCATAATTCCTTGGAAGTGGCATCACAGGTAGACAGGGTCATAAAGAAAACTTTTGGCACATTGGCCTTCATAGGTCAAAGCGTTGAGTACTGAGGGCCGGGGGGCCTATTCCATGCAGTATCTCAATAAATAAATCAATCAATCAATCGGAGTAGTGAGTACAGGAGTTGGGATGTTATTCTGAAGTTGCATTTAACACATTGGCGAGGCTAAATTGGAGTACTGTGTGCAGTTCTGATCATTTATCTACAGGAAAGGTATCAATAAGATAGAAAGAGTACAGAGAAAATTTACAAGGATGTTGTCAAGACTTGAAAGCCAGAGTTATAGGAGGAAGAATGAATAAATTAGGACTTTATTTCCTGGAGCTTAGGAGAATGATGATGATATATAAAATTATGAAGGGTATAGATAGGGTAAATGCAAGTAGGATTTTTCCACTAAGGTTGGGTGAGACAAGAACTAGAGGTCGTAGGTTAAGAGTGAAAGGTGAAATATTAAAGGAGAACCTGAGGGGGAATCATCTTCACTCAAAGGGTGGTGTGGAATAAGCTGGTTGTGGAAGTAGTGGATGCAGATTTGATTTCAAATATTTAAGTGAAGCTTGGATAAGTGCATCGATGGGAGGAGTAGAAAGGGCTATGGTTGAGGTGCGTGTCAATGGGACAAGGCAGAAAAAAACAGTTCAACATGTACTAGATGGGCTGAAGGGCCTGCTTCTGTGTTGTAGTGCTCTATGATTCTGACTCTAAGAAGATGCATCTAGATTGTTGGCTGATTCCTGTCCTGAAAAGCAACAGCAAGTGTTAAGATTAATCTCAATTCCATCTATAAATGACAGGATTTAATGTCTTCTCCTTAATTAATCTTGTCTCAATTGTTGAGCCTTTTGCTTCTGAATTGTGCTTTTCAAACATGATACTTGAAAGCCGGTGGCCATTTCACAGCGGTATTGCATTGTTGGAATTATATGTTTCCAGGAAAATATCATACCATCTCAGTTCTTCCAGTTTAGAAGAAGATAGAGGCAAATATGAGCGTCTACAGAAGACCACAATTATTCCTTTTATCACTATTACCATTGTTTGGCTATTTATTATAGTTGCTCAATGTGAATCTTCCTTTATAAAATTAGGCTGTGATTTTCATCAAAAATAAAAATAATCCATTCCACCTTTTCTCTACTCAGAGAGCAGGAGAGTTCAAGTTTTCTCTCACATCCCACAGGTGTGCTGGTGGTTTAACTGCCCACGATAACTTAGAAGTTATATAGAAGTGGCAGGGGAATTACAACCTTAAAGACAATAGGTTGCAGAGCTTCAGGGAAACAAGACAAATGGAATAGGACTGATGCTACTTGTTTGCAACTTGCATGGACCTGTTTGTGGGAATGTTTGTAGCATGTGCATGATGCTCAATAACCACAAATTCCAACATAGCAGTATGATGGAAATTGGTACAGTATTATAAATTAATTACACTCTGATAAAATGAAATTATTTCTTATGAGCAAGTAATCTGATTTTTTTCTGTTTAAATCAGTGGTGAGAAATGCTGCACACAACAGAAAATTCCACATCCACACCACTTTTCTGATGTATAAGATTCATCTCCATCTTTATTGGACATCTTGGTGTCAAGCTGTTTCTTTACCTGGACTCACCCACAAATGTAATCTGTTGACAAACAACCTCTTTGCATTTCTTTCTATGCTGCTTTTGTGATAAATTAATAATTTAAGAATGTAAAATTTACATGATGTATTTTATTAAACCCACAATAGCAAAACTCACTGTGTAGAAACTCAAACAACAGAAAACAATAGGACCTCCTGTCCCATGATCCTCTCGTATCCCCTTCTGCCTATCACCTGTCCAGCTCTCGGCTCCATCCCTCCCCCTCCTGTCTTCTCCTATCATTTTGCATCTCCCCCTCCCCCTCCAGCTTTCAAATCCCTTACTCACTCTTCCTTCAGTTAGTCCTGACGAAGGGTCTCGGCCTGAAACGTCGACTGCGCTTCTTCCTATAGATGCTGCCTGGCCTGCTGCGTTCACCAGCAACTTTGATGTATGTTGTGTAGAAACTCAATTTGGAATCATAAAACTGGCACCATACAGTATGTCACAATAACAATATTTCAACTACAGAAATATCAACGTAGAGTATATTTTAGTATTTTGCTAATACTGCAAGTGGGATTTAAAAGAAGCTTAAAGTCATATGTGACAGGATAATTGAATAGACATGAATAAAATAGCATTGCTTTTAAATTATAGTTTGCCATTGGAATTAACATTTTTATTTCAATCTTAATAATAATGTTGCATTAGAAGTGTAGGTGAGATAATTTTGAACAACTCACCTCTTCCTGTGTTTTTCTTGATATAACATGAAGCCAATCTCCAATCATACTGAGAACAGCAGCAAAATAGGCGAGTCCCACCAGGATCCAGAACCACACGGCAGGTTTGTACCAGTCTAGGTATTCTTTATCTGGACTCTCTCCTAAACATTATTAAAGAAATAATTAATATTATTAAAATAATCAAGTTCAAATAGATTACAGTTTACAAATTTTGTAAGAAAATAATAGAACAGGAATCATTAGCTGAGATGTGCTTTGCAAAGCTAATAAGAGACAAACTAAGGGCTTTTTATTAAGGCTATCTAAATAAGAGCTGCACTGACACTTCAGCGGTTGGTATGGAGAAAACTGCAGCATTACAGTGGCCTCAAAAGATTTATAGTAATGGTTGTTAAGAGTACTGAGATTATATATTTGGCAAGCGTAAATTCAAAGACCTAATCTGATGCTAATTGGCACTAAATTGATTGCCTATCTCAGAGAGAATTAGAAGTATCACATGGCTAATTTTTAATCTGCCTTTCAAAGTACCTCAATTGGTTGTGGATTTCATTTTCAGCTCACAGTCACAAGCTTAGAAGAAACTATAAAAGTGTTATATCAAATTGTAAATGAAGAATTGTTGTTAAGGATAGAAATACTACTTGAAAGACATAATTGAGCATCTTGAGAGCCAAAGTGTATGATGGGCAGTGATGACTTTTTTTTGAATAGTTAGGGCAAAGAAGAGCACAAAAGATGCATTTTATTTAAACATATGGGCTAAAATTTGGTTGCCACTTGATGGCATCAGGTTCAACTAAATTGAATGAGGGAAGCAAATAAAATTTTAAAAACCACACTGCTCTTTCTTTCTAATCAGACATCCAGTTAAAGAGATCTACCTTGTGGACCATGAAGGGAGCATGATTGTATTAAGTACCATAGTTCTGACTTCCCGAAACAAAGGCCAAGGGGCTGAAGATTTTGCAGAGAAAAGACTAAGTAAGGTCTCAATGTATTTCAGAAGTGTGTGCACATGCATCTCTAATATTATAGGCAAACAAAATACTGGAGGAACCCGACAGGTCAGGCAGCACCCATGGAGGGAAGCAAGCAGTCAATGTTTCCGTCTGAGACACTTTACAGTGCCCATAAAAAGTACACCCTCCCCCCGGAAGTTTTCATATTTTATTGTTTTACAATATTGAATCACAATGGACTTAATTTGGCATTTTTGACACTAATGAACAGAAAAAGACTCTTTTGTGTCAAAGTAAAAACAGATCTCTACAAAGTGATCTAAATTAGTTACAAATATAAAACTCAAAATAATTGATTGCTTAAGTATTCACCTCCTTTAATATGACACACCAAACAACACTGGTGCAGCTCATTGGTTTTAGAAGTCACACAATTAGTTAAATGGAGATCACTGTGTGCAGTTAAGGTGTTTCAACTGATTATAGTAAAAATCCGCCTGTATTCGAAAGGTCCAACTGCTGGTGAATCAGTATCCTGGCAAAAACTGCACCAGGAGATGGTTGTTGGATAAGTGCAATGCTGCAGAGAAATACCAGCAAAACCCAATTCAATCTTCAGAGCCTGTTGACTATTTTAGATAAAAGTTACATGAGTTTAAACTAAGTTGGCAGGGAGATAGGACTTTGAGTATTAGGGCTAGGGTGGGTGCAGTTGGTATTCAAGTTAACATAGCGTGCAGTAAGACTGTGAGGAAGGACAGGCAGACGATAAAGCAAAATTGCAGTCGGGGATGAGTTGAGGGTAACATCGGGCAAAATTGAATAGGTTGATGAATACAGGACTGAAGTGTTATATCTAAATGCACAGAGTATACAGAACATAGTGGATGATCTTGTAGCACTGTTAGAGATTGACAAGTCTGACATTGTTGGCATCGCTGAGTCATGGCTGAAAGAAGATCATAGATGGGAGATTACCATCCAAGAACACACCTTGTACCAAAAAGACAAGCAGATAGGCAGAGGGTATAAGGTGGATCTGTTGGTAAAAAGTGAAATCAAATCAAAAAAAAGAGGTGACATAGGATCAGAAGATGTAGAATCCTTGTTGGAAGTGATAAGTAACTGCAAGGGTAAAAAGATCCCGATTAGAGTTATATACAGGCCCCAAAACAATAGTTAGTGTGTGGAATATAAACTTGAACATGAAATAGTAAAGTGTGTAATAAGGGAAAGGTTACGAAAGTCATGGGGAATTTCAATATGCAGGTAGATTGGGAAAATCTGGTTGGTGCTGGATCCCAAGAGAGGTAATTTGTAGACTGCCTATGAGATGGCTTTTTAGAACATCTTGTGGTTGAGCCCACTAGGAGAAAGGCAATTCCAGTTTGGGTGTTGTGTGACGAACCAGATTTGATTAGGGAGCGTAAGGTAATGGAACCATAAGGAGACAGTGATCATAATATGAAAGAGTTCACTCTGCAGTTTGAGAGGGAGAAGCTAAAGTCAGATGTATCAGTATTCCAATGAAGTATAGGGAATTACAGAGGCATGAGAGAGGAGCTGGCCAAAGTTGATTGGAAGGGGACACCAGCAGGGATAACAGCAAAACTGCAATGACTGGAGTTTCTGAAGGCAACTTGGAAGGTGCAGGCTAGATACCTCCCAAAGATGAAGAGGTATTCTAATGGGAAGGTGAGGGAACCATGGCTGACAACAAAAATCATAGAAACCATAAAAGCAAAGGTGTCATGGTCCCAAAAGTTAATTCCTCATATTCTACTGATTCCCTTTGATTGTGGCACACCTGATTCTCATCGAGACCTGCAGCTTAAATATCCCGGCTTTGCATCCACTCATGGTCAGATCATTGTTTAGCCAGTGTGGTAATTAATGTTCCTGGCCGCTTAGGATTGTGTATTCTAAGTTTTACTTCAGTACCGATGTTTACCTGTGTAACTCTGTCTCTCCATGTCAAGATAAGGATTCTAAGTTTTACTTCAGTATCGAGGATTACCCATGTAACTCTGTCTCTCCATATCGAGAAAAGTATTCTAAGTTTTACTTCAATACCAAGGTTTACCTGTGTAACTCCGTCTCTCCGTGTCAAGAAAAGTATTGTCTACCGCTTGCCTTTCTACGCTCTGTGTCAAGCTAAGTTCTGCCTGCCTCCTGCTTCCCTGTTCACCCTCCCCTTTGCCGTTCAGCTCCAGCCACTCTCACACTGCATCTTAACTCAATCTCCATGCCAGTGTCCTGCGTTTGGGTTTGCCCCGTTCTTTGCAACAAAAGGAGAGGGCATAAAATATAACAAAAATTAGTGTAAAGTTAAAGGATGGGGAAGTTTTAAAAACCACCAGAAAGCAACTAAAAAAAAAACATAAGGAGAGAAAAGATGAAGGTAATCTAGCCAATAATATCAAAGTGAATACCAAAAGTTTTTTTTAGATATAGTTAAGTAAAGGAGAGGTGAGAATGAATATTGGACCACTGGAAAATGACGTTGTAAAAGTAGTAATGAGGGAACAAAGAAAGTACTTAGCATTACTCTTCACGGTGATAGATATTAGCAGTATGCCAGAATTTTGAAAGTGTCAGGGGCAGAAGTGAGTATATTTGCTATTACTAAGGGGAAGGTGCTTGGGAAGCTGAAATATCTCAAGACAGATGTCACCTGGACTACACCCAGGGTTCTGAAAGAAACAGCTAAGGAGATTTTGGAAGCATTAATAACAATCTTTCAAGAATCACTAGATTGCAAATATCTCCACATTCTTTAGTAAGAGAGGAAGGTAGAGGGAAGGACATTATAGGCCAGTTTGCCTGACTTCAGTGGTTGGGAAGATGTTGGAGTTCATTATTAAGGATGAGGCTTTGGGGTACTTGGAGGCACATGATAAAGTAGGCAAAGCTATTATGATTTCCTTAAGAGGAAGTCTTGCATGGCAAATCTGTTGGAATTCTTTGAGGAAAAAACAGGCAGTATTGGCATAGAAGAGTCAAAGGATGTTGCACACTTGAATTTTTAGAATGCCTTTGACAAGGTGCCACACATGAAGCTGCTTAACAAGATTAGAGCCCATGGTATTGCAGGAAAGATAATAGCATGGAGAGTAGATTGGCTAGCATACTGACAGGAGGCAAAGAGCTGGAATAAAGGGGGCCTATTCTGGTTGGCAGCCGGTGATCCACAGGGGCTTTTAATGGAACTGCTTCTTTTCATGTCAGATGTCAACGATTTGGATGACAGAATTGATGACTTTATGGCCAAGTTCACAGATGATACGAAGATAGGTAGGGGCAGGAAGTGTTGAGGAAGCAGGGAGTCTTCAGAAGGACTTGGACAGTTCGGGAGAATGGGCAGCTGTGTACATACATCTATTGATGCTTCTGGACACATCTTCAGTGTTGTTCCTGGAATCATTGGGTGTTTCGGGTCTTTCAACATCTAACAACCTTCTCCAGGTGACCCAGCCGGGGCTGTTCAGACCCCAGCTTGTGTCCAGATGGCTAGCTACTTATGACTCCATGGCTCCCCTCTTTTGAGCCACAGCCATCTTGAGGCCCTCTCTGCCGTATCGGTGGTACTGTGGATGGCTCTCCTCTTCCTCTCTCCCTCAATGCCCAAAATGCTGAAGGCTCTAACTAAAGAGCGGGCTACGAATCCCCTATAACCAACCTCCACTGGGAGACACCTCACTCTCCATCCAGCCTGCTGACAGTTGCTGACCAAAGAATGGCTGATGGATCTAGTGTTGGGAAGTGCTTGGTCATGTACTTTAGTAGAACAAATAAAGGTGTATACTATTTTCGAAACAGAGAGAAAGTTCAAAAATCAGAGGTGGAAACATACTTGGGAGGTCTTGTGCAGAATTTGCTAAAGGTTACTTTGCAGGTAAGGAAGGCAAATGCAATGTAAGCGTTCATTTTGAGAGGCAGAGTATGAGGGCAGAGGTTTGATAAAGCATTAGTCAGACCACACTTGGAATATTATAAACAGTCTTGGGCCCCTAACCTAAGAAAAAAATGTGCTTGTATTAGAGAGGGCCCAGAGAAAGTTCATGAGAATGATCCCATGAATGAAAGGGTTAATGTATGAGGAGTGTTTGATGGCTCTGGGACTTTACTCGCTGGAGTTTAGAAGAATGAGGGGCGATCTCATTGAAACTTATTTAATATTGGAAGGCTGAGATAGAGTGGATGTGAAGAGGATGGTTCCTATAGTAGGAGACTCTAGGACCAGAGGGCACAGCCTTGGAATAGAGGGAAGTCCATTTAGAACAGTGATGAGAAGGAATTTATTTAACCAGATGGTGGTGCGTCTGTGGGATTCTTTGCCATGGATGGCTGTGGAGGCCAAGTCATTGAGTATATTTAAAGCAGAGGTTAGTTTGTTCTTGGTTAGTCAGGCCATCAAAGGATACAAAGGGAAGGCAAGAGAATGGGGTGGGGATAACAAATCAGCCATGATGGAATGGTGGAGCAGACTCAGTGGGCTGAGTGGCCTAATTCTGCTCCTATATCTAAAGGTCTTATGGTTACCAATCTGGAGGTTAGAGGCCGAAGTTATGGGATTCTGATAATAAATCTGGAGCCAAGTACTGGAGGCAGACTGTCCTGATATTGGTGATCTGTCAATATGTGTGAGTGGATACAAAAGGGTTTTTTTTTGCTGATGTTGTTTTATTTTGTTGATTGTGTTGTTTCGTGAAAACACAGTAGCCATGCTATGTTAGTGCCAGAATGCGTGCCAACTCTGATGGGCTGCCCCCAGCACATCCTTGTGTTAGTTGTTAACACAAACGACACATTTCACTGTATGATAAATAAATGAATCTGAACCACACCATTGTGCATCTGTAACCTCCTGTTATATATAATTTATATAATAAAGGGAGCATTTAGTAAGGTGTTACTGAGAGAAGGCAACCTTAAAATAGCTATTATAAATTTAAAGGGAATTAAGATTAAAAGCCTATATTACAGATGACGGAATGGATCTGTATAAAATGCTTAAGGTAGCCTATAAATTAGGAGTAAAAACAGTTGAACGATATGATACTAAGTTTGGGAGATTGCCAGCCTATATATTACCACTGCAAGAGAAATTTACAAATTTCTCAAAATTATGTTGTATTAGAAAAGATTCAAGAGGTCTGTATCTCCTTTTGTCATCTTGCCCCCATGGTCACAGGTCTCCTCGCTTAAGTTGAACATTCCTCGTCATGAAAAAGCTTTATTTCAGGAATACGGATTGAGGATAATGCTGAGCTTAATATGGGATACATAAAAATAGTGCTTCACTGTATTATTATCATATTTTATAAAATTATCAGCAGATGAGATAAAATTCCATGCTGCTATATAAGGGCACAGTTTGCTTTGTAGCAGAATATAATTAATTACTTACAGTGCTTATAGAATGTATCCACCACCCCTCCCCAGGAAATTTTCATGTTTTATTTTTTACTACATCGAATCATCGTGGATTTAATTTGGTTTTTTGACACTGATCAACAAAAAAGACTTTCTGTCAAAGTGAAAACATCTCTACAACATGATCTAAGATAGATACAAATATAAAACACACAATAACTACGCTATGAAGACAAAAGAACACTCCAAGCAGCTCTGCAAAGAAGTTATTGAAAAGCGCATGTCAGGAGATGGATACAAGAAAATTTCCTAATCACTGAATATCTATTGGAGTACAGTTAAGTCAATCATCAAGAAATGGAAAGAATATGGCACAGCTGTAAATTTTCCTGGAGCAGGCCATCCTCAAAAACTGAGTGACTGTACAAGAAGGAGACCAGTGTGGGAGGCCACCAAGAGACCTATGATAACTCTGGAGGAGTTGCAAGCTTCAGTGGCTGAGATGGGAGAGACTGTGCATACAACAGCTGTTGCCCAGGTGCTTCAGCAGTTACAGCTTTATGGGAGAGTGGCAAAGAGAAAGCCTCTGTTTTTAAAAAAAAACATGAAATGTCAGCTAGAGTTTTTCAGAAAGCATGTGGGAGACTCTGAAGTCAGTAGGAAGAAAGTTCTATGATCCGATTAAACCAAAACTGAGCTTTCTGGCCATCAGACTAAACACTATAAACAAGAGGAATTCTGCAGATGCTGGAAATTCAAGCAACACACTTTATCAAAGTTGCTGGTGAAAGCAGCAGGCCAAGCAGCATCTCTAGGAAGAGGTACAGACGACGTTTCAGGCCAAGACCCTTCGTCAGGACTAACTGAAGGAAAAGTTAGTAAGAGATTTGGAAGTGGGAGGGGGAGATCCAAAATGATAGGAGAAGACAGGAGGGGGAGGGAGGGAGCCAAGAGCTGGATAGGTGATTGGCAAAGGGGATATGAGAGGATCATGGGACAGGAGGTCCGGGGAGAAAGACAAGGCGGGGGGGGGGGAACCCAGAGGTTGGGCAAGGGGTATAGTCAGAGGGACAGAGGGAGAAAAAGGAGAGTGAGAGAAAGAATGTGTGTATAAAAATAAATAACGGATGGGGTACGAGGGGGAGGTGGGGCATTAGCAGAAGTTAGAGAGGTCAATGTTCATGCCATCAGGTTGGAGACTATCCAGACGGAACATAAGGTGTTGTTCCTCCAACCTGAGTGTGGCTTCATCTTTACAGTAGAGGAGGCCGTGGATAGACATGCCAGAATGGAAATGGGATGAGAAATTAAAATGTGTGGCCACTGGGAGATCCTGCTTTCTCTGGCGGACAGACACTGATCATAATATGATTGAATACATACTGCAGTTTGAAAGGGAGAAGCACAAGTCAGATGTATCAGTATCACAATGGAATAAAGGAATTAGAGGCATGAGAGAGGAGCTTGCCCAGTTGGATTGGAGGAGAATACTGGTGGGGATGACAGCAGAACAGAAATGGCTGAAATTTCTGGGAATAGTTCACAAGGCGCAGGATAGATATGTCCCACAGAAGAAGTTGTTCTTAAATAACAGGGGTAGGCAACTGTGGCTGATACAGGAAGGTAAAGACTGCATAAAGCTAAGGAAAGAGCATATAAGGTAGCAAAAGTAAGTGAGAAGCTGGATGATTCAGACGCTTTTCAAATCCAACAAAAGGCAACTAAAAAAGCTATAAGAAAGGAAAAGATGAAGTATGACGGCAATCTAGCCAAAAATATAAAGCAGGATACCAAAAGTTTTTTTAGCTATATAAAGAGCAAAAGGGAGGTGAGTGTCGATATGAGACCACTGGAAAATTATGCTGGTGAGGTAGTCATGGGGGACAAAGAAATAGCAGATGAACTTAATGAGTACTTTGCATTGAGTCTTCACTGTGGAAGACACTAGCAGTGTGACAGAGGTCAGTGAGTGTCAGGGAGCAGGAGTGAGTACCATTGCTACTACAAAGGGAAACGTGCTCAAAGGTCTTAGGGTGGATAAGTCACCTAGGCCAGATAGACTACATCCCAGAGTTCTGAGAGAGGTTGAAGAGATAACGGATGCATTGGTCATGATTTTTCAAGGATCACTTGATTCTGACATGGCCCAGAAGACTGTAAAAATTGCAAATTTCACTCTACTCAAGAAGGGAGGAAGGTAAAAGAAAGGAAATTATAGGCCAGTTAGCCTAACTTCAGTAGCTAGGTAAGTGTTGCCGTCGTTGATTAAGGATGACATTCCGGGGTACTTGGAGACCAATGATAAAATAAGTCAAATTCAGCATGGTTTTTGCAAAGAGAAATCTTGCCTGACAAATTTGTTAGAGTTCTTCAAGGAATTAATAAGCAGGGTAGATAAAGGAGAGACAGTGGATATCATTTACTTGGAAGGCGTTTGATAAGGTGCCACACATGAGGCTGCTTAACAAGATAAAATCTTATGATGTTACAGGAAAGATACTGGCATAAATAGAAGAATGGTTGACAGGCAGGAGGCAGTGAGTGGGAATAAAGGAGGCCTTTTCTGGCTGGCTGCCAGCGACAAGTGATGTTCCTCAGTGGTCAGTATTGGGCCTGCTACTTTTCACATTTTTTGTCAGTGATTAAGATAATGGAATTGGTGGCTTTGTGGCAAAATTTGCAGAGGATATGAAGATAGGTGGAGGGATAGGTAGTGCTGAGGAAGCAATGTGATTTCAGCAGGACTTAGACAAATTGGAAGAATAGGCAAACAAGTAGCAAATGGAATACAATGTTGGGAAATGTATGATAAAGCATTTTGGTAAAAGGAACAATAGGGCAGACTATTATCTACATGGGCGGGGGGGATTTCAAACATCAGAGGTACAGAGGGACTTGGGAGTCTTTGTGTGACACTCCCAGGAGGTTAATTTACAAGTTGTCTGTGGTAAAGGTGGCATTTATTTCAAGGGGAATGTAATATAAAAGCAAGGAGATAATGCTGAGCCTTTATAAGACACGTGTCAGGCCGCACTTGGAGTATTTTCAACAGTTTTGGGCCCTGTATCTCAGAAAGGATGTGATGTCTTTGGAGAGAGTCCAGAGGAGGTTCACGAGGAATGAAGGGGTTAACATATGAGGCATGTTTGGCAGCTTTGGGCCTGTATTCACCGAAATTTAGAAGAATGTGGAGCGATCTCTTTGAAACCTACTGAATGTTTAAAGGACTAGATAAGGTGGATGTGGAGAGAATGTTTCCTATGGTGGGGGTATCCAGAACAAGAGGGTACAGCTTTAGAATTGAGGGGTGACCTTTTAGAACAGAGGTAAGGAGGAATTTTTTTAGCCAGAGGGTGGTGAATCTATAGAATGCTCTGCCACGTACTACAGTGGAGGCCAAGTCCACGGGTATATTTAAGGTGGAAGTTCATAGTTTCCTGATCGGTCAGGGCATCAAAGGATATGGCGAGAAGGCAGGTTTATGGAGTTGAATGGGATCTGGGATCAGCCATGATGAAATGGCTTGGCAGACTCGATAGGCTGAAAGGCCCTAATTCTGCTCCTATGTCTTAAAGTCTTATGGATTTCACAAGGAATCCAATGAAGGAACATATTAACAGCACTGGAAAGCTGTTAACAGAATTAATGGGTCCACTGTATCCCCATGCATGGAATTTTCAAATTTGTTGGTACAAATGCAGGGATTACTAACAATTCCATAGAAAAATATTTATCTTCTGAAAATACACTTCCAAATTGCTTAAATTATAAAACACCAGGGTTAATAAAAAATACTTTTTTTTTCTTGGCTACATTAAAAAAAAATTAAACAGAATGCTATTGTAATTTCATTATCTTTGCTTTTTTTCCCATAAAATGCTTGTAAATTCATTCTAGGCTAGCTCCAGAGAATAGCCACTGCTGGAATATACATTAAATTGATGGGAAGAGTTAATGATTAAAATTTTGTAGTCATTGACTGAGGAAGTCAATGCTTAGGTGACCCTGAAGAAAGATCCCTATGATGATCTGACAACATCTGTGAAATAGATTTTCCTTTGCTGAGGGACGTTGATTCTGGGGAATCCTTGGTGTCTGGAAATAGTGATTCCATCAGCTAATGGAGCTGCCACTCATATTGAAGTGTTCTTGCCTCAAACCAGAAAGCAAAAAACAACAACTTTTAGTAAATATTTGAACAATTAAGATTAGAGCATACTTGCAGGTTTAAAATGGACACGCAAATCCAAAAACACATAAAAGCCCTCATATTTTGAAATATTACCTAAATTACATACATGAAGTTAATTTTGGTGATTGGGCAGTTGAAGAGGTTTTTAAGCAGTAATTATGATTTGAAATCCTATTGAAAGTTATCTGCATCTGGTATAACAAAGTGGCAGATTTTAAGAGGGCCTTCCATCAAAAACTAGAAATATCTGGTAACCTCTAACAATTCAATGATATCTGGAGAAGGCTTCAAAATAGTGTTTATTATGGAGGTGGTGGGGGTATTTTCATATTTCCATCTTTTATTGTATGCATCGACTTCAAAAGGTTCTTTCCATTTTCACAGTGGAATGACTGAACAATGCAGGACTGTGTTTTCCAATGAAATGGATAGGAAAAAAATGAAATAATTGTAACATTAATTTCAAATTATGATCTTCATACATAGCGAAAAGATCATTGAGAATGCAATGGCATATGAAAAATGGTGTAAAATTTCCTTGTTTTTTTGAAATAATTCTAGAATTATGACAATTACATGCCTTACAAATATCACATCATGTTTTGGGACAGGTGACCTTCCCTTGTCCCTTCTGGCACATCCAGTGATTTGAATTATTTCTTACCTGCTACATAATCACCAAACCCAATCGTTGTCAAAGTGATCACTGCAAAATAGATAGACTCCAAAGCTGTCCAGCCTTCTATGTGTTTAAATATCATAGCAGGGATAGCCACAAATAATAGACAACCAAATAGTATGAACAAGAAAGTGGAGATTACACGGATTTTTGTTTGACTGATCTTCCATTTCTGCAAAAGAAAGAAAAAATTTGTAAACTACTTAATATTTTCCCACCTCCTTGATTCTTCTTCAACATTGATATTCCAAGACCGTTGAATAACAGATAATATTCCTAACAATTAAAATGGCATCATAAAGTTCAAGTTCAGGTTTATTGTCATTCAACCATATAGATGAAAACAGCTAAATGAAATGTTTCTCAATGTGCAAAACTCAGCAGATATAGCACATACAGCATGTAAAATAATATTAACAGAGAAACTTAACATATTCTGTAGATGTACAATTTGATATAAAGTGCATTTACGAGATATAGTTAAATATACAATTGTATTACCGCTACTGGCGCTATTATATATAATGTGTACTTGATGGTAGCAGGGCATTCAGAAGTCTCACAGCCTGGGGGAAGAAGCTGTTACCCAGCCTAACAATCCTCCTTCTTATAATGTGGTATCTTCTGTCTAATGGTAGTAGGTGAAAGAGTTTGTGGGACGGTTGCCAGGAGTCCTCGACAAATGCTCCGAACACAGCCTTACTTCTGGATTGGGGGGTGGGGGGATATCAACGGAGGAGAGAGATGCCAGCAGTCCATACAATCTGTTTCAGTGTCCTGTGGACAGATGCCTTGCAATTCCCACACCAGACAGTGACAGAGCATGTCAGGACACTCTTGATGGTGCTCTGGTAGAATGTAGTTAGATTGGGGGTGGGGAGCCTTGTTCGCCTCAATCTCCTCAGGAAGTGGAGGTACTGCTGTGCCTTATTGACTAAAGAGGTGGCATTGATGGGCAAAAAGATCAGCGTGAATATGGTGGACCAAAGGACTTGTTTCTGTGCTGTACCATTACATGACTCTATGACTAAATCCATCAGCTTTAATGCGAAATATACTTATTACATTAACAATATGAGAGAATACAGGATCCTCCATTGCAGCAGTCACACAATGACAAGTGAATAACACACAGGGAAAATGCAAATTCACTTTTGCAAAGGTAGAAAGTTTGCCCATTCATTTTCATTGTGTATTAGGATCTGCTGGATGAACAGTTGTCTTCAGCTGGGATTTAATGGATTGAAAACAAAATATTGAAAATTTTCCAGCTATTATAACTCTGTTTTACTAACAACAGACAAGTTAAAGAAGTATTCTCTCAATGCAGTATTACACTGTTTCTAGAGTGCAGTCAAATGTAAAAGTTGTTATAAATATGAGTTAAGACCGCAAATGAACAAGATAAGGACAAAAAGGCAAGTCTGCTAGGTCAGAATGCAGAAGTATTATATCAGGATTGTTAGCTACTGATAATAATCACAGAATGTTAATAGCACAGCAAGATATATTTTAGCTTTTTGAATCCTTGTAGGCTGTATGTAAGGACAATCTATCTAGTCCCACTCCTTTATGATCTCCATATGGCCCTCCAAATATTTCCTTTTAAGAATTCATCTGATTCTCTTTGTTGAATCACACACTGGAATCTGGCTCACATGTTCCTGCAGTGCATTCCCTGATGGTCAAAGGTTATTTCTTCATATCTTTTCTGGTTCTTTTTCAAATTACCTTCATTCCAAGTCCTCTAGTTCTTGACCCTTTCACCAATGAGAATAAATTTTCCTTGCACTGCTTTGACGTTTAAATTACCGCTGTTACATTTGCTTTAAACCTGTGTTCAAGAAAACTGAGTTTATTCATGAAAATAGTGTACCTCATTGCCAGAATCATCCCAGAAGTTCTCCAATGCAACCTCTCCGTGGTCTTCATATCTTTTCATAGTGTGATGCCCAGAACTGGACACAAAAATGCAGTTGTGGCTAAACTATGCTGTAAATTTGAGCATGACTTCCTTGCGTTGAAGTGTGTGCTTCTGTTTATTCAGTCTGTGATCCCCATACATACACAGATCTAATTTTTCTCTGTGCTCTTTGTTATGATCATGCCTTCTACTTTATATTCTCTCTCTCTCATATCTCCTCACTGAAATGTAACACTTCACATTTCACGTGTCACCTGTCGCCTGTCATTTCATTAGAATAGAAGACAAAGGAAATAAGAGGAGGACTAGGCCATTTGGATCATTGTGACTGCTCCACTGTTCAATAAGATAATGACTGAATTTTTACTCTAGCACTGCTTTTGCTAGTTACAATTCCAAAAAGATTCAAGAGAGTTGTTAAAAAATACTTCTGTTTGATAAAGCAAAGCTGACTCTGCCCAATTTATTTTCATTTTGAAAATGTTCTATTACCGCACCTTAAAAACAGATTCCTGCATTTCCCCAACTACGAATGTTAGGCTAATTGGTCTGTATTTCCTCAGTTTCTCTCTCCCTGCTTGAATAAATAGTTGGATTTATTTGGAACATTCTGATCTAAGGGAACCTTTCTAGAATCTATGGAGCAAGAGAAAATCTGCAGATGCTGGAAATTCAAGCAACACACACAATGCAGGAGGAACTCAGCAGAACAGGCAACATCTGTGGAAGAGAGTAAACAGTCGACGATTCAGGCTGAGACTCTTTTTCAGGACTCTGCTCAAATGCTGCTAACTATTGCTCGAATGTTGAGTCCTGATGGAAGAATTTGCTCCAGCATTTTGTGCGTGTTGCTAGAATCTATGAAATTTTATATTGGAGCAGGAGAACCAGGAACAGGTGCAGACCAATCAGCCTCTTGAATCTGCTTCATCATTCATTGAGAAAATAGCTAATCCAATTTAGTCTCAAGATCAATTTCACTCTCTCAACATACCCCTCGATCCCATTATAGTTTAAATATCTGTCAACCATTGTTTTGAATATGCTGGTGCCCACAATTTCTTAGAATATAGAATTTCAAAGATTTATGACCCACTGAGCAAAGAAGTTCCTCCTCATCTCCATTATCCCATCATTTCTGCCCCTAATTTGACACTATCCTCCTTATGTTCTGTCCAGTAGGGGAACCATTCTCACAACATTCATTTTATAAAACACTTTTACTATTTTATATGTTTAAATTAGATTGCCACCATTCCACTGTACTCCATGGGCATAGTCCTAACCTGCTCAACCTTTCTACATACACTAACTGCTTAATTGCAGAAATTCACCAAGTAACTTGACCTCAAATACAAGTTCATTGTTCCTTAGATAGAGACCAAAATGTATTTCAGGTACGACACCACTAATATCCTGTAAATTGCATTAAACTTCCCTACTTGTATACCTTTATACATGAACAAATAATACCAAATTATTATTTTCATTTTCTGTAAGAACAGAATATAGAATAGTACAGCACAGTACAGTTCCTTCAGCCCACAATGCCGTGCTGACTTTTAAACCTACTTCAAGATCAATCTAACCATTTCTCCTAGATAATCCTCCATTTTTCTTTCATTGATGTGCCTGTCCAAGAGGCTCTTAAATATCTCTATTATATCTGCCTCTAGCACCACCCCAGCAGCACATTCCACTTGTTAGCTCCAAGTTTTACCTCACTTTACAACATCACATTCCATCCAATGCCCTTAACCTAATAACTGAGCACACGAAGGACAATTCTCCATTTATGCTGGGTTGTTTCTTTTGGGATCCTATATCATTAAATGTGTGATTAAAACACTTAATTAAAATCTGAGTAATCTGAAGCGTGTTTGTTTGGAGTTTTTGCATTTTTTGTGTCTTTTTAAACTTTTTTAGTGGAACAGCTTGCTTCCAGATATGTAAGGCTTTGTGGTGCTTCTTCAGAGTTTGATTGTGACTGGAGGAACAAAGGGAGAATTCATAGAGTAGATTAAAGAGCCAGAAGAGGAAAGAGGAGAGGGTGAAGACATTTAGTTTATCTGTGGATCTTCAGGAACAATTTCCTGAACTTAACCTCAGAAATGACTTCAGTATATGTGACTTCAGAAATAACCTCAGTACATGTGATGCCTACTGTTCACAAAAAGTAGTCAACAACTGCAACCATTATGAAGTCTTAATTCACTGCAAGAAATGTGGTAACCATGGCTGCCAAAAACATTGTAGCTTTTGGCTGCTGCTGTTACAATGGAGGTGCATATCCAGTATCATGGAATCAATCAGAATAATTTAACTGAACTTCTCTTGGTCATTCACCTTCAAACAACCAAAAGAAAAGCTCGCTCCAAGATCTTTGCTCATGGCTCAGGTTAGATGTCCGACCATTAAAAAAAACTTGTAAAATGAGATTTGTGTTTCCATAAGTATTATTATAGAGCTCACTATCTGTATTCTCAATTCTTCCATATTCATTTTGGCTTATAGCAACATTTGCACAATATTCTGCACACTGTATAATCTAGATGTGAAAAAGGAATAAGAATTCCATCATAACAATTCTAACAATTTTAGGG
This sequence comes from Mobula hypostoma, assembly GCF_963921235.1. Classification (NCBI taxonomy): domain Eukaryota; kingdom Metazoa; phylum Chordata; class Chondrichthyes; order Myliobatiformes; family Myliobatidae; genus Mobula; species Mobula hypostoma. The sequence goes on from NC_086104.1 coordinate 46,936,435, forward strand.
AACCAAACTTATTGATCAGTAAGGTTACCTACCGATAGTTCTCACTCCTGATCTGCTGGGTATTTCAAGCATTCACTTTTATAGTTTCAGATTCTCAGAAGCTTCTATGCTTTGCATGTTACATTTTCAACATGTTTTGTTTTTGTTTTCTTTCTCTCTCTTTAATTGCCCCATTCCTCTCTGTTACTAGGTAGCTCCAAAAGCATCGTGCCTGGTCTCCACCCTTCTTTCTGATTGCTTGATCTCTGCCCCTCCATGCAACTTAAAAATACACATATTTCTTCACTCCTCCAGTTCTGATGAAGTGACATTGATCTGAAATGTTAAGTGTCTGGTTCTTTCCCTATTGATGCTGGCTGACCTGCAAAGTATTTTTAATATGGAAGAACAGACTTTGCCACTGCTTATGGGACACTAAAAACAACTGAAAAGAGGCTACAAATTAGATAGACCTTTCTTGCCAATAATCTCAATGACACAAACCTATTCACCAAAAGTCACCCACTCTTCACCCATTCCTCACCCATTCCTCCACTAGCCATCACATTGTCCTCTTTGTGAGATATAGGAAACTGGTCAAAAACATGTCAGTCCAAAGAATCCAAAGAAAATTGGCATATTGGATCCAATATTAGCTTAATAATAGATGAGGATGATGATGGAGAGTTTTTTTGTAATTGTATGCCCTTCTGTGCAAACCACTGTAACACTAAAGATATTTACAACATTGCATGAGAAATATACCATTTATATGAGCTTGCTCCATTTTTCATTGGGTTCATATCGGAACTGCTACATCAATGCCATTTTCTTGCACCACTCAGATTGGATTCAAATTTGGCTTGGCCATGGAAATCAGAGAATAATTATTAATCTGAATTGAGGTTTGTGAACTGTGGTGTTCCATAGGGATATATATAAGTGATTTGGAGGAAACTGTAGATGGGTTGATTAGAAAGTTTGCCAGTGACACAAAAATTGAGAGGGTTACAGATAGGGAGTAAGGTTGTTAGAAGATAAAGCAGGATGTAGATCAGTTGGAAATATGAGTAGAGAAATAGCGGACAGAGTTTAATCCAGACAAACAGGCAGTGTTACACTTTGGGAGGACAAATTTAAGAGGAAAGCATACAGCAGGAATTCCCAAATTTTTTTTTATTCCATTCACCCCTACCATTAACCAAGGAGTCCGCGGACCCCAGATTGAGAACCCTTGGTATACAGTAAATGGCAAAGCCCTTAGGAGCATTCAAGTGCAAAGAGATCTTGGGGTGCCAGCCCAGAGCTCCCAGAAAGGGCAATGAGTATAGAAGTATATAAAATTATGAAAGACATAACTAGGGTAGATAGTAGGAGTCCTTTATCCAGACTAGAAATATCAAATACCAAAGAGAATAGCTTTATGGTGAGAGGGAGACAGTGTAAAAGAAGTTCTGCAAGAGACTGTTATGTTACGCAGAGTGTGGTAGGTGTACCTGGAATGTGCTCCCAGAGGACATGTTGGAAGCAGATACAAAACCAACACCTGTGATAGTAGGGCATGTAGAAGGCACATGAACAGGCAAGGAATGGGAGGATACAGACAATGTGCAGGCAGATAAGATTTGTTTAACTTATCATCCTGGTCAGCACAGACATCATGGGCCAAAGGGCCTGTCTTTGAGTTATTTTGTTCTATTTTCTGTAGATTTTATAGTGTTGGGATACAACAAAAAACTATTTTTATAGTGTTGGGATCATCATGAGAATCCTCTTAATGTTGAATTAAGTTACAACCATTATCTAGGGGAGGAAAAGGTACTCCATGAAAAAAAAGAGATCGCCGTTAAAATTCAGAATGGTTTAAAATTAAATGGTCCGGTCATCTCATGATGTATTTTAAAATGTATTTCAAATATTTATTTGAAATGATTCTTCTTTCCAAGTATGCTGCTTGGCTGCATTTGATTTCCTGCATTTGATTTTTTTTTACACAACCTATGTTTGCATTCCTCAAACTACATTTTGGGACATTCAGGACCATATATACTGTGATCCCTTAACTAATATCTCATTTTCTTCCATTGTCCCACCCCATTAATCATCCACATTTTACAAGCTCAAAAGACTTGTGCGAGAAATCTGGAAAAAAAGCTTTATACCCTATAGTCACAAACATTTTTATTTATCCCTATACACGGCAATAAATCAAAAGAAATTCACTTTCCTAGAGGGTATTTTCAAACAAGATATAATTTAATAATATAGTTTTATTTCCAAAATGAAATTTGTTTCAAGGGGAGCTTAAAAGAAACTAAAATTCGTCAAGCACCATCTTCAATAACTTAATATAATTAGCAAGAGTAACCAGAGGAAAACACTCTCTACAGCATTGATTAGAGATACCACTTTATTTATTACAGTGGTTTGTGCGACTCTCCTGGGAATTTATCTTGACTATCAGAACTGTACCAACAGAAAATCAAAGATTCCCTAGAAATGATTTGGAAAACTTTAATGTTCAACAACTTGGCATGGACCTGCGGAGCTGGAATATCAAGTCATGTTCTCGTATTCAAACACAGGGATTACATATTCTAACAGCTTACCCAACTTCAAATAGATGAACTGTATAATAAAGGGAAAAAGAAGAAATGGAGTTAATTATTAAACTGTGGATGGTTTACTAGTTAGTTAAAGCTTTATTGTCTTTGTTGAGGACAACAAGACTACAGTGCTACTGCATTCAGTGCAAAACAGCAGACTGGCAATTCAATTACTAAAAACACAATGACTAAATTTAAAATAAAATCTGAGTTATTTAGAATGATATCTATGTTACAATTGAATTAAGGGCAACTGACTCTGAAATTCAGAGAAACAATGGCTGCCCCATTCAAGTGTTGCACCTGCCTTTGTTATAAAATACAGTGATTAAATATAAAATAGCATTAAGAATTGTGCCCATGTATTGCACTTAGGAATTGTCCATTACGCATATGGACTAAGAGCGGGAGAGGGGAACTTTATTCAATTACATGACAGCCCTGGGAAGAAAGCTGTTTTTCAGTCTGGGTGTCTGTGCAGAGAGGTTTCTGTATCTCCTGCCATATGGTAGGAGACTGAACAGGTGATTACTGGGATGGGATGAGTCCATCACAATGTCACGAGTCCACCGTTGGCATCGTGAGTTGTAGATGGTTTCCATGTTGGGTAGTTGTGTCCCAGTGATGTTCTGTGCAGTCCTGATCACCCACTGAAGTGCTTTCTGGTTGATCTTGTTGCAGCTAGTGTACCATACTGTTATGCAATAGGTCAGTATACTTTCAGTTGGCACATCAGTAAAATTTTACCAGCAGCCTTTGGCATAGATTTGCTCTTTTTAAACTCCTTAGATAGTATAGGCACTGCTAAGCCTTCCCTACTATCAAGGAGGTGATGGTGGTCCACGAGAGCTTCTCTGTGATGTTCATTCCCAAGAATTTAAAGCCAGAGACCCATTTATGAGTAGTGGAGCTCCTTGATTTCCTGAAGTCAATAATCATTTGTTTTTCTTAAAATGTTGTGTGAAAGGTTATGGTATTGTACCATTCAGACAGGTTCTGCACCTCCTCTCTGTATGCTATTCAATTGTTATTTGTAATGAATCCAATCACTGTGGTGTCATCTGCAAATCTGATGATGGAGTTGGTGGCATAGGCAGGGGCACAAAGTCATGGGTGAAAAGAGTGTAAAGGAGTGGACTCAGTACACATTCCTGCAGTGCACTGGAGCTCAGTATGCATTCCTGCAGTGCACTGGTGTTCAGAGTCAGGGAGGTTGACGTGCATTTGCCTAATCTGACTGCCTGGGTGCAATTGGTAAGAAAGTCCTGACTCCAGTTGCAAATTGATTTATTGAGTCCCAGACTGTGTAGTTTAATGTTCAGTTAGTTGAGGAGTATGGTGTTGAAGGCAGAACTATAGTCGATAAAAAGCATTCTGGAGTAGGTGTCCTTATGCTCCAGGTATTTCAGTACAATGGGGAGAGTAATGGAGATAGAATCCTTGGTTGGCCTGCTTGTCGTATCGGCAAACTGGTGCTGGTTCGGAGTAGCAGGGATGTCAACATTAATGTGGGATATAACCTGTTTCTCCAGGCATTTGGGGGCTATGGGGGTGAATGCAACCAGTCCATAAAGTTGTTCAGGCATGTTACCGCTGACTGCCTTGGTATGATGGTTGATGTTTTGAAGCATGCAGAGACCGCGGCAGGGGACAGAGAGAAGTTAAAGATTTCAGTAAAGGGAAACCTCCGACAGCTGGTTGGCGCAGTCCTGGATGACCTGCTGTGGTACACGGTCTGGTCCAGCTGCTCTGCCTCTGTTAGGAGTTCGATAATGCTCAGTCAGTGGATTTACATTGAAATCCCAAGCTTAACTGTTTTTAGAATTCTATTGCTCAATAGTTCCTACATATTTGAAAAGCATTAGGAAGGAAAAAAGATAAGATGAAAAAAGAGCAATAAAATGCTGCAAGTGAATCAATATGACACCGTCTAAGATGAGATGCAGGTGAGATAAATATTAAAATCTGGGAAATTCTGCTGCTCTGAAAGTGCTCTACATAGTGGAATGGTAACACAATAGTAAACTTCTTCCATTGCACAGTTGAAAGCATCCCGACTGATTGTATCACGGCCTGGTGTGCTAACCACAACACACAAGAACACAAGAGGCTGCAGAGTCAGGAACACAGCCTGGTCCATCACGAGCACAGCCATCCTCACAAGTGACAGCATCCATAGGAGGTGCTACCTCAAGAAAGTGCCATTTTTCATAAGACCATAAGACATAGGAGCAGAATTAGGCCATTCAGCCCATCAAGTATGCTTCGTCATTCCATCATTGCTGATCTATGTGTCCTCTCAAACACATTCTCTTGACTTCTCCCTGTAACCTTTGATACTCTTAGTAATCAAGATCCTATCAACCTCTGCTTTAGATATATCCAAAAACTTGGTTTCCACAGCTGTCTGTGTCAATAAATTCTACAGATTAACCACTCTCTAGCTAAAGAAACTCCTCCTCTCTGTTCAGGTATATTGACCTTCAATTTTGAGGATGTGCCCTTTGGTCCTAGATTTTTCCACTATTGGAAACATCCCCTCCACATCAACTCTATGTATACCTCTCAGTATCTTGTGGGTTTCAATAAGATCTTCACTCCTTCTGCTAAACTCCAGTGACTGCAGGCCCAGACCCTTTTATTCCTGGAAATATTCTTGTAAACCTTCTCTAGACACTCTTCAATAACAGCACATTCTCAGTTTGATATATAGCCCAAAATTGCTTACAATACAATAAATGTGCTCTGACCAAAGTCAGAATCAGAATCAGGTTTAATATTACTGGCATACATCGTGAAATATGTTAGTTTTTTTGCAGCAGTACATTGTAATACATAGCAATTAAAAATAACTATGAATTACAATAAGTGCATTAAAAATGTTAAGAAAGTTGTGGAAAAAGAGAGCATCCTTGAGGTGCACCAGTGTTGACTATCAGATTAGATTATGAGGACACTCAGTCCTCGTTTATTGTCATTTAGAAATGCATGCATGCATTAAGAAATGATACAATGTTCCTCCAGAGTGATATCACAAAAAAACAAGACAAACCAAAGACTAACACTGACAAGACCACATAATTATAACATATAGTTACAGCAATGCAAAGCAATACCATAATTTGATAAAGAGCAGACCATGGGAATGGTTAAAAAAAGTCTCAAAGTTCCAATCGACTCCCGATAATCCCCAATAGCAGGCGGCAGAAGGCAGAAACTCTCTCTGCCATAAACCACCAGGCACCGACAACTGTTGATGCATTGGAAGCACCCGACCACAGCCGACTCTGAGTCCGTCCAAAAACTTAGAGCCTCCGACCAGCCCTTCGACACTGAGCACCATCTCTGCCGAGCGCTTCAACCCCGTCCCGGCCGCCGAGCAACAAGCAAAGCCGAGGATTCTGGGCCTTCCCCTCCGGAGATTCTGGATCACACAGTAACAGCAGCAGCGAAAAAGGCATTTCAGAAGTTTCTCCAGATGTTCCTCCGTTCTCTCACGTCTGTCTCCATCAAATCTGGATTGTGCACGGCCCCCTACTAGACAGATTACAGGGAGTGGCCGCGCAAGCTGCATCGTGCCGCCATCTTCTCCTCTGTCACAGCGAGATGTTATTTCCCATCCACACTGACTGTGGTCTTCTGGTGAGGAATCAAGGATCCAGTTGCAGATAGGTACAGAGTCCCATGTTTTTGGAGCTTCTTGATTGGATCTGAGGAAATGATTGTGTTGAACACTGATCTGTAGTCGACAAACAGCGTTTGACATAGGTATTACTATTGTTCCGATGATCCAAGGCCAGGTGGAGAACCAGTGAGATTCCATCTACGATAGACCTAGTGTGGTGATGAGCAAATTGCAGCTGGTCCAGGTTCTTGCTTAGGCAGGAGTTGACTCTGGCCATAACCAACCTTTCAAAGAACTTCATCACTGTAGATCTGATTGCAACTGGGTGATAGACATTGAGGCAGCTCATCCTGCTCTTCATGGGCACCCTGTAAGGTTGTCACCCTTTTGAGGCAGGTAGGAACCTTTGGCTGCAGCAGTGAGAGATTGGAAATGTTCTTGAACTCTCCCTCCAGTTGGCTGGCATACATCTTCAGTGCCGTACCAGGTACACCATCAGGGCCAGTCTGGTGCTGCAGTCTTTTGTCTCTCCCTATGTCAGGAGTAGAGCCAAGTGATCAGACTTTCCAAAGTATGGGTGTGGGATGGCATTGGAAGCGTTCTTAATGGTGGTATACCAGTGGTCACGTGTGTTGGTTCCCCTGGTTCCACAGGTGAGATGTCGGTGGTAGTTGTTCAGAGACTTCAAGCTGGCCTGGTTAAAGTCCCCTACAATGATAGGGAAGGCATCCAAGTGCATTGTCTCATGAGGGTTGATCACGGTGCTCAGCTCCTCCAATGCCTGTCCAACAGTGGCCTGAGGTAGAATGTACATCACTACCAGGATGGTGGCAGAAAATTCCCTCATCAGATAAAATGAGAAACACTTGACCACTGGAGAGGGACTTGGATAGAACTGTATGTCTGAGACAGAGCTTTAAAAGTTTCAGCATTACACCTTTGCTTTTATATTCTAGTCTTCTCGAAATGAATACTAACATTGCATTTGCTTTCCTTACTACCAACTCAATCTGCATTAACCTTTAGGGAATCCTGCACAAGAGTTCCCAAGTCCATTTTTCTGAGTTCAATCCCAATTTAGTCTGTGCCTTTATTCCTTCTACTAAAGTGTGTGACCATTCATTTTCCACCGGCCGCTTCTTTGTCCATTCTCCTGATTTGCAGATTCCCTGCTTCTTCAACAGTTACAGCCCCTCCACCTATCTTTGTATCATGTGCAAAATTAGCCATCAAATATGGCAATAATTTCTAGATCATTATCTGAGATGTGCAAATTAGCACAGAGTTAATAAGATCAGACCTAAATGTGTGGCTCAAAGACTGGTGTGGGGGGAGTGGGCTTGAATTCACGGGATGTTGGCAAGAGTATTATGGAAGAAAGGGGCTGTTCAGGTGGGACCAGGGTCCTGGTGTACCATATAACTAGGGCTGTGGATAGGGCTCTAAACTGGAATATATTGTATTTTTTTTTCCTTAATTTATTTGTGGTAATAGTACTTCATATGTTGTGAATTATATGTACTATGGTCTGCAGGAACATTGTTTCATTTGGCAGTATACAGTGCCTTGAAAAAGTATACAGCCCCCACAATTATTTTCAGATTTTACTGTCTCATTTTCTAAATTTAAAATATATTGAAGTAGGCTTTTTTGAACTAATCTACAAAAAAAATTGTGCATCAAAAGAAATACTGCAAAACCTGTCAACAACTTACAAAAAAAATATTAACTGAAATTATGAGGCTAAAGAAGTATTCATCTCCTTTGTAATTACTACGCTAACTTTCCTCAGGTACCAACTCACCCAATTTGTTGATGTGAAGAATTGGAGGATTACTTGTTTTCAATGAATTCAAGGTCACATAGTATGGTAGATTTTCAACAGACCAAACCAAAATGAAGACAAGAGTATTCAAGACAAGTCAGGGAAATTATAGTAGAGAAGCACAAATCTTTTCCAAACATGCTACTTTAAAAATTGAGAACGATGGATTAAATTTTCTCAACTTGCTGTTGAATGATCACATTGGCAACTAATTGCTGGCAGTGGTCACACATGTTTTGCATATACATTGAGTGTGGTCATTTTTTCAATGATAAATAATTACAAGTCTCACAGGGAGTCCCCAGCACATGTTTAAGCTGTCTGCTGCTGTTCACCTATGGAGGAGAAAATGAACTGCCGCCTACTTGAGTTTCTGTTTTATTGTGAATGCCGCAATGTGCAGAAGGGCCAATGTGTAGCATGCTTCAGCCACTTAACCTTTGTCATGAATCTCCAGGGGCCTAAGGTATCAGAAGTACCATAACTTTTCACACCACAGGCTGAGAGCTCCATCCTGTGTGTTAAGTACTTACACCTAACACTGTGTTGCAGAGCAGGTATCAAATAAATGTTCTGTCTCAATCAACATTGTTGTTGTGCAAGTTGAAAAATACAGGTATTTTCACCCAACTCAACCTTTCAGGAAGACCACCTGAAATATTGAAATTATGGATTGCAAAGGAAATTGCTGACAGTAGAGCTACTAGGACTTGATGTTTCAGTCCCTATGGTAAATCGGCACTCTCAATGTTGGCAGTGGGCTTGGAGTGGTGACAAGAAGAGAGGGTAGGTACATCATCAGGTGGACACCCTCCTTCTTTGACGTTTTGTTGATAAGCCCATGATGTCTCCAGAGGGCTCAATGGTGCTACCTGGCATCCCTGATACACCCCCCTCAGTTCCATACCCTCCTGTCTTCATCTTGCAGCCCAGTTGTTGTCTTTCCTTTTAATCCAAATCCAATTACACACAAATGGGAACATGGTCAGAAAATGTAATGCTTTTCTAGGACTATCTTTCAATTAGGTTGCCTTTATTTTAGCTACTTCACAAAAACCTGTTTAAAATTAATTATAAAATTGATTTCTATGCATTTCAGCAACTTAAAAGTCATTTGTGCTACGTGCAATGTGCTGTGGCTAATATATTTTGCACATTGGCGCCGGTGCGTTGTTTCGTTTGGCTATATTCATGTATGGTTGAATGATATTTAAACTTGAAACTTGAACTTGAACTTGTGATCAATGTTGGGAACAGACTTCTAAAGCTGTTTCTTCTCACATTTTCTTTACAGTGGATATGAGAAGATTGGTAGAATATATTTGAGGTGGATGATAAAAGGTTTAAGAAGAAATTTTTGACAAGAAAGATTAGGACCCAAATGCCGGTGTATCCGAAGGCAAGGATCAAAAAACAGTATAAAGTTGGAATGCGAACTGAGCAAAAACAAAATGATAGGTAATATCACTAGTTAGGCTTATGATTGAGCACTGAAGCTCCATTTAGATGCTCTTTAAATACTCAATTCTTGATGCCCAAAATACAATTGCCAATTAGGAGGACGGTCCTGAGTCCTTAAAGCAATCCATACTCTGGAGAGTTCGAGCATCTAAACCCTGGAAGCCTGGACAGTTGGGAGCGTCTCGTAACAAGATTAGGATAGAAAGAATCCAAAGAAAAGATTATATAAATTATAGATCTTGTCGTTACCACTAGTGTACTTGTATGTTTCCCATATCTTTTATCTGAACATTTTTAAACTATAAGTTCCTTGTTCTTACAAGAAACACCTTTATAAATATCTTGTTCTTGTGATATATATTGCTTATCAGATTGCATAGTTTGCCACTAAGTTCTCAAAAAGGTTTCCAGTTTTGTAAAAGGAACTCAAATTTATAAATGCTCAAAATATGGTTTTAATATTGTTTTGTATATTAATCAAGAACATTTCCAAAGTATACAATATTGTATGTTTTAATAATAATTGACTATATCTGTTAGAAGGTTTCAACTAGTGCAAAAACACTTGGGTTGGTCTTGCTATGTTTGCACAGAGCCGTGATGCTGTGTGCCACAGTGCACTGGTATACAGTTGGCATTTACAGTGGACCTGACCCATCAGCACTATTCATACAATTACACCAAGGTACTTCCTCCTGCCTTGAAATCCATCTTGGAGCTTTTTAGTTCATTTTTTTTAAACGAGAAGCTTGATGTTAATTTGAAAAAATCGTGTATCTTTTTTTAAATAAAGGCATGTTTGCGGAAAAATAGCAGTGTTTTTAATGAGATTCTGTCATGTTCTTTATTTCGGGTTCAATGATGCTAGAATATGAGAGAAAGTGATCAGGAAAATAGAAGTAGTAGGATTCTGGAAGCCAAAAGATAGGTGCAAGAAAGAGTCACTATGAGAAACTGAGATTGTCAGTGGTTATTGGACATTATGAGGTTCCTGGGATACAAATTGCTATCCATGTTCATATCCATATTGCTTGTATGTGGAGCAAATCATGATGCATGTTATACTGGCAACAGTTAGTGCAAGAGTTAAACATGTACTGGAGGAATGCAGTGTAGACAGATATGATAAAAAGCAATTACAATGCTGATTTGAAGCTATTGTTGCAATATAAACCTGAAACTAAGGAAAATCCCCCCCCCACCCAACCCCCAATATTTCCATTTAAAATTGTTGCTAAATATATGTAGGTTAATCAAACATAGAAATATACCAATTTAAGCTGTTGGTATGTTTCTACATATCATACTTTAAAAAAAATTTCAAGCTGTAAAGGTATGCAAGGAATAGAATAGTAATTGCTTAAAGACCTTCTGTGTTCAAGTCATCTGCATTATTTAGTTGTGGTCTGATCATCTGCTACAAGAGGGAGGAAGTGCAGGTGGAAAATGGTGGGGTGGTAAAGTACTCATAGAAAAAGGCCACAAGCTGCACAGGATGTGCTGTACAAGATTCAATTTCTTACATGAACCCCAGTCAAGAACAATGTGTGAGAAACCTGCACATCAATAAGGACATCCTTACTGAAATCTGCCTCATGTCAAAAGCATAACTGTAACTTCAGCGAAGACCCGTGACCAAATTTCCAGTGATAACTGAAAACTCTGGTGTGTATCACCATTCTGTTATGTTCAGAAATGGAACATTCACACTTTACACCTATGACTCTGAGGCTAAGAACAGCTTCAATGCCATATTTAAGCTGCTAATGGCACCACTGATGGTAGACAAACCAAACGTGGTGACGAATCAGCATATAGAAGGGAGATTGAAAATCTGGCTGAATGGTACCACAACAACAACCTCTTATTCAACGTCAACAAGACCAAGGACCTGATTATTGACTTCACGAGGAGAAAACCAGAGGTCGATGAGCCAATCCTCATCTGAGGATCAGAGGTGGAGAGGGACAGCAACTTTAAACTCCTCAGTGTTATCATTTTGGAGGACCTGTTCTGGGCCGAGTACATGAGTGCAATTGCAAAGAAAGCACAGCAGTGCCTCTACTTCCCTAGGAATTTGCAACAATTTGGCAAGACAACTAAAACTTCGACACACCTCTATAGATGTGTGGTGCAGAGCATACTGACTGGCTGTATCACAGCCTGGTATGGAAACACCAATGCTGTCCAATGGAAAATCCTACAAAAAGTCATGGATACAATGCAGTCCAATACACCTAGGACATGCTCTCTTCTGACTTCTGCCATCAGTTAGAAGGTACAAGAGCCAAAGAACTCACACCACCAGGTTCAGGAACAGTTATTACCCCTCAGCTATCAGGCTTTTCAACCAGAGGGGGTAATTTCACTCGACTTCACTTGCCCCATCACTGAACTGTTCCCACAACCTATGGACTCACTTTCAAGAACTCTTCATCTCAGGTTCTCAATATTTATTGTTTATTTATTTACTTCTTTTTAGTCTTCTGTATTTGCACAGTTTGCTATCTTTTGCACACTGGTTGTCTGTCCTGTTGGGTGTGGTCTTTCATTGATTCTATCATGTTGAGGGGATTTACTGAGTATGAAAATGAATCTCAGGGTTGTATATGGTATCGTATTTCAATAATAAATTTACTTTGAACTTTGAATGGAAGGGAATTTCTTCAATGTTTATCTTTGGGCAGAAGAGGAGCATACACCTAGGTGCACCCAACAATAACTTATTGCATACAGTATGAAATTAACCATCATTCTTCACTTGGCAGTTGTGTGTCTTTCCCTGAACTAGTGATGTAATGGCTGCAGTTTGATTCAGGATGCCTTCTAACTTTTAGAAGAGGATGCGCTGATGGACGAGAAGGACAAGATGCCAAGCTACAAGTGCTATAGCATAATATAATCCACAGCCATGATGACAAACATCTTGCATGGCAGAAGCCTGTATTCTTGCTGTAACACCCAGATGTTGTAATTATAGTTCGTGCTGCAATGGAAGTAGGAAGATTAATGATCATTTCCCTGATTCACAGGTTTGAGCACAGAGATGTCCATTGCTACTTCCTGCAGTGGGATGATGGCAGGGAAGTGATGGTATTGTAGTGAATTGACTAGTGGCCAGGTTGGTTGGTAGATGGAATAAAACTGATCCTGACTATATGCGAGTTTACTGCTTGACTTGTACAATCTCCTCCAGGCCCCTGGGGCAACACTGACCATCAAGTATCTTTTTGGCTACTGCCTTCTGGTGGTGTGATTGGATATCCTCATGACCTCTGATAGAAAGATGGTCTATTGCCTCCTTTTCATCTTCCTCACTAATACTTTCAATACAACATCTAAAAACATGGATTCTGTTTTCTTCTTTGTTCCATTATTCTTCAAAGTCTTATGGTCTTATAGTCTAAAGTCTCCTTGGTTAGATTGTCTTTCAGATTAACTCACTGCCTTTAAGTTTGTGGTGCACAAAGGGAGGAACTTATGCCATCTGAAATCTGTAGATCAAAGAATAGATTTCTTTGACTAAATTGTGGGAGGGTTAACTTATTAATGATAGTTTGGTAATATCATTGGCCATGGCCTCAGATTTTGAGCCATTCGGGCTAGCTTTAGATCATAGAGGCTGGCTTTAATTGGGCCTAGCATTTCATGACATTAGTTCCCTTTTGATATGTAAAATCGGTCAACAGCTGGTGGTTTTTGATGCATTCGTTGAAATGAGCAAACAGCAGGAGCTAATGTGTTGCCTGTAATATAGTCAATGGGCATAGGTTAATGACATTGAAACAACTCAGCACCTGATTTGGGTTACTGATCTTGGCACCATTGAGGTGAATGGTTTTAAAAGACATATTCTTCAAAGAATGCTATGTATTTCTTCCTTCAAAACAAATAACTTATTAGTTTTCTTTGCTGATGACCATAAAACTGTCACACCAAATGGCTTTCATTTCTCAGAGACTGGTGCACAATAACCCTTATTTTTACTTTAGATAAGAGATCACAAGTTCTGTAGTGGGTTGACTGCACTCACTGCAAAAAGCTTTACTGATCACTTGTGTTATTATGTGTGGTACAGATTGAAAGTATATGAGTGAATAAGGGACTGTATTTGCTCATTACAATTGAAGATAATGTAAATGTGTTGGAAAGCATCATTGTTTCTTGCAGGTTTATGAGGACATAGTATTATGTTTGTTTTTCTTTAAAGGGGAAGATGTGTTATGTGTGTACATAATATAGAAATTCAGTTTCCAGTGTGCAATGTGGGTGGTTCACCGCAGAACAGGAAGGGACATGGGCAAGCTGGTCACATGCGCTAGTGTCGAGCTGAAGTCATCACTGGAGTGTTCCGAATAACTATGTGTTAGTTTTACCCACGCTGTTTGTCTTTATTATGGACAAAGATAACAATTGTTTCAGTGGCTTTTAGTTATGCAAAGCACCCATCTGTAACAGATAAGCTCCAAAAAGAGAAATGCTAATTATCCACATCTACGTTCAATAGCAATACCAGCACCTAGACCCCATTATCAATATTCAAAGTTTCGTGATTGACAAGAAATATGATTGAACCAGCTACATGACACATTGACCGCAAGAGCAGCTCATAAACTGGTATCCTGGGAGAAGCAATTCACCTCCTGAAAACCCAAAGCAGTCCCGCTACAAATCAAGAGTGTTAAAGAATACTGAATGAGTGCCATTCTATCAATATTCAAAACACCTGACAATATTCATTATCAAGCAACCTACTTGATTAACATATTATAAATCAAGAGCTATTTGATTGGTATATCATAAGTTAAGCCTATTTGATTGGTATATCATAAGTTGAGCCTATTTGATTGCCATGTTATAAATATTTATTGCCTCCATCAGTGATCTATAAAGGAAACTGCAGTAGCTTACAAAGTACCACTTTGGCAGCAGCCACTAAGTGCATAACCTTTAAAACACCAGGAAGGACAAGGGCAACAAAAGCATGGAAGCACCAATCCAAATTTCACATTTTCCTGACATGGTAAGTTATCACAGGTCTTTCATTGTCACTGGAACTTCCTACCAACAATAACTTCTAAGGTTTGTCAGGGAAATGTAGAGCCCTTGTCTATGGATATTGGGCACCTAGCAACATTCAGAAAGGTTCATTCATCCATGCATCATGTGCCAGGCTTGTGACTCCAGTACAGCACAACAGATTCTATAGAACTGTCATATGTGGTAGCAGTAATGCCTGATGGCTTAGCCTTTAAAGCATCATAGAACCATGGGAAGGTAACCATTCACTCCATTGCACCTGTGGTGGTTAAAGAATGGCCTGTAGAAACTGACACCATTTCCAGTACTTTGTCTGTAAACTATACAGGTTTTGTCATATAAAGTGCTCATTCAAGCATTCTTTGAAAAAGCATTTTATTCCTACTCTTTTTTCCCCATCATAAAACAATTCTCAATCCATACTAGTGTGTCTCCTTAATCTAATAATCTAATAAAATTATTTTCTGTCACAATCTTGTGTTATCTTACCAAATGTATTTTTAAAGTCTAGATTACTTGTCCCGGTTTCCCATTATCTTCCCTGCCATCTCTGTTTCCAGGAGCAACCAGATTTTGAAAACACTATTTCTGTTTCACGAAGCCAGAAAAACTAAGAACATTAAGAAATAGGAGAAAGATTAGGACATCCACTATTCATTCAGATCAGATCCTCCATCTCGGGTACCATTTTCCCACCATCCCTTGATTCCTTTGATAATCAGGAATTTCCTGATTTCCATTTTAAATGCTCACAATTACTAGAGCCCTCCAGGTTAGAGAAGGCTGAACATTCACTATCTTCAACATGAAGAGACTTCTTATCACTTGAGTCTTACCTCATCTAGACTTATTCAGAAATCATCTACAGACAACATCCTCCCTATATCTTTCCTGTTAAGCTCTTTAAACATTTTGTATGCTTCAATGCAATCTACATTCATCTTCTTAAACTGTACAAAATACTGATTCCATCTACTCAATCTCTCTTCATATAAACTTGTCTTTCTTGGGACTATTCCAGTGAATAAAGTCATTTTCCATCAGGTTTGCTTGCTGCACCTTCTTGTTGGCCTTTACAACCTGGTGTGCAAGCATTCCCAAGTCATTTTGAAAAAACGCACCACCAAACCACCTAACTTTTAACAAATATCCACTTCTGTCTTAATGTGCACCAATCACAATTTAGCACATTATATTCCATCTGCCATTTACATTTGTTTAGTTTGTCCATATCTCTTTGAAGCTTCCTTACATCCTTTTCTGAAATCACAATACAACCTAGTTTACTCTCATCACCACCCTTTATTACCTGAGCCAAACTGTTGATATTAGTTGTAAAAAGCTGGGCTCAAGCATCAGTGCCTGCTATACCTATTAGCTACAGCCTGTCACCTTCAGAATGATCTGTTTTATTCCCATACTTTTCTCTCTGTCCAATAACCAATTTTCAATTGATGTCAGTACTGTCCATGATGCCAAGCACTCTGGCATTGTCCTGTGTGGCACCTTATTAAATATCTTGCAAAAATCCAAATGTTACCTACTGAAAATCCAAGCTATGCGTAATCATGACATGAATTTCGAAGTGCCACGATGCCAAGTCTTGGATTACAGCACTTTTCTGTGGGCTAATTGGTCTATTTTCTTATATGTTCCTTTATCCTTATTGATGAGCAATATTTTTACTGCTACATTCTTCTCTGCTAGCAGTATTCCAGAATCTTGGAAATTTTGGAAGATCATCACTAAAGCTGTTCAGGAGCCACATTTTTTGAACCACTAGATGCAGTCGATCATATCAATAGAAATGTTGCTCATTTGATCCAAAATAAATATTACAGGTTTAATCATTCTGAATAATTTCCATTTCTGGTGCAGCTCTATAGGCACTTCTAGATTTTATGAATGACTGTCCTTATACTGTTAAAGTACCGAAATAATTCACTCTTTCATTTTGGATCCATTTTCCAATTGTCTATTCATCTCATAAATTTAATAGATTTATGTGTATTTTTTCTCTAATCCCACTGGAGATGTTCACCTCTGACATGTTTTTCTTCTTTGCTGATCTATCCAGGTTTCAAATATAAAACATAGACATCTATATACATGATAGAATTAAGTGAAAATGTCCAAAACTGTAAATGCACAGAATAATGTTGCTAAAAATTATTACCGATGCTATTATATTCCAGTACAGAAACTTGAAATGGCTCTTTAGTTACCTTTGTTAAAAGATGATTTAAACTATTCAACACCACAGGGAAAATAAAATGTGCTTTGGGTTGGTGTAACACCTGAAGTGGGCACTAAAAGACAATGGCATTTCTAAAAATTTGGAGATTTGTATTACTTACAAGGAATATGTCTTCCACTTTAGCGATTCCTTTTCCAAATATAGTTCCTAGCTGATCACCAACACCAGCAAGTAAAAACCCAAACAGTGGAATTCCTAATAAGGCATAAATAATGCAGAATATTTTTCCACCTACAGTAATTGGAGAAATTTTTCCAAAACCTACAAGAAAATAAAATCAAACTGTATAAGGCACAAGGTGACAAACTTTTTATAAATGCATTAAATCTAACAGGAGACAAAGGATTCCAGCATAATACATATTAAATTTAACCCACTGAAGACGAGTGTGAAGATCATGCAGTGTCTAAATGTAATGCACTTAGTATGTCAATAAATTTGGACTAGATTGAAGAATACATTATCACTGGTTGAGGTAAATGGTGTGATTATATCTCATTTATCAGTCACCTGTATTGAAACTTCTGTGAATAAATTTGCTAATTTAAAATCTCTGAAGGATTTATTTTTTATTGCTCCTTTTTCATTTCACTTCTCCTCTCCTGGCATGAAATTAATATACTCGCCAAGCTCCTAAAGCTCTCCCAAGGATTACCATTTTTCATGTGTGAGGTAAAGAGAATACGAGCAGGCAATTCCATCCATGCCAAGCCCACTCAATAGTGATCTGAATCCCAGTGATTTTACTTTAGCAAACTGAATTTATAACATTGTCAATACATTTGCACTTACTGAAATCAATTCACTTAGCATTGATAATAGATTAAATCTGCATGGCTTGGCACACAAGACACAGGGTTTGTTCCTTCTTACTTACCATGAAGCCAGCCTTACTTAGATATCTTATAAACTCACATCATCTCTTCTCATTTCACTTATCTGCATACAGGTTTGTTCTAGCTAACACAGCCATTTAAGAAACTTAACTGACTGAATATAAATGGACCCCTTATATGAAAATGCACTGCGTCACTTTCCACCAGTAGCAACTAGAAAACTGGCTGTTCCATCTACCACCAAACTGCTACACATAACTGTTAAAAATCACCAATTCTTTACAATCATTGATCACTCAATTATTTCTTACAATACCTCAGATGATAATTACTGTGTTATTTGTCTAACTTCTGGAATCCACTATCTAACATACCAAATGAATATTAATTCCCATTGGGATTACTCAGTCCCCTAATTTAAAATTTTGTATAATTGTGGAAAAGCGATAATTTAAAATTTGCCAATTTTATGATGATTTTACATAAAAACATCTGATTGAATTTGTTACCATTTTACATTCTGAACAGAGAAAGAATAGCATGGATAATTCTGGAACACTGCTTAGAACTGGGAGCACAGCTCAGAGAATTGTGGCTCCAATGTCGTTGGTCTGATTGGGTTTGGACCACGCAAAATGTAGAAGTATCAGGAAATCTAAGTACAATTTAAAAGAAAGTCTCTAACAATAAAGGGCTTCCCAGATAAAGATTTAAAAATCAGAGTAAGTACAGGAAGGCCATTTCCATCTGGGAGCCTTCACTGATTACATTCATTGATCAGTAGCCTTTTCCAGAGATTGATACACTGTTTATGGACAAAGTAGGCTTGATAGCCATTTAAATCATTTATTTATGAGAATAAATAAGATTTTGGAAATTAAGCTAAAAGTAGATAAAGGAAGAACATTTGCCTTCAGTGCTCATGTAATGAGATTTTCAATAAATTCACAAGCACAAAAGTGGTTTTCGATGTGAATAGCTCATTTGGAAATAAACATGAGATGACAGAGGATTTAGGCAAGGAAATTATAAATGTAAGAAAAATTTAATTATGAACAGATGAATCTTAAGATTGAAGGAAACAATATATCAAATTTTATGAAATGTTTTTTGGAGTTGCATAAGAAAATACTAATGGACGTATAAAAGCTCTTGTACCATAGTCAAATTCACTAGGGGACACAACTTAACTTCAACCATTAATGAAAAGGAAAATTTATACATGTGTATAATATGTGACTACTGCAGCATTGTCTGTTTATACCACAGTTGAGAATTAAAAAGAGCCCATAGATATCCCCATCAGCTGAATTTTACAACTAAGGTCCAGAAATTCTGCCTTGTCAAAAATTATACTTTGAAGTAGAGCTGCATGGTTATCCGATCCTGTTCTGTT
Source organism: Mobula hypostoma (assembly GCF_963921235.1). Classification (NCBI taxonomy): domain Eukaryota; kingdom Metazoa; phylum Chordata; class Chondrichthyes; order Myliobatiformes; family Myliobatidae; genus Mobula; species Mobula hypostoma. The sequence continues at coordinate 46,955,460 of NC_086104.1, forward strand.
CAAGGTTGGGCGACACATTCTGAACATTCAGATCTAACGTTGTGGCCGAATGAGCATACTCACCCATACATCAGAACCAAAGTGGTGCACACTTTCCTACCATTCCATGAGCTCTTAAGATAGCAGATACAAGTTGCTGATTTTTTTTCTTACTTGGAAGATTGAGAGAAAACTTGGCTAATACAATGTGGAAGAAAGGGGAAGGGAGTGAGGTGGAATTAGGGATTGAAAGGAGATGTGGGAAAGGAGAAAGGAAAGTGAAAAAAGGATGGTGAAAGAAAGGCAAAAAGGCATAGTGAGAGCAGAGGACAGAAAGGAGAGGGAGGGGTTGGAGGGAAGTTGGGACACAAAAGAGGAGGTGATGAGAAGAGGAAAGGATCGAGAGATTAGGGATGAGAGAAAAGGAAGGAGATGAGGAGGAATTTAGAGCAGAGATGAGGAAAAATTTGTTTAGCCAGAGGGTGGTGAATCCGTGGAATACATGGCTATGGAGGCCAAATCATTGGATCTATTTAAAGTGGAGGTTGATAGGTACTTGATTAGTAAGGATGTCAAAGGTTATGGTGAGAAAGCAATAAAATTATGTTGAAAAGGATAATAAATCAACCATGATGGAATGGCAGAGCAGGCTCGAAGGGCCAGATGGCCTAATTCTGCTCCCAAGTCTTATGTAAGGAGAATGGATGAGATTGAAAAGGCAAAAAAAAAGAAACAAGGAAGAAGACTGGAGGGATGTGAGGAGGTTAAGAAGGAAAGAAGGGGTATGAGTGTAGATCAGAGGAAGAATAGATAAGAGTGGAGAGTTGAGAAGAGAGGATTGAGAGCAGACGAAGAAGAAGAGGGGATGAGAGGTAAGAAGGAGAATGGAATGGGGAGAGGTAGCAAGAATGAAGAGAGGACTGAGAGCAGTGGTGGGGAAGGACAGAAAGCTAGATGAGAAATAGTAAAGAGAAAGGAGTGATGAGAGTCAAGGTGAAGAACAGAAGTGGCTGAGGACTGAGATGGGGTAGAAACAAGAAGGGTCTGCAGAAGAGACATATGGAAGTAGAATAGCAGAATTCATTAAGAATCATAAAATCATCATAGCAAAGAATCAGATTTAGATCTAATATCACTGATTTGCATGATGTGAAATGTGTTGTTTTGTGGCAGCAGGACAATGCAGACATAAAATTACTATAAACTACAAAACTATATAAATAGAGAAAAAATTAATAATGATTTATGTTCATGGGTTGATGGACCATTCAGAAATCTGATGATGAAAGGGAAAACACTGTTCCTGAATCATTGAGTGTGATTTTAGACTCCTCCCTCATGCCAAGTCCTTTAATGAGGTCCTTAGTGAAGGAGGCCAATCATCCCATCACATCAGTGCTATTTGTTGAGTAATCCAGTAAATTCCTGTTTCCCTGCTTGTTCCCTATAAACCTACACATTGTTTTTCAAGAGACCCGATTGTCCTTGTTTCCATTAGCCTTATAGAAAGTGAATGGAAAATTGCACGTGAATAAAAAAATCTTGTCCCACATCTTCCCTCCTCTGTCTTTCTTGTACGATGCCTCCCAAATAAATTATGATAAATGAGATTGTGCCTCTTAATTCTAAGCAGGTGGCATGTTGCTAAGGGTGAGGTAGGGTCCTTTCAACAAATGTCTTATTTCAGAGCTGTACAGCCTCTGAAACAGGCCATGCAGCTCCATAAAAGGAAGTTGACAGAGAACCAATTAGGGAGAAAAATCTTTGGCTGATGGACAGACAACTGGCCAGAGATGACTCCAGGAGTAAAAATGGCATGAGAATTACTGGGAAACATGGCAAAAGAGAATGTGGAGCATTGAGCAGAAGTTTGGCCTCTCATTTAAAAAAAATTACATCACAGTGCAAGAGATCAGGAAGAGAGCCAGAGAAGATAGGAGCGGTCAATTTTAGACACCACAAGACATGCCAAGGTGGCATTTGAGCAAAGTACAGAACAACTTCAACAAGAAGTTTAGCAGGGCTAATTGTTCAATGTGAGGCAATGTGAGCTGTCAAGGCGAACATGGTCCTTTAGGCCTAGGTTAGACAGAAGTAAAGTGGTGAAGTGCAAACAGCTGTGAGGATTAGTGAGTGTCATTTAGCACCACAAAATACTGAGGAATTCAGCTGGCCAGGCGGTATCTATGGAAAGAAATAAAAAAATCAATGTTTCTGGCCAAGACCATTCATCAGGACCAGAAGGGAAGGGGGAAGTAGACTAACCTGCTCAGCTCCCCCAGCATTGTATGTGTGTTGCTCTGGATTTCCAGGATTTGCAGAATCCCTTGTGTTTATGATGTCATTCAGCACTGCAATTCAGCTATGGTTATTTGCAAAATTAGGAGAGAGTGAGACTCAAACATTACTCTTGTAGATTGGATTTACAGCAGTGTCAGGAGTAAAGTGAAAATACCAATCATTGCTCACCATGCTCCATTTAGTGTTCTCGAACATCCTATCCTGTTGTGCAAATCTGGATTTTCAGAGGTTCAGAAGATAGCAACAATTGCTTCTCAAGGTATAGTTTAATCTTTCCAGTGTGCAGAAATATCTCCCCTCTTGCCCCTCATCTGTTCCTTTTAGAACACTGCTTAAATACATCTTCCAGTTAGATTAATGAGTGCACCCTTGAAACACTGCCCGGAGTGTCCTCTCTGCAAATTTTAAATGACCTGCTGGCTATGCCAAATGACTGCACTGAAATTGGAAATTAATAGAAAGATATAATGGCTGATTTGATATTGATCACTTTACACGAAAGTCAATATCAAAATTACATTTGCAGTACCCAAAAGACTGAGATTATATACAGAGACAATATTTTTACACCGAAATGAATTTCTGTAATAGTACACAATCAATGTGGAGTGTAAAATGTAATTAAAAATCCAAGATGCTCTATTTAACATACCTGAATTTATTACACAGGGCCAAAAAAAGCCAATCAAGTACCATTAAAGTGCATCACATGTACAACATAATTTTATGGTTCCATTTTTTTTATATATAGAAAGGACAACAGCTCATTTTGTTAACTAACTCACTGGGCAAATCACCAAGGTTGTTGGTCTTGGAATGTACAAGACATGACAATCCTCAGAGTGTACTTTCTTCAAAATTCATGAGCCCAACATTAAACATGAATGATGGATGCAAGATTGATTATAAATGTCTTACCTATAGTAGTTATAATGGTGCCAGCAAAGAAGAAGGAGCTGCCTAAGTCCCAGTGGCTGCTTTGATTGGTAGAGTTTCCTGCCGGATTAACACCTGCATTTACAGCTTCCATCACATGCTGTCAGTTTGAAAAGTATACATCAGTGAACCTCCAAAATTATTCATCATGCAGCAGACATTTAATAAATCACTGGTTCATTGAATAACTCAGCACTGAGAAAAATCACTACATTTTGATTGGAGAATGCTTCTAAAGATTCGTAGAATCATTCAGCACAGAAACAGGCCTTTCAGCTTACAATAATTCCATATGCTACATTAGGTCTATATCCTTCTAAGTCTTGCTTATTCAGTTGCCTGTCTAAATGCCTTTTAAATGTAGTGATTGTATCTGATTCAATCTTCTCCTCTGGCAGTGAGTTCTACATATCAACTGCTCTCTGTCTCAAAATTTTCCCCTCAAATTCCCTTTAAAACTCTTTGCTCTTATCTTAATCTTATGCCCTCTTTTTTGTGACATCCTTACCATGGGGAAAAGGATCTGACTATCTACCCTATCCATCTCTCTTAAAATTTTATATAACTCCATCAGGTCACCACTCAGCCTTCTTCACTTCAGGAAGAACAAACCCAGTCTACGTAAAATCCCCCCACAACTTAAGTCCTCCAATCCAGGCAACATCCTGATGAATCTCAAGCACAACCATATCCTTCATACGTACACTATTGCATACTGAACTACACATAATACAGTTTAACCAGGGTTTTGTAAAATTGTAACATAACCACCCAACTTCTATACTCTATATCCTCACCTATGAAGATAAAGCATGCCATATGCATTCTTCACTACTCTATCATTGCTTTTGCTTTCAGGGAACTATGGATTTGGACTTCAGGGTCCATTGTTCATCAGCTTCCTTTATACCCTACTGTTTGCTGCATGTTCTATTTTCATTTGATTTCCCAAAATGCATTACCTTGCACTTACCAGCTGTAAATTCCAACTGCCAGCACACCACCCATCTTTATATCTGATTGCCATTTGATCTGTTATTAACTGCAAGTGCTTCCTATGTTTGCATGATTTTTACCTGATTTTCCTCTGGTTTCTCACAATCTTTCTTTTCTAAGCATTGACTGGTACCTGAAAATTAGGCTGCATGGATATGTATGGGTAACCAAAAGACAGAAGACGTAACATTGAAGTGGTTAGTCAGAATATTCTAATTGTAAATCTCCACAAGCTGTAGACTTAGACCAAAAAACTCACACAGGTGTCACTACTTGCAAATAAATAGGCAATAAAATCTGGACTCAACAGTATGGGGAGATGTGTAGGATATAGAAATGATACATTGCCACAATGACAGGCACTCTTAGATAAACATGGTTTTATACTGAGACACATTACCAACCTCTAACAGATAGATTGCACATGAGTAAAGCAACAACAAAGATTTTTCTTCAGAATCCTTATGACAAATGAACAGGAAGGTACAGTTTTAAACTTGAGCCTCAATACTTCCAAAGGCACCATCACTCTAAAACTGTTGCTGCAACTAAGAGCCTGGATGTCAGAGAACTTCTTAATTCTAGTCAAAACTCGTATGAGGTGTCAATACTTAAAAAAATATTACTGACAAACCAATTTAATTTCAGTTGTTTTGGCAATGTAAATAATTCACCAGTGTACTTAACTAATCCACATTATTAGAATCTTATTGACAGCTATTCAACACGATCCAGTGATACAAAGGGATCCAACCCCTTTGTCAGCTGATGTAAAATGACTTTGCAGTGTTTAGTGAGAAGCAGAGTTTAGGATTCCTGTAACCTCTCTAAAGATCCTATGGAGGTTATCAGATGATGAAGGAGTTTACTCTCTGTGAATACACAGAGGGCACAGCAAAATCTCCCAGAATATGAATCTACTAAAGGATCCGTTTTGTTGACTTCACAAAAATAACAAGTTTGAGAACTGCTCATTTTCTCTTTCCTTCAAAAAAATTACTGCATGGTAATTTCTCCACAACAATGTTTAACAATTCCCATCTCCAACACCCAATCCATCCAAAACCACCATTACTGATGAAGAATTGCTTATTTCTAAACTTATTGTAGCAACAACTACTACCTGCATGCTCATCTCAGCAAAACAAGATTTTCAACTTCTCTCATGACTCCTTCCTCCCTTCCCTTCCGGCTTCGCATTCAACATCTCACTTGTCAATCTAAGCTCGTCCACAACAAGCAGAATTCCTTTCTTTTCAAATCTTTTTATTGTTATATTATACAAAAGAAATAACACGAGTACATTGAAGTAACAACACTTGTTACAAGTAACAAGTAACAATGTCTCAAAAAAAAAGACATTACCTTAAAGATCGAAAAAAAATGTGACAACAAAAAAAACCTACTAAGCAAAAAAAGTGAGAAAAAAAAGAACTCATTAGGTGTACAACCCCGGAGCCATGCGTCATACAAAAAGCTTCTAAAAATATATATCAAAACGCCAGCAAGAAAAGAAAATATACCAAAAAATTTACAATTAGATCGTGGAAAATATCTATCAGTTAGCTCAAATGATAATAATGAGCAAATAAACCCCATCTTTTCTTAAAATCAAATAAAGGCTCAAAGGTTCGACTTCTAATTTTCTCCAAACTAAGACATAGCATCACTTGAGAGAACCATTGTGACAAAGTGGGAGCTGATGTATCCTTCCACTTCAACAAAATGGCCCTCCTAGCTATCAATGTACAAATGCAATAACATGTTGGTCAGACACAGAAATGCCATGAATATTTTGAGGAATTATTCCAAAAAGCACAGTTAATTTATTAGGTTGTAGATTAATTTTAAGTGCTTTAGAAATTGTTGAAAAAACTGACTTCCAGAACTGTTCCAATATAGAACAAGACCAAAACATATGTGTCAGTATAGCTATCTCAGTTTTATATCTATCACAATGACTATCAACATTAGAAAAGATTTTAGAGTCTCTTCTTCATCAAATGATAACAATGTACAATTTTAAATTGAATCAATGAATGGCTAGCACAAACTGAAGAGTTAACCAACTTCAAAATCTGCATCCAATCCTCCATCATAAAAGTCAAATCGAGTTTCTTTTCCCAATCCTGTTTAATCTTAGATAAAGGACGCTTATCCCATTGGAATAATAAATTATAAATTCTTCCAATAGAACCCTTGATCAAAGGATTTATACTCATAGTAGTATCTAACAGGTCAGCCTCCAATATGCAAGGAAAATTACTTAAATATTTTTGTAAAAAATGTCTAATTTGAAGGTATTGCAGAAAGTGTGAGTATGAAAGAGTATTTATCAATTAATTGTTCAAAAGATATCAATCTATCTTCTTTAAATAAATCCAAAAAAGAATTAATACCTTTATTTTTCCAAAGTAAAAAAATTGGATCACTCAAAGAAGGCTTAAAAAAGTAATTTTGGTAAATTAAACTACAAAGTTTAAATCTTTTTGATTAAAAATATTGCAGAACTGGAGCCAAATTTGTAAAGAATACTTAATCACAGGATATAAGTTTAATTTAACAACTTTAGCTAATTGCATAGGTAAAGTAGCTCCCAATAATGCGTTAAATAAAACTGTTTTACAACTTTCAGTTCCTGGTCTACCCAAATTGGCCGATCACTGTTATCAACCCAATATAACCAAAAAGACATGTATCGCACATTAACAGCCCAATAATACATTCTTAGATTAGGCAAAGCAAGACATCCATCCTCTTTCAATTTTTGTAAGTGACATTTACTAATTCTTGGTCTTTTATTATTCCAAATACATGACAAAATAATAGAATCAATCCGATCAAAAAACTTCTTAGTCAAAAAAACAGGAATATTCTGAAATAAATATAAAAATTTTGGTAAAATCATCATTTTTAACTATATGAATACGACCAACAAGTGAAAATGTAAGTGGACTCCATCTACTAAATAAATTCTTCATAGAGTCTACTAAAGGAACAAAATTGGCTTTATAAAGATCCTTATATTTTCTAGTAATTATAATACCTAAATATCTAAAAGAATCCGTGACTTTAAAAGGAGTATTATCATATATAGAGACAGAATCATTTAAAGGAAACAATTCACCTTTACTAAAATTTATTTTATATCCTGGAAAACCTCCAAATTCATTAAGTAATTTTAGCAAGGCAGGAATAGCTTCGTCAGGATCAGATATATAAACCAATAAAGTGTAAAGAGAGATCTTATGCATGGTCTCATTCACAAAAATCCCATGGATATTTTTAGCCTCACGAAGAGCAATAGCAAGGGGTTCTAATACTAAATTAAACAACAAAGGACTTAATGGACAGCCTTGCATTGTCCCCTGTGAAAGTTGAAAAAAAGGAGACCTACAATTGTTAGTGACAACAGTAGCAATAGGGGCTTTATATATCATTTTAATCCAATTATTAAAATTAGCACCAAAGCCAAATTTCTCTAAAACATTAAATAAATATTTCCATTTGACTCGATCAAATGCTTTTTCAGCATCCAAAGGTACAACACATTGTGGAGTTTTAAAAGAGGACGAATATATAATGTTAAATAGTCTCCGAACATTTGAAAATGAATAGCAACCCTTTATAAAGCCTGTTTGATCTTTAAAAATAATTTTCCCCAAAATATTCTCCAACCGATTGGCCATTATCTTTGACAGAATCTTAGCATCGACATTCAGTAATGAAATAGGTCTACTGTATATGAAGCACAGTCAGTGAGATCTTTATCTTTCTTAAGAATTAAAGAACTAGAAGCCTCATAAAAATTAGAGGGTAAATCACCTTTCACAAAAGAATCCTTAAACATTTCCAACATATACGGAGAAAGCAACTTCCCAAATTTTTTATAAAATTCCACAGGATAACCATCAAGTCCCGGGGACTTACCAGATCGCACTGAAAAAATAGCTTTATGAATTTCGGTTTCAGTGATCTGAGCATCAAGAGTTTTTTGATCCTCAGCCGAGATTTTAGGAAAAACAATCTTTCGTAAAAGAGCATTCATTTCAGAGAAATCTAACGGACATTGAGATTTATAAAATTCAGCATAAAAATCTTGAAAAATCTTAATTTCTTCATATTCCTGAACCAAGGTACCATCTTTCCTACGAATTTTCATGATTTGCCTTTTGGCTGCAGCCATTTTTAATTGAGATGCGAGCAGTTTATTATTTTTATCTCCAAACATATAAAATTGGCTCTTTAACTTAAGCAAATATCCTTCAATGGGATGAGTTAATAACTGGTTATATTGTGATTGAAGTTCCACCCTTTGTTTAAATAAATCAATATTGGGGGAAATTGCATAGATATTATCTAAATCTTTAATTTGTTTTGAAATTCTATCTAATTCTGCTTTAGTCTGTTTTTTAAGTTTAGCTGAATAAGAAATAATCTGACCACGTAAAGATGCTTTAAATGTATCCCATATAATTAATTTAGACATACCCCCTATATCATTAAAAAGTAAAAATTCTTTTATCTAGTTTTCAAAGAAACTGACAAAGTCAGAGTTTTGCAATAATATCTGAGACATGCGCCATGGTGGGCGGACAAGAATGACATCATCAAATTCAAAAGACAAACTCAGAGGCACATGATCAGATATAGCAATAGCGTCATATTCACAATTTTTAACACTAGGCAAGAAGTGGGGATCGACTATAACATAATCGATCCTCGAATATTTTTTTATAAACATATGAGAAGAAAGAATATTCTCTGTTATTAGGATGGAGATACCTCCACAAATCAATCAACCCAAAATCAATCAAAAAGGAATTAATAAATGGCGCGGATCGATTTGGAAGTCGCTGATTGGTTGAGCTCTTATCAATCATAGGATTTAAGCAGCAGTTAAAATCCTCGCCCATTATCAGCATATATTCATTTAAATCAGGCAGTAAAGCAAATACCTTTTTAAAATAAAGGATCATCTAAGTTAGGACCATACAAATTAACCAAAACAACTTTTCTGTTACAGATCGTTCCTTTAACAATTAAAAATCTACCATTAGAATCTGATTCAATATCCTCTTGAATAAATATATTAAATTTAATAAAAATAGACACGCCTTTTGTTTTACTCTGAGAAGTAGAGTGGAATTGCAAACCATTCCACCATACAAAAAATCTATTTTGATCTCCCGCCCTGATATGTCTCTTGAGCAAAAATTATATCAGGTTGAAATCAGTTAATAACTTTAAAAGTCTTTTTTCGTTTAATAGGATGATTCCAACCATGTAAATTCCAACTTATTATATTAATCCGTTTAAATACCACATTATAATTTTATTCTACTTTATACATGCGCAGAGCACATACCAATACGGGATGATCAAAAATGGTGGTGATGAAGAATACGACCACATAAAAAACACGCATGCTCCGGAACTACCCAATGGGAAAAAAACTCCTAACCCTAAACCCACCCACCCACACCCGGAAGCCCGAAAAAGGCAAGCGATCTACGATAGAGTTCAAAGCTACTGACCGTTCTGTCTGTATTTTCTTTCCCTCCCCCCAGACTAAAAAGGTAGAGTGACCTTGTAAAAAAGACAATAAAGTCTCAGCAAAGAAAGGTATTTACATTCCATCATCTAATAAACAAGAAAGAATCAAAATAATGTTATCTCTTAGAGAAAAGAAACAGCGCCATCTTTAAGTTTAATATTAATTCTCTAAAAAATAAATTCAATTATAAAATGTTATAATAAAACAGAAAAAAATTAATAGTTTATTTGACCCAGCTGAATTTTCAAAAAGACTAATTGATAAGTAATTAAACCCTCCCAAATATATATATATATATATATATATATATATATATATATAAATAAAAAGCCCTATTAATAGGAAAAAAAACTACCAATTAGCTGATTAAAAAAAGAAACAAACCAAGTATTAAATTAAAGGAACAAATCCCCATATCTTCTTCTCTCAGTCGAATGCTCAGATGATCATTTAGACAGTCATACTTGAGCCATAAATCTTCTTTCCAAAGGAAAACCAACAATATGCAATAGTAAACAACTCTCCTTGTCTTTTTTAATTAGTCTCTCAATGAAATATACGAATGACCTTCATAAATCTTCTTTCCAAATGTGAATAATATGATAGCCAGACAACCTTTCAGGTAGTTCATTCAGCAGCGGCATCAGTAACAGCGGCAGGTAAAGCCTGAACAAAGTCCAGTGCAGCTTTTGGATCAAAAAAAGTATGAGGAGGAGAATTAACAGGAAAAATTTTAAGTCTTGTTGGGTACCTCAGAGAGGGAAAGAGTTTTTTTATCACATGCCTGTTTCACTACCAAGGCAAATTTTGATCTTTGATCCATTATCTCTCTTGCGTAATCTTCGTAAAATCGGAGCTCAGACTCCATAAATCTAAAATCTCTGTTTTCTTGCCTGTCACATTATTTGATCTTTAATTTTAAAGTGATGGAAGCAAACCAGAACAGATCTTGGTTTACTAGAATCCTTCAATTTTGAAGTAAATGCTCTGTATGCCCTTTCTATAGCAGGCAGCTTTGATAAAATGGTAGGAAATAAAGTGTGGGAAAGCTTACCAAAGTCAGCAGTTAAATTTCCATCTTCAGCTCCTTCTTGCAACCCAACAATTCGTATATTCTTTCGGCGAGACCTAGTTTCCAGGTCTATAATCTTATTTTGATATCTTCCAAATGAGTTGTAGCTTCAGACAACTTTTGCTTACTTATCTTCAATTCCTCTTCATGTGTAATAACTTGAGTTTCCAGGTCTTTAAGTTTTCCCAGAAATGACTTCATTTCATTACTATTCTTTTCCAGTTGGTCTTTAATTGATCCATTCTCATCCTTAATTGAATTCAGTGTCCGAACGAAATCTTCAGCCCACGATGGCATTTCATCAGATCTTTCCTTTTGCACCTTTCCTTTCCCATTACCTTTATCACTAGGTTCATGTAAATTCTTCCCACTTCTCGTAGACATAGACATATTGTTCCCCCTCAAGAATCAGCAAACAAAAATTTTAAATTCAAAGTTTAAACTAGGGGTAGAGAAAGAAAACTAAGAGCAGCACAAAATTACTGCTACTCTAGTTGCAGACAGGGGCGGTCCTCCCACAACAAGCAGAATTCCAACTAGCCAATATTATACACCTCTCTGAACCTGAATCGAAGACACTGATAATTAGAGGTTGTTCCAGGGAAGACAGAACTGGAACATGAACAAAAGGTACAGATCAGTAGAGAACATGACAGCTGTCTGACTCTGTGTGTCAGCTTAGTCTGCAAGAAAGTCTGAAGTTTGCTTCATGAAAAGTTTAAAAAGTGAGAGTAGAAGAACCTGATTAGTGTGTTAAGGATATTGAGTGAAGGTTGAACCTCACCTCCAAAAACCATCCTGTATCCGCGAAGGTAATCTTCAGAACTACTGGAGAACTGTTCAGCCCATGGCAACCACAGTCCAGAACAAAGATCAGCTGATCAGCTCAAGAGGAATACCCAGGAGACACTTGCATTAGTGAATCCTTTTCAAGCCATCAAAAAATAATTCACTGAACTATACAGGAAAAAGAGGTCTTATATTCAACAGCTACAAGATGAAGGTCCTCACTAATCCACCCCTCACTGTACCACACTATCTTCCAACAATAAATATTCATGGAAAAAGCATTGCAAAATAGACCATTTTTCTTATGTCAATAGCCATCACTTAACAAAAGCAAACATCAGTCATGAAATTTGCCACTTGATTCAATACACCAATACACTTCAAATGACTGAGGAAAAGTATAAAACCTCAGACCTGGAAGAAAACTCATACCCCTATAAGGTACTGCACAAATATCTCCACTCAGTCCTCCAAGTTCACTGGAAAGATAAAACAAACCAACGTTGGTGCCCGAGGTCAACATCCCCCACTGTTGTGGACCTAGATACACTTACTTGGTTACATTGAGCATGGCATATTCACAGACCAAATCCAGACACCGATACAAAAAGCCTATTTCAGATTCTGACATTGAAAGAAATTACCACATAGACAAAGAAAAAAAAGTTAAGAGTGTGCTGAAAGCCTCCTTGATGAAATGCAACAGCCCCACTGTTGCCTAGAAACCTCTGGTCAATAACTGGGTGAAGTAGAGAAGGAATATTCAGGATATATTAAGAGCCACTAATCTTGCATTGGAAGCACACAAAAGCCATGGAGAAAGAGCACATTGACTCTCATACAACCTTCACAAAACATTCCCTCAGGCAAGGTATAGACTGTCCCATCCATAGATATGATTTCCACAACTACCTCATAACCCACAACACTGGAGAGGAAGCAAGACATCTGCAGTCCTAAGGAACTGCCTTATTTTGGGTAGTTAAGTGGTGTAATTTACGGATACCCTGCCTCACACTACTGGTAACCCAAGTTCAGTCCTGACCTCCAGTAATGAATGTGTGAAATCTGCATATTCTTCCTGCGTTCATATAGGATTTTCTCTAGGTAATCCAGTCGTCTCCCACATATGGGCTTACAGGATAAGTGGACACTACAAATTGGGTGAGCGTAAAGGGAGTGGAAGAACTTGGAGAGTTGATGAGAGTATGGGGGAAAGTAATGTGAAATTAGTGTAGGAATAATGTAAATGGGCATGTGATGGCCACTGCAGATTCCTAGGGGCTGAAGGGCTTGTTTTCATGCTGTGTGACTGCATGAGAAAAGAATGGGTAACAGGGTGACAGAGTGGGGTTGTAGAAAGAAGGGTGTACGTGAGAGGACTAGTTGGATCAGGAAAGAGAGAGAAAGAGGGTGTGATTACCTGAAAATAGAAAATTCATTATTCATGTCATCGGGTTGTTGGCTACCCAGGCAGAGTATGAGGTGTCGTTTCCCCAGTTTTCACTTGACCTCACTTGGGCAGTGGAGGAGGCCAAGAACAAGTAGGTCAGTGTGGGAATGGGGAGGGGAGTTCAAATAACTTGGAACGCAACATGGCCACTGCGGACAGAGGACAGTGCTGGGAAAAATGGTTGCCTTGTCTGCACTTGGTCTTGCTGATGCAGGCGAGCCCACATCGAGTGCATCAAATACAGTAGACAAGGTTGAAAAAGATGCATGCAATTCTCTGCCTCATGCATGAAGGATTCTTTAAATCCTGGGATTGTAGTGAGGGAGGAGGGATAGGGAATGTGTTGCACCTCCCACAGTTGCATGGGAAAATACCAGGAGGCAGAAAGAGATGGGTGGGGAAGGATTAGGAAATTAGAGAGACAGAAAGTGTGATGATAGACCTTGAAGAAGATGGTTTGGACCCAAGTGCTGGAGTATCTGAGGCTGGAATTGAGACATGGTGTAGGTAATGACCAAAAACAAAATGCTGTATGATATCTCAAGTTAGGCTTATGATGCAGCACCAAACATCAGTTCAGGTGCTCCATAAATACTCAATTCTTGGCAACCAAAACACAACTGACAATCAGCAGGGCCATCCTGAACCCTTAAACGGGCTGCACCAGCTATCCATACTCCAGAGAATTAGAGTGTCTAAATCCCAGAAGCTGATGTGGGCAGGAGCATCTCGTAACAAGAAGATTCTGATCCCTGACAGAAATGAAGCATGATGTACTGAATGCGGAGCTGCTAGGGTGAAAGGTAAGGAGCAAGGGAACTCTCTCTCGGTGCTGCCTGGAGGGAGGTGGGTTGAGAGCAGGAGTGTGGGAAATGAAAGTGTGGATGAGAGCTCCATCAGCCAGCATGTAGGAAAAGCCACGTTTCCTGAAAAAGGAAGACATTGCAGATGCTCTGGAGTGGAAATCATGACAGCATATGCCGTGGAGAAAGAGAAACAGAAAGGGATGGCTTTCTCACAAGAGACGGGGTGGGGGGGTGGGTGTTTGGTGGTGGAGGAAAGGACCAAGGGAATTTGACAGCAGGGTGGAAGTTAGTAGTGAAGCTGATAAGATTAACGACTTACACTAGAGTTCCTGAAGCAGCACCAATGTAGCAGAAAAAGAGTTGGGGAGAGGTGCCAGAGTACATCTGCAACATGGGCTTCTCCATGCCAACTAAAACACAGGCAAAGCTGGGGCCCATGCAAGTGCCCAAGGATACTCCACTGACTTATAGAAAATGAGGGGAATCAAAAGAGAATTTGTTCAAGGCAAAAACAAGTTCTGCCAGGCAGAGGAGAGTGTTAGAAGGAAGATAACTGGATCTAGTTCTAGAAAATAGTGGAGCACCTCAAGTTTTTCCTGATGGGAGCAAAGGTGAATATTGACTGGACAGCCATGATGAAGATGAAGTGGGTGCCAGGGAGTTGGAAGTTGTGGAGAAGAAGGGAGGTGTCCCGGATATAGGTGGGAAGGGACAAGACAGGGCAGGACAATGGCGAAAATTAATGCTGAGCTACTCCAACACCTGTTGCTCAGTTTCTTTCACATCCCTCACCTGATTCCATTACCCACACACTCAAAACACCGGGTCTCCCATCCCCTCGAATTGCTGTTCCGTTCTGTCCACCATCCCTCCTTTATTTGGTTCAACTCCTCAACCCACTCTCATAGCCAGCTCTTGCCTCAGTATTCTCCCTTATCTCTTTAAACTTGCTGCATCCCCTTCACACTCTCAGTCCCAATGCAGGAACTTAACTTAAAGCATTGGCTATATCTTTGCCTCCACAGACGCTGCTTGACCCTCTGAGTCTTTTGAGTGTAGGAGCATTTGCATACTTAGAGGTAGAAAGAGTTGCAGGTATTGGGAGGCTCAGCAGATGTGAGAGGTACAAGTCAGTGGGCTTACCATTAATTGTGCACAATAAGTCATTAAACATTCAAATTTGCAGACATACTCAGGTGATTTTGCTTCTGGACCTTGCACGTTCTGATACCAGGATATCCTCCTACCACATGTTGGTTATCACAACCTCTTTCTCCCACCCATCTACTCCACTACAACTTCACACACTGGAGTTGAAGTTGTTGTTTGGAAATCCTTGGAGCTGCTGTTTAGAGCATCTATTGATAACTTCCTGAAGCCAAAATGCACTCTCCCAACCAGCAGCACAAATTTACTTTTAAATGGCATTAGTGCAGGTACTTTTCAGGCAAGTTGGGAATGGTTATCAGTAGCACCTTTAAATTAATGAAGGGCTGAATTTCAAGCTTTTTTTGAAGTGATGGTCTGGGAAATTACAGGGAAATAGAGAGTGAAAAATCAATAGTTAGGGTCTAATTGGAAATATGTGCTTTAAAATTAATAATAGACATTGTTAAGTAATTGATTGGATAGTTAGGATGAAATAGGGGATACAGAAAAAAGTACTGAAATGGCACAGTGGATTGATGAACCTTTATCTATTTTTCCCCAATTACTTTATTGCTGGAATTCAATAAAGGAAAGAGTTGCAATATAGAAGTTACAATGTGACCCTGCTTGAAAACACTGGACTACCACACAGCACTTGGTCCTAAGATTTAAGAAAATCTGAAAAATAATGAACAGCAGCTTGGACCCAGGATTTAATTAACTTCAAAAAATAATGAACAGCAGTCTTGAAAATTATTTTACCTGTCAAAGCCTTTTACACAAAGTCAAACTTTAAAATACTTACCTTAACTATAGCAGACTTATAGCCTAAGCTATTTGATGCCACCTTGGGAGACGTTACTCACAATCTAAATTTCATTTTAAGCACTAACAGTGTTACTGGAAAAGCTTTCTCAGGATAACTGAGAGGTCGGAGACCACAGGAGGCATATCATTTATAAGAGAGCTGACCACTCATGAGCAGCAGGTCACAGGAAGGAAATCACTTCACTAAGTTAAAGAGACAGATCACACAACATACTGCACATTAGTTGACAGGCAGTGCAGGTTGGGTCCAGGCAGATGTCTCTCAATCATTTTAGCATTAATTCCCATGTTCATTGATCAAACAGAAAAATGGTGAAATAGAGGTGACCTGCATGAAGCCACAAGCAACCTGACAGAGCATGTCAAGCAATTAGAACAAATACTTCAAATCTTTGGATTCTCGTTTGCCGAGTACATTCAATACACAGGGTGATAGATCTGTAGATATCAAGAGTTATGGGGATAATGCAGGAAAGCGATGCCAAGGTGAAATATTAGCCATGATCGTACTGAATGGTAGAACAGGCACGTGACTGAATGGCCTGTTCCTGCCTCTCATTCTTATGTTTGCTCTTTGTTTCAGAATCCAGTGCCATCCTAACAACAGGACCACAGTGTACCAGGCCAATGCTCCATGCACTTGGTATCAATGTTCAGTGCCCCACACACACAGTATCAGTGTAGAGAGAGCACCACTCTTTTATTCGTCTGCAGTATCACAATTTTTATCTCAGGTCTGGTGTAATACATTCTGTATCAATACAAGGAGCCAGACATTTTATGTCAGTCTAGTGTGCTATAAATTCTCTAGCAGGAAAGAGTGTCATGCTTTCTATATTAACATGGTCACATTTGCTGTATCAGTGAACATCGCACATCTTCTGTCTCAGTGTTCATCTCCACACATTTTTGCATCAGGATATTATGTCACAAATGATTTCTCTATAATTCTATGATTCCATGTATTCTACTAAGGTCAGAGTGCCATTTTCTTTATCAGTTAACAGTGGGATTCTTTGAGTCTGCTGTGCTTCTTTCTGTGTCAGGTTTTATTCTATGTTAGCATACAATCCCATGCTAACTCTGAGTCTAATTCAAACTTACATGAAGATGCTCATTCATGTTCACACAGGCAATTATCTCTGCTTATAGTTCTTTTTCATTTTGCCCTTTATTCTTTAAATGTTATTCACTCATTAATTCCACATAATTTTGATCATGACCCACCTCACCAATTTCACAGTGGAATGCATTCACAACTGTACAGAAGATCAAGCGTCTTCACAGTTTCTTGGAAGTTGCCAGGTTCCTCCTGAATCCTCCTTACTTTGAGATAGCAACATCACACCAATGACCATTTAATTGGGTAGACCCCTCTCCTAAACACCCCACCACCATCAACAACAGCATTGCTGCCACCACTTGGATTTTGCCATCTTCATCCTTTCATTTATTGTAAATACATGAACTGGTTCAATTGGAATTGTCATTTGTTTGTTGTTTGATCAATACAAATGCTTTAGCACAATAAAGATGGTCTGATGATGAGAAGTCTGAGCAGCCTGGCATTGTGAAAGGTTGGTGAAGTTGCTGAATGAGTTTCATTTCATAAATGATTCTGATGTCAATTCTTCCAACGGCTGCTGTGACTGGAACCATAGCTACTCAGACCATATTGTAACTTACGTCTTGACTTGTAACTCTTGTCAATAAATCATATAAAGGTTCAGAAAAGCACACACATAATGCTTTTCACAAATTTAAAGGGCATCTTTCTTTCTTTTTTAGTCTTTTTATTAATTTTCAGGTTCATAAACATAGTAGCAGTAGTAATACAAAGAGATTGGAATTACATTATTGGTAATAGACATATGCAAGTAAAACTATAGATAATACAAATATACTAGATCTCCCAAACTCTCAATATAGTTAATCATGATAAGAGGAAAACTGAAATAAAAATCACAAGAAAAAAAACCCAAAGTAACAAAAAACTAAGAAAAAAAACTAAACTAAACCACAAACTGATCTAAACACAACAAAACAAGGCTGGGCTAATATATTACATTGAAGACAATCACTAATGTCATCAACTCCGCTCCTCTGTCCATATATTCTAGGTTAATAAAAAGGATTCGGAAAGGGTCAAGCTACATCGTATGAAAGTGTTGAATAAATGGCTTCCAAGTCTCTTCAAATTTAACAGAAGAATCAAAAATGACACTTCTAATTTTTTCTAAATTTAAACATGATATAGTTTGGGAAAACCATTGAAATGTAGTCGGGGGATTGGTCTCTTTCCAATTCAATAAAATGGACCTTCTGGCCATTAATGTAACAAATGCAATCATCCGACGGGCTGAAGAGGATAAAGAGCTATGTACCATCATTGGTAAACCAAAAATTGCAGTAATAGGGTGAGGTTGTAAATCAATGTGCAAAACTGTTGAAATAATATTAAAAACATCTTTCCAAAACTTTTCCAAAAATGGCATCTTGTGTGGGCTTTTGTGAACAGCTTCTTCATCATTTCTGCTCACTCGCTGCCTGTTTGAAAAAGTTCATCACAGAACCCTTTGGTTCCTTACACATGGTGGGAGATAAATGTTGGTCAATTTTTAGTTCACAGGCTGGTTATAATTTCTCCATCACTATTCTGAAGTCTGATATGAAACACATGGCATTGAACCCTCCAAAAGAAAGCCTGTTGCTTGCAGCAGGAATTCTGCTTCACAAAGGTCTTGTAACTTCTTTTTGTATTAGACTTTACTGCCACATGTTTTGTATCAGACCTCAGTAACACAGATTCTGACTCAGACAACTGAGCCAGAGTCAGTGTATAATATTTCAGAACTGACCTTTAGATACCAAGCTAAAATGCCATACTTTCTGTATCAGTCTTCTCTGCTATGGTCAAATTACAGCATTACACTCTTACTATCAAGTCATGTAAGAATCCAAAACAAAAACAAATAATGTTGAAAAGACAGCAACAGACAGCAGCAGTGAAAAGAGAAATGTAATTAATTTTCCGATGGAATGAAACTTTGACCTTAAACCTTACAGACTACAGAGTCACCCACTCAGGCTACTGGACCACATTTTCTTATCACCACGGTGCCAATCTTTGTGCATTAGGTTAGAGTGTCACATATGTCAGGCTGCAGTACCACATTTTTTTGGATCAATCCACTGGGTCATAATTTTAATTTCAGGATAGTGCCTCACACCTTTGTCACAGGATACACTTTCTGCCTGAGACTTTATTGCCACACTTCTTGATTTTATACTACAGTGCCACACTTTCTATATCGGGCTTTACTGCACATTTTGTGTATCAGAGCACATCACCACACTTTCTCATTCTCTGTGGTCAAAATGCCACAATTTCTGTACAGTATAAAGATTTTAGAGCCATAGGATTTATAAAAGGCCACCCTGTGCCACCTTCTGAATCATATTACAGTGCATGAACATTGTATCAAACTATGTTCCGTTCTTTTTGTATTAGAATGGCACTCATTCTTTATCAGGATACAATGTTGTGCCTTCTGCATCAGGCTACTGAGAGAGACTTCCCTTAAAGCCATAGTGCTCCAACTTCTGCATCAGACACCAGTGCCACACTTTCTATACCAAGCTACCGAGGCTGACTTTTCCCAAGGCCTCAGCATTGCAATTTCCATACCAAACTGAAGTACACACCTTCTGTAGCACAATACTGACCCTATCATTTATGCCAGGATAGAGTGCCACAATTTTTACAGTAAGCAAAGGGTTTCCTGGAGGAGACCTCGCTGCCATACGTTACATATCAGACTCCAATGACACAATTTCCCAATCAGGTTGCACGGCCATGTTTTTTCTATCAGTCTATATTGTTACACATTCCTGAGCAGACTGCCATTTGACTAGGTATTGGAATTATTGTCACTATTTTATATGACACAAAATTTGCTGTTGGTGCAAAGACATTACATAAAATAAATATGAAACATTTTGCATCAGTGCAGAGATACACTTCTGTACTAACTTACAGTTGTCTTCTCTAATCATTAGGGTTCATTGCTACACACTTTGCATCAGTACTTGCATCACAATTTCACTGTCTGATTACATTGACAGTTTTCTGCTTCACACCACAATTCCATTTTTCTGAAACAAGCTGTGGTGCCACACTTTCTGTATCAGCCTGCAGGATTTCACATTCCCTCCTGGGTTTCAATGTTATAACCCCTGTGTCACACTTCTATTTACAGGCTGCAGGGACATACTTTCTCCATCCAGTCACTGTTCTGTATCAGATCTTTTTTTTCAACTTGCAGACTACAGTGCTGCATTTTCTGTACAATACTTCATTTGCACATTTTTGTGTGTCAGGCCACTATGCCTCACTTACCTGTAGCAATTCAGAATGCGACTATTCCTGAATCAGGGTACAGTGACAGATGTTCTGTATTACAACGAAGACTGTAAATGAACAAAATCAGCACAACCATCCAGTGTAGATAATGGACTGCCTTCGTACAGTGATATCAACGATTGCATCCTCCAACTCTTCATTTTCATCGTAATATGCAAGATGATTGTCAATACTTTCAGATTTTCCGTAGTGCCTAACTTGTAGAAGTATTGTAGAAATATTGTTTCATTTTCACTCATTGACTTTACAGGCATTTCCAAGTCTGAATGCTTGAAACCACGGTGAACAAACCAGTTCTGAATTGTCCTATTGCTTATTTCCCGCCAACTATTAGTGACAAACATCACTGATGTTTGAACACAGACACATGCACCTGATGCTATTTAAATACTTAGCTCTAAGTACAGTGTAGCATCTAATGGCCACAGAAGCGCAGACGACTGACACGAGGTAGATACTGTTTGGCAACAGTCTCCTGTCCCACTTAAGTGACATTGTGTCCCAGATAAACCATAGAACCATAGAAACTACAGCACAGAAACAGGCCTTTTGGCCTTTCTTGGCTGTGCTGAACCATTTTCTGCCTAGTCCCACTGACCTGCACACGGACCATATCCTCCATACACCTCCCATCCATGTATCTGTCCAATTTATTCTTAAATGTTAAAAAAGAACCCGCATTTACCACCTCATCTGGCAGCTCATTCCATACTCCCACCACTCTCTGTGTGAAGAAGCCCCCCCCAATGTTCCCTTTAAACTTTTCCCCCCTCACCTTTAACCCATGTCCTCTGGTTTTTTTCTCCCCTTGCCTTAGTGGAAAAAGCCTGCTTGCATTCACTCTATCTATACCCATCATAATTTTATATACCTCTATCAAATCTCCCCTCATTCTTCTACGCTCCAGGGAATAAAGTCCTAACCTATTCAACCTTTCTTTGTAACTGAGTTTCTCAAGTCCCGGCAACATCCTTGTAAACCTTCTCTGCACTCTTTCAACCTTATTTATATCCTTCCTGTAATTTGGTGACCAAAACTGAACACAATACTCCAGATTCGGCCTCACCAATGCCTTATACAACCTCATCATAACATTCCAGCTCTTATACTCAATACTTCGATTAATAAAGGCCAATGTACCAAAAGCTCTCTTTGCGACCCTATCTACCTGTGACGCCACTTTTAGGGAATTTTGTATCTGTATTCCCAGATCGCTCTGTTCTACTGCACTCCTCAGTGCCTTACCATTAACCCTGTATGTTCTACCTTGGTTTGTCTTTCCAATGTGCAATACCTCACACTTGTCAGTATTAAACTCCATCTGCCATTTTTCAGCCCATTTTTCCAGCTGGTCCAAGTCCCTCTGCAGGCTCTGAAAACCTTCCTCACTGTCTACTACACCTCCAATCTTTGTATCATCAGCAAATTTGCTGTTCCAATTTACCACATTATCATCCAGATCATTGATATAGATGACAAATAACAATGGACCCAGCACTGATCCCTGTGGCACCCCACTAGTCACAGGCCTCCACTCGGAGAAGCAATTCTTTACTACCACTCTTTGTCTTCTTCCATTGAGCCAATGTCTAATCCAATTTACCACCTCTCCATGTATACCTAGTGACTGAATTTTCCTAACTAACCTCCCATGCGGGACCTTGTCAAAGGCCTTACTGAAATCCATGTAGACAATATCCACTGCTTTCCCTTCATCCACTTTCCTGGTAACCTCCTCAAAAAACTCCAATAGATTGGTCAAACATGACCTACTATGCACACAGCCATGTTGACTCTCCCTAATAAGTCCCTGTCTATCCAAATGCTTGTAGGTTCTGTCTCTTAGTACTCCCTCCAATAACTTACCTACTACCAACATTAAACTTACCAGCCTATAATTTCCTGGATTACTTTTCGATCCTTTTTTAAACAACAGAACAACATGAGCCACTCTCCAATCCTCCAGCACCTCACCCGTAGACAGTGACATTTTAAATATTTCTACCAGGGCTTCCACAATTTCAACACTAGTCTCCTTCAAGGTCCAAGGGAACACCCTGTCAGGTCCCGGGGATTTATCCACTTTAATTTTCCTCAAGACAGCAAGCACCTCCTCCTTTTCAATCTGTACAGTTTCCATGGTCTCACTACTTGATTCCCTTAATTCCATAGACTTCATGCCAGTTTCCTTAGTAAATACAGACGCAAAAAACCTATTTAAGATCGCCCCCATTTCCTTTGGTTCTGCACATAGCTGACCACTCTGATCTTCAAGAGGACCAATTTTATCCCTTACAATCCTTTTGTTCTTAATATACCTGTAAAAGCTCTTTGGATTATCCTTCACTTTGACTGCCAAGGCAATCTCATGTCTTCTATTAGCCCTCCTGATTACTTTTTTAAGTATTTTCTTGCACTTCTTATACTCCTCAAGCACCTGATTTACTTCCTGTTTCCTATACATTTCATACAACTCCCTCTTCTTCTTATCAGGGTTGCAATATCCCTTGAGAACCAAGGTTCCTTATTCCTATTTACTTTGCCTTTAATCCTGACAGGAACATACAAACTCTGCACTCTCAAAATTTCTCCTTTGAAGGCTTCCCACCTACCAATCACATCTTTGCCAGAGAACAACCTGTCCCAATCCACGCTTTTTAGATCCTTTCTCATTTCTTCAAATTTGGCCTTCTTCCAGTTCAGAACCTCAATCCTAGGACCAGATTTATCCTTGTCCATGATCAAATTGAAACTAATAGTGTTATGATCACTGGAACCAAAGTGCTCCCCTACACAGACTTCCGTCACTTATCCTAACTCATTTCCTAACAGGAGATCCAATATTGCATCCCCTCTAGTTGGTCCGTCTATATATTGATTTAGAAAACTTTCCTGAACACATTTTACAAACTCTAAACTATCTAGACCCCTAACAGTATGGGAGTCCCAATCAATATATGGAAAATTAAAATCCCCTACCACCACAACTTTATGTTTCCTGCAGTTGCCTGCTATCTCTCTGCAGATTTGCTCTTCCAAGTCTCATTGACTATTGGGTGGTCTGTAATAAAATCCCACTAATGTGGCCATACCTTTCCTGTTTCTCAGCTCCACCCATAATGACTCAGTAGACAAGCCCTCGAATCTGTCCTGCCTGAGCACTGCTGTAATATTTTCCCTAACAAGCAATGCTACTCCCCCACCTTTCATTCCTCTGCCTCGATCACATCTGAAACATTGGAACCCTGGAATATTAAGCTGCCAGTCCTGCCCCTCCTGTAGCCCAGTTTCACTAATTGCTATAACGTCATAATTCCACGTGTCAATCCACGCCCTCAACTCATCCGCCTTCCCTACTCCTAGCATTGAAATATATACACCTCAGAAGATTTTTACCACCACTCACAACCTTTCTATTAGCGGATTTGCTTGAACTTTTAACATAATTTATTTTCACCCCAGCCACACTGTCAGCTCTGGCACTCTGGTTCCCATCCCCCTGCAAATCTAGTTTAAAGCCTCCCCAATAGCACTAACAAACCTTCCTGAAAGGATATTGATCCCCCTGTAGTTCAAGTGTAACCCGTCTCTCTTGTACAGGTAAACAAAGGGAATCCTGGCTATTTTCTCAATTCACTTTTGTTCTTTTAAGAGTTGTCTCAAATAGGGAGCTGCCCTGGTTAATCAATGGCTCAATTAACCAGAATCTACTGTAATTGGGATTTGAAGATGATGATGCAAATGTAAATGCAGAAGTCGCTTCTCATATTGTTACAGAAGCTGAGATTTTTTGGCTTTATTAAATGATGTAGGTGTAAGTTTTAACATCCATCTTAGGAAATAAATACCTGAGCCAGTCAAACATCAGATAATAAAAATAAATATGTTGTCTCCCAACCAGAAAATTGTGGGTGGAATGAAGGATTTGTCATTTTGGGGACAGAACAGAGGACTTGTCCTGGTTTATGGCCTATCCCTTACTTGCACAAAGAAGCAAAGAATTACATTAAGTGGTGGCATTCATTATTCGTAGGTTGCTTTCAAACATCTTTTCACCTATTTACTGGGTAATTCTTTTTAACTCCAGTCATAGAGTTACACACTGAGTATGGGAGCCTGGGTGTGCTGTTGATGACAAAATCATCCCATTTTTTGCCTTAGTCCTCTTTTCCTCAGCCACTTAGAAAATATATTAGTTTGTGTTAGATAGATAGCCTGATGATTGTAAAATCCATAGGCCATGGGGTGCTGTTCATTCTTTCTCGATCAAGCAAGTGCGTGGAGATTGGAATTTAATTTACATGGCAATAAAAATGGAATTGGAAAACAAAATGAAAATGAATTTGGATTTAATTGGCAGCTATGATGATTTCAAGACTTTCCAAAATGTTCTCTTGCTAATTAAGCATTTCTGAGTTGTATATAGGAGAAACAGCCAATTTTCAAACATCAAACCTCACAAATAGCAATGCAATGATTTGCTTTTCTTAATATTAAGTGAACAATAGCCATTGACCAGGATAATAGATACCCCCGTTCTAGTTGGAGTCTGGTTCTAGGATCATGATTTTACTTGCTAAGAGAATGAATGGATAGCATCCTCCAACAGATCAAGAGATATTTTGAGCTGTGGCCTTGGCAAAGGCAGTGAAGAACAAACCATGTAAAATGGTAATAACTCAAGAGTTTTCTTGATGTCTCAAAATCAACAATGGTTGTTCTATCAGAACTCAGGTTGGGAAGAAAATCCCAACACACATACTTAGAACATAGAACATAGAATAGTACAGCACAGTACAGGCCCTTCAGCCCACAATGTTGTGCCAACCCTCAAACCCTGCCTCCCATATAAGCCCCCACCTTAAATTCCTCCATATACCTGTCTAGTAGTCTCTTAAACTTCACTAGTGTATCTGCCTCCACCACTGATTCAGGCAGTGCATTCCACGCACCAACCACTCTGAGTAAAAAACCTTCCTCTAATATCCCGCTTGAACTTCTCACCCCTTATCTTAAAGCCATTTCCTCTTGTATTGAGCAGTGGTGTCCTGGGGAAGAGGCGCTGGCTGTCCACTCTATCTATTCCTCTTATTATCTTGTACACCTCTCTCATGCCTCCTCTCATCCTCCTTCTCTCCAAAGAGTAAAGCCCTAGCTCCCTTAATCTCTGATTATAATGCATACTCTCTAAACCAGGCAGCATCCTGGCAAATCTTCTCTGCACCCTTTCCAATGCTTCCACATCCTTCCTATAGTGAGGTGACCACTTGATACTTGATGCACCAGAGCTTCTCGCCAGAGTAGAAAATAGTTTGCTACCCAATCTGTAAGCCCACAATGCTAAAATGTAGCTAATTGTGCAAATATAGCACTGTAGGATGGTAGTACATATCAGGAAATGTAGAGGAGGCTTCACCCAAAATCAAAGGTGTGGAGGTGATACTGCAGGAAAAGAGTGGTGAACTGTGTACACTGGACCACCTTGCACCGTCCTTGCTTTGGAGGTGCCGGATCAGTTGTGTTGAATGGTCCACGGTCAATGGACTTGAGGCAGGTCACATGGAAAGCAGTTGTGACCCAGCTTGAGATGGTAAGTGACTCCTTTGATATGAAGAGTAATCTTAAAGGGGTTATTGAACTGGAGAGCTTGTGGGAATCAGTGCACAGGGGCAGATCTCAGATGGACAGCCAGAAACGGTCCCCAGGCTGGAGTAATCTGGCTAGGTACCAATGGAGGTTAGCCTGGTTGCAGTAGGTGCAGTTGGCAGATAGGATGGCCCTCCGTGCCACCTTCAAAGCATTACAGTATCAGTGAAGCAGGGCCCTGGCTGACGGGACCTCCACTGTTGACTCCTCCTTGAGGAACAATGGGCATTGGTAGTCATGAAAGGATGATATACTTGTGGCAGAAAAGGTGTGCAGATTGTGGGAGTTTTTCCCACAGCAGATCCTTCTTCCATGTGGAAGGGTTACAGGCAGTGAAGAATCACAGAAATTTCTCCACTTGCTGATTGGTTCTTTCCAACTGATCAATGGTCTGCAGATGACAGCTGGATGACAAACTCACTGAAGTCTGGAGATGGCTTGCTAAAAGCAGGAGAGGAATTGTGGGCCCCAGCCTGACACAGTATCCTGAGGGTGAACTATATGTAGGAGAACAAGATCTGCCATCTCAGCATCCTGATAGAAATATGGGGAGAGCAATTAAGGGGGCCATCTTGGAGAACTGGTCCACCACTGTCATGATCACTTGGCCACATTCCGTGATGAAATCCATGGTGATGTGGGGACCGGCAGAGGTCACAGGAGTCCAGAGCACTGTTGGATGGAAGAGCTAGACTGGGCACACTGAGGGCAGGCAGCAAAGAACTGAACTACATCTGTGATCATGGTGGACCATCAGAACCAGCATCACAAAAACCCCAGAGTTCATCATGCACCTGGATGGCCGGAGAGGTGTGAGGAATGCGCCCTCAGAGTGCACAGCTGCAGCCATGAGGGTGCCCGGTGCATTGGCTGGAGCCTGGCGGAACTGGTTCTCAAGGCTCCAGACGATCGGGGCGAGGGTCTGCAAGGATAGAATAATGGGCTTAGGGTCAATCTCCGTCTCAGCTTGGTGGCACCCTCATAGTGTTCATGGAGCCAGATTGGTAGGAGATAGTTAAGTTGAATTACTCAAAGAAGAAGGCATGGTGATCCTGATGGGGCTTAAGTTGGCTGGTCTGTTGTGTGGATCGGAGCTTCTGGTGATCTTTCCAGATCAGGAAGGGCTCAGTGTTTCCCATCAACCAATGTCTCCATTCCTCTAAGGCCCATTTAATGGTGAGTAGCATCCTGCTTCTTACTACATAATGGTACTGTGCAGAATTGAACTTGCTGAGAGATGATGGCCCTGGCACCCATGTCAGATGCTTTCACCTCTATCACAAAATGTATGGAAGAGTTCAGATGGCGGAGAATGGGCATGGTGGTGAAGCCTCTCGAGATCCTCAAAAGCATGGTCTACTGCAGCAGACCAGGTTATTTATGAGGTAGGTGGCTTGATTGCAATTCCTGATGAAATGGTGGTAGAAGTTGGAGAAGCCAAGAAACATCTTAGGTATTTGAGGGAGCACAGTCTGGGCTATTTAACGACAGTGTACATTTTCTCTAGGTCCAAGGTTATGTCTTGGCGTGAAAGGATGTAACCCAGGAAGGAAATGACAGGGGGATGGAACTGGAATTTTGCTAACTTGCAGTATGGCTGGTTTCAAAGGAGGTGCTGAAGGACTGAACAGAAGTGTAAGATGTGGTCTTGGAGATCCTTGGAGAAAATGAGGATATTGTCAAGGTAGACAAACACTTAGCTGTGTAGGATCTCTTACAGGATGTCATTGATGAAGGTTGGAAAACAGCTGGACTGTTGGAAAGTCCAAAAGGCATCAGCAAGTATTCATTGTAGCCAGTGGATGTTGAACACTGTCTTTCACTCATTCCCTTGACAGATACGAATCCGATTGTACACGTTTTGTAGATCCAGTTTGGTGAAGAACTGGATCCCTCATTATCCATCAAGGGGAGAGGACAGCAGTTCTTAATGAAGATTTTGTTGAGTCCACAGTAATCGATGCAGGGACAAAGCCCCTTACCTACTTTTTTGACAAAGAAGAATCCTGTGCAGGGTTGGGACAGGGATGGTCGAATCAATCCACGCAGTAGCACTTCAGCGATGTAGTCATTCATGACTTTGTTCTCAGGAAGAAAGAGGGAGAACAAACAACCTCAGAGAGGGCTGGTGCCCAGGAGGAGGTCGATCATGCAATTGTGTGGTTTGTGAGGTGGCAGGAAACTGGCTTCCCTTTTACTGAAGGTGATATCATTCCTGTGAGAGTTTGGTGAGGTTGAGGGTTTCCTCCATCTCCACAGATTTATGGGGTGGAATCAGCTGAGGATGCAGACAGTGGGTCTCCAACTCAGCTGTGAACCGGTGATGTGAAGGCTGTAAATGGTGAGCCAAGGGTAACCAAAGATGAGAAGATTGTTGGGCGAGTCGATAAGGACAAATTGGATGGACTTACAGTGCTGGAGGATACTCACGTACACAGACCCTGTGCACACTCTGATGATCCCAGACCCCAAGGAACGCCCATTAATGGTCATATTGCAGTAAAGGTGAGAGATAGGCTCGGTAGGGAGTCCCAGCTTCACCCTCAGAGTCTGATGCAGAAAGTTGCCTACCAGCAGAATCCACAAGACCTCCTGTATGTGCAGAGGTGTCGGGGGGGTGGGGGGTGGAGAGACTCAGGCTGCAACAAGAGGGCTAGGGGGGAGTTTACCAGATAGAAGGCCCCTCATTCTCTACTTGATGGTGCTGATTACCCTGATGCAGTGGGAATTTGATGCATGGGTGACCAGTAGCTCCACAGTAAGCACACAAGTTGTTACTCTACTGATGCTTATGCTTTTGGGGGGGAGGGGGGGTGAAGGGAGCTCTCCCTGCCTACATGGGTTCTGGAGACGTTGATGATGAGGGTCCTGCAGCCTCACATGGTTCAGGGAATAGAACTGGAGTTCTGGCTGGTGATCTGGAGGGTCATTACATAAGGTATCTATTCGGAGGGCCAGAGTAATGAGGCTTTTGAGGTTGGTGAACATCTCCCAGGAAGCCAGCTCACCTTCAAGTAGTCCGAGAGGCCACAATGGCAGTAACATTCACATTCCAGCTGCACTCCTCTGTGAGCATCCTGAACTCTACAGTGTAATCCAGCACTGAGTGTGAGCCTTGACCCAGGCAAGGTTTCTGATCCGCTGCCACTTTTCCACTTTTGAAAACCCAGGGCATCTCAGCAGTATTTGCAATATCTTTATTGCAAATAGGGATCTTATTGTCCCAGTTAGCAGTGGCCCATGTGACAGCTCATCCAGTCAAGAGAGAAATAAAGACTATCTTGACTCGGTCCGTAGCATACATAGATGGCAGAGCTCAGAGTGTAGGACGTACTGGGACAGGAAGTTATAGCGTTGGGTGGGGGATCCATTGAAGCATCCGGGCACTGAAATCTGGGGCTCCGAGAGAGAGGTTGACTGGCATGACGTTGCTGTATTGAGACAGAGAGTTGGTTGATAGTGGCAAGCAGATGGTCAATGGTTTCCTGCTGCTTCTGGATCGTGTGCTCATGTTGACAGACGACTTCCTTTCGGCAAGCAAACTCTGCTGGCACAACCGCTGGTTCATCCATCCTGTCAGGAAATGTAGCGGAGGCTTGACCCAAAAGCAGAGCAGCAGAGGCAATTCTGCAGTAAATGATACTTTACTGTTTGATTCTGAGGCCGCCATTGGTCAGAGCTGACCGTGGATATTGCGTCCTAGCTATCTAGATACACAAGCCTGAGCATTACGATACAGTGAGCAAGCTGTTGCCCACGTAGCAAGCTTCCCCTCTCCACGCAACTCATAAATCCAAAGGAACAGCAGAGACTGATACAGTTTGGTGCCAGCAACATCGTAGGAGTTGCCAGTCAGCATTGATCTCAATGTAGGACTACCGAAGGGACCCCAGCTCCGGATTTTTCCCTTGGGGTTTACTCCCAAAGCCTTCCCCATGAGTGAGTACAGCCGCAAGGCAGCGGAGGTTTGAGCTCAGTTTTCCTTTTCCTAGATGAGCTGCCAACTATGGCTGAGGAGCCCCATCTGCCCGAGGCAACTAATATTAAGATGCCAGTAACCCGCCTTTGCCTCTTCTGTCAGTAAAATCAGTTCAGCCGGGTTTAGTAGCTAAACCACACGTGAAGGCCAGGAGCTGGACTTGGTTGTCGGAGGCTATTTGAGGCACAATTCAGTGGGAGCATTCAATAGATAGTGGGAGCTTGTCCCCATTACTACCCCAGGTTATAACAACCTTAATAACCTGCCAAATAACAAGCTATGAGAGGACACAAAACAAGAGAGAACAAATACTTAACATGACAAGGCAACCAGGTAATTGAAGGCTAAGAGCACTGTTTGAGGCTGGTTGATTCAATGAGTGAACTAGGGCTATGGATGAGAGCTGGGTTTAAATAGGCTGTCGGTGATAAGGTGGAAACATGTGGCAGGTGAGCCCTGTTGGCTCTTGGTGATTGAGAGGTTTCTGCCTACACAGGCCTGACGGGACAAGATGGCATTCACAAAATATGACTTTGAGGTAATTATCCATGTTTCTGACCAGTCGCTTAGTCATTATGCAATGCCTCATTATGTCGTGGGCCCATTATATATGTCATTCCTATTGCTGGAATACCTTTTCTTAACAAAGTTTCAAAGGTCAAATTTAATGTCAGAGAAACGTGTACAATATACATCCTGAAATGCTTTTTCTTCGCAAACATCCACGAAAACAGAGAAGTGCCCCAAAGAGTGAATGACAGGTAAACGTGAAAACCCTAAAGCCCCCCCAGCTCCCCCCTCCCGCACGTGAGCGGCAGCGAGCAATGATCCCCCCCTTCCCCATCAGCAAAAAAAAAATGCAAATCGGTACATCACTGAGCCCAAGTGTGTGTTAAGCAATAGCAAAGACACAGACCAAAGTTACCCCAAAGGCCTCGCATTTCATCCGAAATTCAACAACCCACAGGTTCTCTCTCTCCCTGGCAAGGGAGAGGGTAGTGTCCCCCATTTTCACAGCAAGTGGGAGACAAAACAACAACCCGCTGGTTTATGATGTTAAAAGTCCGTATCGTCACTTTTCTCAAGCTCTGTGTCTGAAGATCGCAAAGACCTCGGGTCTTCAGGCCCACAGCAAAAGATTTTCCAGCCTCCCCGACGACACTCGAGTCTCCTGCCATGACACCGACCCTCGATCCACCCATCTCCAGAGCCCCGAGATCTTAGGCTTCCAAATATGATCGAAATTCTCAGACCAAACCCTTAGCATGTCGAATAGCGGCCAGTCATGGAACCCCGAGAACAGGTCCCATTCCTGCAAAGAACCGAAGCCTGTGTATAACTCTAGGTCAGGGTCTTAAAGGAGGTCATTGTCTGAAGGTCATAACGATCCTTTGGATGAGGACTATCTTTAACCCAGAGCTCTGACAGTAACACAAATGAAGATGCATTTCTTAAAAAACATTGACTGGAGTTAATCCACCTTTCAGCTCACAGCACAGTGTCAAACCTTCAGGGAGTGGAACACTGACAGAAGGTAAATTAAATATAGCTCCAGTCAGGAGAATGCCACAGATCTGGGTGACATGTTTTTGTGTCATCATGCATGAATTGAAAATGAATAGAATTAATAGTCTTACATTTGAAGACATTAAATAGCTTCACAGAGCTAATGACACATTGAATCTGGTGAGGCCTACTTTCTGCACGAACACCACCTGTAGTTTCAAGATATCCAAGAAAGGTCTGAGCCAATTGCTTCAGCAAGCATGATATCCATACGTCCTGCCTAATACCATGATGGTCTGCAGACAGACCAACACTGAAGGGGTAGGGGAAGTGGAAATTGAGAGAACACACAGCAGTTCTCATCGAGGGATCAGCAGTGGAAAGGGTGAGCAGATTCAAGTTCCTGGGTGTCAACACCTCTGAAGATCTATCCTGGGCCCAACATATTGATGCAATTACAAAGACAGCACTCCAGCACCTATACTTCATTAGGAGTTTGAGGAGATTTAGTATGTCACCAAAGGCTCTAGCAAATCCTTCCTCACCATTGAGAATATCCTTTAAAAGCAATGCCTTAAGGTGGCAGCATCCAGCATGAAGTACCCTGACCATCCAGAACATGCCCTTTTCTCATTACTACCACTAATCAGGAGGTCCAGAAACCCAAAGACACACTTCTTCCCCTCTGCCATCGGATTTCTGACTAGACCATGAACCCATGAATATTACCTCACTATTTTGCTCGATCTATATTTTATATATTCTTATTGTAATTTATGGTAATTTTTTATGTATCACACTGTACTGCTGCTGCAAAACAATAAATTTCAGGAAGTACGTCAGTGATAAAAAACCTGATTCTGATATTCCTGGTGGCAATCTGAAAGGAGCTGGAGGCAAAGTAACTCAATTACAGTGCTCTGGCCGGAGTCGTTGGCCACACATCTTCTTGAAGAATGTGCATCCACTCTGTCACTACCTTCTACCTAGTGTTCCTCAGACAAATGCAAAAAAAAAAAGTCATTTTCAGCCTATGAATCCTGTTAGGAATAGTAAAAATTCTTGCAAGCTATACCCATTTCAATTATAATCACACCCCTACCACTCAGTCTGCTGTTTTCTCCAGCTCCATGAGGACAACTTACTTTTCTGGCATCAGGTGAAATTTTGGGGCAGAATTTGCTCTCCTTATTCTGCCCATTTTGAATTGTGTTTCTTTTTTGAGTATAGGTTCATCTACCACTGGCAGACAGTTTGACCAGAATTGAAAATACACTTTAGAATGGAAGTTGGTGTTTGAAAGCTGTCCTTCCATACACAAGGAAACACAACAAAGACTGCAGACTTCTCTACACAAGCTTTGCGCATTTTCCAACCAATCTGATCATGCCACTTGTACACTAAGTGTTTTAGCAACTGAACAAAGAAAGCAAAATTCTTCTAGACTTGCTGAAATTGGACAGTACTTTATCAGCAGAAGCAGAAATTGATGGTTGAATGCTCCTTGTCTGCTCTAATGCACTCATATTTCAGTTTCCAGTCATACAGCAATGATGACAGAGCTAATAGTAGGTCTCCTCTCTAAGCATTCAGGTGAATTGTGGCAAATGACAAAAAAAAAGAGAAGGCAGATAAAGAAATAAGCATGAAAAGGATTACACTAGCAAGTTATAGAAAGCCATAATCCTAATGTAAGGTGCAGAATTTGATAGTTTGTGAGGAGAAATAAAGAATTTTGACCACTCGAATCACGGCACGTAATTAACTCACAACCATTCAACCCACTGCAAGACTGACAAAAAAAACCTGTGCTACCATATCACTCTTATTGATCATCAAGCTAACACCAGCTGTACTGGTTTTTTTTTGTCTTAGCACATAACAAAACATCCAATTTCATGAGAGTTTAGTTAGGCTAGTTTGCACTGACTGAAGTCATATTAATTGAAAGGAAAGGTAATTGGCCAAACTATTTTTGGAAATCATTTCACGGGTATGGGAGTCATAAAGGAGTACAGAGGAAGAGAGAAGACATTTTCATTTTCAGATGCAAATTTGATTGCTTTGACTATGGAAGAGAGAGATCCACTGTGCACAGCAAGCAAGGATGACATGTAAGTCCATGATCAAGTGGCGGTTGGAAAAGAACTTGGAACCATCTGTTCCATTTTGAAAACAGTGGCTAATTCTGTTTGAATAATAGTGGACTCAGCTATCATGTAGAGCGTGATCAGCAAAGTTGCAGATTTTATTAGAACACAGTTCTGGAAGAATAGATTTCTGAAAATTCAAATTCATGTGGCTTATTTAGGGAATAGCAATGGGTCAGTCCATGGAGTACAAACTGCCTTTTATATCTCTGGATTACAACATACAAGAGCTTTCCATTACTGCTGTATTAAGGTTTTTGCAGTTCCTGCCAAGCAGTTAGCCCAGACTGCGCACTAATGGAGAAACATTGCAGTCTAAAGCTGGGTATTCAAAGCCCAGAGCAAAATCAGCCATCTCTGGAGAAACTGAATATGGTGAAGATGTTTTTCCTGCCTAGCCACTCAAGGACAAGGGGTCACAGACTCAAATTAGGGTTAGGACTGAAATGAAGGACTGCAACTTCTTTCAGAATCCAGTGAAACCATGGTATTCCCTCCCAAGAAATAATACTGTGGAAAACATGTTACTAAGTATATTTACAAAGTAGGGAAATAATTTTCTTGTCATAACAAGCATCAAAGTTTCTGGAAAGTGTGGGATTATGATTTTCAGGTAAATGATTAGCCATCATCATACTGGAGTAGGTTGAAAGGGAAGAATTAGCACTCAGATCTGCAGATGGATCTTCAACTTCCTCACAGACAGGACACAGGCTGTAAAAATAGGGGACAAGCTCTCCTCTACAATCACTCTGACCACCGGTGCCCCACAAGGCTGTGTACTCAGCTCCCTGCACGCCCATGATTGTGTAGCCAAGTTTCCATCAAACTCAATATATAAGTTTGCTGATGACACAACAATTGTAGGCCGTATCTCGGGTAATGATGAGTTTGAGTACAGAGAGGAAATTAAGAACCTGGTGGCACAGTGCAAAGACAATAACCTATCCCTCAACGGCAGCAAGACGAAGGAATTCGTTGTTGACTTCAAAAGGAGTAACAGATTGCACAACCCCATTTACATCAGTGGTGCGCAAGTGGAACAGGTCAAGAGCTTTAAGTTCCTCAGGGTCAATATCATAAATGACCACACTTGTTCCAACCAAGCAGATTCCACTGCCAAGAAGGCCCACCAGTGCCTTTACTTCCTGAAGAAACTAAAGAAATTTGGCCCGTCACCTAAAAACCTCACTAATGTTTCTAGATGCACTGTAGAAAGCATTCTTCTAGGGTGCGTCACAGCCTGGTATGGAAGTTGTCCTGTCCAAGACCGGAAGAAGCTGCAGAAGATTGGGAACACGGCACAGCACATCACGCAAACCAATCTTCCGTCCTTGGACTCACTTTACACTGCATGCTGTCGGAGCAGTACTGCCAATATAATCAAGGACACGACCCACCTAGCCAACACATTTTTCGTCCCTCTTCCCTCCGGGAGAAGGCTCAGGAGCTTGAAGACTCGTATGGCCAGATTTGGGAACAGCTTCTTTCCATCTGTGATAAGACTGCTGAACTGATCCTGACCCAGATCTGGGCCGTACCCTCCAAATATCCGGACCTGCCTCTTGGTTTTTTGCACTACCTTACCTTCCATTTTTCTATTTTCTATTTATGATTTATAGTTTAAATTTTTAATATTTACTATCGATTTGTAATTCAGGGAGCGGGAAGCACAGAATCAAGTATCGCTGTGATGATTGTACATTCTAGTATCAATTGTTTGGCGACAATAAAGTATAAAGAATGGCTGAATCCTACCTCTGTCATCTTTCTTTCTATGAACCTGGAAGACCAGCACACAGTGCGTGCAAGTGGGTGTGGTTCACAGTGATACTGTTTCATTGAATTGAGTATTCAGGAAGTCAAAACCATAATGGGGTTATGAGCAACCAGAGGAAAATGAATACAGGAAATGCTATAGGTCTAGAGGTATTCAAAATTCAAAGTACCTTTATTATCAAAGAATGTGTGAATTATACACCTTGAGATTTGTTTGTTCACTGGCAGCCACAAAGCAAAAAAATCTGAAGAACCCAATTAAAAAAGGAAAGACCATAATCACTGCAAGAGAACAGGAGGGAAACGACACACACACACACACACACACAATAGATGCAAACAAATGATTGATGACTTTTCCCACTCATCCAGGATGTAGGCAAGCTTAAATTGACTAAGATGGAAGGAAGCTCCTGTTAGGAAACGAATTAGGGCAAGTGACAAAAGTCTGTGTAGGGGAGCACTTTGGTTCCAGTGATCATAACGCCATTAGTTTCCATTTGATCATGGACAAGGATAGATCTGGTCCTAGGGTTGAGGTTCTGAACTGGAAGGCGGCCAAATTTGAAGAAATGAGAAAGGATCTAAAAAGCGTGGATTGGGACGGGTTGTTCTCTGGCAAAGATGTGATTGGTAGGTGGGAAGCCTTCAAAGGGGAAATTTTGAGAGTGCAGAGTTTGTATGTTCCTGTCAGGAATAAAGGCAAATTGAATAGGAATAAGGAACCTTGGTTCTCAAGGGATATTGCAACTCTGATAAAGAAGAAGAGGGAGTTGTATGAAATGTATAGGAAACAGGGGGTAAATCAGGTGCTTGAGGAGTATAAGAAGTGCAAGAAAATACTTAAGAAAGAAATCAGGAGGGCTAAAAGAAGACATGAGGTTGCCTTGGCAGTCAAAGTGAAGGATAATCCAAAGAGCTTTTACAAGTAAATTAAGAGCAAAAGGATTGTAAGGGATAAAATAGGTCCTCTTGAAGATCAGAGTGGTCGGCTTTGTGTGGAACCAAAGGAAATGGGGGAGCTCTTAAATAGGTTTTTTGCGTCTGTATTTACTAAGGAAGCTGGCATGAAATCTATGGAATTGAGGGAATCAAGTAGTGAGACCATGGAAACTGTACAGATTGAAGAGGGGGTGCTTGCTGTCTTGAGGAAAATTAAAGTGGATAAATCCCTGGGACCTGACAGAGTGTTCCCTCAGACCTTGAAGGATTCTAGTGTTGAAATTGCGGGGGCCCTGGCAGAAATATTTAAAATGTCGCTGTCTACGGGTGAAATGCCGGAGGATTGGAGAGTGGCGCATGTTGTTCCGTTGTTTAAAAAAAGGATCAAAAAGTAATCTGGGAAATTATAGGCCGGTGAGTTTAACGTCAGTAGTAGGTAAGTTATTGGAGGGAGTACTAAGAGACAGAATCTACAAGCATTTGGATAGACAGGGGCTTATTAGGGAGAGGCAACATGGCTTTGTGCGTGGTAGGTCATGTTTGACCAATCTGTTGGAGGTTTTCGAGGAGGTTACCAGGAAAGTGGATGAAGGGAAGGCAGTGGATATTGTCTACATGGACTTCAGTAAAGCCTTTGACAAGCTCCCGCATGGGAGGTTAGTTAGGAAAATTCAGTCGCTAGGTATACATGGAGAGGTGGTAAATTGGTTTAGACATTGGCTCAATGGAAGAAGCCAGAGAGTGGTGGTAGAGAATTGCTTCTCTGAGTGGAGGCCTGTGACTAGTGGTGTGCCACAGGGATCAGTGCTGGGTCCGTTGTTATTTGTCATCTATATCAATGACCTGGATGATAATGTGGTAAATTGGATCAGCAAGTTTGCTGATGATACAAAGATTGGAGCTGTAGTAGACAGTGAGGAAGGTTTTCAGAGCCTGCAGAGGGACTTGGACCAGCTGGAAAAATGGGCTAAAAAATGGCAGATGGAGTTTAATACTGACAAGTGTGAGGTATTGCACGTTGGAAGGACAAACCAACGTAGAACATACAGGGTTAATGGTATGGCACTGAGGAGTGCAGTGGAACAGAGGGATCTGGGAATACAGATACAAAATTCCCTAAAAGTGGCGTCACAGGTAGATAGGGTCGTAACGAGAGCTTTTGGTACATTGGCCTTTATTAATCAAAGTATTGAGTATAAGAGCTGGAATGTTATGATGAGGTTGTATAAGGCATTGGTGAGGCCGAATCTGGAGTATTGTGTTCAGTTTTGGTCACCAAATTACAGGAAGGATATAAATAAGGTTGAAAGAGTGCAGAGAAGGTTTACAAGGATGTTGCCGGGACTTGAGAAACTCAGTTACAGAGAAAGGTTGAATAGGTTAGGACTTTATTCCCTGGAGCGTAGAAGAATGAGGGGAGATTTGATAGAGGTATATAAAATTATGATGGGTATAGATAGAGTGAATGCAAGCAGGCTTTTTCCACTGAGGCAAGGGGAGAAAAAAACCAGAGGACATGGGTTAAGGGTGAGGGGGGAAAAGTTTAAAGGGAACATTGGGGGGGGGCTTCTTCACACAGAGAGTGGTGGGAGTATGGAATGAGCTGCCAGACGAGGTGGTAAATGCGGGTTCTTTTTTAACAGTTAAGAATAAATTGGACAGATACATGGACGGGAGGTGTATGGAGGGATATGGTCCGTGTGCAAGTCAGTGGGACTAGACAGAAAATGGTTCAGCACAGCCAAGAAGGGCCTAAGGGCCTGTTTCTGTGCTGTAGTTTCTATGGTTCTATGGTTCTAAGCTCCATTCTTGAGTTG
This sequence comes from Mobula hypostoma, assembly GCF_963921235.1. Lineage (NCBI taxonomy): Eukaryota > Metazoa > Chordata > Chondrichthyes > Myliobatiformes > Myliobatidae > Mobula > Mobula hypostoma. The sequence continues at coordinate 46,993,568 of NC_086104.1, forward strand.
CTATAGTGCTTGTTCCTATGAGTTCCAGGGATGATCCAGCAATAAGCAGAAATGGTGCATGAATTAGAGGTAAATTTAAATATGGTGAAGTCACACAATTGCTAGCTTTGTTCTCCAAGTAGCTTCCAGAGGCTGTGTGTTTTACAGGCGTTATCAATGAAAATCCCTTGAAATCTATTGTGCAGATAGTGCAAACTACAGGAGGCTGGTGGTCTTAGTCATGAATGTTTTAGGAACACACTCAACATTTTAGAAACAGCTTCCTCCACTCTGCCATCAGATTTCTGAATGGTCTATGAACTCAAACATTTCCTCATTATTTTTGCTCTCTTTTTGCACCATATTCATATATTTCTTATTGCAGTATATATTTTAGGTATTGTACAGTAATTCAGCCACAAAACAATAAATTTCCCAATAATTTCTGATTCTCATCAGGATAATGGACAAAGTGTTTAGCAAACAGACTGTTTAAACTGGGAATTCATCTTGAGTTTTGAAGCTGTATGCATTGGACAATGAAGAATATCTCATCATATTCCTGTCTTGTATTTTTTTAGGCAGCAGAAAATCTCACTAAATCTAGGAGATGCCTCACTGCTTGAACAATGATAGGCTGTTGAAGCTATGGTTGTGACTGTTTGATCAAGTTAAGTTTTTGGTGAACTGTGGTCAGATGTAGATGATGGAGGGATTATGGTAATGGCAGTATTCTTAAAGATGAAAGGAAAGGGATTAGCCTCTTGCATACAGTTTCTTCCTGCTCTGAGTCATAATTATGATTTGCAGATATTACTTATCAGCATTAACATGATTGCTGTTCAGAACTTGCACCCACTTCCTAAGCTTTATTAATAATGCTTAGACTTCTCATTGGAATCACCAATGTTTGATGGTCAACTAAGGACCTCTTGTCACCTCTTCATATGCTCTTCCTCCATTGGGCAATGATTGACAAGGTCAAATTGTGCAGAATGAGAAAACCTCAGCAAAGCAAAAGGTTGATCCAGCCATCTATATGGATGCCGATAAACCTCATGAATAGTGACATACCCCTAGACACCTCCTTATATACGCTATCGGGAGCAGAACATAGTGGGGCTTAATGCTTGATCCTGATTGGCTAGATCTGAATTGCCTATTCCTGTTTGGTTAGTCTGAATTGGCCTTGTTCTGATTGGTAGATTTTTTTTTAGGGCAAAACCCCTTTAGCAATATCCCAGACTGGAGCAGGTGGGGGACCTAAATGTAGATTCTAAGAGTGTAGAGGTAGCACCAGTTGGGGACCACACATTCCTAAAGGTTTGGCCTAAAAAATTGTCCAATGCTTGTTGCAATCCTGCCTTGTGATATTGGTAAATATCTAAGATTTTCATTGAACACTCTAATCTAATAAGGTGGCATGATAGTGTAGAAGTTAGGGTAATGCTTTACAGTGCCAGTGAATAGTGATCGTGGTTCAATTACCTCTACTGTCTAAGGAGATTATACATTCTCCCCATGACAGCATAGGTTTCCACCCGATGCTCCAATTTCCTCCCATACTTCAAAGATATATGGGTTAGGATTAGTAAGCTGCGGGCATGCTATGTTAGTGCCAGAAGCATGTGACACTTGTAGGCTGCTCCACCACCCCACCCCCTGACAAGCACATATTCTGATTGTGCTGGTCATTAATACAAACTAATCATTTCACTGTATATATTTTGTTCCCTTCACCTCCCCCGCCCCCCCCCCCACCACCGCCATCACCCCCAGGAGAGAAGATGAATTTCTTGCAAAGTATTACTAAGATTACTAAGATGTGAAACTTCTGACTGGAAAGAGCAGATTACAAAAAAAAATGAAAGGTTAGCTATGATATCACAATGGTATGAGCAGAGTTACACCTTGTAACAAATCCCAGTAACCAACACCTTGTAGAATTTCAGTCTCCACTGAAGTGTGGGTGGAAGATATTTGCTTTGTAAGGATCGACCTATGCTTGCCAGCGACGTGGTGCAGGATTAGGCCATCCCTTCGCTTGTACTCTCTCTGCCTTTGGTGAAACCATGGCAGATCTTTTATCCTCAAACCACTTTCCTGAACTAATCCCACATCCTTTGATACAAATAAAATCTAAAATCTCTGTCACTCTTTGCTTTGAATATACTCTGCAACTGAGCTGCCACAAAAAATATATACTCTTGAAGAATTTTCTCATCTCTGTCCTGAATGTGACAACTCGTTGTAGGTATCCCAAGAGAATGGGCTCCAGTCCGCTTAATCTTTTCCCTACTACAAAAGCATTATCTGAGGAATCAAGCAGATGACCATTTTTTGCACCTTTCACTGGCAGTATAAATTCCCTTTGGTAGGAAAGATCAGATCAGAGCACAATAGTCCAGTTGTATTTGGAACATATCTTCACCTTCCACATCTTCTTTCAACAGAAGCTATCATTGTACTTGTCTTTCTGACTGCATGCCATAGGTTATGTTGAAATGTATTGATTCATGAACCCAGAATGGTAGTTGGAATCTGGCATGCACTGCTTGTGTGGGTGGTGGGGGCAGATCCTGGATGGATCTAGGCGAACAGTGGATTGCCGAAGCATAGAAGACCATAGACCAATGGGTAGTTACGGATTTAGTTTGGATGAGCTAATTGTTGGTAAGTATGATGGGGGCCTGATTCTGTGCAGATTCATAGATCCTACGAATCTAGGATTGTTTACTCTGAACTATTGTTCTGCTTTTATTTGCTGAGTGGCAGGATTGGCTCTAAAAATGTGCCTTTGAGATTCACAACCAAAATAAACAAGCACCTATACAGCTGCCAAACAAATCAGTGCAACACTGTAGTAGAACTTGTGGTGAGCCTTGGACTATGGCTGGCATGCTAGTCAGCTATCAGCACAACAATATTGAAAGAAGTTTCTAAACAAAAGTGAGCATTTTATTCTGGCCAGCAGCAAAGTAAGCTAATATGCAAATTTCACTTCATATGCATTCAATGACATCACCACATTTTACAAACACATTTACATATTATACATTAACATACCACATACAAAGCCTAATTTGAAAATACACTTCTTACATTAATATCCACTGGGAAACCTGATTATGTCCATAACAGGTGGTAATTATAAAAGTACTTCAACAGGAAAGACTGATTAGTTCCTACCTATGTGTGAAAATAGAAATACTCTCCAGATTTTTCCTGTTTTGTAACAACCATTGTTACACTTGTCCAAATTTTCCATTAAATGTACCCAAAGAAACATTGCTTATTCAGCTGTGTAACTGGCTTCCAGAATATACAACATTTGACTGCTGAGGCATTTTTTTTCTAGAGAATGTGTTGCATCTGATTTTGTTTTCAAATTCGGATTAATTATTCTTTAATTATGAATTTAATTAATTAATTTATTCCTTTCGTTAGCTTTTTAAAATTAAAAAATGGAAAATTAAACAATTGAATGATAAGCAAATATTCTATCCCAGTCTATAATTTCCTTTGCTGAGAAAGAGCAAAGGTCTTGCTCAAATTTCAGTAAGATCTCCCCTCAATCTTCTAAACTCCAAAGAATATGGATCTAATATATTTATCCACTCATAACAGCAGACTCCTATTGTCCCAGGAGTTAACTTAGTCAAAGTAAATTTTATCAAAATACAAATATGTCACCAATTACTGCCCTGAGATTCATTTTCTTGCAGGCATTCAAAGTAGAACAAAGAATTTCCTTTGGATTACTTCCAATGCACTTCTTTCAATTCAGAGGATTAAAACTATGCCCCATATTGTGTCTGTGGTCTCTTTAATATACTGTGCAAGTGAAACTATACTTCCCTACTTTTAAACACCAAAACTGTTGCAATGAAGGCTGGCATGTTGTTTACCTTCCTAACCATTCGCTGCACCTGCCTGTTGACATACAGCAGTTTCTGCACAAGAACATCTATATCCTTCTGTATTTTACTCCTTAGCCTTCATTTCGATCAGTGGTCCACAGACCCTTTGGTTAATGGTAGAGGTCCATGGCACAAGAAAGGTTGGGAACCCTTTATTTAGATTATGGTCTGCCTTAATTGGACCATCGGTTACTCAGGGCAGATACCTATTATTTGGGATAAATCTTAAAGAACACAAACTAAGAGAAAATGGCCTGAATGCCCTTTATTTGGGGCTTTTTGCCACTTAATTTGTCGGAGGTGATTAGGGAGATTGAGGTGAAGGAACCCTTAGGAGGCAGTGATCATAACATGATTGAGTTCACTGTGAAATTTGAAATAGAGAAGCCGAAATCTGATGTGTTGGTATTCCAGTGGAGTAAAGGAAATTATAGTGGCATGAGAGAGGAACTGGCCAAATTTGACTGGAAAGGGACACTGGCAGGAAGGACAACAGAGCAGCAGTGGCTGGAGTTTATGCGAGAAGTGAGGAAGGTGCAAGACAGGTATAATCCAAAAAAGAAGGAATTTTCGAATGGAAAAAGGATGCAACTGTGGCTGACAAGAGAAGTCAAAGCCAAAATTAAAGCAAAGAAGAGGGCATACAAGGAAGCAAAAAATAGTGGGAAGACAGAGGATTGGGAAGCTTTTAAAAGCTTACAAAAGGAAACTAAGAAGGTTATTAAGAGGGAAAAGATGAACTATGAAAGGAAGCTAGCAAATAATATCAAAGAGGATACTAAAAGCTTTTTCAAGTATATAAAGAGTAAAAGACAGGTGAGAGTAGATATAGAACTGATAGAAAATGATGCTGGAGAAATTGTAATGGGAGATAAGGAGATGGCAGAGGAACTGAACAAGTATTTTGCATCAGTCTTCACTGAGGAAGACATCAGCAGTATACCAGACACTCAAGGGTGGCAAGGAAGAGAAGTGTGCGCAGTCATAATTACGACAGAGAAAGTACTCAGGAAGCTGAATAGTCTAAAGGTAGATAAATCTCCTGATCCAGATGGAATGCACCCGCGTGTTCTGAAGGAAGTAGCTTGGAGATTGCGGAGGCATCAGCGATGATCTTTCAAGAGTCAATAGATTCTCGCATGGTTCTGGAAGACTGGAAGGTTGCAAATGTCACTCCACTATTTAAGAAGGGGGCAGGGAAACAAAAAAGAAATTATAGACCTGTTAGCTTGACATCGGTGGTTGGGAAGTTGTTGGAGTCGATTGTCAAGGATGAGGTTACAGAGTACCTGGAGGCATATGACAAGATAGGCAGAACTCAGCATGGATTCCTTAAAGGAAAATCCTGCCTGACAAACCTATTACAATTTTTTGAGGAAATTACCAGTAGGCTAGACAAGGGAATTGCAGTGGATGTTGTATATTTGGATTTTCAGAAGGCCTTTGACAAGGTGCCAAACATGACGCTACTTAACAAGATAAGAGCCCATGGAATTACAGGAAAGTTACATACGTGGATAGAGCGTTGGCTGATTGGCAGGAAACAGAGTGGGAATAAAGGGGTCCTATTCTGGTTGGCTGCTGGTTACCAGTGGTGTTCCACAGGGGTCCATGCTGGGGCCACTTCTTTTTACATTGTACATCAACGATTTGGATTATGGAATAGATGGCTTTGTGGCTAAGTTTGCTGATGATACAAAGATAGGTGGAGGGGCCGGTAGTGCTGAGGAAACGGAGAGTCTGCAGAAAGACTTGGATAGATTGGAAGAATGGGCAAAGAAGTGGCAAATGAAGTACAATCAACATACATCAAAGTTGCTGGTGAACGCAGCAGGCCAAGCAGCATCTATAGGAAGAGGCGCAGTCGACGTTTCAGGCCGAGACCCTTCGTCAGGACTAACTACAATGAAGTACAATGTTGGAAAGTGTATGGTTATGCACCTTGGCAGAAGAAATAAACAGGCAGACTATTATTTAAATGCGGAGAGAATTTAAAGTTCTGAGATGCAACGGGACTTGAGAGTCCTTGTACAGGATACACTTAAGGTTAACCTCCAGGTTGAGTCCGTGGTGAAGGCGGTGAATGCAATGTTGGCATTCATTTCTAGAGGAATAGAGTATAGGAGCAGGGATGTGATGTTGAGGCTCTATAAGGCACTGTAGAGACCTCACTTGGAGTACTGTGGGCAGTTTTCATCTCCTTATTTAAGAAAGGATGTGCTGACGTTGGAGAGGGTACAGAGAAGATTCACTGGAATGATTCCGGGAATGAGAGGGTTAACATATGAGCAATGTTTGTCCGCTCTTGGACTGTATTCCTTGGAGTTTAGAAGAATGAGGGGGGACCTCATAGAAACATTTTGAATGTTGAAAGGCATGGACAGAGTGGATGTGGCAAAGTTGTTTCCCATGATGGGGGAGTCTAGTACGAGAGAGCATGACTTAAGGATTGAAGGGCGCCCATTCAGAACACAAATGTGAAGAAATTTTTTTAGCCAGAGGGTGGTGAATCTATGGAATTTGTTGCCACGGGCGGCAGTGGAGGCCAAGTCATTGGTTGTATTTAAGGCAGAGATTGATAGATATCTGAGTAGCCAGGGCATCAAAGGTTATGGTGAGAAGGCGGGCAGTGGGACTAAATGTGAGAATGGATCAGCTCACGATAAAATGGCGGAGCAGACTCAATGGGCCAAATGGCTGACTTCTGCTCCTTTGTCTTATGGTCTTAACTGTTGCCAAACAGTTCCTAACTAGCATCAGTTGCATGCACTTGTGTAGCTGCTAGTCATTACACCATTCTTACAGTGAAAGTTTTTAAGAGTGTCAGTTGTGTGCTTGTGTTCAAAAAGCAGTAATTTTTGTCACTGATAGTTGGCGAGAAATAATCAGCAAGACAATTCAGAACCCTTTGCTCACTGCAGTTTCAAACATTCAGGTTTGGAAATGCCAGATATAGCCGGACATTAAACAGTTTCACTACTTCAACAAGTTAGGCACAACGGAGAATCGACAAAATAAAGATTGAGGATGCAAACATCAATAGCATTATGTGAAGGCAGTCCATTATCTACACTAGTTATCTGTGCCAATTTTCTTCATCTACAGTCAATCAAAAGAATGTGGCCGTGAACACTGAATTCCTCTGTCGATAACTATTAGGAACTGATAGGGTATTAGAGTACTGTAGTAGTATTGATAGTTTTCTAACTTGTTCTGTATTTCATTTAAATACATAATTTGTTACTCAATTAAATGGTTATTTTTCTTTTATATATAATTTTTCTATATATACACCTTTTTAACTATTTCTACAAAACTTCGGCTAATAGGGGCAGCCGCTTAATAGGGCCAAAATGTACTGGTCCTGATGTGTCCCAAATAACTGGAATCCACTGCATATTCCTTGTGATGAGTGAAGTTACAGTACTTCCATTCTTTGTGCTTGCTTGATATTAGAATCTCTTGCCTTTGCAGACAACATACAGAATATACTGGAAAAGGCAATAGAGAGAAGTGAAGAAGTGAAACTTTAAAGCTTTGATCAAGTAAAGCTAACTTGTTGCTGAAGTGGAATAGTACTGCATTAGTAGTAAGGTCAATATGACTATCTCCAATAAAGTGCATGATGACAGAGTGCTTTCTGTCAAACATCACCTGTACAAGTATTTCTTTGTCATGAAGTCTTCTTTAAAACATTTCAAAAATTATAAAAATGAGGTACACATGTACAATGGATTAATAAATATCTCAGATATACTTATAAATTCTAATTGTACCTGTGATGGTACTATTAGTATTTAGGACTGAATAGAAGTTTAAATCACCTGCCACCAATAATTGTCAACATTGTATCAACGGATATTCAGGGACAATTAACCCCCCCCCCCCAAAATACCTAACATGAGATTAGAAGAGGCATCACACAAAATATCTTGCAATTTACAAAACCAGTTCTTCTTTTACAAGGAGTGACTAATGCACCAAATGCATTATATCAAATAAAAAGCTCAGAAATTCTTACATGAATGACGGCTAACTATTACATAGTTCAGGAATAGATCATGTGACTTTTGTAGTTATTCATAGTGTTTCATTACATAATCTTCTCTGATCAGTGCCTCAAGAGGTGAAAACACAACATATTTTTACATCGGGCAGGTTGGAGTAATTTCCTGCAAACAGTCAGCTTTTAGTGGAAAGTTGTTCTACTGCTGGAAATGCTTTGTACTGGCTGGAGGTTCATTCAGCTGGCATTTGCCAAGTGTTTCAGTATAGTTTTCACTCCTGCAATGATTTCCCCAAACAAGACTTGATAAAGCATTGTGTGTTTACACTTGCTAGCATTAAAATATCCAAACTACATAACAGAGAGACAAGGTTTCTCTGCACACTCAGATATTTCTCATTAATTTTAACAATTCAGAGAAGAATTTTATTTTTTTAAAACTGAAATTGACTTACTGTTCAAAAGAACTTAAATCCAGTAGAAATAAGGATTAGAAGTTGGGTATATGGAATTTGAGTCTGATGTAGGGAACGAAAGCTCTGGTGGATATTCATATCAATTAAATTACATGGTTTCAGTTTGAGAGCCAGGAGATGGGTTAAAACTGTATCTGTGTATATATTTAGAAATGATGTGTTAATATCGCTTTTTATAGGAAAAAAAATCTTTGGGTATGCCTATTTTTTTTTCCAGATAAAGAACTGAGCATGTCTGACATTTAGCATTTAACATCCAGGGAAAGTGATGCCTCCCATTTTTTGAACCACTGTTGTTCTTGCGGTGGAGATTCTTCCATAGCATTGTTAGTTAGGGAGTTGTAGGCTGGTGACCCAATCATGATGGAATGGTAGTAATTTTCCAAGTGAGAATGGTGTATGAATTAGAAATAAATTAGATATGGTATTTGCTATCAAAACATCAGTGACATTTACCCACTCAAATGGAGTGAATGAAGTATTCAAAATGATCAAAATCTAATGATGCAGCAGTAAATTTTGTTAGAACAAAAGTTAAATTTTACTCAACTGGACCCATTTACCAATAGGTGTAAACAGACATTCAATTCTTTTAGGACAGCCCATCTCTGAATAAGTGTCCAAAAAGATGTGCACACCTACAGTAATCTACTCTCAACTTATATAATATTAATGCTCCATATTTTCCCACATTGCTCAGCCAAGTTAATAATTTCCCTTGCAGATTTTGTTTTAAAAAAAGTTTCCTGTAAAATTCTGGCTTTCCCCTTTGCCCATTAGGCATCCTTCCAATACATCCACTAATCTTTGGTATCCAAAATCATGATCCTATTAGCCAAGTTCAAAACAAATTGCATTCAATTACCTCCTTCAATATTTGGCTTGAACTTGAGTGCACTTAATTTTCAAAACCACAGAAGTATGTCAGTTAATCTATTTTCAACACTATTTTCTCCACTTTTTAAAAAAAATTAATTTGCTTTAAAAATACACATTGTAAATATGTCTTGCTACATAATGCTGGCTATACATATTTGGCATTTCTGCAAATTTGAATCCTGGAACAAATCTATCACTCATTCCTTTTAGAAATTTCAAATAAAATGGAGGATACAGACAATTGTATTCACAGTCAAATTAGGATTAATCATAATTCCTGTTTACAGGTACAAGAAGACCACTATAAAGTTACTTAAAAAAAACTTCCTGAGGCTATTTACTAAACATTTTTTTAAGTGTGATTATTTTTAAAGTACTGGATGGCAAATTTCTGGTGTAGGCTCCTTTGGACTCCTCAGAGAATAAAATTATTTTATATGGATCACTGATAATGAATAAGTAGGATGTATTTAGTTTTCTAAAAGTCTGAGGTGATAACTTTCAGAATTGAAAATTTATCACATTGCAAATTTACATGAAACCACACTAAATTAGATGGAACTGTATCAAGATGTGAATTCTGTCATCATAAAGTCAGAAGTTCGAATAAGCCAAAATAACATGTACATTTGTACCATGCATAAACTATCATTGAATGTGAAACATAATTGATTCAGCATCAGTTCTAATGATTGAGGTAATCAATTAAATGTAAAGCTAGAATTAGAAATTCCAAAGTAGTAGCTAGAATGTACTGTCTGACAATATGAGCATGATCAAAAGTCAAGTCATTGTTGAACTAGAAAAAAAAACAGTATTAAGTACCAGTAAAGATAATCAAATCCAAATTGAATATAAATGTTCTGTGAAAGATCTGAAAAGCACTATAATCTTGGCAATATGCACCTGCTTTATGAACATCTGTAATACAGCTATAATTTAACTGAAGAATTTCACTATGTGAAATTATCTAATTTGGATTAGCCCAGCAATGGGACATTTCAATAACAATGAAAATACTTTTCATCAATATCAATTAACTTTAATGAAAAGTGTGCCTTTATAAATAACAATCTTATTTATGTTAACAGCTACAACTGAACATGGTGCTGAGCTTTTCTGATTCATCTGGAACACACACAATATTTTGTCATTAACAGGGACAGGGGAAAGGGCAAGCACAACCCCTGTACAAGAAACCAGGTGGTAAAATTTCTATATTTCAAAACAGCAAAGTTAAGCTTGTATCCATTCCCGAATCAACCAACAAATGCTGGCAACTCGAAATCTGAAAGATTCCCCCCCCCCCCATCAAACCTGAAGTAAAATGTGCATTTGGTTGAGAACAACATCACTGATGAAATACCCACATCTGCACCAATACAGCATCCAAAGTGCATCAATAAATGGTAACACCATCAGCTTGGTCAAATGTTTGCCAGTCTACATCAATACCTTACAAGATTATTAATACTGTACTGAAATTGGTTGAAATCATACAGTAAACAGACATAAAGAGGCACCAAGAATATTGTCAAAACAGGAATTGATGCTCAATATTCCACCTGAATGGTTGTATTTACCTTTAAGACAGAAATTCTTTGGTATTAATGGATTTTGTCAAGTACATTCACCTAAATGTTCACACACACACATACGCACACAAAGCTATTAGTGTTTTGGGTTGAAAATTAAATTTATCTGCAGTGGAACTTAAATGAGGTTGTTCCATTTCACTGCAGAAACTTGACCAACGCTGAGTAACCCTTATACTCCGGACAAAATAGAATAATGTCATTCACCATAAAATACGCATCTCAGAGAATTGTGAAAGATATTAGAGTTCCATGCATAATTATTAGTGAATACTCCATGAACAGCTTCCTTTATTATTGCTGCCCAGTAAGGTAGGTTAATTACTTTTGATTTTTGTGCCATGCTTCCAACAAAATATTGGCTAAACCCATCATTACCCAGTCTTTTTTTTCTGATAACCAAGGACTCAAGCCACCAACACACCAAACTTCATTCCATCAATGGTCCTTATCCTCTGGGGCCCTTGATGCTCTAAATATCTGCCCCACTAATTGGACCCCTGACCTTTTAGTGTACCTACAACCCCAGATCCTTAAAGGTACCAAAATGCCAAATATTCAGTTAGCCCTAGCTCCAGACCCAGCAATATATTAAGGCTTCCCAGTGGAAGCCCCAATCTCTAACAAAGCCATTGGCCAACTATTAACAGTGAAGAGTAATAGAGTGATATCAGAAAAATTGAAGCTACCCCTTTTTCACTTCTGTCCCTCTTGACCGTAATCTTCACTAGTCTTATTCTATTGTTCCATTGTTTGTAATGCATTTTTCTTATTTGTGTTTTTGTTACTTCAGACTTTAAACAAATGACATGGTAAATGAGGATGTATGAAATTCTGATGCAATCAAAACACCTGATGACTCATGGTGGACTTCAGTTTGGAAATGATCACAATCAGCTGCTACTTTCAAAGCAAGACAGCCAATGCCTCCACATTTTTAAGGAATTGATATGATTGATGCACAGTTAACATTTTCCCTGGTTAGAATGTCTAGAACCAGTTTCAAAGTAAGGAATTAGCTATTCTGAATAGTGAGGAGAGAAAAAACCTTCACTATCAGGATAGTGATTCTTTGCTCCTCTATCCAAGAATTTTGCAAACGGTCCAATGCTTGTACAGGTTATGATATAGCACCTGTTTTCCACATCTCAAAATGCACAATCGATCAGCTTGCAATAGTGTGTAGAGCTTAAGTCACTGTTATAGGAGAGACTAGGTTAAACTGGAAAGTGTGTATTAAATATTTACAACGATGTTGCCAAGTGAGAGGTTGACCAAGTTAGGCCTTTATTCCTTGGAATGAAGGAGAATGAGCGGCAACCTCACAGAAATGTTTAAAATTATGAGAGGTATAGATAAAGTGGGTGGTAATAGTCTTTTCCCCTGGGTGGGGGGTTCAAAACTAAGGGGTATATTTAGGATGAGAGTGCAAAAATTTACAAGAGTCCAAGGGGCAACTTTTTTCACAGAAGATGATGAGGATACGGAATGAGCTGCCAGCTAACTCTAATGCATGGTTGTAGCAGGTACAATAGTTTTAAAAAAAGCTTTAGATGTTAAGTTGCTGAGTTTGTTCAAAATAGGTATTGGAAAGACTTTTAGATATTATAAAATTTGACTTTTATGAGGTTGGTGCAGAAAGGTGGTACCGAGCTAAATGATCAATGTTCTTATTGAATAGCAGAGCAAACACGAGGAGCTGAGTGGCCTGCCACGACTTCTGCTTCTTGTGATGTAATTCTTCTTTTCCATTAAATCAAATAGCTTGCCTATTATTGTGTGCATTTGACAATGTAACCATAGCATATGCCAAAATAAAAAACTGGCAGTAGATTCCCTGGAGCTGTACTGTGATCATTGATAAACAGTATAGAACACGATGGCTTTAGTCAATTGAATGCTGCACTTCAATTCTGCTGCAGAGGGAAATGAAGCTATTCCACTCTGCATTTCAAGACACTGAGAATAGGCACGATATTCATTTTTTTAAAAATCACAGCAATTTCACAGTGGGAACGTCCTTTCACATAATTGGTCCCATTGCTAAATTTATGCAGAACATCCTTCTGGCATCACAGCAAGTACCTGGAGCAAATGTCTATACACTTCAATATATTAAGCACCTGAAATGCTTTCCTGAAACACTTGTATCCAATGGAGAAACCTTGCCTACTTCACTCAGGGTACTTCAGCAGTTTCTAGTGCTTCAATCCCCAACCCTAATGCAGTATTTTACAAATGTTGTAACTTCCTAAAAAATAAAACCTTCCTATAGAGTTAGAGTTGTGTTTACTCAGCTGTAAAGATTAGATTAGATTTATTGTCATTGTGCCCAGTACAGATACTAAGCCAATGAAATGCATTTAGTATCTGACCAGAAATGCAAAGAATAGTGTTATTTACATAATAACTGCAAATAAAAAGTGCTACAGCACACAAATATAAAAGTACTGAGACAGTACAATACGGATGCAATACTGCTTAACGCTGTGATGTGAGGTTCAGCAGTGTCACAGCCTCAGGGAAGAAGCTCTTCCTTTGCCTGCTGGTGCAGGAGCGGAGGCTCCTGTAGTGCCTACTGGATGAGAGGAGAGTAAAAAGTCCATGGTTAGGGTGAGATGCATTCTTGATAATGCTGTGCAGTTTTCATCACACGCTGGAGTGGTTTGCTGTCTGATATGGGACAATTGCCATACCACACTGAGATGTAGTTGGTGAGTATGCTCTCAATGGTACAGCAGTAAAAGTCCATCAGTATCCTGGGACAGAGTTGAGCTTTCTTCTTGCTCCACAGGAAACGAAGGCGCTGTTGCACCTTTTTGATCAGGATGGAGGAGTTCAGGGACCAGGTGAGATCCTCGGAAATGTGGACACCAAGGAATTTGAAGCTTGATACACGCTCCACTACAGCTCCATTAATGTAGATGTGAGTGTGACTCCTGGCATGCCTGAAGTCCACAATGATCTCCTTGGTCTTCTGGGTGTTAAGGGCCAGGTTGTTGTCAGCACACTACTCAGGCAGGTGCTGGACCTCGTCCCTGTAGGCCATCTCGTCATCCCCTCTGATCAGACCAACCACCGTGGTGTCGTCTACGAATTTGTTTATGGAGTTAGAACCATGTACAGGAACGCAGTCACAGGTGAAAAGGGAGTACAGAAGAGGGCTCAGCACACAGCATTGAGGCACGCCGGTGTTCAGGGTGAGAGTGGAGGAGGAGAGGTTGTCTAACTTAACTGATTGGGGTCTGTTAGTCAGAAAAGCCAAGGTTCAATTGCAGAGGGATATGCTGATACCAAGCTGGTGAAGTTTGGTGATCAGCTTGAGGGGAACACAGTATTGAATGTCGAACTAAAGTCAATGAACAGCATTCTGACGTAAGAGTTGGGGCTGTCCAGGTGGGTCAGGGCAGAGTGAAGTGCCGTGGAGATGGCATCCTCTGTTGACCTGTTGGTGCAATAGGCAAATTGATGGGGGTCCAGGGTAGTGGGCAGACAGGATTTCAGATGTGATAGATCCTTCTGTAAAGGAAACACAACCGTCCCTTCCCCCAGTAGAACACCCCCTTCCAGGACTGAAAAGCATCAGTTAATGGGGGAAAAAATTAACATTTCCCAACAGGCAAGTTGCACATCACAGTGCAAGCAATGCCAATTATTTTTATGGGGCCCAATACAATGATTTTCTAGAATGTTTACTTCATGTACATTCTGCCTCTGGAATAGCAGGGCTTACCTCAAAACTTAGAAGCAAGATTTTCGTGTCATATACTTTACAACATAAATTTTCTAATTTCTGCAGCATGCCAATTTGCATTATTGAGATGTTGCCTCCCCAGCTGTGAAAAATGAAAGTTTGGCTTTGTTTAATCTCTCCCACTTTGAGGAATCTCCCCTAGAGTTCATCAGTTTCGACTTTAAAGCTTTGGAGACATTTTGTTTCCATTTAGACGTTTCACTCATGGATGTTGGAACTAATTGTTTTGCTTGTTACCCTTCCTGGAATACAAGGTTCCCAGGCTTCTTAGTTCTCTGACTAACCTAATTAATTCACTTACCATAGACAGAGGATCAAATCTGGGAGTTGCTGGAATAGCTGAACCTGGAAACAACATAACCCAATGTGAAAGCATATTCTTTAGTCCATCTTTTTTCCCGTTTAATCTGCTATTTCCTTTTCAGCTATCTACTTTTCATTGTCATTTCTCTTATCTATTTTCATAATTCTTCTTACTCCCTCTGCTCCACAATTCATCTTTCAACTGATGATGCATGAAGGCAGCTGAAAATCTTTTCAGCTAATAACTTCACTTTTTCCTGGCATTGATTTGTGAAGCTGAAACATCTTAGGAATGTTCTGAATTATAGGAATGACATTTCAAGTGACTGTAAAGTGCATGGTAGTAAAGGCACAAGGTTTTCTGCCCTTCCCTGATTTCCCAATATAAATATATTCTCAGAAACTCATTCAGAAATCAAGGACTTGATTTTCATAAATCATCATTGTTTTCATCAACATCCTCTGACTCTTTTGCTCAAGTATTGATTTCTAAAAATTGGTGTTCATCTCACCATGACTTTGTGCTCGTCAGGTTCTACACACTTCTCCTGCTCCAGCTCCCAAGGACAATATCCACTTTCTTTTATTCGAAAATACCTTTCCCCTCCATAATGGCAAACCATGAACTTTAATATTGCTCTACTGGAATTATTTGACATACTTTTTCCCCTGCAGCACAAAAACTTAAAAGCTAACCGAAAATGAAATAGAAATTCTGTAAATGCATGAAATCTAAAATAAAGTTTAATATACTGGAAACCTGCAGCAAATCTGGCAATATCAGAGCAGAGAAAACCAGAACAATGTGTCAATGGCATTTTTTCAAAACTGATGATGAGGAGTCAGCAACATAAAACTTTAACTTTAATAGATGCTGCTGAACATGCTGGTATATACTGTCTAGCCTATTCAAAATGTTCCAGTTCCCAGCATGTCAGAATGAAGATCAGCTGAGGGAAAAATTGAGTGCCTTGAGATAAAGGCATTTCTGGGAGGGTCTTTTTCTGTGTGAAAAGGAGACAATCTGAGAAGAGTGGACCCACCATTTCTGCATCCATCCCCATAAAGAAATCTTCTAGATTTGCCTGAAGAAACCCTTCAGTAAGGTATATCTGGTTCTGTCTGAGAGGAAAACTGAATTACTCCTGCTCAAAACCTGGGACCCAATGGAGGTGATGATCCTAACATCCATAAAGTTTTACAAATCCTACATGCTCCCGGAAGTCAGCTCATCCACCTGCCAGAAGTGGCAAATTAACACTGCAAGGACCTGAAGATTCCAGTTATCTGAGAGGTAAATCAATTGCTTTGATTTAAAATGTATTTATTTACTTATTGAATGATCAACTTAGTGTGGAATAGTCCATTCCAGATCTTCAAGCTGCACCACACAGCAACCCCCACAAGCCTGATTTAACTCAAATCTAATCACAAGACAATTTACAAATGACCAATTAACCTAACCGGTATGTCTTTGGACCATGGGACGGACCCAGAGAAAACCCACATATTCCATGGGGAGGACATACAGGGACTCCTTACAGAGGACGCTGGGGTTAAACTTTCAACCTCAATGCCCCAAGATGTAACAGCATCATGCTAACCATTACATTGCTATGGCAGCCCAACTTGCTGATGAAAAATGATGTCCCAACAAATAAATTGTTTCTTTGATCCTTTTTTTTGTAGGAAAAAATATCCAACATCTTGAAATACACCACTCAAATTCAAAGTACTTGATTCATGAAATGTGGGTCTTAGAAATGAAATACCATTAATAGTAACAAGTAATGATGTTATTTTGTCTGTGTTTAGATCTAACAATGTTATAAAAATGAAAGCATCAATATTTTGTGGAAGAAATAATAAGTTACATAAGAACAGATATTAAGTTGTACCAATAACGTCAATAGTTAAACTGAGATTCACTTTGAATGCTTGTACAGGCTAGAGATTGATGCTGTTTGTTATGGTTTGTTGGACTTATGGGGCTCTGAAACATCTATCTCCTCTCAGAATAACAGTATGCCTGCTCCCTTGGTATCCCGTCACCAGTCTCATATCATTTATCCATCAAAGCATGGTGGTCTGCAGCTAAGTTCTCCAGGCTCAAAAGTATTTAAATCAAACTGAAATGTCCTTTACAGAAGCGCATCAGCTTTCAGTTCCCATGATGGAGGAATGTACTTCATAAGATTGCTGTGACACAGTATATAAACAATAATATTCATAAAGCTATGATTCTGAATATAATTTGATTGGTATCTAATAATGAAGAAACTTGTTGCGAATAATTTGAAGCTGAACCTTAAAGGATTGTTTACATTCATTTCTATTCAAAGTCCAGACATTTGTATCTCTAAGCACTGTCACTTAAAGCATGGTTTAACTGGAAAATACTCAGTTTATTAAAGTCCCTTTTATCAAAGTGTCCAAAGACCAACAGTGCAGTTAATTACATTTGGTATCTTGCGAAACTACCAAAGTATTCTCTGGAGGTAGGTTAGATCTTGCATCCACAGATTTACTCAGAAATTGAACTCATGCCAGTTGGAAAGGAAGCAAAATCTGAAGAGGAAGCATCCATTGAATTAAAGACAGAAGAAATCTCTTTTTATGAACTAAGTTTAGTTGACCCTGGGAATGGCTATGAAGTACATCTCATTAATCCACATCTACCGGCTGCCCTGCCAACTTTAAATACTTCAGCACAGCCAACGCTAGCTAAAATGTTGAGAGTCCAAATGGATCGGCTTGGGACCATTGTTGTGAATGGTTAACTCCACTTAAAACTGATGGTACTGTGTAGAACCGGCCCACACCTCTTACAATGTTGAACCATTGTGTTTCTACCACATATTGGCAGTTGTGAAATGAATGCACCTGAGCTGGGACATTAATACAAAGAGGCTAAACATGCTTTTAGGATTTTGGTCACTCTACTTAACCATTGACATCCTGACATTTTTGGTATAAATTGAAATTTCTCCTCTTACATAACTTATCATTTCTTCTCCATAAATCATTGATTGAGAAGCTGTAAATTTAGAAAGATGACCTATACTTGCAGGGTCCAGAAGACCCATCAAATACACACTGAGGAGACAGTGGGATCAGATAGCCAGAGTAGGTGTCAAAAGTCAAAGCCTCAATGCTTACCACTCGAGAGGTAAAGTGAGAGAATCGTCAAATGCCTTACAAGTCTCAGATACTAAATTTCCTACACTTCCTTATCAACAGTGTCCATCAGTCAAAAGACACCCAAAACTTGAATGTTCATAGCACTCTCACTAACATCACATGGCTGTGTACCTCACAATCAAACAACTACAGAAATAATCAAATGCTTGTCGAAACCTGCCGAAGCCCTAATGAAATTAAACAGCAACTGACCTGTAAATAGTTGAGGATCCCCAGAAAGAGTACTGGTTTGAGATTCTTCCTGCTAAACATGTGCCTCTCTGCAAACAGGTCATGAACAGCTTCAAACGCTGCCTTTCTCAGACACCACGCTTTGAAGTTGTCCTGGGTACTTTGTAGGCCAGTACCCAAGATGGAGCCAACTAAATTTACAACCCTCTGCAGTTTCTTTCAGTCCTAACTAGCCCCCTCCCCGCCACCAGACAATGATGCAGCCTGTCAGAATGCTCTCCACAGTACATCTATAGAAGTTTTTGAGTGTTTTTGTTGACATACCAAATCTCTTCAAACTCCTGATAAAGTATAGTCGCTGTCTTGCCTTCTTTATAGCTGCATCCATATGTTGGGACAAGGTTAGGTCCTCAGAGATCTTGACACCCAGGAAGTTGAAACTGCTCACTCTCTCCACCTGATCCCTCTGAGGATTGGTATGTGTACCTTCGTCTTACCACTCCTGAAGTCTACAATCAGCTCTTACTGATGTTGAGTGCAAGGTTGTTTCTGCGACACCACTCCACAATTTGGTATATCTTGTTCCCGTACACCCTCTCATCTCCACCTGAGATTCTACCAACAATGGTTGCATCATCAGCAAATTTATAGATGGTATTTGAGCTATACCTAGCCACACAGTCATGGGTGTAGAGAGAGTACAGCAGTGGGCTAAGCACATTCCCTTGAGATGCACCAGTGTTGATCATCAGCGAGAAGGAGATATTATCACCAATCCGCACAGATATTGGTTTTCCAGTTAGGAAGTACAGGATCCAATTACAGAGGGAGGTACAGAGGTCCCAGTTCTGTAACTTCTCAATCAGGATTGTGGGATTGATGGTATTAAATACTGAGCTATAGTCGATGAACAACATCCTGACATAGGTAACACACATCAAAGTTGCTGGTGAACGCAGCAGGCCAGGCAGCATCTCTAGGAAGAGGTACAGTCGACGTTTCAGGCCGAGACCCTTCGCCAGGACTAACTGAAGGAAGAGTTAGTAAGAGATTTGGAAGTGGGAGGGGGAGGGGGAGATCCAAAATGATAGGAGAAGACAGGAGGGGGAGGGATGGAGCCAAGAGCTGGATAGGTGATTGGCAAAGGGGATATGAGAGGATCATGGGACAGGAGGCCCGGGGAGAAAGACAAGGCAGGGGGGACCCAGAGGATGGGCAAGGGGTATAGTCAGAGGGACAGAGGGAGAAAAAGGAGAGTGAGAGAAAGAATGTGTGTATAAAAATAAATAACGGATGGGGTACGAGGGGGAGGTGGGGCATTAGTGGAAGTTAGAGAAGTCAATGTTCATGCCATCAGGTTGGAGGCTACCCAAACGGAATATAAAGGTGTTGTTCCTCCAACCTGAGTGTGGCTTCATCTTTACAGTAGAGGAGGCCGTGGATAGACATGTCAGAATGGGAATGGGATTCCCATTCTGACATGTCTATCCATGGCCTCCTCTACTGTAAAGATGAAATCCCATTCCCATTCTGACATGTCTATCCACGGCCTCCTCTACTGTAAAGATGAAGCCACACTCAGGTTGGAGGAACAACACCTTATATTCTGTCTGGGTAGCCTCCAACCTGATGGCATGAACATTGACTTCTCTAACTTCCGCTAATGCCCCACCTCTCCCTCATACCCCATCTGTTATTTATTTTTATACACACATTCTTTCTCTCACTCTCCTTTTTCTCCCTCTGTCCCTGACTATACCCCTTGCCCATCCTTTGGGTCCCCCCCCCCTGACTTTCTCCCCAGGCCTCCTGTCCCATGATCCTCTCGTATCCCCTTTGCCAATCACTTGTCCAGCTCTTGGCTCCATCCCTCCCCCTCCTGTCTTCTCCTATCATTTTGGATCTCCCCCCCACCTCTCACTTTCAAATCTCTTACTAATTCTTCCTTCAGTTAGTCCTGACGAAGGGTCTCGGCCTGAAACGTCGACTGTACCTCTTCCTAGAGATTCTGCCTGGCCTGCTGCGTTCACCAGCAACTTTGATGTGTGTTGCTTGAATTTCCAGCATCTGCAGAATTCCTGTTGTTCCTGACATAGGTGTTTGTATTGTTCAGGTGGTCTAAGGCTGTGTGAAGAGCCATTGAGTTTGTGTCTGCCGTTGACCTATTGTGGCAATAGGCAAGTTGCAGTGGGTCCAGGTCCTTGCTGAGGCAGGAGTTCAGTCTAGTCATGACCAACCTCTCAAAGCATTTCATCACTGCAGATGGGACTGCTACTGAGCAATAGTTATTAAGTCAGCTCACATTATTCTTCTTAGGCACTGGTATAATTTTTGTCTATTTGAAGCAAGTGGGAACTTCCACCTGCAGCAGTGAGAGGTTGAAAGTGTCCTTGAATACTCCAGCCAGTTGGTTGGCACAAGTTTTCAGAGTACTTCCACCTTGCAAGGGTTCATCCTCTTTAAAGCCCGCCTAACATTGGCTTCTGAGACAGAGATCACAGGGTCACTGGGTGCATCAGGGGTCTTCACAGCTGTAGTCATATTGTCCCTTTCAAAGCAGGCATAGAAGGCATTGAGTTCATCTGGTAGTGAAGCATCGCTTTGTAGTAAGTAATGTCTTGCAAATCCTGCCGGAGTTGCCGAGCATCCCACATCCAACCTCGTTCAAAATTGTCTCGTCACCCTTAAAATAGCCCTCTGCAAATCTTACCTGGTTTTCTGGTACAGACCTGGGTCACCAGACTTGAATGCCACAGATCTAGCCTTCAGCAGACAACGTACCTCCTGGTTCATCCATGGCTTTTGGTTTGGGAATGTACAGTAAGTCTTTGTAGGCACACACTCATCCACACAGGTTTTAATGAAGTCGGTAACAACTGCAGCATACTCATCCAGAAAAGAAGATGAATTACGGTCCAGAGCACCAACTCAAAGCAGTCCTGCAAGCCCTCCTGTGTTCCCCTTGTCCATACCTTCTTGGTCCTCACTGCTGGTGCTGCAGTCTTCAGTCTCTGCCTATACTCAGGGAGTAGCGGTACAGCCAGGTGATCAGACTTCCCAAAGTGAAATCCACTTGCTTTCTGAGCAGTGTCTCAGAAAGGCAGCATCCATTTTTAAGGACCCTCAGCACTCAGGGTATGCCCTTTTCTCATTGTTACCATCAGGCAGGAGGTACAGAAGCCTGAAGGCACACACTCAGCAATAAAAGGAACAGCTTCTTCCCCTCTGCCATCTGATTCGTAGATGGACATTGAACCTGTGAACACTACTTCATTTTGCTAATATATTATTTGTTTCTGCACAATTTTTAATCTATGCAATATACATATACTGCAATTTATTTATTTATTCTTTCTATATTATGTATTGCATTGAACTGCTGCTGCTAAATCAACAAGTTTCACGACACATGCTGGTGATAATAAACCCAATTCTGACTCTGAAGAGTGTGCTGGTGTCACATCAACATTGCATGCTGCTTGGCACCATAATTCACTTGCACAGCACACATCTCTCCAGACGTTCACTCCCCTTATTTTAACATGTCCACCAACATGCTATCCAGAAATGTTTCACCCCGTGATATTTAATTTCTTGTCAACTGTTTCCAGCTAACAACTTGTACTTAGTAGAATTTCAAATGAACCAACAGAATTTTTACAAGAGATGTGTAGGTGAATAAATGGAACTGAACATTTGGTATCATCTTGGATTCCATTCAGAACATCCATAAAATTAAGAATGGTGTTAAAATGTACAATAAAATTATTCGTCGTACAATCTGTGATTCAACTCAATATTTCAAATATAAAAATTTCAACACATCCCACCTGCTGGTATGCAACTCCATGCTAAAACTCCAGCCCTCTCCCCAGCAATAAATCTTTCATAGCTTAAGCTGTAAATAGGATGTGCTCTTGCCTGGTCACATAGAAGCACATACAGACAAGTTTTTGAATCATAACACTAATTAGAACTCATTCATTTTAAATCATAGTCAATGCTGGAAATGACTGCTGTACAGATATTCTCAATGGAGGAATTGGATCAAAGCACTTAATTTTAGAAACCCCATAATTTAGTCAGACAATAAGAATTTAATTATTATCATATCTGAAATTGTACATAGCTTTTATCATCCTTGGACCAACATGTCTGTTATTGATATTGTACTGTAGTCTCAGCAGGAGATTTATCTCACTGTGCCCGAGGACAAGCGTTACTTATTCAGTATAACTCAAAACATTTATTATTCTTAATATGTAAACAAGGTTTCTCCAGTTGTGTGATGCAATTTCTGACATTATGTTTGTATTGGTGACAGTGATATAACTGAGTCATGACTCACTGTAATGAAGGTTCTTTCGCTCAAAAAGGCAGCATCCATCACCAAGGACCCCATCGTCCAGGGCATAGCTCTTCTCATTACTAATATCAAAGAAGGAGCACAGGAGCCTGAAGACACACACTCAATGTTTCAGGAACAGCTTTTTCCTCTTCACCGTCAGATTTCTGAATTGATAATGAACCCATGAACACTAACTCATTATGTTTCCCCTCTCTTTTTGCACTACTTAATTTTCTTTTTTATATATACGTTGCAATTTATAGCTTTTATTATGTATTGGAAGAGACTGCTGCCACAAAACAACAAATTCCACAATATATGCCAATGATATTAACTCGATTCTGATTCTCAGAACATCCTCTTTGATATTCATCACTTCAGCTACGGCAGGTTGGAGACACAAGAAGCAGATGCTGGATTCTGCAGTGAAAAAACAATCTCCTGGAAGAAGTATATGTGAGAAGGGATTTTTTTTTTGATCAAGACTACATTAGGACTGAAATTAGGTTGCTTGCCTAATTTCAGAAAAGTCCATTTGACAGACATGCAAAATTCCTTTAGGAACTTAAGTCTAAACAAATAGTTAACTAAAGTCACAATATTATTGGAACCAAATGTGCAGAAAGACAATAATATTGGTAGCCAATACTTTCAAGCATTTGGAACTAGTGACTAAAGACATATCTCTTGCATTAGGATTGACAAATTTAGTTGAATACCACAAATAACTGTTATTCCCAGACAATTCTGAATAATCTTGATACTGAATAATAAGACATGAAAGATACACATTTGGAAACTAAAATATTTCACATTTGAAGAGAGTTCTATTGTTTTTCAATGATTTCAACACTAAAACAAGAGGTATAAAGACACTTTTTGATTACAGCAACAATTCACAAGCAATCATTGCTGGCAGCTTCCTGAATTTTGAGAGAGCAGTTTCCATATTTGTTGTTTGTCAAAATATGTTTGGCAATAGCTGATAACTTTTTGACAGTCTACGGAGACACAAGAAAATCTTAATAGAAAATGTTCATAGAAAACCTAAAATTACATTTATGAAAGTATCAGAATGTCATCTTTTAACTTTTAGTGTAGCATATTTAATATTTCAGTAATATTTGACAATATTGTAAATATGTTGTTTGATTAAGCATTCTTTGTTTATATAATTCATTATGTGTTACATGCAAGTAGCACAGGAATGGCATATATCATTATGCCATCATGTCATATGTGAGCACCTTACTAAAAGAAAAAGTATACAGGTATCCAGACTCCTGTGTTCTTCTTTTCATTCATGTTTTGAGTTACAAAATATAACATAGGTGATGAAGAAGATTTAAAACGAACCCAAGATATCTACTTACCTATTGAAGCACAGCAGGTTTTTCTTCAATAGGGGAGAGAAAGATGGTTCAGTTAAAAAAAATGCCCAGAACCCTTTTCTTTGAAAGCTGAGGGAGACATTCAGATAAAAGGCAGAAAACAGAAAAAACTAACAAGCAACAAATACAGCCACAGCTTCATAAACAGTTGGTACCAGGTGACAACAATAATAAATAAATAAAAGCAGCAAAGGTTGGCTACATCAGAAAGACAGACTTGTTCGATTGCACAAAAAAAAATAACTGGATGTACACTGAATGAATTGAGCAGTATTTTGAAGCAAATTAAATAGCCAATGAAAACCAATTGCTATCATTGGTGAGTGCAATAGGTGGAAAAGCATATAGCTTGCTTGGAAGTTTTACTGCTCCAACCAAACCATCTGAAATGAGCTTTGCTGATATCCATAACGTAATGCAGGAAAGTTTCAAATCAAAAACACTATTGATTACATAATGCTTCAAGTTTCATAAGCGGAATCAAAAGGAAGGGGAGTGCATTTCAGCTTATGTGACTTAATTGAAGAAATTGTCCAAGCATTGTCTGTTCAGTGATGGGCATAATAATGTACTGAAGTATTGCTTAGTTTGTGGAATATTGCAAGTAAGCATTCAAAAAGGGCAGTTGAAATCACTGTACCAATGGAAACAGCAGCCAGAGATGCAACTGAGTTGCAGTGAGGAATGAAAATGAGAGTGAACAAAATTGTAACATCTATACATAAATCACATGATCAAACAAATGTGTTACCATTGTGGCAGTGGTTCACGTGTATCAGATCAACGTAGGTTTAAAGGCAAAACAATGCAACAAAGTTAGACACATACCAAGAGCATGCCCGGCAGACAAAAATAAATGGACTGCACAGGGAAGAGCAAAAGATAAAAATTCTGGTTACTGTTTCAAAAAGAACACTAATATGCATGCTGTTGATTAAAAAAAAACAAATCTGATCATTATGAAAGTGGCACAGTGCTGGTAGCATTAAGATTTACAATGTGAAAACTACGAACGTTTGTAATATGAGACAAGCAATATAGCTCACACCAGAAGTGAAAAATAAATTAATTAAAATGAAATTAGAAACCTGCTCTGCTGTTTCAGTAATTGCATAAAATGAGTTTGAATGGAATTTCAAAAGATACTGAACTGATGCCTGTAGATATCCAACTATGAACTTGTACTGAAGAAAAGGCAACTCCTATGGGAATAACATTTGTAACAGGGAAGTACAACTACATTGGACTTCTAGGTGGTAAAAACAGAATGGCCAGCATTGTGGGGCCAAGATTGGCTGAAACAACAACAACTTGATTGGAAATCCATCCACCATTTGCATGCCACATCCCCTGCAAAAGAGTCAACTGAAATCAAATTAAGAAAGTTACTGGATGATGCCACAGCAGTGTCCAAGGGTGGCATTGGAAAACTCAAACAGAGGGTAAACTAGTGTAAAATGAAACTTCCACACTCAAGTTTTACAAAGCTTATCCAGTTCCTTACACCATCTGTGATAAAGTAGCCAGTGAGCAAGATTGCATAGAGCTGAAGGAATTCTTTCCAAACTTGAGTGGAGCCCACAGGCAATGCCAGTGGTCCAGGTAGTCAAGAATGATGGATCTGTCAGGATCTGTGTTGATTTTAAGGTTACCATCAATCTAGTACTGAAAGTAGATCAACACCCTCTGCCCAGGATAGAGGATATTTTTGCAAACCTTTTCTGGAGGATAACACTTCAAACTGGACATAGCTGAGGCCTACCTACAGCTGGATATGGAAGAAGAGTCCCAAGTGTTGCTCACCCTACACACTCACAAAGGACTACCAGAATTAGGTTTATTATCACCGGCATGTGACGCAAAATTTGTTAACTTAGCAGCAGCAGTTCAATGCAATACATAATCTAGCAGAGAGAAATTATAATAAACAAACAAATAAATCAATTATGTATATTGAATAGATTTTTTAAAAACATGCAAAAACAGAAATACTTTATATTAAAAAAAAAAGTGAAGTAGTGTCCAAGGGTTCAATATCCATTTAGGAATTGGATATCTGTTCCTGAATCACTGTGTGTGCCTTCAGGCTTCTGTACCTCCTACCTGATGGTAACAGTGAGAAAAGGGCATGCCCTGGGTGCTGGAGGTCTTTAATAATAGACACTGCCTTTCTGAGACACCGCTCCCTGAAGGTGTCCTGGGTACTTTGTAGGCTAGTATCCAAGATGGAGCTGACTAAATTCACAACCTTCTGCAGCTTCTTTCGATCCTGTGCAGTAGCCCCTCCATACCAGACAGTGATGCAGCCTGTCAAAATGCTCTCCACAGTACAACTATAGAAGTTTTTGATTGTATTTGTTGACATGCCAAATCTCTTCAAAATCCTAATAAAGTATAGCTGGTGTCTTGTCTTCTTTATAATTATATCAACATGTTGGGACCAGGTTAGATCCTCACTGATCTTGACACCCAGGAACTTGAAGCTGCTCACTCTCTTCTCTTCTGATCCCTCTATGAGGATTGGTATGTGTTCCTTCGTCTTACACTTCCTGAAGTCCACAGTCAGTTCTTTCGTCTTACTGACATTGAGTGCCAGGTTGTTGCTGCAGCCCCATTCCACTAGTTGGCATATCTCACTCCTGTACGCCCTCTCGTCACCACCTGAGATTCTACCAACAATGGTTGTATCATCAGCAAATTTACAGATGGTATTTGAGCTATGTCTAGCCACACAGTCATATGTATATAGAGAGTAGAGCAATGGGTTAAGCACACACTCCTGAGGTGCGCCAGTTATTTTTGGAATAGCATCTGCATCTGCAGTCAGGCAAAAATCTGTGGACCAGGTGCTGCAAGGCTGCCCAGGCAACCAGTGATATGTGTTATCAGTGAAGAGGACAGGAACATCTCCAAAATACCAAGAGAGTGTTAAGAAAATTATGGGCTCACAGTACGATGCAACAAGTGTACATTCTTCAAGCCAAGTATCACTTACTCTGGTTACACTATTGACGCACAAGGATTACACAAGTGTGCTCAGAAAATTCAAGCAGTGGTGGATGCCCCATAGCCAAGGACATGTCACAATTGTGTTGCTTTTTAGGATTTGTAAATTACTACAACAGGTTCCTGCCAAACCTGGTTAATCTGCTTCATGCCTTTAACTTATTACTACAGATCAGAAAGAAATGGCAATAAATAAAACTGTGTGAGATGGCTTTCCAAAAGGCAAAGTAAATGGTGATGGCAGACACTGTACTCACACATTATGTTCCACATCATCCAGTGAATCTTGCCTGTGATGCCTTGCCTTTGGTATAGGGGCAGCCATGTCACATGTTATGAATGATGAAGGTGAATGCCCCATAGACCTTGCATCAAATTCCCTTGCCTCGGCAGAGAACATTTACACACTGATTGACAGAGTGGCCTTGAGTCATCTGTGTATAATATTATGGCATTAAACATTTCAATCTGTACTTGTATACCTTATTACTGATCATCCTCATTACCCACGTTTACCCTAATTACTGATCATCAGCTACTAGTGTCCATTTTCATTCCACAGAAGGGTGTTCCGCCAACACGAATGCAGAGATGGGCTCTGTTTCGTACAGGACACCATTACAGGATCGAATTCAGGAGGGCAACTCATCATGGGTATGCTGATGGATTGTCCCATTTGCCCTCGGAAAAGGAAATACCTGAAAAAAATTACAGAAGAGGAAACTCTTCTTGACATATTCTCCATAATGCAAATCAGAAGTCTCCCTATTATGGCAGAGCTGATCCAAAGGGAAAGCGGAAAAGTCCCCACACTGTCTTAGGTGTACATCGCAACTCAAAATGACAGGAATGTGCAGCAGAAATTCCAGTACTCCTATTTTTACCAGTGCCAGAATGAACTTACCCTTGACAAGGGATGCCTTGTGTAGGCATTGTGACTTGTTGTACTATCCAAGCTGAGAACTAAAATGTTGGAGGAGATACATGCTGGTCACCTAGGTGTGGTCAAAATGAAAGTGTTGACTGGTCAGGGACACAGACACACACACACACACACACACATAACGTGTAACGAATGGTGTCAGTACAGCAATGGCACACATGATTACTCCACCACCTCACATGTGAGCACTTCGCTAAGTGAAAAATCAAGTATACAAATATCTCGGCTCCTGTGTTTTTCATTTGATTAGTGTCTGGAGTTACAAAACATAACAACAAGTATGAATCTCTTTGAGCAATTTATGGTCAGATTTCTAATTAAGGCACTTCATTGGATTAAATTATTCACAAGGACTAAATTCACAAATCAATTACAGTTACCCAACAAAATCTGCTACTCGTCATTAATTGTTCATTTATTTTGCTTGCAATTGAATTTCCATGCCAATTTGGTTAACTTTAGTATTTCCATACATGTTAGTAAAGAAATTATATACAGTATCTCACTTAAGAGATTGAATGGTGATATTCAATATTATAAACATAATAACAGGAGATTATGCAGGTGCTGGAAATCTAGAGAAACACTCTGTAGAGTGGATGAGGAGAGGATGTTTCTTATGATGGGAGAGTCTTGTACCAGAAGGTACAGCCTCAGAATAGAGGGATGTCCATTTAGAAAGAAGATGAGAAGGAATTTCTTCAGCCAAGGAGTGGTAAATCTGTGGAATTTGTTGCCACAGGTGGTTGTGTAGGCCAAGTCATTGGGTATATTTAAGGCAAAGGTTGATAGGTTCTCAATTAGTCAGGACATAAAGGATTACGGGGAGAAGGCACGATGGGACTGAGAGGAAATGGTTCAGCCACGAGGAAGTGGCAGAGCAGACTTGATGGGCCAAATGGCCTAATTCTGCTCCTACATCTTATGGTCTTTTCTATAAAGACAAATAAACAGTCGACTTTTTGGGCCAAAAAGGAGAAAGGAGCTTGAATAAAGAGGTAAGGGGAGTGGAAAGAATACAAGCTGGCAGGTAATATGTGAAACCAGGCAAGGCACTGGGGTATGAAGTAACAAGCCTGTAAGTGATTACTGGTAAAGATAAAGCACGATCAACCCCCAAACTGCAACTGCACTCT
The DNA here is from genome assembly GCF_963921235.1 of Mobula hypostoma. Lineage (NCBI taxonomy): Eukaryota > Metazoa > Chordata > Chondrichthyes > Myliobatiformes > Myliobatidae > Mobula > Mobula hypostoma. The sequence continues at coordinate 47,022,676 of NC_086104.1, forward strand.
ATCAGTTACAATTGTGTGATTCTCTTTGGAACAATTGAGTATAACACTGATTATTGCTAAAAGATCAACACGCACCAAGTCCAGTTCCCTTTTTTATATTTGCTTCCAGCAGAGCAAGTACTCAAATTTAAAATTCTCAATTGCAAGTTCACTCTTTGACTTCCCTTCCTCCTTCCTCGAACTGTATCTCCAAGTGATCTATGCATCTCCAATTTTAGTCTCAAGTACATCCAAAACTCCCTCCATCCTCTTGACATACTTTCAGTTACCGCAGTCTTTAAATACAAATAAGAGGAAATCTGCAGATGCTGGAAATTCAAGCAACACACATCAAAGTTGCTGGTGAACGCAGCAGTCCTCCCTCAATCCTTCCTGGTCCTTAAAACTCACATTTTTGACCAATGAATATCAAAATAAGGGACCTGATCCACTTAAAAGCAAATAAGTCTGCTTCATTTTGTCAATTTTTACACATCTAATTGGGCAGGAGCAGGGAATAATGAAATACAGGCTGAAGTCCACAACTCCAGCTCTGTACTAACTCTGGAATTCCTATAACAATGCCCAATAAGGTAGCCAGAGTTCTTCAGACTTCCTAGCTTGGAAAGTTAGAGCAGACACAAGTCCAGCGAATCCATAAGACTGACTCGAGAAGGTACAGTTGCTGAAGAAGGATGTTAACTTACATTTTATTTGATTTAATTCACTTGATTTCAAAATGTTTTAAATGCATGAAAGCATTTAAGTGTTTTAATTTTGTACTAATGAATAATGTTAAGTATTTTAAAGGTGTTTATCATTTTTCAGTATTGCTTGTGTATTTTTAGACGTCAAAAGCATTTAATTTAAACCACTGCCAGAAAGCATGGAGCAGGGCCTGACTGTATGCCAAAAGCATTGTGGGAGGTGAAACTCTCACACAAATTTAGATAGCACCTAAGCACTAGCATCTCAACAGAAGTCCATGTTCAACTGCATACCGCAAGAGCGTGTCCAAATACTTGTGACCAACTAGTTTCTGGTGGCTCCACTGGTACTTCCATCCAAGCTCCTACCATTGCTCCCTCCTTTGACTGAGTGTCAATTTATCTGACTACAATCCAATGAAGAACCTTATGACATTTCACTATATAAAAAGGTGGTAAATCAGATGTACACTTACCTCATAAATGCATTCTGGCATTTATAAAAACAAAGCTTTAAAAAGCCAAATATAGATTTTAAATTTCAAGAACATCAAAATTTATACTCAGAATTTCACTTCAACAACTAAATCATGAACAAGTTCTGCCTTTGTATATCGTCCATTTTCACTGCTTCGTGGCATACTGGATGCATCTCACTAGTTCCTGTGTGTTGCAGCAGAAATCTTATCTTTTCATTAGAAAAATGATGCAATCTCAAACATTAACTATGAGTTTGTATCCATTCACTAATAAATTAAGGAAACAATAAGACCGCTTGAAAACAGAAAAGCAAGTCTGTAAACTTTCTCAGCTTAATAGCTAAATAATAACAGAGATCATTTACACAACAGCTATACAGGAACCCTGGTTCATGAATGACATTACTGAAATATTAAATACACAACAGTTATGTTTGAGTAATACTGTAAATATATTGTTTAAGCTTTGTTTATTGTTTGCACAGTTCATTACGGGTTATACAGTGCCTATAAAATATATTCACCCCCCAACCCCCCACCCCGTTTTCATGTTTTATTGTTTTACAACATTGAATCACAGTGGATTTAATTCGGCTTTTTTGACACTGATCAACAGGAAAGACTCTTTTGTGTTAGAGTGAAAACAAATTTCTGCAAATTGGTCTAAATTTATTAAACATGAAATAATTGATTGCATAATTACTCACTCCCTTCCAGTAAGTATTTAGCAAATGCAACTTTGGCAGCAATTACAGCCTTGAGTCTGTGTGGAAAGGCCTCTGTCAACTTTGTACATCTGGACACTGCAATTTTTCCCCATTCTTCTTTACAAAACTGTTCAAACACTGTCCAATTGCATGGGGATCGTGAGAGAACAGTCCTTCAAGTACAGGCACAAGTTCTCAATTGGATTGAGGTCTGGACTCTGACTTGGCCACTCCAGGACATGAACTTTGTTGTTTTTAAGCCATTCCTGTGTTGTTTTGGCTTTATGCTGGGGTCATCATCTTGCTGGAAAACAAACCTTCTCCCAAGTCACAGCAAGCACTGTGAGGGTCATGTTTCTTGACTTCTCCAGTGTGTTCAACACCATCCGCCCTGCTCTGCTGGGGGAGAAGCTGACAGCGATGCAGGTGAATACTTCCCTGGTATCATGGATTCTTGATTACCTGACTGGCAGACCACAGTACGTGTGCTTGCAACACTGTGTCCGACAGAGTGATCAGCAGCACTGGGGCTCCACAGGGGACTGTCTTGTCTCCCTTTCTCTTCACCATTTACACCTCAGACTTCAACTACTGCACAGAGTCTTGTCATCTTCAGAAGCTTTCCGATGACTCTGCCATAGTTGGATGCATCAGCAAGGGAGAGGAGGCTGAGTACAGGGCTATGGTAGGAAACTTCGTCACATGGTGTAAGCAGAATTATCTGCAGCTTAATGTGAAAAAGACTAAGGAGCTGGTGGTAGACCTGAGGAGAGCTAAGGTACCGGTGACTCCTCTTTCCATCCATGGAGTCAGTGTGGACATGGTGGAGGATTACAAATACCTGGGGATACGAATTGACAATAAACTGGACTGGTCAAAGAACACTGAGGCTGTCTACAAGAAGGGTCAGAGCCGTCTCTATTTCCTGACAAGACTGAGGTCCTTTAACATCTGCCGGACGATGCTGAGGATGTTCTACGAGTCTGTGGTGGCCAGTGCTATCATGTTTGCTGTTGTGTGCTGGGGCAGCAGGCTGAGGGTGGCAGACACCAACAGAATCAACAAACTCATTCATAAGGCCAGTGATGTTGTGGGGATGGAACTGGACTCTCTCACGGTGGTGTCTGAAAAGAGGATGCTGTCTAAGTTGCATGCCATCTTGGACAATGTCTCCTATCCACTACATAATGTACTGGGTCGGCACAGGAGTACATTCAGCCAGAGACTCATTCCACTGAGATGCAACGCAGAGCGTCATAGGAAGTCATTCCTGCTTGTGGCCATCAAACTTTACAACTCCTCCCTTGGAGGGGCAGATATCCTGAGCCAATAGGCTGGTCCTGGACTTATTTAATAATTTACTAGCATAATTTACATATTACTATTTAACTATTTATGGTTCTATTACTATTTATTATTTATGGAGCAACTGAACGAAAACCAATTTCCCCCGGGATTAATAAAGTATGACTATGACTATGACTATTCTCCAGCAGATGGCATCTGATTTTCCTCCAGTATTTCCCTGTATTTTGATACATCCATTTTACCCACTACCTTCACAAGCCTTCCAAAGTCTGCTGTAGTGAAGCATCCCCACAGCAGGATGCAGCCACCATCACGCTTCACAGTAGGCATGGCGTGTTTTTGATGATGTGTGGTGCTTAGCTTTAGTCTGATGGCCATAAAGCTCAATTTTGGATTTATCAGACCACAGAATCTACTTCCAGCTGACTTCAGAGTCTCCCACACGCCTTCTAGCAAACTCTAGCCAAGATTTCATGTGAGTATTTTGCAACAGTGGCTTTCTCTTTGCCACTCTCCTATAAAGCTGCTACTGGTGAAGCACCCGGGCAACAGTTATTCTATATGCAGTCTCTGCAGCTTGTAGCAACTGAAGCTTGTAACTCCTCTGCAGTTGCCAAAGTCTCTTGGTGGCCTCCCTTAGTAGTCCCCTTCTTGCACAGTCACTCAGATTTTGAGGCAGGCTGCTCAAGGCAGATTTACAGCTGTGCCATATGCTTCCCATTTCTTGATGATTGACTTAACTGTACTCCAGGGATATTCAGCATCTTAGAATTTTTCTTGTATCCATTCCTGACTTTCGCTTTTCAATAACCTTTTCACAGAGTTACTTGGCTACATCTTCATGATGTAGTTTTTGCCAGGATACGGACTCACCAGCTTTTGGACCTTCCAGATACAGGTGTGTATTTACTACAATCAATTGAAACACCTTGAATGCATACAGCTCTCCAAAAACAGATCTTCGTTTAACTAATAATGTGATTCCTAAAACCAATTAGCTGCACCAGTGATGATTTGGTGTGACCTATTAAAGGGGATAAATACTTATGCAATCAATTATTTTGTGTTTTATATTTGTAATTAATTTAGATCACTTTGTAGAGATCTGTTTTTACTCCCATGCAAAAGTGTTGTTTTCTGTTGATCAGTGTTAAAAGAAGCCACATTAAATCCACTACGATTCAATGTTGTAAATCAATAAAACATGAAAACCTTTAAGGGGAGTGAATACTTTTTATAGTCACTGTACGTAAAAGTACATGAATGGCATACGTCATCACACCAGCACATCATTGTTAGAGGTTTAACTGCTCCAAACAAATCAGTCAAAATGAACTTTGCTGACATCATTAAAGCAATGCAGGAATATTTAGAACTGAAGCCATTGTTGACTGCAGAATGCCTTAGGGTTCATAAGCAGAATTAATCTGAAGGAAACTTCATTCAATGTACGTTGCTGAATTGAAGAAATTGTCTGAGCATTGTCCGTTCAATGATGGGCTTTATGATGCACTGAGAGATTGTTTAGTTTGTGGAATCTTACAAGAAAGCATTCAAAAATAATTCCTAACTGAAACACAACTCACATTAAAAAGAGCAGTTGAAATTGCTTTATCATAGGAAATAGCAGACAAAGATGCAGCTCAGTCACTGTTAGCAATGAAAGAGAGAGTGAACAAAATTTTAGTGTCAAAAACAGAAACCTGACTGACCAAAATTGTGCACCACTGTAGCTGGGGCTCACATACATCAGACCAATGCAGATTTAAAGGTGAAACTTGCAGAAAATGCAACAAAGTAGGATACATATAAACAGCATATCAGGAAGACAAAAATAAATAGACTGCACAGAGAAGAGAAAAAGTCACATTACAGTTTCAAAAAGTGCATTAATCTGCTGATTAAGCACTAATTTGCTGATGAAGCACTTGATAATTGGTGAGAGTGACAGAGGACTGGGTAGCCTTGAGATTTACATGAAAACTAACGTGAGACAAGCAATATGGCTTACAACAGGAATGAATGACAAATGAATTGTTTCAGTCATTCCACAAAATGAATTTGAACGGCGTTTCAGAGACATTGAACTGAAGCCTGCCGATATCCAGTTGAGAATTTATACTGAAAAATATAACACCTATGGGAATGACAATCACAAAAGTGAAATACAACAACCAGTGAGCCACATTGGGCTTGTATGTGGTAAAAGCAGGAGGGCCAGCATTGTGAGTGTATGAGATAACTACAGTGATTGAAGAATTGCATGCCACATCCCTGCAATAAAGCCAACTGGAAGTGAATTAAGGAATGTACTGGATGATGCCACAGCAGTGTTTCAGGATGGCATTGGAAAACTCAAACAAATCAAGGGTAAGAGAGTGTTCAATGAGAATGCCACACCCAAGTTTTACAAAGCCCGTCTGGTTCCTTATAGTATTAATGATAGAGTAGCCAGTGAACTAGATCCCATGGAGGCTGAAAGAATTCTTTCCAAGGTTGAGTGCAGCTCATGGGCAATGCCAGTGGTCCCAGTAAGGATGGATCTGTCAGGATCTGCTGTGATTTTAAAGTCACCATTAACCTAGTACCGAAATCTGGTCAAAATACCCTCTGCCCTGGATAGAGGACATCTTTGCAAACCTTTCTGGAGGAAAACTCTTCAACAAAGTGGACTTTGCTGAGGCCTACCTACAGGTGCAGATGGAAGAAGAGTCACCATACACACTCACAAAGGTCTTTATAGCTAGAGTAGGCTTATTTCTGGAGTAGCATCCACACCTGCACTCTGGCATAAAGCCACATTTGGACCAGGTACTGCAAGGCTGCCCAAGCACTCAGTGTTACCTGGATGACATCATTGTTTGCTGGTGAGAATGAGAAGAAACATCTCCAAAATCTCAAGGAAGAGTTATAAAGCTAATAAGATTATGGGCTCAGAATATGACACAACCAGTGTGAATTCTTTTGACCATTTTACTGTGGTCTCATTATTGACGCACAAGGATTACACAAGTGTGCTGAGAAAATTCAAGCAGTGATGAATGCCACAAGGCCGAAGGACATTTCACAGCCACGGTCTTTTTTAGGATTTGTCAATTACTATAACAGATTCCTGCCAAACCTGGCTACTGTGCTCCATCCCTTGAACTCAATATTACAGATTGGGAAGAAATGGCAACAGACAAGGCAGTGTGAGGTGGCTTTCGAAAAGGCAAAGTAAATGGTGGTATCAGACACTGTACTCACATATTATGATTCGCATCGTCCAGTGAAGTTCGGCTGTGTTGCCTCAGCTTATGTATTAGGTGCAGTCATGTCACATGTATACAAGCGATGGAAGTGAATGCCCCACAGCCTTTGTATCACATACCAGTACTGCTGCAGGGAAAAATTATGCACAGATTGGGAGAGAAGCCTTGGGTCTGGTTTGCGGCGTGAAATGTTTCAACTCATACTCATATGGGAGAGAGTTCACCTTTATTACTGATCATCAACCACTAGTGCCCATTTTCAATACTCAAAGGTTGCTCCCTTCACAGCAGCAGCATGAATGTAGAGATGGGCTCTGTTCCTTGGAGGACACAGTTACAAGATTGATTTCAAGAGGACAACTAATCATGGAAATGCTGATGGATCATCCCATTTACCTTTGGAAAACTCATTTTGATTTTGAGGACACTCTTGTTGATGCGTTCTCTCCAATGCAAATTGAATGTTACCCTATTACAGCAGAGACGATCCAAAGAGAAACTAGAAAAGACCCCACACTACATGGCAATCCAAAATGGCTGGAATGGGCAGCTGAAATCCAAGTTCCCCCATTCTGAGCTAAATTTCAAATCACATATTAACCATATTATTAAGACTGTGCTCATTCATTTAAGGAACATTGCAGGAATTTGATTTCTTATTAACATCTCAAGATGCAGAAAAAATTATGCATGTTTTTGGTTTTCGGCTGATGAGATTATTGTCATTTATTGTTTTCACGACTGTCTAAGAAAGATATAAATCAGCTGCAGCTTGTTCAAAATGCAGCAGCAAGAATTTTACCCAAAAATAAAAGAAAATATGAGCACATTCTGTCAGTTTTGCCATTATTACACTGGCTGCCTGTGTCCTTTAAGATCAATTTTAAAATACTCTTAATTATATACAAGGCTCTGAACAATCTAGCTCCTCTGTATATTTTGGAGTGTCTGTCCCCTTACATTCCTAACTGTATTCTTATACCTACAAATATTGTTTTGTTTACTGATGCTAGAGCCAAGCATACAAGAACTGATGATGCGGCCTTTTGTTCTTGTGTACCAATAATCTGGAATACTCTACTGACAGGTACACCAGGCAGATACTGTGGAATGCTTGAAAACCTTTCTAAAAACCTACTTTTTAAAAAATTTATCTTGTTTATAGGATTACTTAATGCCTGTTGACATTGACTACATTTATATAATTTGGTATATTCGATTATATTTTATTCTATACAATTTTTGTCCTAAGATTCTTAATTTTCTCTTGTATTTTTATGACCATGTTGATTTATCTTTACGATCTATGTAAAGCACTCTGAGCCTGCATTTTACTTTATCAAAACGTTCCATATAAATAAAATTTTCTTATTATTCATATCAGCACAGGGATGAACATGCCCTTGCTGGAGATTGCCTTATGTGGGGATGGGGATGAGGATGGAGATGGAGAGGTTTTGTATCATCCAAGCTGAGAGCAAAGGTGTTGGAGGACCTACATGTGAGTTATCTAGGCATGATTGAAGCAAAAGTACTGGCTCGAAGCTTTGTCTGGTGGTCTGGGATAAAGCAGCAGATCAAGCAGCTTGCCATGCACTGTTCAGGATGCCAGTTAATCCAGAAGAAAGGTATTCGGAGCTGTCAGAACCATTTCCTGCCATTCCAAAGTCAACTCCTCCAACCACCATGGAGGAGGCCCCAAACCCAAGATTGTTTCGCAGCCACAAGTCTCACCTGCCAAGTAAGGTGACCTCGCAAACACGAGGATTTCTGCAGATGCTGGTGAATGCAGCAGGCCAGGCAGCATCTCTAGGAAGAGGTACAGTCGACGTTTCGGGCCGAGGCCCTTCGTCAGGACTAACTGAAAGAAGAGCTAGTAAGAGATTTGAAAGTGGGAGTGGGAGAGGGAGGGGGAGATCCAAAATGACAGGAGAAGACAGGAGGGGGAGGGATGGAGCCAAGAGCTGGACGGTTGATTGGCAAAAGGGAAATGAGAGGATCATGGGACAGGAGGCCTAGGGAGAAAGAAAAGGGGGAGGGGGGAGAAAACCCAGAGGATGGGCAAGGGGTATAGTGAGAGGGACAGAGGGAGAAAAAGGAGAGAGAGAGAGAGAACGAATGTGTATATATAAATAAATAACGGATGGGGTACGAGGGGGAGGTGGGGCATTAGCAGAAGTTAGAGAAGTCAATGTTCATGCCATCAGGTTGAAGGCTACCCAGACGGAATATAAGGTCATCTACTGTAAAGAGGAAGCCACACTCAGGTTGGAGGAACAACACCTTATATTCCGTCTGAGTAGCCTCCTACCGGCAATTAAATATTTAGGCCTGAATGGAAGAATTTAAAATTTACTATGCTGTGGATATCTATACGGTATCACACCACCAGATCTTAATGTGAGCATATCACTAAAGTAAGAACAAAACTAAGACATGTATTCTCATCTCCATGTGTTTGCCTGCAATTAGTTTTAGAGTTACAAAACATAACAATAAATTACAAAAATCCAATTTTATGCAATTTCTCTGATACATAGTAAAGCATTTTTCAAGTTAGTCATAATAATAAAAATCAAAAATAATGTTTCATGGTATTCATTAATGACTGGATGATATACAATATATTTCATTAGTTTTATGGTGACTATTTAATGAATTATAGCAAGTATGTAGAACTATATGATATGAGCAATTATTGAAAACAGACTGTTCAAACTTCCAGAGAAGATGGCTTCTGAACAGTCCTCTACTGTGGAACTCTTTTGTAATCCATGAACTGCTGGTACTCAAGGTGCCATACTACTTCTGTTAAGGTAATATCACTTTTAAAATATTTGGCTTGAGTTGCTCTTCAAGCCAAGATAAGGATCTCACTCTGGAGTGAGTATTTGTAAATCATGGTAACTGGGATCAAAAGCTGGTCAGCAAAGAAGGCACACATCCCAAAACATAAAGGTACACTGGATGCTTTAGCATACAAAGTGATAAAGCCTGATGCAATGTCCACAGTTGCTTGAGTTTCAAACCATTGTATGAAATGTTCTCAAAGCAAGCTCAATAGCTTTCCATCCCTGAAGGCAATCAAGAAATAGTGTATAGGAACACCAGTTTTGCAAAATGATCAATGGTCAAGTATAAATGAGTACAAAAATGACAGAAGAAGAAGCAAATTTCATTATTTTGATATATGTGACTCAATTTGTATCTGTTTCTCTTTGGTAGCAAAACCAACAGTCAGACAGTGACAAAAAGGTCAATGATGCTAAACTTTATGGATCATTCACACAAAGTAATCTCCAAAGAACTGCTCTGAGAACCCTGACAGATGAAAGTGCCAGGGCTGGTACCTGCATTATCATTCTCCACTTGCAGCTCCTTTTCCTGTTCAGCGCTTATTCCTGTTACACAAGTATGTACAGTATAGCTGTTTCCTCAAGATGGCAAACTTCTGGACCTGAAGTGGCCTATGGCTAAATCTCCTTATCCAGTAAAATTATTGCAATGCTTCTTCTGACTGCACAAGCTGGTGAAAGTCTAATTTTGCAGGTGGGAGTGAATTGGGGGCAGAGAGTGTCAAGATGAATGAGATGGGTTGATTCCAACCTCCGAGACTGGGTGGGTAGAGGTAAAATGATTAAATATCTGTTAGCAGCTTCCGAAAATTTCAAAGAACTGATTCTATATTTGCTGCATGTCAAAACATACTCAGCAGTAGCCAATTCATCTTTGACAATTTAAAACATTACTTTCCTAACCTTACATCTCTACCTCACTCCTTCCTGTTAAAATGCTGCTAAGCAGCTAACTCTATGACCAAGCCACCCACCGGCACCACAGTAGACGAGCAGTTAGTGTGACACTATTATAACTCAGGCTGTACGAGTTCGCAGTTCAATTCCGGTACTGTTCTGTGCGAAGTCCCCGTGGAATGCACAGGTTTTCCCCAGAGTACTGTAGTCCAGTTTCCTCCCACAGTCCTGGGTAGGTTAATTAGTCCTTGTAAATGGTCCCATGATTAGGTTAGGGTTAATCGGGATTGTGGGGTTGCTGGGGCAGTGTGGCCTACTCGGCGCAGTATCACAAAATAAATAAATATGATAATATCACCAGCAGTTTTTGTGCTAACGTTTTGTTACTTATTCTGTAAAACACGAGAAATTACTAGGATAAATGCACTATACAAGTTCAAGCTTTTATTCTAACAACCTTAGACAAAGTAGAAGTAGCACTGGGTGGACACAGTCCGCCAACAACAGGCAGCATTGGAAGAACAATTGAAAGAGAAAGGGATTCAAAGGGAGGAGAGAAAAGTGAAAAGTTAGTGGCCGAGATAAAGACTGAATGAAAAGGAAGTGGAGAAAGTTTTTAGGAGAAAGAGGACTAAGGGAGAAAAGAGACTGGGAGAGAAGGGAATGAGAAAGGCAAGAATATTTACATCTGCTTTTGGGATGATTGCAGTCAGTGCATTTGAGTGCACATAATTTTGGGCAAGTAGCTGCACTAGTACATGTTTGATCTATGAAACAAAGTCTTGTTTCCACTGTCTTGAACCTCCTCACATTCAAACCAAGATGTTCCTCTATCAAGCCCATGTGCAGTTCTACATTAAAAGTATTCCCTCATAGGACTCTTTCAATAATCAGAACAAAAGTCAGCACTTACAGAACTGCATCAGCAAAATAACTGAACATTGCTCAAATCTCATACCTCAGATGTTTCGACACTGTTGCACCATGAATAAGGCAAAAAATGCTGTAGAGAATAATTTTGTGATCAAGGTGGTTTGTACATCTTGAAAGAAACCTGGAAGATGACCACTGTCTTCATGGCATAGATTTCATATGACCTAATTTATCCACACAAACCAGTGAGCAGCCTCTAATACTAATCTCACATCTTGGTCCATAGCCCTCCGTGCCTCAGCAATTCAAATGCTCATTTACAAACTTCTTAAATGCTATCAGTGATCCAACTTCAGCCACTTTCTCAAATGGTGCATTCCAGGTACTTACCACACATAGAATGAAGTTGTTCCCCTCATATCCATGCTAAATGTTATCCCTCCAACCCAACTCCTTTAGAGTTACCTACCTTGGATACGAGGCATGCTTCTTCCAGTCTGCTCCATTTACATCCCTCGTAAGTTTTATATATATGCCTCAATCTTAGTCCTTCGTAATTTTCTTTCTTCCGAGGAAAACAGATCACAATTTTCCAGACTGTCCTCATAACCGAGCAACTCCATCCCAACCACCTTGTATGGTCCTTTTTTAACCTGAAAAAGCCTTTGACACTGGAGGGCTATGGGTAACCCCAGGTAATTTCTAAAGTAAGTACATGTTCGGCACAGCATTGTGGGCCGAGGGGCCTGTATTGTGCTGTGTTTCTATGAAAAGGCATTTAAAAGAATCCTTAACAGTGCTGCCCTGAAAAGCTCATACAAAACGACGTGCAAACTACAATCCCAACCTCACTACAAAGTGGAATTGTGTCTATATTCCTCCATTTGTCTTGATATTCCTCACTTCCAACATACTTCCCAAAGGAGTGGGCTTAACCTAATTCATGTCCAGGTTCAACCTGCAGCATTCCTGTTTCATAACCAAGTTCATTCCAACCTCAGTCATCAATTTACTGTATGCTGAAAATGCCCCAAAACATCATTGGCTCCTTTACTGATATGCATAAGTATTGTCCTTACACTAAATATCCAGAAGACAAGGGCTGTCTACCAACCTATTGCCACATTGTTATTCCCTGATAATCAGCAGGATCACTTTCCATTTCTCAGGAGCTTTCTCTCAGTAAAGACTGATATCATGATGAGCTACCTTCAAGACTCCAGCACAGTCTTCATCTGACTGACAGAACTTGCTCCATTAGACAGACCATATTATCTGGACACTCAACTCACCCAAGTTATACCATAGAAAAAGATTCCCACAAAATCACAGCAAATGGTTCAAACATCTGCAAAGTCTCTTTGGTAAAGTGTAACACTGTCACTGACTGCTGGGAATTTCCAGCCCACAACTGCTCACAGTGGAGAAGGAGATTCAGACAAGACATTGAGGAACGCAGATCCCCTATGACACCAATCGGAGAAGACCAATCAGAAGCAACAGGTGAACACAGCATCCCAAACTACCCACCCACCTGAGGCAACACTTACAGCCCCACCTGAGACAAAGTTTGTGAATCCCGTCTAGGATTCTTCTGTCACTTCAAAACTGGAAACAAATTAAGGCATCTTCCACCTCCAGATGCTTCCAAGGAAGACAACGCAATGTAGTGTATGTTCATCCAAGAGCTCAAAAGCTCTGTCGCTGTTCAATTATTGCAAGTTTTGTTTACGCTTAGTTCTGCTTATACAGCCTGTCGTGTAAACCATTAATCAATATGGAGGTAATGAGAAAAGGTTTTTTTTTTACCTGAATCAATAATTCTAGCTCCAGAGAATTGACACACATGTGCTTTTCCAGAAACTCCAATTTCTGCATAATAATCGCAGTCTTCTGGGAGCTTTCTGTAGGCTGTTCAAGCGCTCGAAACACTGTGGCGCCGATTATCAAATAAAGCACCACTACCAGAAAATATACTGAAGCGGTTTTCCATTTCATCACACTGGGATTCAGGTCGCTGTCATCTCCTGAACTTAAAACTGTCGGCTTTGCAGAAAAGGACAATCTTGGTTTAGCATTCTGGGTTGCAGATTTGGGGTCTAGTAAATCGGGCGCTGCCACTGGGGAAAATCAAACATGAATAAATCTTTTCACTATCAACCAGATTAAATCGGGTTTATAAATTAACAGTTTTCTATGCTACATCCTTAATTTACCCCATATTGTAAGTTAAATGTAAAATAAATATCTACAGTATGATAAGCGGCAAACGTCATAATTCAAAATTGATGGTGCAACTGAATTAGCTTTAAACATATTGAACAGATCAGGAGTCGTAACTGAGGGATATTGCTGTTATAATCATGGATGGACTTCGTCCCAACAATTGTTTGGGGTGCATTTTTCTTTGTTATTAAAAAGAATCCTTACTGCATTCATTCTGACAATGTGGGTCTCACGCAAGTCTTTTTTAAGTTCCTGCCAGAGAAAACGCATGTATTTGAATTCAAATGCTGAAAATACATCGTGTAATTGTTAAAATAAGTTATTAATCATGACATATCATACGTTAATATGAAATCATTGATAAATATGCGTCTTGAGATAAATCCAGAATTAATTACGCTGAGCTCATTAAGAGTACCTTGGTCAGGTATTGTTCATTAGAGATCTCGAACATTTGCGGAGCTCTCAGCTGCGAACAAATGTATCTCCCAAAAAATGTTTCATATCCGGACAGTAGCTTTCCTTTGAAGCCGACTTAAGCATAGCCTGATAAAATATGCATCTCAGCAAAACCTTGCTCAGCATTAATTCCAGAATGACAATAGAAACAGACCCCTTTTAAAAATGTATTTAGTAACGTGAAGAGATATTCGCGGAGCTGACTGGTACTTACTTCTGGTACGAAGAATTCGCCTTATTTTCTTATATTAGCATTCTTTTGTTTGCCCATTGTCAGGGAAAGAGTCGAACATTTAGGAGTGGATGTCGTGCCCACATGGTTCATACGTGTTCATTCTGGTCGAAATGCACAGCGCTCGCGCTCTCTCTCTCGCCGAACATCTCACGCGCACACGCTCATATATACTCACACCTCGCTTCATTTAAAGGATCCACGCCCGTTAGGATCATTGTCCCATATCCAGTAGATCGTCGTGCTTTCTACCGTGCGATTAATCAAAAAAAAAATGCGACGATGACTACAGATGGAAAGGGAAACAGGCCACCGACGAAAATAATTAATTACACGCACTAGCAATAAACACGATTCGCTATTGAACTTTCTGGATTACAAACATCAAATGACAAAACGGTCGTGATTATTATTTAACTGGCCAATCTATGTTAACCTTTAATAACCTATTCGCAGGACATCTCTTCAAATATTTCTATGCTTTTCTATCATTTTGTGTTCAAAAATTATTTCATTATATACAGACTACAATTGGTAATAACCCATTTATATTCATTGGGAGCGTATAGATGTCATAAGTATTTACAAAACTGACATAGTGCATATGTGCCTCAAAGTGAAAACATGAAAATGAAGGCATATGATTGATAAGGGCATTTGAAGTTTGCAAATTACCAAGTGTTCTAAAAAATCTGTTACCACTTGCTAATTTAAGAAGAAACCCATTTCTATTTTAGTTTGTTCCCTTCTACTGCATGTGTGTAGAATCCACATCTGAATTTTATGTTGCCAGTGAGGTTTGTTTTGTTTTTGCTCAATTAGGACCAATTGCATATAATAAGGAGCTTGTGCTCAAAACATCCGTCAGGATTATAAACAGTCTTTGGCTGTGGTAGATTGGAATAAAATAGGAAAAGAAAAATAAACTTCCCAATCCTAATTTCTCAAGAGTTGATATTTATATTTTCATAGAGTTTAAGAAAGGTTTTCTGAAGTACTTTCACTTTGATAGCAATCTGCTGAAACTAATTCCAGACATCTCTGAAGTTCACAAGTTGTTAGTTTATTAAAAAAATAAGTAGATTACAAAATTCTGTTTTGAAGTGTTTTCAGACACGGTCAATTTTATAACAAACCTGTCACTTATCAAGATGTGTATTTATAAAAGCAAAAAAATGTTGGGCTATCACTCCTGTGGGTTGATTAATTAGTTCCTCGTGACTCTGAAGCACTGGGTTGGGAAGCACTCACTGCTGCTCATTAGACAATATGCTTCATACCAGGTTTGAGGAGTTGGTTTTCAAATTCTCTTTTCCATTCTCTGGCAGCAGATTCTTACACAGTTTGATTAGAGACCTCCAGCACTCTATCCACTTCTGCAATTTTCACCTTTATGCTATTGCTTATCTTTCAATAACTTTACATCTGTAAAATTATTCCTCTTTCTGAATGGCCATCTTTAAATGCAAATAACCTGGAAAGGTATTTCATAATTTATATCTTACATATTATTTCATCTTGAGGTAGTTCTAAATTCAATAAGTCAAGAAACTTCAGCAATTGCTAAGTGCTGAAGGAGCAGCCACCATCAGCTCCAGCAGACACTGGAGAGTTGGACATTCTTGAATGCATGCTACGTACCAATTAACAACTGTAACAAGGCCACTTGCTGTTCAAAGAATTCAAAAATAAGTTTATTTCCAGAATTACATTATCATCTAGTTTCAACTTCCTACTTGCAGGCTATAGTTCTTGGCAAAGTGTGTAGCTGCAGTGGAGATGATACTTCATAGAAGTAATCCTTTAACACTGATGTAACTCCTCTGTCTACTGCTCAGTCTAGTAACTGACTGGCATCAAGTTTATTTTTTCAGAAATGGCCTTACAAAACCTTGCAAGATCGCATGTACTGTACACCATAAATCTGCTCCTCCACCACTATTCCGACTAATCCTCCTTAGTTCTCTCTTCCTTTGTTCACCTTTTCCATTTCTCCTCACCTCTCACCCCATTACATAGGTTTGTTGTCCTCCTCCAGTTGGTTCCATCTGCCATCACCGAAGTACCTATCCACCTGGGTTTCTTCTCTCTTGGCTTACCCTTCCTTTCCTCTCTTCCATCTAGCTCCAACTGCCTATCATCCCCCACTTCTCTGATTCCACATTTCTCCTTTTTTCTCAAACTTCCACTCTCCTTCCTCAGCTGGCTCCATCTGCCCATTTTCTTTATCTGGTTTGTGAAATATCAACCATCCCTTTGCATCAATCTGCCTTCAGCTCACTCCTAACTTGCAATATGTAATAAGCAAGCATAAAATTCAGGAACCAGCTGCCCCCGCATTGCAGTAGATTGTTGTTCCCTTTAGCATGACCAACTAAATATCTATATCTGTCTGATTTTGATGTATAATGAATTACCTTGCACTTAACTGTATTGAAGTCCCCACTTGTGCTCATACTCAAAATTTTGTGTTTATACATTCCCAGCTACAAAACTTAATGCCACATCAATTATTGTCAGATACAAAGCCTGGCTAGAGGACACTATTGTGTCAGTAAAGTGCATAATCCTTCACCACTTTCAACTGCTCCATTAGGATCCCACACAAGCCATATCTTTCCCAATCCCCCACACACGCCCCACCCCTCTTTACTTTTCACACAGACTATTCTTCTCTGGGCCTCCATGAACACCCCAGTATCCACCTGCCTCTTCACGTCCCCTGGCACTTTCTCCTGCTACTGGAGTAGGTACCCTAAGCCTCCTCCCTCATCACAGTACAGTTCTGCCAGGTGAGACAGAGATTCATGTTCACTTCCTCCAACCTGGCCTATTACATTTGGTGCTCATGACCTATCTCCTCCACTTAGGAAATGGCCATCTTGAGCTTCTTGTTGCATGACATTTCAGTCCTCCTCCCATTCTCACACTTCTCCACCATCACGGTGAGGCCAAACACAAACTAGAAGAACAAAACCTCATATTCCATTTGGGTAGGTTATAGCTGAATAGTATCAACATGGAGTTTCCAGTTTCAAGTAAACCACTCACCTGATTTCCTTTTCCCACTCACACCAGCCAACCCAAGCTCTCTCTCCCTTGGTTTGTCTTTTGTATCTCTAACTTCCTATGACCATTAGCCTTAAACTATTTGTTTTATCTATCACATACCAGCCTCTGTCCCAATCCTTCCTACGCCCCTTTCCCATTTATCTCCATCTGCCTTTTATTTCTTATCTGTGTCCACCTACCAAACTCAGACTCTCCTCCTCCACCCCACCCCACCACTGCTGACCCCCACTATCTTCTATATATACCAGCTATCCTCTCTGTGACCTGAAGCAGCACCTTAAATTGAAACTTTATCCATTCCTTTCCCTCAAATGATGCTGTTTAGAAACATAGAAAAGTCATAAAAACAGGCCTTTCAGCCTATCTAGTCTGTGCCTAAACATTACTCTGCTTAGTCCAATTGATCTGCACCTGGACAGTACGTAGCCCATCCATGTACCTATCCAAATTTCTCTGAAATGTTGAAATTGATACTGCTTCTACCACATGAGCTGGCAGATCGTTACACACTCTCACCACCCTCTGAGTGAAGAGGTTTCCCCACACGTTCCTTTTAAAAATTTCACCTTTCATCCTTAACCCATGACCTCTAGTTGTAGCTTCACCCTAACTCAGTGGAAAAAGCCTGTTTGCCTTTACCCTACTGAACTCCTCATAATTTTGTGTAGGAAATAAAGTCTTAACCTATTCTCCCTATAACTCAGGTCCTCAAGTCCTGGCAAAATCCTTGTAAATTTTCTCTGCACTCTTTCAAACTTATTTACATGTTTCCTGTAGGTAGAAGACCAAAACTGGGCATAGTATGCCAAATTAGGCCTCACCAACTACTACTACTACGTCGACTCAGGCCGAGGGGGCTAGCGTCAGGCACGATGACGGACTCTTCACTTCTTCCTCTCCCTCATCAGTGTGTTCAGTTCATTTACATTAGCCGCGCCGCTGTCTTCTAGGAGCGTGTTGACCATAGTCTTGGGAGGGCACCCAGGGTTCATCCTCCCATGCTTGGGCTCCCATATGTTGACTAGGCTGGCAGGTAGCTCGGGGTGGCGTAGACAGTGCTGCACTAGTTGCTGTCTTCTCACCTCGATTTTAGTGGAGAGCATCGGTAGGTTGTTATAGAGCTCAACGTTTGTCATGTGCTGTTGCCAACTCACATCAAGAGCCATCGGAGCATTCATGTATAGCAACCATCTAGAGACTTTCGCATCGTCTTGGTGAGTGTCCACGTCTCGCATCCGTATGTGAGAATGGACTCTATGACCGCTATGAAAATCCACTTCTTAAGCCCTCTGGTCAGGTTCGACTTCCAGATTTCCTTCACGTCGTTCATAGCCCTCCATGCCAGCGCCTTCTGTATCTTAATGTCCTTCTCCAAACTCATCATTGTTGACCCGAGGTACTTGTAGTCAAAGACTTTCTTAATGGTATAATTCTCTACGGTCTTGAGAGTACATTCGTCGCAGTTAAACACCAAAGTCTTATTCAACTTCAACATAACATCCCATCTCCTGTACTCAATACATTGATTTATGAAGGCCAATATGCCAATTTTGTTCCTATGACTCTATCTACATGTGACACCATTTTCAAGTAATTATGGATCTGTATTCCCAGATCTCTCGATTCTACCACACCTTTCAGTGCTCTACCACTCACCGTGTAAGAGCTACCCTGGCTGGTCTTCCCAAAGTGCAACACCCCACACCCCTCTGCATTAAATTCCATCTGCCATTTTATAGCCCATTTTTCCGACTGGTACAGATTCCACTGCAAGCTTTGATAGTCTTCCTCACTGTCTACTGTACCCCCAATCTTGGTGTCATTCACAAATTTGCTGATCCAGTTTACTATGTTATCATCCAGATCATTGATATAGATGACAAACAGTAATGGACCCAGCACTAATCCCTATGGCACACCACTAGTTACAGGCCTCCAGTCAGAGAGGCAACCATTTACAACTACTCCATGTGTTTTTCCACAAAGCCTATGTTTAATCCAATTTACTATTTACTTGAATGCCAAGCAAATAACCTTCTTGACCAACCACCCATGCAGGACCTTGTCGACGGACTTGCTAAATTCCATGTAGACAACATCCAGTGCCTTGCCTTCGTCAGCCTTCCTGGTACCTTTCTTGAAAAGTTCTGTAAGATTCATTTGACATGACTTACCACACAAAAAGTCACGTTGACTATCCCTGTTAATCACTCCCTATCTATCCAAATACTTACATATCTGGTCCCTTAGAATACCTTCCAATAACTTTCCCACTACAGATGTCAGGCTCACCAACCTCTAAGTTCCCAACTTATTCTAAGAGCCTTTCTTAAACAATGGTACAACATCAGTTATCCTCCAATCCTTTTGCACCTCATCCATGGGTCAGGATGTTTTAAGCATCGCTGCTAGGGCCCCTGCAATTTCTGCACTAGCTACCCACAGAATCTGAAGGAACACTTTGTTAGACCCTTGGGATTTTGCCACCATAATTTGCCTCAAGACAGTAAACATTTCCTCCTCTCTAAACCATTTGACCTGCTCAGTTCCGCCAACAGTTTATCTTTTGCTTTAGATCTCAGTATCTGCAGTCTCTCGTGTCTCTAAATAATAAATATAGTTAATAGGAGATGCCAGCCATAAATCCTACTGGAACAGTGTCAGCTGCCTTTTCCCATCTTACTTACCTGTTATTTTCACTTTCTTGAAGTTTACTTTAGTTTGCTTTAGTTCAACATAAGGATAACTTTAATGTAAGTTACCAGTGTCTTTTGTGAAACCTGACTGAATGTTCTCTGGAATTACATCCTATGGTAAAAGAGACTAAAGAATGAAACCATAAGTAAATAAGTCTTCTGCTGTATTGTTGTATGTTTTGGGTTCAACTTGAAGGGCAAATGGAGCAAACTTGAATGCTAAGTCACACTATGTCAAAAATTTATCGAAAGAAAGTTAGCTTCTGGTAGAATTGTCAATCTACTTTAAGGTTGATAGGTTGTTCATTCCATCAAATTTAAATGAGATCAAATGCATGTGACTAGCCTCTCCAAACGTTATCCCAATCTCCTGTCACAAGCACATCTTAACTTACTATCTTTGCTCTGTTTAATAAGGTGGAAACAATTTTCTTTGCTGCAATTGAAGATAATTGTTATTTTGCCTGCATATCAATCCAGATCGGTTTTGGGAGCATCTGTCAGGGTTTTTAAAGCTGAGGTTGGTTAAATTTCCTTTTCCTTTATATAAATAGAAGAGTGAGGATGCAACAAAGGCTGGATTGAAGACTCAGAATTGGTTTTGTTCACAACAAACACAAAACCAACTCCTCAGAGTCCTCATAAAAGAAATCTCTTCATACCCTTGGTGCCAAATCTGAGGGTACAGAGTAAATTGGTCAGTAGGCTTGCACCCTTGTTTTGTCAAGAGGACTACTTATCTATATTATTCATAGTTTCAATTCTCTTAAACTTCTTTACATCCTACGTTCATGCAGCACTGAATATTGGCACTTCAGTCAAACATGGAATCAAGAAGCTAATTTGACATCAGTGCTGCTATTTTGAAGATCTAAGCTCAGATAACACTGTAGCCTGACCACCCATTAAAAAATTAAACTACTTGCAGATAGTTTTGTTTTGTTATTTCTGCTGTCTGTTGCTGGAATGCTAAACATTTTGGGTGTTTTTTCTGTATGATTAATAATTACTGTGATCTATAGGAAATGGCCTTGCTGGTACTAATACATTCTGGGTGACCTAGAACTGAAGACACATGTTTGCAGACTTGTGTCCCGAAAGGGCCAACCCTTAGCATTGAGTACAACTGAGAGAATAAGCAAAATTCCTAAAAAGCAGAACAAAACGCTAAAAAAAATGAGCTGGAAGAAAGGAGAACAAGGAGCTGCCAAGCAATGTGTGGAGGGAAATTTATTCCATACTTGCTGCGATACCTGAGAAACTCATTTGCAGACTGGATTCTTCAGCTATATACTGGTGATGAAGTATGCGACTTGCGGTATAAGGGAAATTGAGACTGTGACTAATAAGTGCTGAATTATAGTTGGCTTCATATGTAGGAGCCATGCTGCAAAAATGGGCTCTATGAACAGTGCAAAGGCATAGCGCAGCTTGTTGGAATATTCTTCCACTCTTCTTGGCATTGAACGAAACATTTTATAGGCTTTCCACTTCAGCTGGCATTTGGATGTGTTCAACCTTGATCTTTCTCTGTATCCTGGTCCACCATGGTCATAATTATCTTGAACCCTTTGCAGCATGCCTTTCCCTCAAGTGAGCTTGCACCCTAATTAACCATCCTGCCTATCTCGTGAATCTGTTTGTGACGTAGCTGAATTCCTGCAGACTAGAATACAAATGGCATTGCATCACATTCTGCCCACTAAAATCACATGCAGAGTTGATATCAGAGCTGTTGGTTGTGTCTGTGCAATTGAGTGTTGGTGCATCCTTAGCCTCGCTAGTAGGCATGTTGTTCCTTCAATGTCTGAACAAGGTGCAGCTCTTGGCCATTCAAAAAGATAAAGGGAAAGTGGTAGTGTAATGGAGAGAAAAGAGGAGAAAGTTAAGTACCTCACATTCAGCATCTTTGCAGGATGAACAGATAATGAGATGGAGGGGAAGTGGGATGAGAGAAGAGATGATCTTCAACAGCTTCTGTCCCAAAAGTTGTCTTCTCTATGATATTATAACAAGCAGGCCATTTGAGTGCCACCTCTAATTACATTAAAAAAAATGAAGATTATCAGAGACTATGTTCTGGACTGTTGAGGTGATGAGTTTATAACAATTGAATAGCTGGTAATGTGTGCCAGCTGCAAGAGGTGGATTTGAGAGTTGCAACTGTGTTAAGTGTATAAAGGGAAGGATATCAGAGTTGATGGAGCTTATTGGTAGGAGAGCAATGTTTAGTTAATGGAAAACTTCTCTAACAGTGCAATTAGTCAGTTATAGCATTTAGGACAGCAATGAAGGTCCTTCATCTCTGTCTGTTTCCATAACAATTGTTTTTTGACCAGACAAGGTTCTTAGCCCTGAGCTGAACCCCAAACCTGAAGAACTGGGGGACCACTCTTAAAATGACCGCTACCCTTTGACCTCTTTGGCATGGGTGACCTTACCAAGAGCCAAAGAAATTGTCCCTAACTCCAGCCAACATAGCTCTCCAGATCATTGAGGCACACAAACCTCCAAACCCTACAACAAGGTTGTGGTCCTCTTGGTGGTATAGCATTCAAAGATGCATTCAAATGACCTTACCCACACGTGAAATCATTAAAATTCTTTGAATGCTTCATTTCTATAGGTTCCCACTAACCTCAACATCTGGTTCTCCTGGCCCTACTGAGATAAAAAGGTCATGTGGCCAATGCTTAGTTTCCAAGTGCACGTATCCATCTATCTATTTTTATTTGTATCTCTATCATAAGAATATAAGAAAAAGGAGCAGGAGTAGGCCATCTGGCCTGTCGAATCTGCTCTGCTATTCAATAAGATCATGGCTACTTTGGCCATGGATTTATCTCCACCTAACTGCCTTTTCCCCATAACCCTTAATTCCGCTACTGTGCAAAAAATCTATCCAACCTTGTATTAACTATGTTTACTGAGGTAGCCTCCACTGCTTCATTGGGCAGAGAATTCCACAGATTCATCATTCTCTGGGAAAAGCAGTTCCTCCTCATCTCCATCCTAAATCTACTCCCCCAAATCTTGAAGCTATGTCCCCTAGTTCTAGTCTCACCTACCAGTGGAAACAACTTTCCTGCATCTATCTTATCTATCCCTTTCATAATTTTTTATGTTTCTAAAAGATCTTCTCTCATTCTTCTGAATTCCAGTGAATACAGTCCCAGGTGACTCAATCTCTCCTCATAGTCTAATCCCCTCATCTCTGGAATCAATCTGATGAACCTCCTCTGCATCACCTCCAAAGCCCTTATATCTTTCCTCAAGTAAGGAGACCAAAACTGCATGCAGTACTCCAGGTGTGGCCTCACCAGTACCCTGTACATTTGCATCATAATTTCCCTGCTCTTAAATTCAATCCCTCTGGCAATGAAGGCCAACATTCCATTTGCCTTCTCGATAGCTTGCTGCACTTTTTGTGATTCATGCACAAGCACTCCCAAGTCCGTCTGCACAGCAGCATGCTGTATTTTTTTACCATTTAAATAATCATCTGCTCTTTCATTATTCCTTCCAAACTGGATGACCTCGCATTTGCAAACATTGTATTCCATCTGCCAGACCCCTGCCCACTCACTTAACCTATCTATATCTTTCTGCAGTCTTTCTGTATCTTCTGCACAATTTGCTTTCCCATTCAATTTAGTATCATCAGCAAACTTAGAAACTCTACTCTCGGTCCCCTATTACTATCATTCTCTCGCCATTTCAATGGGATGAAAAAGAAAATGAGATGAAAGAGATAAAAAAAACTGTCAGGACTTCCACAATTGTCAGAGATACTGATGGAACTCAACTGACATTCAAGCTTCTTTGCCTTTACAAAGAGAAGGATTTTTCAGCCAATGAAAATACATTGATTGCAAGATGTCAACCACCCTTCCTATCACGGGAATGCCTGATACCAGGAAACTGCAATAATATTTTAATCCTGCAATAATCTACTGAATCAACCCTAGTGTCACAGAACTATATATTAAGTTTTAAACACCAGGCTCAGACAAATAATACGCAACTGTAAGAAATGGTATAGTGCAGAATTTTAGTATTTTCAAGTCTCATTTTGAATAAATCTGCTAGAGCTCTGCAATAAAGCAGTTCAAGTCTGCAAAATCCTAACAGTATGCTGGCCACAAAAGGGGATGCTGCTTCCAAAAGGGAATATTGATAACAATGTTAGGGACAAAATAGAGACTGTGATAGCCAGTCTCCAGAGAAAGAAGGCATATCAATAGATTGGTTGGGGGGAGGGCATAGAGAATTCAGAAATGAGTTGCTTAATAGGTAGAATATTGAAGAGCAGAGGGAGTTCATACACAGATTCCCTGTGGTTATAGGGAAAATTGATAAGGCACAGAGGGTACCTGAAATTTAAAAAAATTATATCAATTAAGAAACTGAAGGATAGCCAGTAATTTAAGCTCACAATATTTAAACAGAAACATTTACCAAGATGGACAGAGCAGGTCTTGTGTGCTTATTACAAAGAACGCAATTGCTTCCAGCATGCTTAATAATTATAGTATATTATAACAATATATAAATAGCAGGTCATTATGTAGTAAGCTGGCTGGTGGCACAGTGAGATCTGTGCCAGACTCTGGAGTGAAGGTTCCCGAGTTCGAATCCTGGCTGGGCCACCCCCGAACACGCTTTCCATTCATGCTGGGTTGAGTGTCGAGCTAGCCACTCGGCCTTGTAAAAAATACAAGGGTCGAGTCAGGAACATTCATAACATGACCCGGTTAATCCTGACACCACTATAAAAAATTATGTAGTATAACATATTATCAATCTCTTATGATGGACCCCATTCAATTTTTTTTGTAAAGCCGCCCAACTTTAGATAAGTAATTCACATTACATACTTTTTTAAAACTAAGAAATGAAAGGGAAAAAAAACAAATATGCAAAATTTCTCTCCAGGTTCTATGCATCAGGTCCTAACTGAGTGCAGATTACCCAGGACCTGGTGCCAAGTTGTAGGGTTCTCATTTTGTAGGGCAGTGATGCATCCTTCCATATCTCCACATTTTCGTTCATGCAGGAAATTTTTTTAATGGTCTTCCTGAAATGGCACCTGCTCTTCTGAGTGGGACTTCTTACTCTGTCATGACCTCCTATGATCTGGGGTGGAGTATGGATTGTGTCATCATTGCCTTCTGCCGCTTTTCATGCCAGTCTGATAGGAAATTTGAAGGTCACTGTGTCTTCAACTCTTAATGGTGGCTGATCTTTGGTAACAGGATGTTTATCTTTTTACAATTACGCTCAAGATCCTGTTGTGGTAAACTTATTAATAGCAACTGCTGGACTACATTGTTTCTAGGTATGGGTGTGTGGATGTGACTTCCAGTATTTTTATCTGCACTGAAGTCCACAGCATAGTTCTCCAGAGTATTTAGGTTTATCACCTTCAGAGTTATTTCCCAGCAGTCTTCCATTTCAGGTTGTCCCAGGTCGCAGCAGGATCCCATTCCTGTGAACCGTACATAATGTCAGAAAAACGGCCTTGAATCAAGCTCCCATGTGGCAGAAGATGCCTGCAGCAGGACAGCAGACAGCAAATCCATCCCGCTGGCCTGGCCACTCAAATGCAGGCAGCACGTAAAGTGGGTGTTTATAATCTGGAGAAAGTCTGTAATTTTGTACATCGATAAGACATTGGTTTCAGTAGTACCATCTAAAGATTGGTACAATTATCTATTCTTTCAGTCAGTTACAGAGTAGATTTATGAAGATGTAGAGTGCAGAGACAAGCCCATCAGCCCAACTTTTTCCTGCTGATCAAATTGCCTGAGCTGGTACCATTTGCCAACTTTGAAACATATCCCTCTAAACCCTGCCCATCAAATGACTTTAAAAATTGTAATTTCCCACAAAACTGTCCCGACCATGTCCTTACCTTAGAAATTATCTGGGGTTACCCATAGCCCTCTGTTTTTCCAAGCTCCATGTACCTATCTGGGAGTCTCTTAAAAGACCCTATCGTATCCGCCTCCACCACCACTGCCGGCAGCCCATTCCACGCACTCACCACTCTCTGCGTAAAAAACTTACCCCTGACATCTCCTCTGTACCTACTTCCAAGCACCTTAAAACTGTGCCCCCTTGTGCTAGCCATTTCAGCCCTGGGAAAAAGCCTCTGACTATCCACACGATCAATGCCTCTCATCATCTTATACACCTCTATCAGGTCACCTCTCATCCTCCGTCGCTCCCAGGAGAAAAGGCCGAGTTCAATCAACCTATTCTCATAAGACATGCTCCCCAATCCAGGCAACATCTTTGTAAATCTCCACATCCTTCCTGTAGTGAGGTGACTAGAACGGAGCACAGTACTCCAAGTGGGGTCTGACCAGGGTCCTATATAGCTGCAACATTACCTCTCGGCTCCTAAACTCATTCTCACGATTGATGAAGGCCAATGCACTATATGCCTTCTTAACCACAGCGTAACAGCTTTGAGTGTCCTGTGGACTCGGACCCCAAGATCCCTCTGATCCTCCACACTGCCAAGAGTCTTACCATTAATACTATATTCTGCCATCATATTTGACCTACCAAAATGAACCACCTCACAGTTACCTAGGTTAAACTCCATCTGCCACATCTCAGCCCAGTTTTGCACCCTATCAGTGTCCTGCTGTAACCTCTGGCAGCCCTCCACACTATCCACAACACCCCCAACCTTTGTGTCATCAGCAAATTTACTAACCCATCCTTCCACTTCCTCATCCCGGTCATTTACAAAAATCATGAAGAGTAGGGGACCCAGAACAGATCCCTGAGGCACACCACTGGTCACTGATCTCCATGCAGAATATGACCCATCTACAACCACTCTTTGCCTTCTGTGGGCAAGCCAGTTCTGGATCCACAAAGCAAGGTCCCCTTGGATCCCATGCCTCCTTACTTTCTTTAAGCCTTGCATGTGGTTACTTATCAAATACCTTGCTGAAATCCATATACACTACATCCACTGCTTTACCTTCATCAATATGTTTAGTCACATCCTCAAAAAATTCACTCAGGCTCATAAGGCAGAACCTGCCTTTGACAAAGCCATGCTGACTATTCCTAATCATATTATGCCTCTCCAAAGTTCATAAATCCTCCCTCTCAGGATCTTCTCCATCAATTTACCAACCACTGAAGTAAGACTCACTGGTCTATAATTTCCTGGGCTATCTCTACTCCCTTTCTTGGATAAGGGAACAACATCCGCAACCCTCCAATCCTTCGAAACCTTTCCTGTCCCCATTGATGATGCAAAGATCATTGCCAGAGGCTCAGCAATCTTCTCTCTCACCTCCCACAGTAACCTGGGGTATATCTCGTCCGGTACCAGTGACTTATTCAACTTGATGCTTTCCAAAAGATCCAGCACAACCTCTTTCTTAATATCTATATGCTCAAGCTTTTCAGTCCACTGTAAGTCATCCCTACAATCGCCAAGATCCTTTTCCATAGTGAATACTGAAGCAAAGTACTCATTAAGTACCTTTGCTATCTCCTCCAGTTCCATACACACTTTTCCACTGTCACACTGGACTGGCCCTAATCTCTCATGTCTTATCCTCTTGCTCTTCATATACTTGTAGAATGCCTTGGGATTTTCCTTAATCCTGTCCGCCTAGACCTTCTCATGGCCCTTTCTGGCTCTCCTAATTTCATTCTTAAGCTCCTTCTTGCTAGCCTTATAATCTTCTAGATCTCTATCATTACCTAGTTTTTTGAACCTTTCGTTAGCTTTTCTTTTCTTCTTGACTAGATTTACAACAGCCTTTGTACACCATGGTTCCTGTACCCTACCATCCTTTCCCTGTCTCATTGGAACGTATCTATGCAGAACTCTATGCAGATATCCCCTGAACATTTGCCACATTTCTTCCGTACATTTCCCTGAGAACATCTATTCCCAAATTATGCTTCGAAGTTTCTGCCTGATAGCTGCAGATTTCCCCTTACTCCAATTAAACACTTTCCTAACTTTTCTGTTCTTATCCCTCTCCAATGCTATGGTAAAGGAGATAGAATTGTGATCACTATCTCCAAAATGCTCTCTGACTGAGAGATCTGACACCTGACCAGGTTCATTTTCCAGTACCAGATCAAGTACAGCCTCTCCTCTTGTAGGCTTATCTACATATTGTGTCAAGAAACCTTCCTGAACACACCTAACAAACTCCATCCTCTGTCTAACCACCATCCTCAGTCTGCACAACTTGTCTTTCATGTCCCCATAATATCTTTCCCCTCTCACCTTAAACCTATGCCCTCTAGGTTCAGACTCACCTGCTCTGGGAAAAAAACTGACCATTCACTTTATGTATCTCCCTCATGATTTCATAAACCTCTATAAGGTCACCCCACAGACTCCAGTGCCCCAGAGAAAACAAGTTTCAGCCTATCCAACCTTATAAATCAAGCTCTCCCATCCAAGTAGCGTCCTTGTGAACTGTTCCTTCATATTTTCCAGTTTAAAGGACATCCGTTCTTTAGCCAAATGACCATCTGCACAGAGTACTCCAGGTCTCATCAACATCTTGTACAGCTGTAACATGACTCTTCAATTCTCGTACTCAATGCCTTTATCAGTGAAGACAATAACTTCTTCGCCACCCTGTCTACCAGTGTCACCACTTTCAAGGAACTACTTTCTTGTACCCCTGTTCTACAACTCTCTGGGGCTCTACAATGGACTGTGCAAGTCCTGCCCTGGTTTAACTTAACAAAGAACATAACTTCATACTTGTCCACGTTGAATTCCATCTGCCATTCCTTGGCCTTTTTTATCAATTGATCTACATCCTGTCGTAATTGTGATAACCTTCATTCACTGTCAAATATACTGCTAATTTTAGTGCCATTTGCAAATGTACTAATCATGTCACCTGCATGATCATCTAAGTCATTAATTTAGTTGATTAAAAACAGTAGATCCAGAACCAATCCTTTTGGAGTACACCGCTAGTTACAGGTTTCCAATCTGAAAGCAACTTTCCACTACCACCCTCTGATTCCTCCCAACAAACTGAAAATCAATAATTTTGAAAAAACTGCATAAGCTGAAAGTCAGAAATAACAACAGAAAATGTTGGGTGGGTCATTAAACATCTGGAGAAAGAGAAACCAAATGATTATTTGATTTCTGATACCCTTCATCAAAACTGGGAAAAAGAGGGAAAAAAAAGGTGATTTTAAATTGCATAAAGGATGGTGGGAGGGTTAGAAAGGACAAGGGGAATATTTATGAGAGAGTTGATAAGTCAAAGAGGTAAACAAGAAAAGTCAACAATGATTATTGGTCTGTGTTATGTACTAGCAGTTGCAAGGGCTTGGAACATGCCCAGGAGGAATAGCTGCACAGATGGGGGGAGAAAATTAAGCAACTATCGCAGATAGACTTAGAGCAAAAATGGGTAGTTCTGATACAGATAGAAAAGTGAGTTATCCGATGTTTGAAAATTCAATATTGAGTCGGTAAGACTACAACTGTCCAGATGGAAGATGAGGGGTAACACTCACAACACGCTGGAGGAACTCAGCAGGTCGGGCAGCATCCGTGGAAAAGATCGGTCGACGTTCCGGGCCAGAACCCTTCGTCAGGACTGTAGGGGGAAGGGGCAAAGGCCCTATAAAGAAGGTGGGGGGAGGGTGGGAAGGAGAAGGCTGGTAGGTTCCAGGTGAAAAACCAATAAGGGGAAAGATAAAGGGGTGGGAGAGGGGAAGCAGGGAGGTGATAGGTAGGAAAGGTGAAGAAGGAATAGGGGAACACACAATGGGTAGTAGAAGGAGGTGGAACCAAGAGGGAAGTGGTAGGTAGCTGGTGGAGGGGGCAGAGTGACATAGGATAGGGGAAGGAGGGGGAGGGAATTACCGGAAGTTGGAGAATTCTATGTTCATACCAAGAGGCTGGAGACTACCTAGATGGTATATGAGGTGTTGCTCCTCCAACCTGAGTTTAGCCTCATCATGGCAGTAGAGGAGGCCATGTATGGACATATCTGAATGGCTACTGGGAGATCCTGTCTGTTTTGGCGGATGGAGCGGAGGTGCTCGACGAAGCAGTCCCCCAATCTGCGTCGGGTTTCACCGATGTAGAGGAGGCCACACCAGGAGCACCGGATGCAATAGATGACCCGGACAGACTCACAAGTGAAGTGTTGCCTCACTTGGAAGTACTGTTTGGGGCCCTGAATGGTGGCAAGAGAGGAGGTGTAGGGACACTTGTGCTTACAGGGATAAGTGCCAGGTGGGAGATCTGTGGGGAGGGACGTGTGGACCAGGGAGTTGCGGAGGGACCGATCCCTGCGGAAGGCGGAGAGGGGTGGAGAGGGAAAGATGTGCTTAGTGATGGGGTCCTGTTGAAGGTGGCGGAAGTTGCAGAGGATAATGTGTTGGATCTGGAGGCTGGTGGGGTGGTAGGTGAGGACAAGGGGAACTCTGTCCCTGTTGTGGTAATGGGAGGATGGGGTGAGGGCCGAATTGCAGGAAATGGAGGAGATGCAGGTGAGGGTATCATTGATGACGGAAGAAGGGAAACCACGATCCTTAAAGAAAGATGATATTTGAGATGTCCTGGAATAGAAAGCCTTATCCTTGGAGCAGATGCGGAGGAGATGGAGGAACTGGGAATAGGGAATAGCTTTTTTGCTTCTGACAGGGTGGGAAGAGGTATAGTCGGGGTAGTTATGAGAGTCAGCGGGCTTATAGGAGATGTTAGTGGACAGTCTGTCTCCAGAGATGGATACCGAGAGATTGAGAAAGGGGAGAGAAGTGTCCAAGATGGACCAAGTGAATCTGAGGGCTGGGTGGAAGTTAGAGGTAAAGTTGATGAAATTGACGAGCTCAGCATGGGTGCAGGAAGCAGCACCAATGTAGAGGAGGGGTAGCTCCTTGAGTTTGCCATAGTCCTGATGGCAACAGTGTAGAAAGCCACAGTCAGGAGGGAGTGAGACTGGAACAGCAAAGCAGTATCAGGCAAGAAGGTCCATGTTACTTTCTGCATATTGAATGGAGATGCTTTGCAAAGCCAGCACCCAATCTGTGTTTGGTTTCTCCAATGTCAGCTACTCTGCTTTTGTCTATTCAGTTTTATCTTGCAGACTCAGCTCAATATATGATCTGAGGTTTTCTCTCTATAGTCTTCATTATTTAGACAATGTACTTATCTGGAAATCTAGTTGCTCAAACATCTTTACTTGTTCCATATGTGTCTCACTTGAATCACACAGCTTGCTGCCTCTCAGTGAACATTCAGGTGTCATTTTAATTTTCAGACATACTTCCATTAACTAGAACTTCTCTTTAAAATGTCAGAGGACAGGAAGTACATTATACTAACTAAAATAATTTAAATAGTGAGAGAGAGCATATTTTATCCCATTTAGTCATTGCATTATACACTACATGCTCTGCCCACTTCATGTGTGAAAATGAAATTCAGTTGGCAATATCATCAGTAATTTTTGCTGAGACTAAAATAATGTGCAACTCCACTAGTTAAATATTTTCAGATGTAATCTTGAATCATCTTACTTTCATTTATTAACATTTAATATTTTAACATTGGTTAGTTGAATGATTAGATGGCATATTTTAGATGGTTGCAAAGTGGGTTTCACTTTGCTGTAATATAGGTAATGCTGAAGTAAAGCAATGATCAGTTTGGATTATGCTGCAGCTGTGAAACACTTATGCAATGGTTAACTGTCCTGCCTTAAGAGTTGAAGCCATAGTGTTGTAAACAATGCGGATTTGAATCCTTTAATATCTAATTAACATAAAAAGGTATTGAGACACAACCATCTGGCTTCATCTTTCCTCTCCCTCCATCTTCCTATTCTGGCTTCTTCCCCCTTCCTTTCCATTCCCGATGAAGGGTCTTGACCCTAAACGTCAACTGTTTCAATAAATGACGCCTGACCTGCTGAGTTCCTCCACTACTTTGTGTTAATCTCTCAACATATTAAGACAGATTTTTTCATTCCAATACAACATTTCAGTAGAATTTGGTTACATTTTTAAATGCTTAGGCAAAATAATTTTTATTTTCATAATAAGAAGATATTTTTGAACCAATAAAATAATTCAATGGATGCAGTGACAGAAAGGCTGCATCGTATTGCATTTATAGGATAACAATAGTATTGCACAATCATGATTAGATCCCAATATTTAATCTGCAAAATTAAATATTTTGATGAACAAAAGGTAATGCAACTTTTATAAAATGGCAGTACCGTGTGTATAATCAATTCAATTAAAATGAGAGACATTTAACTAATAAAATTGTAACATCTATAAAGTATTAACATAAATAATGTTAATGTTGATTCCCTTAATTAACATTGAAAAGGTTGCCAGATGTTGAATGGAATGCTCCAGATGTAAATAAACTTAAGGTAATTGTGACCTTGACTGATGTAGAAAATAATGTTCCGCTGAAACTGGATTGTAGGTCTTCAGCCAACAACTAGCATATTTGCCGCACTAACTTTCAGAAGAAAACTGACTTAATGGTCAAAGAAGTCTCAATAAACTCACCTTACTCTATACCAGGGTTTCCCAACCTGGGATGCACAGACCCTTCAATAGGTAAGAGTCCATGACATTGAAAAGGTTGGGAACCCCTGCTCTGTAGATACATTGCACTGCAAAGAAAAACAGAAGTTAGTTCTGGCTCTGCCTAGAAGATAACTCAAGAGACCACAATGCGGGCAAAATAATATAAATCTTAATTAGCAACAAACAAACTGATCATTTCAGCATACTTGGAAATAAGTGGTGAACATTTCAAATAGACTTAGGATTAAAATGCTAATGTAGCAAACTGTTTTGCAATCCTCCTTTCTCATTCATAAGCCATGGAAGGAATTTCTGATTACATTATAAGCAATTGTTCATTTTTAGGGAGCTTAATTGTATTTCAATTTTCTTTTTACCTATGGCCACCAGTAATTACATTTTACTCCATTTATCTTGCCAGATTTTGGGGTAATTTTCATAATAATCAAAATCTACATAGCATGCATTATTATCAGAAAGATAATTATGAGCTCTGAAATGTGTAAGGTTTGTAAATGGAGGTATATTTCTCCAAGTTAATTTACTTGGTTTTTCCACTGCTGAGTGCTTTCCTCACAGGAAACTATGATTATTCCTCGCTACAACATAAAGCTACCAAAGATCATGACAAGCTTGGTTTTACCATAAAACCAGGACGAACCAAAGGGGTCAGACCAGTTACGCTCACAGATCTTGATATTGCAGATGACATAGTCCTGTTGTTTCTCTGACCAGATGAAGGAAGCATAGCAGCTATTGACAAAAGTGGAAACTGAGTGCAATAAAGTTGGACTTCACCTAACCGCTAAAAAGACAGAGTACATGGCATTTAACTGTGATGAAGGTACTCTCAAGACTGTAAAGAATGGTACCATTAAGAAAGTCTTTGACTACAAGTACCTCAGGTCAACAATGATGAGTTCGGAGAAGGACATAAAGAGACAGAAGGCACTGGCGTGGAGGGCTATGAATGACATGAAGGAAATCTGGAAGTCGAACCTGACCAGAGGGCTTAAAAAGAGAATTTTCATAGCAGTCATAGAGTCCATTCTCACGTACAGATATGAGACATGGACACTCACCAAGACAATGCCAAAGTCTCTAGATGGTTGCTATACACGAATGCTCCGGATGGCTCTTGACATGAGTTGGCAACAGCACATGACGAACGTCAAGCTCTATAACAACCTACCGATGCTCACCACTAAGATCAAGGCGAGAAGACTGCAACTAGCGGGGCACTGTCTACGCCACCCCGAGCTACCTGCCAGCCTAGTCATCATATGGGAGCCCAAGCACGGGAGGATGAACCCTGGGCTCCCTCCCAAGACTATGGTCAACACGCTCCTAGAAGACAGTGGCGCGGCTAATGTAGATGAACTGAACACACTGATGAGGGAGAGGGAGAAGTGGAGAGTCCGTCATCGTGCCCGACGCTGGCTCCCCCTAGGCCTGGCTCGACGTAGTAGTAGTAGTAGTAGTAGTAGTAGTAGTTGCAATATAAAGTTGTTTAAGATGAAAAATTCAATGTTTTCTTTAAATCTGATATTTCAATGTGATTCACCAGTCACCTAAAGCAATCTTTCGACATTTTGAACTCACCATCCTCATGTACTCTGGTTTGTATATTGATCTCATTGTATTTGTGTTCAGTTGTTATGAGTACAGAAGAGACCACAGATGCTAGAATCTGGAACTAGTAACAAAATGCTAAGAGAACTCAACAGGTTTAACAGCATTCATGGAGACCTAAAACATCAACATGCAACTTTTGTCCTCAAGGATACCACTGAGTTCTTCCTGCATCCTATCATTTTTATTAAATTGGTATCCTAGCTGCTACAGAAATGTATCCTGTCAATGTGAAGAAAGTGGCTTTGATCAGTTAAGTAGCTTAATGCTAACTTTGCATGATAATATTCCATAGTTGGATGGTTATAAATTGTTTTAAAAATGAAACATCAATTGCTGTCAGAGTAACCATTGTTCAACAAGATGTGAAATTACCTCCGAGACTGCAATAGTGCCACTTTTGTGATTATCTGCTGGAATATCTGCTCCAGTATGGGCAAGTGCTCTATGATAGGCTTCAAGTGATTGAATGATGTTGTATCAGAATACACTACTTAACCTTCCTGAATCCACAATCATTTCCTTCATCTTGCTGGCACTGAGTGCAAGGTTTATGTTATGACAACAGTCAACAAGCCCATCTGTCTTATTCCTGTACATTTCCTTGCTGCCATCTGAGATCTTACCGACAATAGTAGTTCCATTGTAAATTTATAATGATTAATAAACTAACAATGCCATGTGTAATGAATATAAAATCATTTCTGACTTCTAAAGTTTTTATAAAATACAAAATCCGGATGGAATTAAAATTACCTTTGTCTGAGGCAGCCAAGCACAGAGCAGGATTTCTTTTAACTAGGTAACACTCACCAAAGAATACAGACAGGCAAATAGGAGCAAGAGTAGACCATGTGATGTTTCAAGCTTGTCCCACTATTCAGAACGATCATGGCCGATCTTCTCAGACCCTAAATCCTTCTCTTGTGCCAGTTCCTCACAATCCTCAATTCCCTAATCTTTCAAAAATGCATCCATCTCCTTCTTTCATATCTCCTGTAATCAAACCCCCATGGCCCTCAGGCGTAAAGAACTCCAAATATTCACCTTTTGTGAGAAGAAATTCCTATCCACCATAGTTTTAACTGCTACTCTCTTATCTTTCAATGAAGATCTCTCATTCAATACTGTCCCCCTATCATTTTCCATACCATATAACCATATAACAATTACAGCACGGGACCAGGCCATCTCGGCCCTTCTAGTCCGTGTCGAACTCTTACTCTCACCTAGTCCGACCAACCTGCACTCAGCTCATAACCCTCCATTCCTTTCCTGTTCATATATCTATCCAATTTAACTTTACATGACAACATCAAACCTGCCTCAACCACTTCTGATGGAAGCTCGTTCCACACAGCTACCACTCTCTGAGTAAAGAAGTTCCCCCTCGTTACCGCTAAACTTTTGCCCTTTAACTCTCAACTCATGTCCTCTTGTTTGAATCTCCCCCACTCTCAATGGAAAAAGCCTATCCACGTCAACTCTATCTATCCCCCTCATAATGTTAAATACCTCTATCAAGTCCCCCCTCAAACTTTTACGCTCCGTAGAATAAAGACCCAACTTGTTCAACCTTTCTCTGTAACTTAGGAGATGAAACCCAGGCAATATTTTAGTAACTATCCTCTGTACTCTCTCAATTTTATTGACATCTTTCCTATAATTCGGTGACCAGAACTGTACGCAATACTCCAAATTTGGCCTTACCAATGCCTTATACAATTTCAACATTACATCCCAACTCCTATACTCAATGCTCTGATTAATAAAGGCTAGCATACCAAAAGCTTTCTTCACCACCCTATCCGCATGAGATTCCACCTTCAGGGAACTATGCACCATTATTCCTAGATCCCTCTGTTCTACTGCATTCTTCAATGCCCTACCATTTACCATGTATGTTCTATTTTGATTAGTCCTACCAAAATGTAGCACCTCACATTTATCGGCATTAAACTCCATCTGCCATCTTTCAGCCCGGCCTCCAATCTGACACACAGTTATCCACCACTACTCTCTGGCGTCTCCCATCCAGCCACGCTGAATCCATTTCACTACTTTGATATTATTTTCCTTCTTGTGCTTCTTTGCAATCCTATACATCTCAAGTAAACTCCTAAAGAATACAGGTCTAAGCTGTTTAACCATTTGTGAAAAGCCCTGTGATCGCCTCTGAATTACCTCCTATGCAAGTATGTCCTTTTTTTATAAAAATAAGGTGACCAAAACTGAACACAGTTCTCCAGGTGTGCAGTAATGTCATCCTGGAGAACTGTAATATCCTCTCCTCCACCCAACTGCTCTTGCCAAGCAGTGTATTCTATTTGTGATGTATATTAAATGCCCCAGATTTGATCTTAATATCACCTGCTTCTGGGTAATAGGTTAAGATTAGAGTGGACATAGTGCTCCTTAGGTTCAGCTCAATTAAATATTGATCATCACTACAAAAAATGTCAGAGCGCCCTAACACTTACTTGTTGTTCAAATGCTGTTCATTTTCAACTGATTTTTTACATAGCTTGCTTTACTCATTCTTCCAAGATAAAAATACATTGATTAATCAGCTGGATCTGGAAATTTCTTCTGCATACATCTTAGTTTTCCACTGCTACTTCACTGTCCCTTTCAAGGTACTTATACATATGTGAAAATATATTTAATGTTGATTGAGATTTTCACTGTTCAGTGTTCTTGACCTCTTTCCCATTTCAAACCTTTTTTTTGCTTATGTTTTCAGTGTACCCTGTGTGTCAATGCATTCTGTTTCAAAGTAACTGCTGTTTACTGAACTCTTTATATGTTTTGATGTTTCTATGCCTAATTAATTTTAGTGGCTTTTCTTGCCCTTTAATCTTTTTGATTTGTTTAAAATGAATTGTAAGCATTTCTTTAAATGACTCCTATTTTCCTTCCATAGACCTTGCAAACATAATTGTATTCCAATAAACTACTTAACCCATTTTGCATTCCCACAAAGTTTGCTCTCTTGAAGTCACTGCCTTTTTTGGCATAATTTAATAACATCTTGATTCTCACTATGACTGATGAATCTTAGACTGCACGTTATGTACCAAAACCACACCATGACTTAATCTTCCTTAATCCCTTCCATACCGAATGCAGTGATTCCAATAGACGGGTTCACAATATAGCATCAAGATAGGTCGATTGAGACTCTCAAAAGCAGAGGTGGAGGTGTATGTCTCCTGATCAACTCCTCATGGTGTACTAATGTGTCAGTGGCATTCCTATGTTGCTCACTAGACCTGAAATTTCTCACAATTAGGTGTCGGCCATTTTACCTGCCATGGAAGATTTCTGCGATCATTTCGGTAGCAGTGTAAATTCCACCTCAGGCCAACATCAAGCAGGCTCTAGACGAACTGAATGGTGTAATCAACAGGCAATGAAACAGCGAATCCTGATGCCTTCTCCATTACTTTGGGGGATTTTAACCAGGCCAGCTTAATAAAAGTCACTAAATAATTATTATCAACAAATCACCTGAAGCACTGGAGGAAGTATCACACGGGACCACTGTTACATTAAGATCCAGAGAGCCTACTGTGCTATTCCACGGCCACAATTTGGTAAGTCTGATCAGCTGGTTGTACTTCGACTCCCTGGGTATAGGCAGAGCCCAAGAAGAGTAGTGTGAGCTGCCTTAATGACTATCATCCTATAGCACTCACACCTACGGTGATGAAATGTTTTGAGAGGTTGAACATGTCTAGAATCAATACTTGTCTCAGGAAGAACCTGGACCCACTGCAATTTGCCTACCACCACCATAGGTCTACAGCAGCATGATCTCAATGGCTCCCCATGTGGCCTTAGATCACCTGGTCAATGCAAATACCTATGTCAGGATGCTGTTTATTGTCTGTGGCTCGGCATTTAGTAGTATCATTCCTACAATCCTGATCAGAAAGCTACAGAATCTGGGCCTCTGTACCTCCCTCTGCAAATGGATCCTAGACTTCCTAACCAGAAGACCACAATCCATGCAGATCAGAAATAACATTTTCTCCTTGCTGATAATTAACACTGGTGCACCACAGGGGTGTGTGCTTAGCCCACTGCTCTACTCTCTCTACACCCACAACCGTGTGGCTACACATAGCTCAATTGCCATTTACTGATTTGCTGATGATACAACCATGGTTGGCAGAATTTCAGATGGTGACGAAAGGGTGCACAGGAGTGAGATATACCAGTTAGTTGAGTGGTGTCACAGCAACAGCCTTGCACTCAGTGTCAGTCAAACCAAAGAGCTGATAGTGGACTTCAGAAAGGGTAGGATGAGGGAACACAAACCAATCCTCATGGAGGGATCAGAAGTGGAGAGAGTGAGCAATTTCAAGTTCCTGGGTGTCAAGATCTCTGAGGACCTAATCTGGATGCGACATATGGATGCAGCTATAAAGAAGGCAAGACAATGGCTATATTTCATTAGAGTTTGAGGAGATTTGATTTGTAAGCTAAAACACTCAAAAACTTCTGAAATTAGTCAGGTCCAACATGAGTACTAGCATCAGTAGCATCCAAGACATCTTCAAACAGCGGTGCCTAAGGAAGGCAGCATCCATTATTAAGGACCTTCACCACTCAGCACACATACCCTCTTCTCATTGCTAATGTTGGGAAGGATGTACAGAAGCCTAAAGGCACACACTCAACAATTCAGGAACAGCTTCTTCTCTTCTGTCATTCGATTTCTAAATGGACATTGAACCCACGAACAGTACCTCATTACTTTTTTAAATTTCTGTTTTTTTTTACTCATTATATTTAACTTAACTATTTAGTAGGCAAATATATACTTACTGCAATTCAGGGTTTTTTCCTCTATACTTATTTATAATGTATTTCACTGCACCGCTGAGTAAAGTTAACGAATTTCGCGACACATACTGGTGATATTAAACATGATTCAGATTCTAATTCTCTTAATTCAGAGGACCAGTAACCATGTTTCTTCTTCCACAAAGTAAGCAAGCCAAGCAAAAAAGAAAGTTAAGGGATGACACATTAATATTTGAAAACTGTCATCCAAAAACACTGTTACTATTTCTGATGAACAATCAAACTATTTATTTCAAACATAGTCAATATTTTTATATCTAAAAATAGTAAAAATCTGCATATTAATATCCCATAGCTTAATTTCAGGGAGGTTTTTCTTCTATAATTTAAGAATTTAAAATGACATTACTTCCTTTCTACTGTCCCTACAGACTTTGTGAAAGCATTTCCATATTGACCATTTTCTCTTACTTAGTTGAAAGGAGTGCAAAGATGAAGTATCATAGCAGAGAAAATGGATCAAAGAGCTTATCCAATGTGGGCAAAATATTTCTTTTACGCAGAGTAGATCATGATTGTAAATATTTCTGGGTGACTGTGTACTATCACAAAATTGGACTGGGAACTTCAAGCACAGTCTGACCTTTCCCGTGCATGCACTACCGGTATTGTTTTCACTTAACACTCACTTAAAGCGTAATTCTTGCTGTAAATTGCTCTCATAATACCAGACCACAATCTAATGGAATAGTCTCAGTAGAACTAGGAACACATCAACCTAGTTTGTTGCTTTTTCAATATTTAAAGGGATGCTCTGATGACATGATTGACCTGAAGATGGGTTGCTTCAGATTTGACTGCAGCTTCCTCAAACGTCTAACTAAGCCTCAATCTAAGCATCTAACTGTGCTTAAGCTAAAACGGAGTGTTTTGTTCAGTATTTCTTCAACATCTAGAATCGAGTCCATAGCATTCTTAAAGGAGTGAACACACAAAGGTTGTGGTCCATGTTGGTATCAGTGACATCATGGGCACGAAGGGTCATGAGGTCATGCAGAGTGAGTTCAGTGAGTTAGGTACTAAGGTGAAGGTCAGGACCTCCAGAGTGATGATCTCAGGATTGGTACCCATGTCACATACAAGTGAGGCTAGAAATAGGAAGATCATACAATTTAATATGTGGCTAAAGAGATGGTGCAGGAAGGAGGGCTTCAAATATTTTGATCGTTTGGCTCTCTTCCAGGGAAGATGGAACCTGGACAGATGGGACCATTTAGATGTAAACTGGGAGGGGAACAATACCCCTGCAGGAAGGTTTGCTGGTGCTGCTCTGTGGGGTTTAAACTAGACTTGCAGGAGGATGGAAACCAGAGTGCTAAGGGAGCTAGTGGAAGAGTTGTGGGGAAGGTAAATGTCAAGCCTACATAGAAAGACAGGAACTGAAAAGTTGAGGATGGTAGGACTAATGTTCTCAATTGCATCTGTTTCAATGCAAGAAGTATTGCAGGTAAGGCAGATGAACTTGGAGCATGGATCAGCACATGGAAAATAATTTTGTAGCCATTAGTGAGACTTGTTTGCAGGAGAGGCTGAACTGGCTGCTCAATGTCCGAGGGTTCCACTGTTTTAGACATGAAAGAGCAGGAGGTATTAAAGATGGAGAAGTGGCATTACTAGCCAGGGAAAATGTTTCATCAGTGCATAGTTAGGACAGACTGGAGGGCTTGTCTACTGGGACTATATAGGTGGAACTGAGGAAAGGGATGACAATGTTAATGGGATTATATTATAGGCCACCCAATAGTCAGTAGTCAGTAGGATTTAGAGGAACAAATCTGTACAGAAAAAGCTAACAGTTGCAAGGAATGAAAGGTTGCAATAGAAGATGATTTTAACATTCCATATATTGACTGGGACTTCCATACTGCAAAGGGACTGGATGAAATAGAGTTTGTCAAATGCATTCAGAGAAGTTTCCTTAATCAATATGTAGAGATCCCAACTAGAGAGGGTGTGATACTAGGTCCGATATCAAGGACAGAGACAGGGAAAGTGATAAAAGTTTGTGTAGGGGAACACTCTGGAGCTAGTGATCATTATTTCGTTAGTTTCAAGATAGTTATGGAGAAGGATAGGATTCATCCTTGGTTTAAGATTCTACATTGGAGAAAAGCTATTTTAATGGCACCAGAAGGCATCTGGCAGCTGTGGATTGGGATAGGCTGTTTTATGACAAACGGGTGCTTGATAAGTGGGGTGCCTTCAAAAGGGAAATATTGAGAGTACAGAGTTTGAATATTCCTGTTAGAATAAAAGACAAGGCTAACAGGTTTAGGGAACTAGTTTTCAAGGGCTATTGAGGCAAGTTGAAAGAGATGCATTGCAGCTATAAGCAGGAAGGAACAAATGAGGTACTTGAAGAGTATTAGAAATGTAAGAGATCTCTTAAGAGAGAAATCAGGAGGGCTAAAAGAAAACATGAGATTGCTCTTGCAGACAAGGTGAAGGAGAATCTCAAGGAATTCTACAGAGACATTAAGAGCAAAAGGAAAACAAGGGACAAAACTGGTCCTCTTGAAGATCAGAGTGGACATCCAGGTCAAAAGAGGTGGGGGAAACCTAAAGTGGGTTTTTGCATCAATATTTACTCAGGAGATGAATACAGAGTCTATCGAACTGAGGCAAAACAATAGTGAACTATATCTGGATTACAGAAGTGGTGTTTAGAGGCAAATTAGGGTGGATAAATCCACAGGCCTTGACAAGGTGTCTCCTCAGAATTTGTGAAAGGCTAGTGCTGAAATTACATGAGCCCTGGCAGAGGTGTTAAAAACATCCTTAAACTTGGATGAGGTGCTAGAGGTCTGGAGTATAGCTAATGCTCTTCCGTTGTTCAAAAAGGCTCTTAGAATAACCTGGGAGATTATAGTCTGGAAAACCTGATGTCAGAAGTGGGTAAATTATTAGAAGGTATTCTAAGGGACAGGATATGTAACTATTGGATAGATAGGGCCTGATTAAGGATAGCTAACATGGCCTTGAGTGTGACAGGCCATGTCCAACCAATCCACGGTGAGCGGAAGGGCACTGAGGAGTCCAGTAAAACAGATATCTGGGAATATAGATCCATAATTCCTTGAAAGTGCTGTCACAGGTAGATAAGATCAGGAAGCGAGCTTTTGGCACATTGGCCTTCATAAATCAGTATTGAGTACAAGGAGGTTATGTTGATTTTTGTCTAAGACATTACTGAGGCCAAATTCAGAGCATTGTGTACAGTTATGATCACCTACCTACAGGAAAGATATCAATAAGATTAAAAAGTACAGAGAAAATTGACAAAGAATTTGCTTGGACTTGTGGACCTGAGTTAAATATGTTAGGACTTTTTTCTCTGGTTCGTATGGGAATGAGGGAAGATTGGAAAGAGGTATGCAAAATTATGAGAATATAGACAGGGCAATGCATGCAGGATTTACCACTGAGGTTGAATGAGACTAGATCTAAAGGTCATAGGTTAAGTGTGAAAGGTGAAATATTTAAGGCAGAAATTCTTTACTCAGAGGGTGGTGCAAAGGTGGAAAGAGCTGGAAGAGGTGGATGTGGAGGTGGATATCAAAATATCCGCAGAATCTCTTTGTCTGACCAACATGTTATTGCATTTGTTACATTGATAGCTAGGAAGGCCATTTTGTTGTAGTGGCAGGATACATCGGCTCCCATTTTGTCACAATGGTTCTCTCAAGTGATGTTATGTCTTAGTTTGGAGAAAATTAGAAGTCGAACTTTTGAACCTGTGTTTGATTTTGAGAAAAGATGGAGTTCATTTGCTCGTTACTATCATTTGAGTTAATTGATAGATTTCCTCCACAATCTAATTGTAAATTTTTGGTATTTTTTTTTCTTGCTGGCGGTTTGATGTTTATCTTTAGAAGCTTTTTGTATGACTCATGGCTCTGGGGTTGAACACCTAATGGGTTTTACTTTTTCACTTTTTCTTGCTCAGTAGGGTTTTTTTCTGTCACCAAAATTTTTTCAATCTTTGAAACAATGTTTTTTTTCTTGAGACATTATAAGTGTTGCCTACTTTGATGTACTCTTGTTAATTTTGGATAATAATAATAAAAAGATTTGAAAATAAGAAAGAAGAACAGTTTGGAGAAGTAATGGATGGGAGGGGGATGAAGGAGTATGGTTCAGGTTTGGTTCAATGGGACTGGGCAGAATAACTTCAGTATGGACCCAATGCACCGAAGTGCCTGTTTCTGTGCTCGAGTGCTCTATGCCTCTATTACTCTATTAACCTTTTGAGATACTAACTGTGTGTGCTGGAGTAAATCCACTGGCTTATCTCATTACTGGAGGCATTGTTCTGACTTTCCTAGTACTCAGGGAGGGTCAGGGGCTTCAGACAACAGACAAAAATATGTCCATCAGCAAAGAGTCTGTCCCCCCCAACCACCCCCTAGGCCTTCACCTGAACAGCTATGATGAATAATGCACATGCAAGTATGAGGTTTTTTAGTGAGCTATGTGACTTTCTGCAGGAAGACACTTGATCAGGTCTACTCTCATTGTGTTCAAGGTTATGTTGATTTTCAAATATCTTGCCACACTATTTTTTCTAAGCAGCCATTACATTTTTCTGCCGTGCTTGCCAATCTGCTGTTACTGCCAAGGAGGTCATTCAGGCACAATCAGCAAAGGAAATACTTCATTTGCCTTAGTCTCATTGAGGAACAGGTGGTGTTTTAGACAGGGGGATTTTTCGGCTTTCTGTGAATGCAGAGAAACATTGGCCACATGGATATGCCTGAGAACTTTCCATAAAGAACCTAGACCTTTTCATCAATGGGACAGGCCTTGGTTCCATCAAAATTCAGTGTTTAGATCAGCACAGGTGTCCTGAAGGAAAACCTGCTTAATTAATTAAAATAGTGAAAATGTGAGCAACACACACACAATGCTGGAGGAACTCAGCAGGCCGGGCAGCATCTATGAAAAAAGTACAGTCGACATTTTGGGCCAAAACTCTTGTATGTAATAAAAAATATGGTAGCTTTCTCATAATATTGATTTTTAGGTAAGTATTGACGTG
The DNA here is from genome assembly GCF_963921235.1 of Mobula hypostoma. Lineage (NCBI taxonomy): Eukaryota > Metazoa > Chordata > Chondrichthyes > Myliobatiformes > Myliobatidae > Mobula > Mobula hypostoma. Next base: position 47,066,541 of record NC_086104.1, read on the forward strand.
TGGCCAAGTGGTTAAGGCGTTTGTCTAGTGATTTGAATCTCGCTAGTTTGAGCCTTGGCTGAGGCAACGTGTGTGTCCTTGAGCAAAGCACTGAACCACACATTGCTCTGTGACGACACCGGTGCCAAGCTGTATGGGTCCTAATGCCCTTCCCTTGGACAACATCGGTGGCGTGGAGCAGGGAGACTTGCAGCATGGGCAACTGCTAGTCTTCCATACAACCTTGCCTAGGCCTGCGCCCTGGAAACTTTCCAAGGCACAAATCCATGGTCTCATGAGACTAACGATGCCTATAAAATTAAAGGTACTAAATAGACAATAGACAATAGGTGCAGGAGTAGGCCATTCGGCCTTTTGAGCCAACACCGCCATTCACTGTGATCATGGCTGATCATCCACAATCAGTATCCAGTTCCTGCCTTATCCCCATAACCTTTGATTCCACTATCTTTAAGAGCTCTATCCATCTCTTTCTTGAAAGCATCCAGAGACTTGCCCTCCACAGCCTTCTGGGGCAGAGCATTCCATATATCCACCACTCTCTGGGTGAAAAAGTTTTTCCTCAACTACATTCTAAAAGGCCTACCCCTTATTTTTAAACTGTGGCCTCTGGTTCTGGACTCACCCATCAGCGGGAACATGCTTCCTGCCTCCAGCGTGTCCAATCCCTTAATAATCTTATATGTTTCAATAAGATCCCCTCTCAGCCTTCTAAATTCCAGAGTATACAAGCCCAGTCGCTCCAATATTTCGACATATGACAGTCCCGCCATCCCAGGAATTAACCTTGTGAACCTACGCTGCACTCCCTCAATAGCAAGAATGTACTTCCTCAAATTTGGAGACCAAAACTGCACACAGTACTCCAGGTGTGGTCTCACCAGGGCCCTGTACAGCTGCAGAAGGACCTCTTTGCTCTTATACTCAATTCCCCTTGTTATGAAGGCCAGCATGCCATTAGCTTTCTTCACTGTCTGCTGTACTTGCATGCCTGCTTTCTGTGACTGATGTTCAAGAACACCTAGATCTCGTTGTGCTTCCCCTTTTCTGAACTTGACTCCATTTAGATAATAATCTGCCTTCCCATTCTTACCACCAAAGTGGATAACCTCACATTTATCCACATTAAACTGCATCTGCTATGCATCTGCCCACTCACCCAGCCTGTCCAAGTCACCCTGCATTCTCATAACATCCTCCTCACATTTCACACTGCCACCCAGCTTTGTGTCATCGGCAAATTTTCTAATGTTACTTTTAATTCCCTCATCTAAATCATTAATATATATTGTAAACAGTTGCGGTACCCCACTGGTCACTGCCTGCCATTCTGAAAGGGACCCGTTAATCGCTACTCTTTGTTTTCTGTCAGCCAGCCAATTTTCAATCCATGTCAGTACTCTGCCACCAATACCATGTGCCCTAATTTTGCCCACTAATCTCCTATGTGGGACTTTATCAAAGGCTTTCTGAAAGTCCAGGTACACTGCATCCACTGGCTCTCCCTTGTCCATTTTCATAGTTATATCCTCAAAAAATTCCAGAAGATGAGTCAAGCACGATTTCCCCTTCGTAAATCCATGCTGACTCGAACCAATCCTGTTACTGCTATCCAGATGTGTCGTAATTTCATCTTTTATAATTGACTCCAGTATCTTTCCCACCACTGACATCAGGCTAACCGATCTATAATTCCCTGTTTTCTCTCTTCCTCCCTTTTTGAAGAGAGGGACAACATTAGCCACCCTCCAATCCACAGGAACTGATCCTGAATCTATAGAACATTGGAAAATGATTACCAATGTGTCGACAATTTCTAAAGCCACCTTTTTAAGTACCCTGGGATGCAGACCATCAGGTCCTGGGGACTTATCAGCCTTCAGACCCAACAGCCTATCCAACACCATTTCCTGCCTAACATAAATTTCCTTCAATTCATCCATTACCCTAGGTCTTTTGGCCACTATAACATCTGGGAGATTGTTTGTGCCTTCCCTAGTGAAGACAGATCCAAAGTACCTGTTCAACTCGTCTGCCATTTCCTTGTTCCCCATAATAATTTCACCCACTTCTGTCTTCAAGGGCCCAATTTTGGTCTTAACTATTTTTTACCTTTTCACATACCTAAAGAAGCTTTTACTATCCTCCTTTATATTCTCAGCTAGTTTACCTTCGTACCTCATTTTTTCTCCGCGTATTGCCTTTTTAGTTACCTTTTGTTGCTCTTTAAAAGTTTCCCAATCCTCCGGCTTCCCACTCGTCTTTGATATGTTATACTTCTTCAGTCAAGCCTTTCAGTAAGAGGACAAAAATCTTCTCCCAAGTCAAGCGTTTGTGCTTTATACATTATTCTTCCCTCTTTAAATCCACTGTCAAAAGTCACAGGTTGCCTTCTTTTAACAGTAGAGATTTGGTGGGCTTTCCACTTGCTGATCAGTTTTCTCAGTTTGCCCCATTTCATTCAGCTCTAACAACTGACCATTACTGGAAGTAACAGGAAAGTCCTACATTGTAGGTTAATTCAGCAGGGCCATAATAAAGAGCCGCATATCAGAGAGAAGAACAGAGTCATAATTATGATGCAATATTTTTACTAGTATTTGGAAGAGCAAATAGCACATTTCAGTCGTTCATAGCACCTATCATATGCTTGTCCTACACTTATCAGTGCAAGCAGAAATTGATAACGGTAAAGTGAGATATACAGGACATCTGAAACTTGAGTGAATAGAACAGCAATTCATTAAGGATTATATATAAAAAAAACAATGACAGGTCTAGGGAGGAAGTGTAACTTGCCAGTGATAAATTGGGTTAAGAAAATGAAATTGAGAGAAGACAAAAAATACTAAATTAAAGCACCTAAAGGACACAGGGCAAGGCAGTCAAAACCATTTCATATCCATTTATCTGTCAGTACCTCCAGCTGAACTCTGTATTTTCATTTGTTTCCCCCTAGGTGTCATTCTGTGTTTTCATATTGCCAGGTGGCTCTTGTTTCTTTTCATGCCCCATGTGCTCCTGTCCCCACCCCTGCTCTGATCTGGCCCCTGTATCATTGATTACTCCATCCCTCACCTGTTTCCCATTATTACCTGTATTGCTGCCACCTGTGTCTCTTTGTGCTCCACCTATCATCTGCCTCTCTGTTTATTGCTCAGTGTATTTTAATCCTGTGTTTTCACCTGGGTTTTGCCAGATTATACCAGTGAGTTTTCCTGATTCTGATTTTTGGATTTCTCTGGACATTTAGATCTCTACATGAACTTTTCTGACTTTGTTTGCACCTCTGGATTTGTTACTCAATAAATATCACAGTGTGCAGAGTACTTGGTCCATGATTGAGTCCCTGCTCCAGCGCCCTGACATTATCACCAAGTCATATACATTCATGACATGGAAATATTTTCCACTTTCTTTGTTGTATTGGGTCAATATCATGGAAATTTCAACCTAAAAGTACAATAACAACTTCATCACACAAATTGCAGAGAATAACAAAGACAAATGAGTATCTTCTCAAAGGCAGTAGGGATGAGTGAACCCTATATTGGAATAAGTTGAGTTCAAAGGAAGCAATATTCAATGTTAGAGAGCTCAATTTAGCAATAATTCGTTAAAAGACATTAAAACAGGGCATAAACATGAAGAGACATGTTGGAACTCTCCACAGCAAATCCAGTTCAAATCTATCATAAATATGTGGCAACTTAAGTCCCATGATGCCTATCAACTGTGTGTCAGTGAAGCGAACATTACAATTCAAACCGCAATTTGATATATTTGTTTAGTTTACATATTATACTGCATTTGTATAATTGGTGAATTATTTTATGTAAAAAATAGGGAATACAGTACTGTTAATCTCGGTGTTATTTTGAAAGCAAAGAGTTTTATTGAGGTGTTCTACAAAAGAATAATTTTATGATCGAATAGAACTCAATCATTTGGAATTTTACTTACCCTAGGCAAATGTTATTCAACAATCTGAAAGAGATTATCAAACTCAATGCAAACAAACAGTTTGACTAAAGCTAAATCCAATTTTAGAATTTGGGAAACATTTTATTGTTGTATATTTAGAACCAGCATCTGGGTTTTGTATTTTCAGGTACTTATTTTTGACAGTTATTTAGCATCAATTGGATGTAACATTTTGAATTACAAAGTATAGCCCTCAGGCATCCCATATGTGGATTACATGCCAAAGCCAGAAGCTGGATGTGTGTTGTACAATTGACTTGACATAACAATAAGTAATCTCATGGAAAAATAATGCAGATCCATATAATACCATTGGTAATAATAAACATAATTTAATAATATTTTACTTATTTGCCAAAGTAGTATTAAGGAGCTTATTCTCATCAAAGGTGATTATAAGCTAAACGACCATAACACCATAAGACACAGGAGCAGAATTAGGCCATTTGGCCCTTCAAGTCTGCTCTGCCATTCAATCATGGCTGATCCTTTTATCTCTCCTCCTCAATTCCATTTCCCTGCCTTCTCCCCATTACCTCTGATGCCATATCCAATCAAGAACCTATCAATCTCTGCCTTAAATACACCCAACGACCTGGCCTCCACAGCTGCACGTGGCAACAAATTCCACAAGTTCACCACCCTCTGGCTAAAGAAATTTCTCCACATCTCTGTTTTGAATAGACGCCCCTCTATCCTGAGGCTGTGCCCTCTTGTCCTAGACTCTCCCACCATGGGAAACATCCTTTCCACATCTACTCTGTCTAGGTCTTTCAACATTCAAAAGCTCTCAATTAGATCCCACCCCCCCCATCCTTCTAAATTCTAGTGAGTACAGACACAGAGCTACCAAACGTTCCTTGTATAATAACCCTTTCATTCCTGCAATCATCCTTGTGAACCTCCTCTGGACCCTCTCCAATGCCAGCACATCTCTTCTAAGATGAGGAGCCAAAAACTGTACACAGTACTCAAGGTGAGGCCTCACCAGTGCCTTATAAAGCCTTAGTATCACAACCCTGCTCTTGTATTCTAGACTTCTTGAAATGAATGCTAACATTGCATTTGCCTTCCTCACCACTGACTCAACCTGCAAGCTAACCTTTAGGGTGCTCTGCACAGGGACTCCCAAGTCCCTTTGCATCTCAGATTTTTGGATTTTCTCCCCGTTTAGAAAACAGTCCGCACATACATTTCTTCTACCAAAGTGGATGACAAAGCATTTTCCAACATCATATTTCATTTGTCACTTTCTTGCCCATTCTCCTAATCTGTCTAAGCCCTTCTGCTTCCTACCTGTTTCCACAACACTACCTGCCCCTCGACCAATCTTTGTATCACCTGCAAACTTGGCAACAAAACCATCTATTTCATCATCTAAATCATTTATATACAGCATAAAAAAAGAAGTGGTCCCAAAACTGACCCCTGTGGAACACCAGTAGTCACTGGCAGCCAACCAGACAAGGATCCTTTTATTCTCACTCACTGCTTTCTTCCAATCAGCCAATGCTCTAACCATGTTAGTAACTTTCCTGTAATACCATGGGCTCTTAACTTGGTAAGCAGCCAAATATGTGGCACCTTGTCAGAGGCCTTCTGAAAGTCCAAAAATACAACATCCACTACATCCCCTTTATCCATCCTACTTGTAATCTCCTCAAAGAATTCCAACAGTTTCGTCAGGCAGGGTTTTCCCTGAAGGAAACCATGCTGACTTTGTACTATCTTGTCCTGTGTCGCCAAGTACTCCATCACCTCATCCTTAACAATCGACTCCAACATCTTCCCAAACACTGAGGTCAGGCTAACTGGTCTATAATTTCCTTTCTGCTGCCTTCCTCCTTACTTAAAGAGTGGACTAACATTTGCAATTTTGCAGTCCTCTAGCACCATGATAATGTTTTCCATACTACACACTACAACATCTGGCACACTGCTAGTGTCTTCCACAGTGAAGACTGATGCAAAATACTCAGTTAATTCATCTGCTATCTCCTTGTCCCCCGCCATTATTTTTCCTGCCTCATTTTCTAGAGACCCTATATCCACTCTCATCTCTCTTTTATATTTTTACATACTTGCAAAAACTTTCACTATCCACTTTAATATTATTTGCTAGCTTGCTTTCATATTTCATCTTCTCCCTTCTAATGATTCTTTTAGTTGCTCGCTGTAGGTTTTTAAAAACTTCCCAATTCCAATCCCAATCACAAAACCATGCTCGTTACCCCGATCAACCCGTCTTTACAAATGTACGTACATTATATACTTCACAATAGTCTCCAGTAATTTACCTACCACAGATGTTAGACTTACTGATCTACAGCTCCCAGGTTTTCCTTTACTACCTTGTCCGTTCTGTTTAAATTTATTTATTTTGATAGGCTCAGGGATTCTATGCTACTTTGTATTATTTAAGCAGACGTCCAATTAACTGTCACCTTGAGGTCCTAGTTTTGAGAATGTTACGTGTCGAGGTGTTGCTCGGCCAAGCCACCGGTTTTCTGTTGGAATTCTTATGAATAAACTCTGGCTGCTGTCTCAACATCGGAGTTTGTCTTTCCTCAGCACTTGGGATCTGACATCGCCAGCGCACATTCTGACAGAAGGACCCCGCCACATAATGGACCCAGTGGAGGGCTGAACAGCAGCGTTTTGACATGGGTCGACTTTAGGTGAGAATGCCCTCTATTCTCATCTACATTCCAAGTTTCTCAAGTCCGCGATCTGAGTCCACATTCTGAACTTCTCTACATTCAAGGCTTTTTTCTGGCGCTCAACATGCCCAGTCTAAGTGTCCCCGGTCTAAGCATCCATGGTTCTCAAGGTTTTCAATGTTGTCAAGGTCATCAAGGTCATCAAGGTTGTTAAGATTCTCAAGGTCAACAGGTTTTTCTAGGTTTCTCATGGCCCTCCATGTTTTCCAGGTTTATTCAATGTTTCCAAGGTTTATCCAATGTTTTCAAGTTTTATTCAATGTTCTCCCAGACTTGAGGTTCCCAAGTCTCTCCTGACATTCCAAAGTCCTTCTCAAGGTTCCCCAGGTCCCTCTTGAGTTCCCCGGCTCTCTCCCACATACCCCAGCTCTCTCTGCATTCCCCAGGTCTCTCTCGCTTCATGTCTCTCTGGGGTGTCAAGTGCCAGCCAAAGGGGGGTGAGGTACTGTAATGAGCTCTCTGGAATCAGACAGAATTGGGCTCCAAGGCTTTTAGAGTACCTGAATTGGTTAATTGCTGTTTAACGAGAGTTATGAATCATTTACGAGTTCCTTGTATTTCTTCTTGAGTGATTCACTCTTTATAATGCAGTTTCCTGGTGCTTTCTGCTTAAACTTGTTAAGTTTATTTTGATAGGCTTGGGAATTCTGTGTTACTTGCATTATTTAAGTGGATGCCCAGTTATTGCTAATTGCTGGGTCCTTGGGCTTTGACATTGCCAGCACATATTGTGACATCCTGTCATACAACATCAAAATTCACCTTCTTCCAATTTTAAACTTGAACCTGTAGACCAGTTCTGTCCCTTTCCATAACTAGTTTAAAACTAATAGAGCTATGGTCACTGGTCCCAAATTGCTTTCCATTGCACCCTCAACCCCTTGATCTGCCTGAGCACCCAAGTGTAGGTTGAGCTTTGCCCAGAGAAACTTCCCTGAATGCACTGAACAAATTCCATCTCACCTAAACCCTTAACAGTATAGAAATTTCAGCCTTTGTTCGGAAAGTTAAAATCCGTTAATATGACAGCCATATTACACTTGCAAATCTCCACCAAATCCCTGCATATTTGTTCCTTTAATTCCTATTGTAATATAAGGTACTATAATTATTTAACCGCTCAAACAAACTATTTTATATTCTCTTTTCAAGCATGCTATTTCAAATTAATTCAAATTGTAAATCACAAACATTAAAGTCAGTTTCACAGAGGCATAATAGTGAGTACTGCTGTCTAGAATTTAGATTAGGATTGAATAATCTAAAGTCAATCCTGCCTGTATGAAGTTTGCACATTCTCCCCATAAGCATATGGTTTTCTCCAGCCTCGCCCCCACACTCTGAATATGTACTAATAGATTAATTGCCTATTGTAAATTACCTCTTAGCGTAAATAAATGGCAAAACAAAATGAAAATGGGATTTTGGGGGCATGTGAGAGAGAGTAAATTGCAGTGCTAAAGGAGAATTGCTCAGATGGAATTGATCTGCATCTGCCCAGCATAGGTTGAATGGGTCTGAGTGACTTTCACTATGTTACAATAAATGAAGTCATCAAGTTGCAAAGTGGAACAGAATTTTTTTAAAAAGTCCTTCAGCCCAATGAAGCCAAGCCATGATATCCATCTACATTAACCCCATTTGCCCAGACCAGGTGAGTACCTCTCCGCTTCTTTCCTAACCAACTATCCATTTAAATGCTTTTTCAATGCTGCAGTTGTATCTATCTGACCACCTCTTCTAATAACATATTCCATATAACCTTAACCTGCTATGTGAAAAACTTCACTCTCAGATCTCGCTTAAATGTGACCCCCTCATCTTAAACCTACACCGTTTCGTTATTGCCTTCTTCATTTAATAGAATGAGTGTAAATGTAAAGTTAAACTAACATAATAAGCAGAAAATTAGCCAACTAACAAATATTTTATGTGTTAAAAAAAGAAATACTCACCTGTGAAGTCAGAAACAGAGTTAAAGTTTCTGAACAATAGTCATTCATCAGAACCAAAAAGTTAAAGGTAAAAATGCAGACTGGAGATCTGTGGTTAGTGGTGAAACTTCTGTTGCTTGTAAAATGCATAAATAATTCAGGTGGAAAAGTAGATAGTCTAATTAATAAGATTATACATGACAAAATTGGTGGAGTTGTGGATAGTGAGGAAGGTTCTCAAAGAATGAGCAGGATATACACTCAGTAGCCAATTCATGAGGTACATCTGTACATCTATTTATTAATGCAAATATCGAATCAGCTAATCACGTGGCAGCATCTCAACGCATGCAGGTGTGGTAAAGAGGTTCAGTTGTTGTTCTGACCAAACATCAGGATGGGGATGAAATGTGATCTAAGTGACTGACTGTGGAATGATTGTAGGTGCCAGACAGGGTGGTTTGAGTATCTCAGAAACAGCTAATCTGCTTGGATTTTCATGCACAGTAGTCTATTGAGTTATATGAGAATGGTGCGAAAAAACAAAAAAAACCACATCCAAAGAGCAGCACTTCTGTGGGTGTAAATGGCTTGTTAATGAGAGAGGTCAGAGAAGAATGGCCAAGCTGATAGGAAGGAAACAGTAACTCGGGTAACCATGCTTTACAACAGTACTGTGCAGAAGAGATCGCTGAATGCATGACACATCAAACATTGAAGTGGGTGAGGTACAACTAAAGACCACAAATGTACACTCAATGGCCACTTAACTAGGAACATGAGCTACCTAATAAAGTGACCACTGAGTGTATAAAGTTATGACAGGCATAAAAACAGCATATACATCTACCTCAGTCCTTTCCCGAGGTAGAAATGTCACAAAATAGAGGGCATAAGTTTAAGACCACAAGATATAGGAGCAGAATTATGCTGTTTGGTCCATCAAATCTGCTTCACCATTCCATCATGGCTGATCTATTGCCCCTCTCAGCCTCAGTTTCCTGCTTCTCCCTGTGTCCCTTCATGCCCTAACTAATCAAGAATCCATCCATCTCTGCCTTAAAAATACAAAATAACTTCACCTGCACAGCTGCCTGTGGCAGCAAATTCCACCTATTTACCACTCTCCAGTTAAAGAAATTCTTCCTCATCTCCATTCTAAAAGGAAATTCCTCTATTCTGAAACTGAGTTCTCTAGTCTTAGACTCTCCCACCACAGGACACATCCTCTCCATATTCAACATTCAATAGGTTTCAATGATGTCACCCCTCATCCTTCTGAATTCCAGTGAGTAGAGGCACAGAGCCATCAAGCACTTAATATGGTATGCCTTTCAATTCCAGAACCTCATTAAATCTTCTCCAATATCAGCACATCCTTTCTTCAACAGGAGGCCCAAAACTGTTCACAATACTCCAAGTGAGGCCTCTCCAGTGCTTTATAAAGCCTCAACATTACATCCTTGCTTTTACGTTCTAGTCCTTATGAAATGAATGCTAACATTGCATTTGCCTTCCTCACCACTGACTCAACCTGCAAATTAACTTTTAGGAAATCCTGCACAAGGATTCCCAAATCCCTTTGCACCTCAGATTTTTTAAATTTTCTCCCAATTTAGTCTACCCTTTTATTTCTTCTACCAAAGTACATGACGATACATCTGCCACTTTGCCCCTTCTCCTAATTTGTCTAAGTCCTTCTGCAGCCTCTCTACTTCCTCAAAACTACATGCCTCTCCAGCTATCTCCATAACATGTGCAAACTTGGCCACAAAGTCATCAATCCCATCATCCAAATCATTGACCTATAACATAAAAAGAATCCGTCCCAACACAGATCCCTGTGGAACATCAGTAGTCATCAGCAGCCAACCAGAAAAAGCCCCCTTTATTCCCATTCTTTGCCTCCTACTAATCAGCCAATGCTCTTTCCATGCTATTATCTTTCCTGTAATTCCATGAGCTCTTAACTGGTTTATTAGCCTCATGTGCAGCACTTTGTCAAAGGCCTTCTGAAAATTCAAGTACACAACATCCATCGATTTTCCTTTGTCTATCCTGCTTGTTATTTCTTCAAAGAATTCCAACATATTTGTCAGGCAAGATTTTCCCTTAAGAAAACTATGCTGACTACAGCCTATTTTATCAAGTACCTCCAAAACCACATCCTTAACAATCAACTCCAACATCTTCCCAAACACTAAGGTTGGACTAACTACCCTATAGTTTCCTGTCTTCCTCCTCTTTCCGTCCTTGAAGAGTGGAGTGACATTTGCAATTCTCCAGTCCTCCAGAACCATGTCAGAATCTATGAATTCTTGAAAATTTGTTACTAATACCTCCACAATCTCTTCAGTCACCACTTTCAGAACACTGTGATGTAGACCATCTGGTCCAGGTGATTTATCTACCTTCAGACCTATCAGTTTCCCAAGATCTTTCTTCCTAGTAATGGTACACTGCTGCCCCCTGACACTCTTCAATTTCTGACTTACTGCTTTATCAGGATAAAAACCTATGTCAGGATGCTGTTCATTGACTACAGCTCACCATTTAACACCATCATTCCCACAGTCCTGATCAATAAGCTACAGAACCTGGGCCTCTGTACCACCCTCTGCCATTGGATCCTCAACTTCCTAACCGAAAGACTGAATTAGTAATAATATCTCCCGCTCACAGACAATCAACACTGGTGCATCAGGGATGTGTGCTTAGCTCACTGCTCTACCCTCTCTATACTCATGACTGTGAGCCTAGGGATAGCTCAAATGCCATCTATAAATTTGCTGATGATACAACCAACCATTGTTGGTGGAATCTCAGATGGAAATGAGAGAGTGTACAGGAGTGAGATATACCAGCAGGGTGAGAGGTGTCAAGGCACCTGGAAGGCTGGAGGTCTCCCTGAATTCCCACATTTTACACACAGAACAAAACATAGCCTCTGCAGATATTCTCACTACGCTAATTGTACCCTAACAGACAAGGAATGAGAAAATAAAGAGGAAGAAGAAATTTAACTCATACTTACCTTGCCCAAAGCCTGACGAGCCAAAGACTTTCCAACACTGAGCTACTCACAAAATGGCTGCTCTGCTTGCACCTGCCTTATTTTTATTTGCCCTTTTTGATGAATCCTGTTCACTGACTGGGTGCAGTCCATCTCCAAAGACTGGTGTGTATCACTGTGTTTTTTCAACTTAAGTGGTGGATCTAAATGAAATTGTCGCTCCTTCTCATGCACGCAATCATAGGTTCGGTGCAATACAACTCTGAAAACTGCCATGAAGCGCTATCTTCTTTCAAATTCAGCTTAAAGAAGAATTGTGAGACAGGTTTTTATAATACTGGCCGTTATGAGAACCTGTGAACAATGGTAGCACAAAAGCAATGATGATGCTGATATGTCCATGCTTATTCCTTCACTTATCACTCCCATGTCTATCTCCTACAATATTTTCTACGTAAATTAAAAGACTTTGATGGTGGAAGCTTGAACCTCTTCCCCCACATTCCCCTCACCACAACCATATCATAGTGCTTCTCATCTTTCAGATAAACAAATCTTACGTGGCTGAGGAAATTATGGAAAAAGCACCCTTTAGTCTATTAGGGACATTTTCAGATACTAACACCACGTATGATTTTAGAGGGTAGCTTTGAAATAGGATATGCAGTTGGAAAAGGGGGAGAGAAAGGTTAGGCTGGCTGCCAGATCTGTTAAGGACAAAGTTCAAATGAGGATTTTAAACTGAGAGGAATTGTATGATAGGCCTGCAGAAGGAAATGGTGGGAATTGCAAACCTGCTTGAGAACTCTTTCAAAATGTTAAATCATGCATCAGCATAGTAAAGGGTCCAATATGATTAGCTGCAGGCTCATCAATAATGTTGTTGAACACAATAGCAGAACACAGATCAGTTACAGATATAGGCAGAGAAATGGCAAGTGAAGTTTAATCCAAGCAAGTGTGGGTTCCTCAAAAGTGCCCATGCAAGTGGATAGGGTGATTAAAAAAAAGCATATGTCATGCTTGTTTGGTTGTGGCATTGGTCAGGGCAATGTGTATAAGATAATGAAGTCACATTGCAACTATTGTATTCGTCCATCGTCATCGATGAAGACCTCGACACCATTAGTCAAATGATGATATTGTCGAGACCAGTGCTTGATTTGGATTTAAGTGAAGGAGAGTTGCGCAGCGTCGGCCTCACTCTCTCTTCCCAATTCCCATCTAGATCCAGTGGCAAGACAAGAGTCAAGATGGCTGGAGATGGGACTAGGCGCAGTGGATGACCAGGACATCTTCTGTGTCTAGTCGTGCTCTACACATTCCACGACGCTTGCAGAGATCGCCTTCTTGACCATTGGACCTTCCATTGGTCTCATCCGCTCAACCCACCGGAGTCTGTTTTCACATGCTGGGATAGACAACTCCCTATCTCACTGAGAGTTTGAGACCCGTCGGCTACCCTCACCTGGTTTAGCCGGCTTGTTGAAGTCATTGCCCGGGGTGTTGCCCAGGGTGCAAACAGCTACGGGGAGCCACAGGTGAGAGCTGACTGCCAGGTGGGGACCAAAGGTGGACAAACCGCCTTGAAAAGGACGCGACATGCTCCCCCACCAGAGGTGCTACCCCTCCCTGACACCCCATACACCCAAAGTTGCAACTATATAAAACTTTGGTTAGGCTACATTTGGAGTATTGTATGCAATTATGGTCGCTCTATCAAGGAAGGATGTGAAGACTTTGGAAAGGGTTTACCAGGATGCTGACTGGATTAGAGGGTATGAGTTACGAGGAGAATTTGGATAAACTTGAGATGTTTTCTCTGGAGCATTGGGGTCTGCAGGGAGACAGATAGAAACGTAAAATTATGAGAGGCATACAGTGAGAATTATATACTCTCTCTTAATTAAGAGTCATTACCTGGCATGCATATGGTGTGAATGCCACTTATCAGCCCATGCCTGTCCATCTCTTGCTGCATACAATCATGGCCTGTTTCATTTGCAGTGCAGCAATAAAAAGGCTTAAAATTTGTTAAATTACAAGTGAACATTCCACTTTGGCCATTGTGATGGAAGGAACTGGAGAAAGATGAATGGGCCTCGGGCAGTGCTTTGAGGAAATCCTGCAGTGACATTGTGGGCCTAGGATAACTGACCTTCAACAAGCATGACCTTAGTGTTGGTATGACTCCAAAATCTACTGCATTTTCCCTTTGCTGCCCTTTAACTTCAATGTTACCAAGGTGCACTAATGCCACCCTCAGTCAAATACTATCTTGATGTCAAAGATACTCACTCTTATATCACCTCAAAAATTCTTTTGTTTCAGCCATTGCAATAAAGCCTGTATTAGACTAGTCTTGTCAAAACCCAAGTAGGACATTGGTGAGTAGGTTACTGGCAAGTGAGTGCTATTGATTGCTCTGTCAATGACAGCTTCCCATCACTTTACTTATGAACGAGAGTCATTGACTCTGCTTGGTGCAGTCTGTTATATTATTTTAACCTCTTTCTGTATAAAGGCCCAATCTCACCATATTAGTACTTTATTTGTAAACAGCTACTGCACATGGTTTGAATAGACCATAAGAACATAAGACCGTAAGACATAGCAGCAGAATTAGGTCATTCAGTCCATTGAGTCTGCTCCACTATTCCATCGTGGCTGATCCCAGATCCCACTCATCCCCATACACATGCCTTCTTGCCCTATCCTTTGATGCCCTGACTGATCAGGAAACGATCAACTTCTGCCTTAAATATACGCACGGACTTGGCCTCCACCACAGTCGGTGGCAGAGCATTCCACAGATTTACTGCTCTCTGGCTAAAAAAATTCCTCCTTATCTCTGTTCTAAAGGGGCCCCCTGTGCCCTCTAGTTCTGGATACCCACACCATAGGAAACATCCTCTTCATATCCACCCTATCTAGTCCTTTCAACATTCAGTAGGTTTCAATGAGATCTTCCCCCACCCCAACCCCATTCTTCAACATTCCAGTGGGTACAGGCCCAAAGTTACCCAACACTCCTTGTATGTTAACTCCTTCTTTCTCGGAATCACTCTCGTGAACCTCCTCTGGACTCCCTCCAATGACAACATATCCTTTCTGAGATACGGGGTCTAAAACTGTTGACAATACTCTCGTGTGGCCTGACTAGTGTCTTATAAAGGCTCAGTATTATCTCCTGGCCTTTACATTTTATTCCCTTTGAAATAAATGCCAACATTGCATTTGCCTTCTTTGCTATAGACTCAACCAGTAAGTTAACCTTCTGGGAGTCTTGCACGAGGACTCCTAAGTCCCTCTGTACCTCTGATATGTGAACTTTCTCTCCATTTAGATATTAGTCTGCACTATTGTTCCTTTTACCAAAATGCATTATCATACATTTCCTAACACGGTATTCCATCTGTCACTTTTTTGCCCATTCTTCCAATTTAACTAAGTCCAGCTGAAATCATATTGCTTCCTCAGCACTACCTAGCCCTCCACCTATCTTAATATCATTCGCAAACTTTGCCACAAAACCATCAATTCCATTATCTAAATCACTGACAAACAATGTGAAAAGCAGCGGTCCCAATGCTGGCCCCTGAGGAACACAACGTCACTGACAGCCAAACAGAAAAGGCCCCTTTTATTCCAACTTACTGCCTCCTGCCTGTTAGCCATTCCATTATTCATGCCAGTATCTTTCCTGTAACATCATAGGATTTTATGTTGTTATGCAACCTTATGTGTGGCACCTTATCAAACACCTTCTGAAAGTCCAAGTAAGTGACATCCACTGCCTCTCCTTTGTCCACCCTTGTTACTTCCTCAAAGAACTCTAACAGATTTGTCAGGAAAGATTTCCCTTCACAGAAACCATGCTGACTTTGACTTAATTTTTCTTTAGTCTCCAAGTACCTTGAAACATCATCCTTAATAATTGACTCCAATACTTTCCCATCCACTGAGGTTAGGCTAACTGGCCTATAATTTCCTTTCTTTTGCCTTTTTCCTTTCTTAAAGAGTGAAGTGACATTTGCAATCTTCCAGTCCTCCGGGACCATGCCAGAATCAAGTGATTCTTCAAAGATCATGATCAATGCATCTGTTATCTCTTCAGCAACCTCTCTCGGGACTCTGGGATGTACTCCATCTGGCCCAGGTGACTTATCCACCTTAAGACCTTTGAGTTCGCCTGGAACTTTTTCCTTTGTACTCACAATGGCACTCACTCCTGCTCCCTGATACTCATGGACCACTGGCACACTGCTAGTGTCTTCCACAGTGAAGACAGATGCAAACTACCTATTAGGTTCATCTGCCAATTCTTTGTCCCCCATTACTACCTCACCAGCATCATTTTCCAGTGGTCCAATATCAACTCTCACTTCCTTTTTATTTTTTATAACTAAAAAAAACTTTTGGTATCCTGCTTTATATTATTGGCCGGTCTGTCCTCATATTTCATCTTTTCCCTTCTTATAGACTTTTGAGTTGCCTTTTGATGGGTTTTGAAAGCTTCTCAATCATCCAACTTCCCACTCACTTTTTCTATCTTATATGCCCTTTCCTTGGCTTTTATGCAGTCCTTAACTTCCCTTGTTAGCCACGGTAGCCTACCCCTGCCATTTGAGAACTTCTTACTCTGTGGGACATATCTATCCTGTACCTTGTGAATAGAAGACTGATATGGTGTTGCGAAGGTACATATTGTTACAGTTCAATTTGTTTATTTTTTTATATAAAGGAATACATGGTCTTACACAATGGAAATAACAAAGCCTTTTCCATAATGGCAGAAGAGAGTGGTGTAAGCAGATGTACAAATTACTGCAGTTGTTACTGTACTATGATTGCATTGACTCAGTTGCTATGGCAACACTTTAAGCTATGATTTTTGATCTACTTTCACTACCTGCCATCACTGACACTGCAAAGCCAACAGAAAATATATTGCTAGACAAAAGCATCACAGGGGCATATTTGTTGCAATTTCACAACTGGTATAACCACAGAACTGCATACTGAAGGATCCTTTATTACCTTTGTGATTTCAAAAAGAAAAAAGCAGAACAAACATAATAAAATCAATCAGACAAAATTGCCAAAATTCAGTTCCCACCATTAAAGACTTTGGTTTGTTCTTTGAGATTATTCAGCTGATGAAAGGATCATTACTCTCCATATATTTTTATAATGACAAACAGTATATCAACAAGTTATTAAGCTCTACCTTCCCTGAGGAAAATCTGGATCATCATGCAGAGTTGACAAATAAATATAAATGACACCAACAAACAAGAACAAAGGATCAGAAATCGAACAGTGACAAGAATTTCAGTGGTCTATGTGGCTCAGAAGATTATTTTTGGGATCCAGGCCAACGGTGACAGCAAAGTTTTAAAATCAGGCACATATTGGTTGTCAGCTCAATGGCAATGTACCCCTTCTGATGGAAAGTTCATGCCCCTCTTCAGTGACTCAAGCATATTACGCAGGCATGCTTTCCAGTAATGAAGAAGTTTGATCTGTTTTATGAGGTGTTAACCTGACTACTTGTGTGCTCTCTTGAACAGATGTAAATGGTTCTCTTAAAGTTCGATAAAGGAACAAGAATTATACAGATTCTGGGCAATATTTATCCCTACTTAACATGCTTAGAATAAATTATCTCATCATTTACTTATCATCATTTGTTAAACCTAAATATCCTCTGTACTTTCCTCTACAATACTAAAATATTTGTATTATGAATTGCTCTAGGGTATCAAAAGGTTTTGAAAAAGGAATTGGACTAGACCCTTTCTATCTTACAAACTTTAAAACACTGTGCGAGGAAAAGGAGAGCAAGCAATTGTGATGGTCCATGCCTATTTAATGGGTGAAATAGACAGTGGACAAGCAATCGCAAAGATTAGTGTGGAATTAGCATTAATAATTATGAAATCATAAATTTAGATCCCAGTTTGAGAATTTGAATTCTACCTAAACAAAAACTGTCTTCACTAATATGGTCAACTAGCTATTGAATTGTCAATTAAGAGCCGAAATACCAAGCACATGTAAGGAATAAGACCTTCTGATCTTATTCAGCTAAAAGCTTCTCTTTTACAAACCAATGCAATTTAATAACATATTTCAACTCATATAACTCACAATATTAGCTTATATTTCAATAAAAAGCACCACCTCTGCTTAAAAATACATGGAAAATGGAAATATAAGTGTACAAACAAATAGTGCAGAAATCTGGAGATGGATATTTCAGAATGACTGAGTCCAGCAAAATAAAAATTAGGAGAATGAAAGGAAATCGAGGTTCTTTTAGTAGTGCTAAATGATCGCATTTTGCAGTATTGTACTCAGTAACTTGACTTTGTTGAATTAAGTGGAGTCAATTTGACAATACTTGTACAAGGTGTAAAGTAAATTTCAAAGTAAATTTATTATCAAAGTACTTTTTCATTTTCTTGAGGACAAAGTCAATAAATCCATAATAGAATAATAACCATAATAGAATCAATGAAAGACCACACCGAAATTGGGTACTCAGTGTACAAAAGAGAACATATTGTGCAAATAAAAAAAAATAGTGATAATAATAATAATAATAAGTAAGCAATAAGTAACAAGAGCATGACATGAAAAGTCCTTGAAAGTGAGTCCATAGGTTGTGGAAACATTTTGGTGAAGGGGCAAGTGAAGTTGAATACAATTATCCACTTTGGTTCAAGAGCCTGATGGTTGAGGAGTAATAACTGTTCCTGAATCCGATTCTGTAAGTACTGAGGCTCTTGTATCTTCTTCCTAATGGCGGTAATGAGAAGAGAGCATAATCTGGGTGGTAGGGGTCCTTGAAATTGGATGCTACTTTCCTGCGACAATGCTCCACGCAGATGTACTCAATACAGGGGAAGGCTTTACCTGTGATGGACTGGGCTGCATCCACTACCTTTTGTACAATTTTGCATTCAAGTGCATTGGTGTTTCCATACCAGACTGTGATGCAGACAGTCAGTATACTGTCCATCATACATCTATAGAAGTTTGTCAGTGTTTTAGAAGACATGCCGAACATTTGCAAACTCCTAAGGAGGTAAAGGCTCTGCCATGCTTTCTTCGTATTTGTACTTATGTGCTGGGCCCAGGACAGGTCCTCCAAAACAATAACACCGAAGAATTTAGAGCTACTGACACTCTCAACCTCTGATCCTCTGTTGAAGACAAGCTCATGGACCTCTGGTTTCCTGTGCTTAAAGTCAATAATTAGCTCTTTGGTCATGCTGACTTTGAGTTGTTGCTGAGGTACCACTCAGGCAGATTTTCAATATCCCTTCTATATGCTGATTCATCAGCACACTTGATTCGGTCTATGACAGACAGTCATCAACAAACTTGAATATAGCATTAGAGTTGTGTTTAGTCACACAGCCATAAGTGTAAAGCAAGTAGACTAGGGGCTAAGCACATAGTCTTGCAGTGCACCTGTGCTGATGGAGATGTTGTTACCAATACAAACTGACTGGGCTCTGCAAGTACAGAAATTGAGAACCCAATTTACAGTGAGGTATTGAAGCACGGGTCTTGAAGCTTATTCATTAGTTTTGAGGGAATGATGCTATTGAATGCCGAGCTGTAGTCAATAAAGAGCATCCTGATGTACAAACATTTGTATGTATCTTTGCTGTCCAGATGCTACAGGGTTGAGAGAAGAGCCAATGAGATGGCATCTGCTGTGGCGCTGTTGCACTGGCAGGCTAATTGGAGAATATCCAAGTTGCTTCTCAGGCAAGAGTTAATATCACTAATCTCTCAAATAATGTCATCTCTGTGGATGGAAGTGCTACTGGACTATAGTCATTGAGGCAGGTTACCAAGTTCTACTTGCAGCAGATGACTGCTGAAGCAAGAGGTTCACTCTCCTGAAGGTTGCTCTCATGCCACTTCGGAGACCCGGCCCTCTTGTAACTTCCTTGGTCATCAAACTTGAATGCCTCTGATCTGGCCCTCAGCAAACTGTGAATTTCATAGTTCAACTGAGGCCTCTGGTTGGGGAAGACTCTGATTGATTTTGTGGTGACACACTTGTCTACAACTATTTTTAGAAAGTCCGTGATAATGATGGTGTATTCATTCAGATCCGCAGATGAGTCCTTGAACACGACCCAGTCCACCGACTTAAAGCACTCCCGGAGCAGTTCCTCTGCCACCCGTGACCACTTCTATGTTGTCTTAACCTCTGGAGCATTTCACTTCAGCTTCAGCCTGTACACAGATACAAGAAGGACAGGCAAATGATCAGATTTCCCAAAATGTGGTCTGTGCATGGAACAGTAAACATTCCTTATCTTCGTATAACAATGGTCTGATGTGTTGGGACCTCTGGTGCTTCAAACAAGCTTGGGTGAATTTCCTGACTGCGTGGCTCACTGTGGCAGGCAAGTAGGCCTCTTTACTCGTGTAGTATCCTTCACTTTCAATGAATAACCATGATATCAGAGGATGGTATTTTGATTCTGCATTTTTGGATTGGCCAGTTTCATTGATAGACTGTGGACTTTTTCAGACTTATGATTTTATATTCTGTGTTCTTTTTAATCGCCCGTTCCTTTTCCATTTTGTTGTGCAAGGGCGGGGGTGTTGTTTAGGGTCAATGTCCTGTTGTGTTCTGTTAGTTATTTGAGTGGGACAGGGGTTATTTAGGGTAGATGTTCTTGTTCTGTTTTGTGCAGGAGGAAGGGGGTTTTGGGGGTTGATGATCAAGATGTCATTCTTTTTTGTGCAGGGGTGGATTTGATATTTTCTCTCTGAATGACTTTCATGTTCTTTGTTTCGTGACTATCTGGAGAAGACAAATTTCAGAGATGTATATGGATACATACTTTGATAGTAAATGAACCTTTGATTTCAAAATGCATCAGGATGAACTTTTTCTCTGGAGGCAGCATCAAGCAGTGTCTCAAGTGCTTCAGATTATAGTCAGCCTCTGGTGGTATGCAAACTCCAGTGAGGATCACAGATAAGAACTCCTGAGGTAAATAGAATGGATGGCATTTAAATTTTAGATGATCAAAGGGCTGATAAAATGTCTAATTTGCAAATATATGAAGAAATGAGTGTTGGGTAGGTTAAATTTTCAGACAGTAGTTAAAATGATGCAAAGTAGTTGTCTATAAAAAGATCTTTAAAGCACCTGATGCCCTTTCTGTACCTGTCTTGAAATGTTGGATCATATATAGAAGGCTGGAAGAGATGATTATATAGAAGAGGACTTGAAAGAGAGAAGCCATGGAGACCACTGGGCTTTCTGAACTGAGCCCATACTTTCAGGGTGTGCCTGATAACAGGATTAACAATTGATTTAGGTGTAAGAAAAGGGAGTGAGGATCCAAGAAGTGTAGAGATGGAGCAATTGTTAATAGAGTTCAGCTCCATTGCCACTCATATTGGGCAGTCAGATTGGTTGTAAAAATGAGACAAAAAGCTGAGACAGCGTATGTTAGCTGCCCAGTAATATAAGCAAAAATTGGGCAAAGCCATGCCCCCAACACTCATTTCTTCAGATATTTGCAAATTTGACATTTTATCAGCCCTTTGATATCAAACTTCCCTGAGGCATCCAACACAAACGTCATTGATATGTTTCTCTGCATGAATCCATTGTGCAAAGGTCTAATATCTACTAGTTGTGACAAGCTAGAGGTCCTGAGATGAGCCCCACATTGACAAAATTAAAACTGCCTGGGAGCAAGATTTAAATTTCTCACAGTCAGACGGTGTATGGGGTTCAGTTCTTAAGTTAGTTAACTCAACCTCTTTATGTGCCCGCCACTGTTTGTTACAGTTCAAGGTCATACACAGGGCCCATATGTCTAAAAATAAATTATCTTGCATTTACCCAGATGTTAATCCCTGCTGCAACAAATGCAAAAGGGGAGAGGCTTCCCTTGTTCACATGCACTGGACATGCCCTAGCTTGGAAAAATACTGGAAAGATGTTTTCCAAACTCTATCCCAAATACTTAATTATAATTTGGAACCTAACCCTTTGATTGCTCTTTTCGGCACCTCTGGAGAGGGGGACACGCACCTAAGTCTGACCAAACATCACATACTGTCTTTTGCCTTTCACTTGGCCAGGCGCGCAGTCTTGCTCAGGTGGAGGGATGCTGCCCCGCCCACCCACGCTCAGTGGCTCAGGGACGTCATGTCCAGTCTAAACCTTGAGAAGATCCACTATTCAATTCTCAACTCAGACATAAAGTTCCAAAAGGTGTGGGGACCCTTTCTTGAGTATTGTTAGAATTCCCAGCCAAACTGAAGGTCCATCCTTTCTCCCATTCTTCTGCACATAAATCCCTGACTTCCAGCATTTCCCGGTAAAATGCTACGGACCCTGTAAACATACAACAGTCTATGTATTAGGAAAATACACCTTCTCTATACCAATGCAGCTCTGTGGGGACAAAGGTTCTGTTTAACTCTTTTTGCTAATGCAATGATGGCTTGGAGATGGGGATTGGGAGGGGTGGGTCAGGGAAGGGAGGTAACCAAAGCATGATTGTACTATGGTTGCATCTTTTTCACAGATGTGAATTGTACATTTGTTATGAACTGCATAAACCTCCTTTATACCAGGTTCTCTTTACTTAAAAAAAAACAATCAAAATATTTGAAAAAAATATATAGGTGCTCAAGGTCGAGGGAACATGAGTTTGTCAAAACCGTCACATTAGAGCATCGCCGAGAGTTTTTCATGAACCACACATTTCCACCTTTTGCCTTTTCCGAATCATCAGTTTGGTCCATCCTGTGAATTGAAAAGCCTTCAGGTATGATTGCTGTATTTGGCATTAGGGGAGTAAGCCATGTCTTCGACAAACAGAGAACACAACAAATTTGCATTGAAACTCTTGCACGATTGCAAGTAACAAATTATTATACCTCTTTGAGTATGTTTTGAAGTAGAATCTAATGATTAAAGCATCATAGTTACTTTTCACTACACGGAGCAGTTATAATTAAAGAGATATATGGCTGTAAGTATGATATCAGGAAGATGAAGTGCATTTTGGTGCAGGTTAACCACAAAGAAAACTTATATCTGAAGATGGTCATATTGGAAGATAGTGGCTGACATATTAAAAATAAGGATTAAAGGTGAAAGCATCAGAATCAGGTTTAATATCACTGGCATAATTTGTTGCTCTGCAGCAGCTGTACATTGCAATATACAATAATAAAAACCTATAAGTAACAAAAAGTGTGTGTGTATATATATATATGTGTGTGTGTGTGTGTGTGTGTGTATATATATCACCTGCAGAACCAGAGAAGCCAACACACTTAATCTCTGTTATACCACCATCAAGAACACTTGCCCTGCCATCCCACGCCCACACTTTAGAAAGTCTGATCACCTGGCTGGCAAGGTACTTCAGCCGTAGATGAGCCCAAAGCCTTTTCTGCACACATTAAAAGGGAGAATAAACCTTCACCTATGTGAAACCCTGCAGCATCTGGAGACCCTGCAAACTGTCTCAGAGGCTGACATCAGAACATCTTTTGAGAGGGTGAATCCTCACAAGGCATCAGGCACCAATGGGTACCTGGTAGGGCCTTGAAAACCTGTGCCAACCAATTGGCAGGAGTGTTCAAGGACATCTTTCACTGCTGCATCCAGAGGTTCCCACCTGCCTCAAATGGACAACAATCATGCCAGTGCCCAAGAAGAGCAGGGTGAGCTGCCTCAACATCTATTGACCAGTTGTACTCATATCCACTGTGAAGGAGTGCTTTGAGAGATTAGTCATAGCAAAAATCAACTCCTGCCTAAGCAAGGAACTCATGCCACCGTAATTGTCCTATCACCACACTAGGTCTACAGCAGATATAATCTCACTGGCTCTCTGCTTGGCCTTGGATCACCTGGACAATAGCAAAACCTAACACAAGATAGCAATTCCTCCCCATGTAAGCCTGCTGTTCATTGATACAACACAGCATTTAACACAATGATACTCTCAGTTATAATCAAGCAGCTACAAAAACCTGGGCCTCTATACCTCTCTCTGCAACTGGATCCTTGACTTCCTCACTGGAAGACCACGATCTATACAGATGAGAAGTAATGTCTCCTCATCGCTGACAATCAACACCGGCACACCTCAAGGATCCATGCTTAGCCTACTGCTCAACTCTCTCTACAACAACGACTGTGTGGCTCAGCACAACTTAAATACCATCTATAAATTTGCCGAGAACACAACTATTGTTGGCAGAATTTCAGATGGGGTGACGAGGAAGTGTATTGGAACAGGATAGATCAACTGGTTGAGTGGCATTGCAATTTGCACACAATGTCACTGTAGGAGCCATGTATCTATTTTCTGTCTGTATTGTATTTTGTAGCATGTTTATTATGATAATCTGTCACGTGGGTTTGGGCGTGTTGGAAGCAAATCAGTATAATTTCGTACTCACGCTTGGTTTTAGTTAGTTGTTTAATTTAGTCTAGTAGGGAGGGGGTGAGTCACGAGGAATTATATTTTTGTTGACTGCTAACTTTGTTATTTCGCTTATTTCACTATATCGTTAATTACGCATTATACCGCTTGGTATCAATAATATTACTATTAGACTGCTAATTAGACTGTTATATCACTAATTCAGTTTTATCATTTTTTACTGTTAAAAGATCATTCATCTTTGCTGGCTTCATAATAAAGGATCAAATGTACATTTTTCGATTTGGAAATTAGTTATTTGGAAACGCATCATACAGTGTTGATTATGCCGGCTTAGTCTCTCAGCGGTTTTGGCTTGTTTTCAAAATGAGAATCAGCATCAGGTACATGTTGTGAAATTTATTGTCTTTGTGGCAGCAGTACAATGAAATAAATAATAACACAAAAATGTGAATTACAGTAAGTATATATATTAAATGGTTAAATTAAATAAGTAGTGCAAAATATATATTTTTTTAAATAGCGAGGTAGTGTTTATGGGTTCAACATTCATTCAGAAATTGGATGGCAGAAGGGAAGAAGCTGTTCCTGAATCATTGAGTGTGTGTCTTCAGGCTCATGTATCTCCTTCCCAATGGCAGCCATGAGAAGAGTGCATGTCCCTGGTGATGGGGGTCCTTAATGATAGATGCTACCTTTTTGAGGCATCGCTCTTTGAAGATGTCCTGGATACTGCGGAGGCTAGTGCCCATGCTGGAGCTGACTAAGATTACAAGTCTCTTCAGCTTATTTCAATTCTGTGTAGTGGCACCCCACCACCCCTCCCCAATACCAGACAGTGATGCAGCCAGTTAGAATGCTCTCCACAGTACATCTGCAGAAAGTATCTGCTACATTTTGTCAACAACAAAACTGATTATACCAAATGAACACCAGTCTATGGCAAAGGATTACCCCAGACTTATTGATTCATGCTGTGCATTTGTGGTTTGAAAACAGTTCTGAGTAGTCAGCGGTGTTCATCCATTGGGGACAATTGCTCAATTGTGCGGTGTTTGCCTGAAGGTTCATTGCTTTGTTTTATTGAAGTGCTGAAATATTCCAGTTGTCAACGTTTGAAGTGAAGGCTGTTTTCTTAGTCTGGTTTAAGTGCTGTGGGTGCATGGACAGTTGGTCTGTTAACCATATTTATTGAATCAAATATAACCACTGCAGTGGGCAAGCAAAGAATTAATTGGGAGTTGCGCAGTTAAAGAAATAACATGAATGTAGCGAAGCATGGAACTAGCAACAACGATCCTGCCATTGGAGTTGCAAAAGAGAAATTAAAGCTAAAGCTAAGGCTAATCAATTCTTTGAAAGAAGTATAAAACAAATGTGAACAAAATTAAAGGTTTAATACCATCAATTAATGATCTTATGAAAATTAAAGAAAATGCCTCACAAATTAATCTCGTCTTGGGGATTTGCTTAATCTCTGTGAAGCTGTTGCTAAATAACATCACATGCTAATACCTACTTCCCGAGGTTGAGTGGGAAAGACAAAATAAATAGTGTTCAAGCATCAATGGCTACAGTAATACAAACGTTTGTACATTGAAAGAGGACATGAAACAATGGTTGAACCAAACATGATCCATTGAAGGTCATGTTGCTGCAATAAGTGAACATGTGTCTCACCTTCCATCTGACAATATTTCTCAAATTCCAACCATGTTTTTACTACACATAGAGCAGGTGAACCACAGGATGACATAAAAGCGAGTGCCAGTGTGTCAAATGTCAGCAGTTAAAGTTCTGTTGCAGGAAGAAAATCTTCTGCCTCTACTAGCTCCTCCGCACACAAGAAATCAGAACTCAATCACACATTAATTTAGCTGCATTCATTGCACATCAGTGATTATTGAAGGGCAAATATATGCTGGAAGAGCAAGAGGAACAGCTGCAGAAAAGGAAGGAACTGCTTAAGTTGGAGGAAGGAATTGCAGCACAGATGGCCAAAGTTAATATGCTATGGGCCTCACATGTGGCAGGTGCTGAAAGGGCTCCACCAGGACAGTCCTATGATGTGAGTTCCTATATAGATGGGACACAAAATAAAACAAAAACATTCAATGTTAATGTTGATTCATTTGTTCCTCAAGTGTCTGTGAAAAATGAGGTACACCCTTAAGAGGAAGGTCAGGGTGTCTACTCTCAGCTTGCACCAGTGAGGCACTCTGAAACTATATCAGATCCTACAGTTCAAAGGGCTCCTGGGGGCATTCATTTACAGCATGGAAAAACTTTTGTCTCAGAAAATAGATGTCAGAATAGTAATATAGATAGTATGAGGAAGGAAAATGAGATAACAGTCGTATTGGTACATAGCAATGCATTTCATCTTTGCCTAAAAGAGGGATTCAAATCTTCGATGGAGGTCCATTGGGGAGGAGAAGATGGCGGCGTGATGCAGCACGCGCAGCCCCTCCGAAATGATATCGTATTTGTAAGTAGGTACCGTGCACAATCCTGATTTGATGGAGACGGACGTGAGAAGCACGGAGGAACATATGGAGCAACTTCTGAAATGCCCGCTTCGCTGCCGCTGTTACTGTGCGATCAAGAATCTCCGGAGGGGAAGGCCCCAAATCCTCGGCTTTGCCTATTGCCTGTTGCCGGGGCCGGGGTCGAAGCGCTGGGCAGAGATGGTGCTCGGTGCCAGAGGGCTGGTCGGAGGCTTGAAGTTTTCGAACAGACTCAAGAGTTGGCTGTGGTTGGGTGCTTCCAGGGTGCTGCATCAGCAAGTTTGCGGCACTGGAAGCTCATGGCAGGGAGAGTTTTTCTTCCTTCTACTGTCTGCGTGAGATGATGGGACTTTCGAGAGACTTTGAGACTTTTTTTTTACCGTGCCCATGGTCTGTTCTTTATCAAATTACGGTATTGCTTTGCACTGTTGTAACTATATGTTATAAATATGTGGTTTTTTGTTAGTTTTTCAGTCTTAGTTTGTCTTGTGTTTCTGTGATATCATTCTGGAGGAACATTGTATCATTTCTTAATGCATGCATTACTAAATGACAATAAAAGAGGACTGCGTGTCCTCATAATCTAATCTAATAATCTAATTGTAGTATCATGCATTCATGAGGGCATTTGAAAACAGTGTTGAAGGCAACTGACAAGTACAGTGACTGCCTCTATTTCCTTGAACAGTACACTAGGGGTGTATCCAGAGAGCGGCGCCTCAGCACTGCTCCCCACTGCCCTCTACCTGTTCGGAAGGCACACCACATGCCAGTCAACATTTCACCCCTCCCAACTAATCAATACACACTTAACCATTGGCCACTTTAATTGGATTAACCCGTCTAGCACCAAGCCGCCGGCCCCCTGGTGAATCACCTGGGCTGGACCCTCCAGCCCCCTGACCTATAAAGGGTGCTACACGTGCTTGGCCCACTCTCTTTTTTGCTATATCCAAGGGACCATCCTGCTGTTGGTGAGTTGTGCATTGAATAGGGTTTTGGGAGCATTTATTGTTGTCCCTGTAGCAGAGAGCCATGCCTGCCCATAGTCAAGGGGTGGCAGGTATCGTAGTTAATTATCCCTTGCTTGTATATGTACCTGTACTCTGTTCCCACACCGCTTTCCCGTGTATTTTACTGTCGACCCGACTATTTTAAGCACGTTTGTGTGAATATTGTATCCGCTTGTGTTGTTCCCAAGCTCTGCTCCCCTTGTAAATAAACTCCTTATTGTTAAAACTGTGTGTCCAGAATCCTTGCCTTGAGACCCAAAGAATCTGTCTCATTTCCATCACAACAAGGGTTCACCCTGGAGAATTTATCAGAAGTTGGCAGCATGTTGACCCTAAGAGAGGGTATGTAACAGCTAAGGGTTTACTGCAGGAACACTTTGGTATTGAACAGAAAATTGCATCCTCCTATATGCAAAAAGCTCTTTTTTGGGTCCCTATGAAATCTGAAGAAGTGAAACCTCTTCAAGAATAGTTTTTTTTTTCTTTGAGGCTGTTGCAATGCCATGGAAGAAGTATAGTTCATGCGCGAGCTGGACTTGCCTGCTGATATGTCGATTGTCATAAAGAAGTTGCCCTATATCTTAGGGATAAATAGAGAATGGTGGTCTATGAAATGCAAGAAAGGTATAACCATAAGATTATTTTCATTAACATTGGTGATTTTATTGAAAGGGAAGTAAAGATTGCTACACACCCCAGTGTTTGGAAATATACAGGATACTCCACCACGGCAATAAGCAAAGATGTAAACAAAACTAAGTCATAATTTCATTCTACGGCTAAAGGAAGCAGCTTTGCCTCTACTGTGGCCATCGTGAGAAGAAAAGCTGAAACTGAGCGTGGAACTAATGAAAGGGAAATTGTCCCATTAGCTAAAAGGTTTTGTCTGTTCTGCAAGGGTAAACATGCATTGGATTCATGCCCTCGGCTGGAAAATTGGCTCATAGTGAGAAGATTGTCTTCCTAAAGGAAAATGGTGTCTGCTTTGGCTATTTTTGTACAGGACCAATCACCATGTATTGCAGGAAGCATCTTTCATGCAAGGTATGCAGTGGCAAGCATCCCAGCAGACTTCATATTCAGTCAAATGAAAAGGGTACAGAATCAAAACAAGCTGTGAAAGAATCAGAGACAATGATACAACAGCCATTACAGGGGCTGGCGATCATGACTGTAAACTTCCCATAATTCCCGGACAAGTGAAGTCTGAGAAGGCTAACAAGAGAAGGTCATGAGGAGCTATGTCATTTCACAATTGGAAGTGGCTGGCTTAGATGTGAAAACTATTGTGAACTACCTAACATCTATATGCAGGAAAGTATGCCTGTCCACAAGAGGAACGTTCCATGACAGAGGGACTTCCAGGGATGGTCTCACCTGAAACATGTATATTGATACAGAAATTGAGCTGCTGATAGGGACCATTGTGCCTAAAGCATTGGACCTGTTGCAAGTGATTTGCCCTATGCATTTTGAATGATGTTGGGTTGGTCTGTGAATGGAGACCATTGTGATGAAAGAGTCTGTGCACAGCCAGAGCTGACAGTTAACAGGATCTCAGTCTTGAACTTAGATGAGCATGGCAGCAGCAGTTTCAAGGTAGACTTCCCTGAACACAGTCAGGATAAACAACCTGGTTTGTCAAGACAGGACCACATGATCATGGAACTGGTCAGATTAGTTTACCTTTGAGGAAAAAGGAGATTAACATGTCATGGCTTTGGATAGGTACATGGATGACAGAGGTGTGAAGGGCTATAGTCCAGGTGTAGGTCGATGGGAGTAGGCAGCTTAAATGGTTTGGCATGGACTAGATAGGCCGAAGGGCCTGTTTCTGTGCTGTATTTTTCTGTTGCTGTTCTATGACATCTTTCATGAAAACTGCATAGCCAGTGAGAAATGACAAATCCTCTTCCTTAGATTTAGTGCATGCTGTTCAGCCCTCTTCCTACTATTTGGCATATTCTCCTCCTTTCTTAAAGGTAAACTAATCTGATAGCTTCGCAGAATTTGACACCAGCTACATGAACTTGTGGTCTTCTCTTGACAAAAAGGTCCACAATTCCACCATGAGTGTACAAAATTTTGAAGAAGGGGATCTCCACAGAATCCTTTGTGAAGTAGAAGCTGTTATCAATGGCCGTCCAATTACAAAAGCATCCTCCAATTCCAATGGTTTGTAAGCACAAACACCCAACCATCTGTTGTTTCTGAAGAGCTCACCATCCTTACCACCAGGAGAGATTCAAAAGCAAGACATCTATGTTTGTTGTAGATGGAAACGTGTCCAATACATGTCAAATGTGTTTTGGAAACGATGAGTTAAGGAGTGTTTCTCACTGTCATGTGGGTTGGGGCGTCGTAAAGCCATACTAGATCTAGTACTAGTAATGAACCGGGTCAGGTCACAGATCTCTCAGTGGGTGAGCATCTGGGGGACAGTGACCACTGCTCCCTGGCCTTTAGCATTATCATGGAAAAGGATAGAATCAGAGAGGACAGGAAATTTTTAATTGGGGAAAGGCAAATTATGAGGCTATAAGGCTAGAACTTGCGGGTGTGAATTGGGATGATGTTTTTGCAGGGAAATGTACTATGGACATGTGGTCGATGATTAGAGATCTCTTGCGGGATCTAAGGGATAAATTTGTCCCAGTGAGGAAGATAAAGAATGGTAGGGTGAAAGAACCATGGGTGACAAGTGAAGTGGAAAATCTAGTCAGGTGGAAGAAGGCAGCATACATGATGTTTAGGAAGCAAGGATCAGATGGGTCTATTGAGGAATATAGGGAAGCAAAAAAGGAGCTTAAGAAAGTGCTGAGAAGAGCAGGAAAGGGGCATGAGAAGGCCTTGGCGAGCAGGGTAAAGGAAAACCCCAAGGCATTCTTCAATTATGTGAAGAAAAAAAGGATGACAGGAGTGAAGGTAGGACGGATCAGAGATAAAAGTGGGAAGATGTGCCTGGAGGCTGTGGAAGTGAGCGAGATCCTCAATGAATACTTCTCTTCGGTATTCACCAATGAGAGGGAACTTGATGATGGTGAGGACAATATGAGTGAGGTTGATGTTCTGGAGCATGTTGATATTAAGGGAGAGGAGGTGTTGGAGTTGTTAAAATACATTAGGACAGATAAGTCCCCGGGGCCTGAAGGAATATTCCCTAGGCTGCTCCACGAGGCGAGAGAAGAGATTGCTGAGCCTCTGGCTAGGATCTTTATGTCCTCGTTGTCCACGGGAATGGTACCGGAGGATTGGAGGGAGGCGAATGTTGCCCCCTTGTTCAAAAAAGGTAGTAGGGATAGTCCGGGTAATTATAGACCAGTGAGCCTTACGTCTGTGGTGGGAAAGCTGTTGGAAAAGATTCTTAGAGACAGGTTCTATAGGCATTTAGAGAATCATGGTCTGATCAGGGACAGCCAGCATGGCTTTGTGAAGGGCAGATCGTGTCTAACAAGCCTGATAGAGTTCTTTGAGGAGGTGACCAGGCATATAGATGAGGGTAGGGTAGTGCAGTGGATGTGATCTATATGGATTTTAGTAAGGCATTTGACAAGGTTCCACACGGTAGGCTTATTCAGGAAGTTAGAAGGCATGGGATCCAGGGAAGTTTGGCCAGGTGGATTCAGAATTAGCTTGCCTGCAGAAGGCAGAGGGTGGTGGTGGAGGGAGTACATTCAGATTGGAGGATTGTGACTAGTGGTGTCCCACAAGGATCTGTTCTGGGACCTCTACTTTTCGTGATTTTTATTAATGACCTGGATATTCTAAAGGGGGAGGATGAGCAGCCAGTTGTCTTGGTACATGTTGGTACCAATGACATAGATAGGACAAAGGAGGAGGTCCTGAAGAGAGATTTCCAGGAGTTAGGAAGAAAGCTGAGAAGCAGGACCTCCAGGGTAGTAATCTCGGGATTGCTACCTGTGCCACGTGCTAGCGAGGGCAAGAGTAGTCGGATCAGGCAGATGAATGCGTGGCTGAGAGACTGGTGTAGGTGGCAGGGCTTCAGATTCTTGGATAATTGGGATCTCTTCTGGGGGAAGTATGACCTGTTCAAAAAGGACAGGTTACACCTGAACCCAAAGGGGACCAATATCCTGGCGGGAAAGTTTAATAGAGCTGTTAGGGAGGGTTTAAACTAATTTGGCAGGGGGATGGAACCGGAATGATAGAGCGGAGGAAGGGGAAAACAGAAATAAATCTAAGATAGTGAGCAGTAAAGATGTCAGGAAAGTCAGGCAGGTGATGGGGCAAATGTGTAGCCATTGGGGTGAGTTGCAGTGCAATAAAGTTGCAGTGAAATCAAAGCAAAAAGTATCAAATACTGGTCTTAAGGTGTTGTACTTAAATGCACGCAGCATAAGAAATAAGGTGGATGATCTTGTTGTACAACTACAGATTGGCAGGTATGATATTGTGGCCATCACTGAGACCTGGCTAAAGGATGCATGTCTCTGGGAGCTGAACGTCCAAGGATACACCGTGTATCGGAAGGATAGGAAGGTAGGCAGAGGGGGAGGCGTGGCTTTATTGGTAAGAAATGATATTAAATCGGAAGGTGCAGAATCTTTATGGGTTGAGCTAAGGAATAGCAGGGGTAAAAGGACCCTGATGGCAGTTATTTATAGGCCTCCAAACAGCTGCAGGGATGTGGACTACAAATTACAACTGGAAATAGAAAAGGCTTGTCAGAAGGCCAGCGTTATGATAATCGTGGGGGATTTTAACATGCGAGTAGATTGGAAAAATCAGGTCGGCACTGGATTACAAGAGAGAGAATTTGTAGAATGTCTGTGAGATGGCTTTTTAGAACAGCTTGTTGTTGAGCCCACTAGGGAATCGGCTGTACTGCATTGGGTATTGTGTAATGAACCGGAGGTGATTGGAGAGATTGAGGTGAAGGAACCCTTAGGAGACAGTGATCATAACATGATTGAGTTCACTGTGAAATTAGAAAAAGAGAAGCCGAAATCTGATGTGTTGGTGTTTCAGTTGAGTAAAGGAAACTACAGTGGCATGAGAGAGGAACTGGCCAAAGTTGACTGGAAAGAGACACTGGTGGGAAAGACAGCAGAGCAGCAGTGGCTGGAGTTTATGCGAGAAATGAGGAATGTGCAAGACAGGTATATTCCAAAAAAGAAGAAATTTTCGAGTGGAAAAAGGATGCAACCGTGGTTGACAAGAGAAGCCAAAGCCAAAGTTAAAGCTAAGGAGAGGGCATACAAGGAAGCAAAAATTAGTGGGAAGACAGAGGATCGGGAAGTCTTTAAAACCTTACAAAAGGAAACCAAGAAGGTCATTAAGAGAGAAAAGATTAACTATGAAAGGAAACTAGCAAATAATATCGAAGAGGATACTAAAAGCTTTTTCAAGTATATAAAGAGTAAAAGACAGGTGAGAGTAGATATAGGACCGATAGAAAATGATACTGGAGAAATTGTAATGGGAGATGAGGAGATGACAGAGGAACTGAACGAGTATTTTGTATCAGTCTTCACTGAGGAAGACAGCAGGATACCGGACACTCAAGGGTGGCAGGGAAGAGAAGTGTGCGCAGTCACAATTACGACAAAGTAAGTACTCAGGAAGCTGAATAGGCTAAAGGTCGATAAATCTCGTGGACCAGATGGAATGCACCCTCGTGTTCTGTAGGAAGTAGCTGTGGAGATTGCAGAGGCATTAGCCATGATCTTTCAAAAGTCGATAGATTCTGGCATGGTTCCGGAGGACTGGAAGATTGCAAATGTCACTCCGCTACTTAAGAAGGGGCAAGGAAGCAAAAAGGAAATTATATACCTGTTAGCTTGACGTTGGTGGTTGGGAAGTTGTTGGAGTCGATTGTCAAGGATGAGGTTACAGAGTACCTGGAGGCATATGACAAGATAGGCAGAACTCAGCATGGATTCCTTAAAGGAAAATCCTGCCTGACAAACCTATTACAATTTTTTGAGGAAATTACCAGTAGGCTGGACAAGGGAGATGCAGTGGATGTTGTATATTTGGATTTTCCGAAGGCCTTTGACAAGGTGCCACACATGAGGCTGCTTAACAAGAGAAGAGCCCATGGAATTACAGGAAAGTTACATACGCGGATAGAGTGTTGGCTGATTGGCAGGAAACAGAGAGTGGGAATAAATGGATCCTATTCTGGTTGGCTGCCGGTTACCAGTGGTGTTCCGCAGGGATCAGTGTTGGGGCCGCTTCTTTTTACATTGTACATCAACGATTTGGATTATGGAATAGAAGGCTTTGTGGCTAAGTTTGCTGACGATACGAAGATAGGTGGAGGGGCCGGTAGTGCTGAGGAAACGGAGAGTCTGCAGAGAGACTTGGATAGATTGGAAGAATGGGCAGAGAAGTGGCAAATGAAGTACAATGTTGGAAAGTGTATGGTTATGCACATTGGCAGAAAAAATAAACAGGCAGACTATTATTTAAATGGGGAAAGAATTCAAAGTTCTGAGATGCAACGGGACTTGGGAGTCCTCGTACAGGATTCCCTTAAAGTTAACCTCCAGATTGAGTCGGTAGTGAAGAAGGTGAATGCAATGTTGGCATTCATTTCTAGAGGAATAGAGTATAGGAGCAGGGATGTGATGTTGAGGCTCTATAAGGCACTGGTGAGACCTCACTTGGAGTACTGTGGGCAGTTTTGGTCTCCTTATTTAAGAAAGGATGTGCTGATGTTGGAGAGGGTACAGAGAAGATTCACTAGAATGATTCCGGGAATGAGAGGGTTAACATATGAGGAACGTTTGTCCGCTCTTGGACTGTATTCCTTGAAGTTTAGAAGAATGAGGGGAGACCTCATAGAAACATTTCGAATGTTAAAAGGTATGGACAGAGTGGATGTGGCAAAGTTGTTTCCCATGATGGGGGAATCTAGTACGAGAGGGCATGACTTCAGGATTGAAGGGCGCCCTTTCAGGACAGAAATGCGAAAAAATTTTTTTAGTCAGAGGGTGGTGAATCTATGGAATTTGTTGCCACGGGTAGCAGTGGAGGCCAAGTCATTGGGTGTCTTTAAGGCAGAGATTGATAGGTATCTGAGTAGCCAGGGCATCAAAGGTTATGGTGAGAAGGCGGGGCAGTGGGACTAAATAGGATAAAATGGATCAGCTCATGATAAAATGGCGGAGCAGACTCGATGGGCCGAATGGCCTACTTCTGCTCCTTTGTCTTATGGTCTTATGGTCTTATGGGGGTAGAAGGGTGGGTTGGCAAGTTTGCAGATGACACAAAGGTTGGTGGTGTTGTAGATGTGTAGAGGATTGTCAAAGATTGCAGAGAGACATTGATAGGATGCAGAAGTGGGCTGAGAAGTGGCAGATGGAGTTCAACCCAGAGAAGTGTGAGGTAGTACACTTTGGAAGGACAAACTCCAAGGCAGAGTACAAAGTAAATGGCAGGATACTTGGTAGTGTGAAGGAGCAGAGGGATCTGGGGGTGCATGTCCACAGATCGCTGAAAGTTGCCTCACAGGTGGATAGGGTAGTTAAGAAAGCTTATGGAGTGTTAGCTTTCATAAGTCGAGGGATAGAGTTTAAGAGTCGCGATGTAATGATGCAGCTCTATAAAACTCTGTAAAATTTGCTGGTGAACGCAGCAGGCCATTCAGCATCTCTAGGAAGAGGTGCAGTTGACGTTTCAGGCCGAGACCCTTCCCTCGGCCTGAAACGTCGACTGCACCTCTTCCTAGAGATGCTGCCTGGCCTGCTGCATTCACCAGCAACTTTTATGTGTGTTACTTGAATTTCCAGCATCTGCAGAATTCCCGTTCTATAAAACTCTGGTTAGGCCACACTTGGAGTACTGTGTCCAGTTCTGGTCACCTCACTATAGGAAGGATGTGGAAGCATTGGAAAGGGTACAGAGGAGATTTACCAGGATGCTGCCTGGTTTAGAAAGTATGCATTATGATCAGAGATTAAGGGAGCTAGGGCTTTACTCTTTGGAGAGAAGGAGGATGAGAGGAGGCATGATAGAGGTGTACAAGATAATAAGAGGAATAGATAGAGTGGATAGCCAGCGCCTCTTCCCCAGGGCACCACTGCTCAATACAAGAGGACATGGCTTTAAGGTAAGGGGTGGGAAGTTCAAGGGGGATATTAGAGGAAGTTTTTTTACTCAGAGAGTGATTGGTGCATGGAATGCACTGCCTGAGTCAGTGGTGGAGGCAGATACACTAGTGAAGTTTAAGAGACTACTAGACAGGTATATGGAGGAAATTAAGGTGGGGGCTTATATGGGAGGCAGGGTTTGAGGGTAGGCACAACATTGTGGGCCGAAGGGCCTGTGCTGTGCTGTACTATTCTATGTTCTATGTTCTAAAGCAAGTGTGTATAGTTATGTATTCACACTTTGGTTTTAGTTAGTTATTTAGTTTAGTCTAGTTTTTTTGACTGTTAACTTTGTTATTTTGCTTATTTCACTATATTGCCCATTGTGCATTATACTGCTTAGTATCGCTAATATCACCATTAGAGCGCTAATTAGACTGTTACATCGCTCATTTAGTTTTGTTAGTTTTTTTATCGCTGCAAGATCATTTGTCTTCATTGATTTTGCGACAAAGGGCGGACTGTACCTTTTTTGATTTGGAAATTGGTTATTTGGAAGCACGTCCTGTAGTGTTGATGACCCTGGCTTAGTCTCTCGGTGGTTTAGGTTTGTTTTCAAGTAACCGGTATAGTCAGTAAGACCAAGGAATTAATTGTGGACTTCAGGAAGGGAAAGTTGAGGGAATACATATCTGTCCTCATTGAGATCCCAGAAGTGGTAAGGGTGAGCAATTTCAAGTTTCTGGTTCTCAACATGTCTGAAAATCTGTCCTGGGTCCAACATATTGATGCAATTACAAAGAAGGCATGGCAGCATCTATATTTCATTTGGAGTTTGAGGAGAATTGGTATGTCACCAAAAGCTCTCGCAAACTTCTACAGATTCACCGTGGAGACTATTGTAACTGGTTGCATCGCCATCTGGTATGGAAGGGCCACTGCACAGGATCAAAAAGGTTACAGAGGGTTGCAAACTCAGTCAGGTCCATCATGGGTACTAGGCTCCCCAGGATCAAGGACACCTTAAAAAGGCGGCATTCAGGATCAAGGACACCTCAAAACTGTGGCATTCATCTGTAAGGACCTCCATCACCCAGGACATGCCCTCTTCTCATTGCTACCATCGAGGGCGAGGTACAGAGCCTGAAGACACACTCAGTATCTTAGCTACAGCACTATCAGATGTCTGAATGAACAATGAACCCATCTACACTACCTCACTGCCTTTTTCTTTTGTTTCCCTCTTTTTGGACTTCTTACTGTATTGAATTTAATATTGATACATATATTTCTTATTGTAATTTATAGTTTTCGTTATTATTATGGTTGCTGCGAGACAACAAAGTTCACAACATATGCCTGTGATATTAAACCTGATTCTGATTTTGATTCTTCATATTTTCTTCCTCATCATATTTTTGGGAGCAACTGGAAAGAAATGAGTTGAATTAAATCGTGATTGAAGAGGGACTATATCCTCTGGAGAAAATTGATGTAGATAAAGAAGGGGTATAGAAAGAGCCTAAATGATTGGTGCACAAAGATTAAGATAAAAAGGTCTATGGCCCTACTAGGACTTTATCACAGACCTTCAATTTTGAGAAGGACATAGGGAATGAAAGCTTCTTTTAAGGAACCTTCATTTTAGGAACAGCATGTTCCCCTCTGATATCATATTTCTGATCAGTCCTTGAACCCCTAAACCCTCCCTGACTATATTTCTCTCTTTTTGCACTTAAAAGTATTTTTATGCATTTGCACTGTACTACTGCTGAAAAACAATAAATTTCACGACATTTGTCAGTGATAGTAAGCCTGATTCTCATTCTGAAAGCAATAGCTTGATTAAAGCATATGCGACAGGATGACAGATTTGTTGGTATTAGTTTGTTATTGTCACACAAATTAAGATACATTGAAAAGCTTGTCGTGCTGTTGTTCCGAAAGATCTTAATTATCATTGATTACATGAGGGAGTAAACCAAGAAATGAAACTGAAGTTGTCAAAAAATTATTACATTCTCAGATAACGTCAACTTGGACATAAGTACTATATCACTAAGTTTGTTTAAAGTAACAAAAAATAATTTGTTTGAGCTGCATTTAGGCATAGTGACAATTGTATGAAATGGATTATGTTCCAACTGGGCAGGAAGAAATCAGCACAAAAAATATATTACCAAGTTGAATTATGAAGGTTAGAAAAATAACAAGTGACCCAAGGTGAGGTCAAAGGTGAAAGACACAGAAACACATGGTGGTGGAATGCTGTAAAGATATGATTGCAATTTTATTTAATTAATATTTTCCTCTGCAAAATGAAATTATTTAAAACTTGTGGTAATATAAATAAATAAAAAGGGTATAACCCAATTAAAACCAAACAAGTAAGTGAACAGATAAAAACTGAATTTTTATATGATATCGTAAAATCTAAATGAGTGTGTCAAATCTTAAAAGAAAATACAGTTGAAAGATACAAGCAAAGCTCAAGGAGAGTGTCGTAGAGACAAAAAAGCATCAATACATTATTTTGCAAGTTACATAATTGAGCTGCTAAATATGAACTGGGACACAAAAGAGAAAATTGATTAAAAGGAGAATTGATTAAAAAAACTATTAATATTTTACAGCTATCTTTACTATAAAGGATTTCAGAATGACAGACTATTATTATAATTGGGGCAAGAAAATTTTTAATGAGATATTACGTTAACGTAAAGCAACATACCAAACCCTCGTTAAGTATATTTTAGATCCTCAGAGAGTTGGAGAAAAAAAACTAGTTACACTAGTTTATATGATATACTTTAAACTAGGAAAATTATAAAAAAAAAGAGTGGATTAAAGGAATCTAAGGATGAGTGTAAGGAAATTTGCTGATATGCTTCAAATGGAATTTGGGAAAAGCTTTTGACAAGGTACCATGAGGTACATTATGCCAGAAGATTAACTGATAAGGATTTAGATTGGAAGGGGGAGAGCAGACATAAGCATTTAATGCTATTTTTTTCCAAAATAATTTGGAATTTGATAATGATGTCAAACTTGAAACTGCATCTCAGTGTGGTATGGCAATTGTCCTGTATTGGACCGCAAAGCACTCCAGCAGGTGGTAAAAACTGCCCAGCAGATTATTGGCACCTAATTGCGCACCATTGAGAACATCTACCATAAACACTGCCTGGGCAGGGCGAAAAGCATTATCAAGAATGCATCTCACCCTAACCATGGACTTTTTACTCTCCTCTCATCCGATAGGTGCTACAGGAGCCTCCGCTCCCGCACCAGCAGGCACAGGAAGAGCTTCTTCCCTGAGGCTGTGACCCTGAAGAACCTCACATCACAGCGCTAAGCAGTATTGCACCCATATTGTACTATCTCAAGACTTTTATATTTGTATGCTGTAGCACTTCCTTTTTATTTGCAGTTATTTTATAAACAATACTATTCTTTTGCACTTCTGGTAGCTGCTAATTGCATTTCATTAGCTTTGTATCTGTACTCGGCACAATGACAATAAAGTTGAATTTAATCTAATCTAATTTCCCAACAACTTGCATTTCCAGGACCATATCAGTTCACTGTTCTTAACCGTTCAGGAACAGTTATTACCCCTCATCCATCTGGCTCTTGAACTAATGGGGATATCTTCACTCAACTTGTTCCATTATTGAACTGTTCCCACAACTTACAGATTCACTTTCAAGGACTCTTCATCTCATGTTTTCAATATTTATTGCTTACTTATTTATTTTTTCTGTTGTATATGCACAGTTTGTTGTCTTTTGTACTTTGGTTGTTTGTCTGCCCTATTGGGTGGAGTCTTTCACTGATTCTATTATGGTTCTTGAACTTACTGGGTATGCCCACAAGAAAACAAATCTCAGGGTTGTATATGATGACATTTATGCCATTTGGTAATAAATTTATTTTGAAATTTATCAATAATTTTGATATACCTGACAAGTTAACATTTACAAAGAGTACTTAAACAAGTGGAAGTGTAATTATATTAAGCCTTACGGGGTAGAAGATCAATCATGACCTTAATCAATGGTAGAACAGGCTCCAGGGACAGAATGGTGTTCTCAGCTTCCATTTCATATGTTCATATGTGTAAAATTCCAGAGGAAAGCTAAAAAAGAATATTAATAAAGTGTGAGGGAGAAAAAATCTAAGAAGTGGTAGCTGGAATTTAACGTTGTTATATTTAAGTCAATATAAGCTTGTGTGAGTAATACCATCAGTTGTATCTACAGGAGGCACTACTTCAAGAAGGCATCGTACATCATCAAAGATCCCCACTATCCAGGCCATATCATCTTCTCTCAGCACCACTGGGCAGGAGGTATCACCATCAGCCTGAAGTCCTGCATCACCAGGTTCATGAACAGCTACTTATCTTCAACCATTCATTACTTCAACAACCCACACAACCCTAATCACTGGAGCTTAGCAATACAATGATCACTTTGATCACATTACACTAAAGTAGACAATTTTTGTTATTATCATGTTCTTTCTTATAAAATAAAGTTTAACATATGTTTTCTTGTGAATGCTGCTTATATGATGCTACAGTGCCCTGGAAAAGTATTCAGCCCCCAACTCTTTGTTCACATAAATGAGAATTACAACCAGGGATTTTGATCAATTTAACTAAGAATATTTATGTGTGAATCGCATCCTCATTTTTCACAGTAGAGCCCATAAAACAGGGAAAATTGTAAACCATCAAAACTAAAATTCCCAAAATTGAAATATCAGCAGTTCAAAAGTATTCATTCCCCCTTTGCCCAGTACCTAGTTTAACCATCTCTCACAGCTTTTACAGCCAGTAGTCTTTTTGGATATAAATAAGTCTCCATTAGCTTTGCACAACATGATGGAGCAAAATTTTGCTCATTCCACCTTGCAAAATAGCTCAGGCTGTGCTAGATTAGTTGGGGAACGGCAGTGGACAGCAACCCTGAGGTCTTGCCAGAGATGTTCGATTGGGTTAAGGTCAGGACTCTGACTGGGCCACTCAAGGACATAAATTTTCTTCATTTGAAACCACTCCATGGTTGTTCTGGGAGTGTGCTTTGAGTTGTTGTCCTTCTGAAAGACAAACTTCCTCTCCAGTTTAAGCTTTCTGGCAGAGTCTAGCAGGCTTTTATCCAGGATCTCTCTGTATTTTGCAGCATTCATCTTCCCATCAATCCTGACCAGATTTCCACTCCCTAACCATATTTCTAGTCCTACTGTTGAAAAGCATCCCATAGCATAATGCTACCTTCACCATACTTTACAGTAGGGATGGCGGACCTGGTAATGTGCAGTATGAGAGTTATGCCACACAGTGTTAAGGCTGAAAAGTTCCACTTTAATTTTATCCGAGCACAAGACCTTCATCCACATCTTTACAGTATCTTCAGCTGTATGTAACACTTTTAAAGTCTTTACCAATAAGGATATACTTTTTTAAGCAGGGAAGAATACTTTTTCAAGGCACTGTATGTTCCTGTGATGCTGCTGCATGTTTTTCATTGCAATTATTCCTCCCTGTACTGGCATGTGACAATATACACAACTTTGACTTTGCTACTGTGAAATCACAGAAGTATTTCGAGGTATAAATCACAGGAAAATAAAGCAGTTCCTTGCACTGATAAGGCCATACTGTTATCTAATGGAATTCTAGATTAAAATACAATAGACAGAATATAAAAGTCAATAAATCCCATAATCCCACAAGAAGTTGCGGTATTAAGTTCCAGATGATTAGAAAAAAATATAAAACAGATTGTAGTAGCTAGTAACACACATAAAAGTTGCTGGTGAACGCAGCAGGCCAGGCAGCATCTCTAGGAAGAGGTACAGTCGACGTTTTGGGCCGAGACCCTTCGTCAGGACTAACTGAAGGAAGAGCTAGTAAGAGATTTGAAAGTGGGAGGGGGAGGGGGAGATCCAAAGTGATAGGAGAAGACAGGAGGGGGAGGGATGGAGCCAAGAGCTGGACAGGTGATTGGCAAAGGGGATATGAGAGGATCATGGGACAGGAGGCCTAGGGAGAAAGAAAAAGGGGAGGGGGAAAACCCAGAGGATGGGCAAGGGGTATAGTGAGAGGGACAGAGGGAGAAAAAGGAGAGAGAGAAAAAAAGAATGTGTGTATATAAATAAATAACGGATGGGGTACGAGGGGGAGGTGGGGCATTAGCAGAAGTTTGAGAAGTCAATGTTCATGCCATCAGATTGGAGGCTACCAAGACGGAATATAAGGTGTTGTTCCTCCAACCTGAGTGTGGCTTCATCTTTACAGTGGAGGAGACCATGGATAGCAATATCAGAATGGGAATGGGACGTGGAATTAAAATGTGTAGCCACTGGGAGATCCTGCATTCTCTGGCAGACAGAGCGTAGGTGTTCAGCGAAATGATCTCCCAGTCTACGTCGGGTCTCGCCAATGTATAGAAG
Organism: Mobula hypostoma; assembly: GCF_963921235.1. Classification (NCBI taxonomy): domain Eukaryota; kingdom Metazoa; phylum Chordata; class Chondrichthyes; order Myliobatiformes; family Myliobatidae; genus Mobula; species Mobula hypostoma. The sequence continues at coordinate 47,108,692 of NC_086104.1, forward strand.
GCCACATCGGGAGCACCAGACGCCAGAGAAAGCAGAACTCCCAGTGGCTACACATTTTAATTCCATGTCCCATTCCCATTCTGATATGTCTATCCACGACCTCCTCTACTGTAAAGATGAAGCCACACTCAGGTTGGAGGAACAACACCTTATATTCCATCTGGGTAGCCTCCAACCTGATGGCATGAACATTGTCTTCTCAAACTTCCGCTAATGCCCCACCTCCCCCTCGTACCCCATCCATTATTTATTTATATACACACATTCTTTTTCTCTCTCTCCTTTTTCTCCCTCTGTCCCGCTCACTATACCCCTTGCCCATCCTCTGGGCTTTTCCCCCCTCTCCCTTTTCTTTCTCCCTCAGCCTCCTGTCCCTGTCGTGGTTCGGTCTGGAAAGTCCGTATTCCGGTTCACGTTCTGGTCCATCGACACTTGCTCCAGGTTTTCCTGTCTACCCTGTTTCTGTTCTTGTTGAGCTATAATTGAGCTAGCTGATGCTCATTGGGGCTGGCTGCATAAATACCTTCAGAGACCAGGGTGTGGCTGCTGGATTGTTTCCTGACCTTACTCCTTGCGTCCCTTCCTCCGCCTTCTGTTTCCTCGCCTGAAGCCCTGCCTTGTCTTACCGGTAACTCTCGCCTCGCCTGAAGTTCTCGTGTTGCCTTGCTTTGCCAGAAGCCCTGCCTTGTCTTGCCGGTAACTCTCACCTCGCCTGAAGTTCTCATCTCGCCTTGCTTTGCCTGAAGCCTTGCCTGGTCTTGCTGGTAACTCTCGCCTCATCTCGACTGCAGTCTTGTCCTGGAGCCACCCTGTACCTAGCTCCCTTCCTGTCCCTTGCCTCTGTCCAAGTAAGCCGGGCCGTCTTGCAGTTACCTGTGGTTGGTTCTGTCCCTTCCTGTTCCATGCCTCCGTTGGGTGGTGATCTGTGCCCTGCCCAGGAGAACCACGCCCAGCCTCCTGCCTAGCCTCAAGCCTGAAGACTCCAGCCTCTAGCGCCTAGCCTCCTTCCAGGCCTCGCCTCAAGTCTCTAGCCTCTAGCCTCCTGCCAGGCCTCGCCTCTAGCGTCCTGCCAGCCCTCGCCTCTAGCCTCCTGCCAGGCCTCGCCGCAAGTCTCTAGCCTCTAGCCTCCTGCCAGGCCTCACCTCAAGTCTCCACCCTCTAGCCTCCTGCCAGGCCTCGCCTCGTCTCTAGCCTCTAGCATCCTGCCAGGCCTCGCCTCAAGTCTCCAGCCTCTAGCCTCCTGCCAGGCCTCGCCGCAAGTCTTTAGCCTCCAGCCTCCTGCCAGGCCTCGCCGCAAGTCTCCACCCTCTAGCCTCCTGCCAGGCCTCGCCTCAAGTCTCCACCCTCTAGCCTCCTGCCAGGCCTCGCCTCAAGTCTCCAGCCTCTAGCCTCCTGCCAGACCTCGCCTCGTCTCCACCCTCTAGCCTCCTGCCAGGCCTCGCCTCAAGTCTCTAGCCTCTAGCCTCCTGCCAGGCCTCGCCTCAAGTCTCTAGCCTCTAGCCTCCTGCCAGGCCTCGCCTCAAGTCTCTCGCCTCTAGCCTCCTGCCAGGCCTCACCTCAAGTCTCTAGCCTCCTGCCAGGCCTCGCCTCTAGCCTCCTGCCAGGCCTCACCTCAAGTCTCTTGCCTGTAGCCTCCTGCCAGACCTCGCCTCAAGTCTCTCGCCTGTAACCTCCTGCCAGGCCTCGCCTCAAGTCTCTAGCCTCTAGCCTCCTGCCAGGCCTCACCTCAAGTCTCTTGCCTGTAGCCTCCTGCCAGACCTCGCCTCAAGTCTCTCGCCTGTAGCCTCCTGCCAGGCCTCGCCTCAAGTCTCTTGCCTGTAGCCTCCTGCCAGACCTCGCCTCAAGTCTCTTGCCTGTAGCCTCCTGCCAGACCTCGCCTCAAGTCTCTCGCCTCTAGCCTCCTGCCAGGCCTCGCCTCAAGTCTCTAGCCTCTAGCCTCCTGCCAGGCCTCGCCTCTAGCCTCCTGCCAGGCCTCACCTCAAGTCCCTTGCCTGTAGCCTCCTGCCAGACCTCGCCTCAAGTCTCTCGCCTGTAGCCTCCTGCCTGGCCTCGCCTCAAGTCTCTCGCCTCTAGCCTCCTGCCAGGCCTTGCCTCAAGTCTCTTGCCTGTAGCCTCCTGCCAGACCTCGCCTCAAGTCTCTCGCCTCTAGCCTCCTGCCAGGCCTCGCCTCAAGTCTCCAGCATCTAGCCTCCTGCCAGGCCTCGCCTCAAGTCTCTAGCCTCTAGCCTCCTGCCAGGCCTCGCCTCAAGTCTCTAGCCTCCTGTCAGGCCTCGCCTCAAGTCTCTCGCCTGTAGCCTCCTGCCAGGCCTCGCCTCAAGTCTCTCGCCTCTAGCCATTCTGCCAGGCCTCGCCTCAGGTCTCTTGCCTGTAGCCTCCTGCCAGACCTCGCCTCAAGTCTCTCGCCTCTATCCTCCTGCCAGGCCTCGCCTCAAGTCTCCAGCATCTAGCCTCCTGCCAGGCCTCGCCTCAAGTCTCTCGCCTCTAGCCTCCTGCCAGGCCTCGCCTCAAGTCTCTAGCCTCTAGCCTCCTGCCAGGCCTCGCCTCTAGCCTCCTGCCAGGCCTCACCTCAAGTCTCTTGCCTGTAGCCTCCTGCCAGACCTCGTCTCAAGTCTCTTGCCTGTAGCCTCCTGCCAGGCCTCGCCTCTAGCCTCCTGCCAGGCCTCGCCTCAAGTCTCCAGCCTCTAGGCTCCTGCCAGGCCTCGCCTCAAGTCTCTCGCCTCTAGCCTCCTGCCAGGCGTCGCCTCAAGTTTCTCGCCTCTAGCCTCCTGCCAGGCCTCGCCTCAAGTCTCCAGCATCTAGCCTCCTGCCAGGCCTCGCCTCAAGTCTCCAGCCTCTAGCCTCCTGCCAGGCCTCGCCTCTAGCCTCCTGCCAGGCCTCGCCTCAAGTCTCCAGCCTCTAGCCTCCTGCCAGGCCTCGCCTCAAGTCTCTCGCCTCTAGCCTCCTGCCAGGCGTCGCCTCAAGTCTCTCGCCTCTAGCCTCCTGCCAGGCCTCGCCTCAAGTCTCCAGCCTCTAGCCTCCTGCCACGCCTCGCCTCAAGTCTCCAGCCTCTAGCCTCCTGCCAGGCCTCGCCTCAAGTCTCTAGCCTCCTGTCAGGCCTCGCCTCAAGTCTCCAGCCTCTAGCCTCCTGCCAGGCCTCGCCTCAAGACTCCAGCCTCTAGCCTCCTGCCAGGCCTCGCCTCAAGTCTCCAGCCTCTAGCCTCCTGCCAGGCCTCGCCTCAAGTCTCCAGCCTCTAGCCTCCTGCCAGGCCTCGCCTCAAGTCTCCAGCCTCTAGCCTCCTGCCAGGCCTCGCCTCAAGTCTCTAGCCTCTAGCCTCCTGCCAGGCCTCGCCTCAAGTCTCCAGCCTCTAGCCTCCTGCCAGGCCTCGCCTCAAGTCTCCATCCTCTAGCCTCCTGCCAGGCCTCGCCTCAAGTCTCCAGCCTCTAGCCTCCTGCCAGACCTCGCCTCGTCTGCACCCTCTAGCCTCCTGCCAGGCCTCGCCTCAAGTCTCTAGCCTCTAGCCTCCTGCCAGGCCTCGCCTCAAATCTCTAGCCTCTAGCCTCCTGCCAGGCCTCGCCTCAAGTCTCTCGCCTCTAGCCTCCTGCCAGGCCTCGCCTCAAGTCTCTAGCCTCTAGCCTCCTGCCAGGCATCGCCTCTAGCCTCCTGCCAGGCCTCACCTCAAGTCTCTTGCCTGTAGCCTCCTGCCAGACCTCGCCTCAAGTCTCTCGCCTGTAGCCTCCTGCCAGGCCTCGCCTCAAGTCTCTCGCCTCTAGCCTCCTGCCAGGCCTCGCCTCAAGTCTCTAGCCTCTAGCCTCCTGCCAGGCCTCGCCTCTAGCCTCCTGCCAGGCCTCGCCTCAAGTCTCCAGCCTCTAGGCTCCTGCCAGGCCTCGCCTCAAGTCTCTCGCCTCTAGCCTCCTGCCAGGCCTCGCCTCAAGTCTCTCGCCTCTAGCCTCCTGCCAGGCCTCGCCTCAAGTCTCCAGCATCTAGCCTCCTGCCAGGCCTCGCCTCAAGTCTCTAGCCTCTAGCCTCCTGCCAGGCCTCGCCTCAAGTCTCTAGCCTCCTGTCAGGCCTCGCCTCAAGTCTCCAGCCTCTAGCCTCCTGCCAGGCCTCGCCTCAAGTCTCTAGTCTAGCCTCCTGCCAGGCCTCGCCTCAAGTCTCCAGCCTCTAGCCTCCTGCCAGGCCTCGCCGCGTCTCTAGCCTCTAGCCTCCTGCCAGGCCTCACCGCAAGTCTCCACCCTCTTGCCTCCTGCCAGGCCTCACCTCAAGTCTCCACCCTCTAACCTCCTGCCAGGCCTCGCCTCAAGTCTCTAGCCTCTAGCCTCCTGCCAGGCCTCGCCTCTAGCCTCCTGCCAGGCCTCGCCTCAAGTCTCTTGCCTGTAGCCTCCTGCCAGGCCTCGCCTCATGTCTCTCGCCTGTAGTCTCCTGCCAGGCCTCGCCTCAAGTCTCTCGCCTCTAGCCTCCTGCCAGGCCTCGCCTCCAGTCTCCAGCCTCTAGGCTCCTGCCAGGCCTCGCCTCAAGTCTCCAGCCTCTATCCTCCTGCCAGTCCTCGCCTCAAGTCTCCAGCCTCTAGCTTCCTGCCAGGCCTCGCCTCAAGTCTCCAGCCTCTAGGCTCCTGCCAGGCCTCGCCTCAAGTCTCTCGCCTCTAGCCTCTTGCCAGGCCTCACCTCAAGTCTCTCGCCTCTAGCCTCCTGCCAGGCCTCGCCTCAAGTCTCTCGCCTCTAGCCTGCTGCCAGGCCTCGCCTCAAGTCTCTAGCCTCCTGCCAGGCCTCGCCTCAAGTCTCTAGCCTCCTGCCAGGCCTCACCTCAAGACTCTAGCCTCTAGCCTCCTGCCAGGCCTCGCCTCAAGTCTCTAGCCTCCTGTCAGGCCTCACCTCAAGTCTCCAGCCTCTAGCCTCCTGCCAGGCCTTGCCTCAAGTCTCCAGCCTCCAGCCTCCTGTCAGGCCTCGCCTCAAGTCTCCAGCCTCTAGCCTCCTGCCAGGCCTCGCCTCAAGTCTCTAGCCTCTAGCCTCCTGCCAGGCCTCGCCTCAAGTCTCTAGCCTCTAGCCTCCTGCCAGGCCTCGCCTCAAGTCTCTCGCCTCTAGCCTCCTGCCAGGCCTCGCCTCAAGTCTCTAGCCTCTAGCCTCCTGCCAGGCCTCGCCTCTAGCCTCCTGCCAGGCCTCACCTCAAGTCTCTTGCCTGTAGCCTCCTGCCAGACCTCGCCTCAAGTCTCTCGCCTGTAACCTCCTGCCAGGCCTCGCCTCAAGTCTCTAGCCTCTAGCCTCCTGCCAGGCCTCGCCTCTAGCCTCCTGCCAGGCCTCACCTCAAGTCTCTTGCCTGTAGCCTCCTGCCAGACCTCGCCTCAAGTCTCTCGCCTGTAGCCTCCTGCCAGGCCTCGCCTCAAGTCTCTTGGCTGTAGCCTCCTGCCAGACCTCGCCTCAAGTCTCTTGCCTGTAGCCTCCTGCCAGACCTCGCCTCAAGTCTCTCGCCTCTAGCCTCCTGCCAGGCCTCGCCTCAAGTCTCTAGCCTCTAGCCTCCTGCCAGGCCTCGCCTCTAGCCTCCTGCCAGGCCTCACCTCAAGTCTCTTGCCTGTAGCCTCCTGCCAGACCTCGCCTCAAGTCTCTCGCCTGTAGCCTCCTGCCTGGCCTCGCCTCAAGTCTCTCGCCTCTAGCCTCCTGCCAGGCCTCGCCTCAAGTCTCTTGCCTGTAGCCTCCTGCCAGACCTCGCCTCAAGTCTCTCGCCTCTAGCCTCCTGCCAGGCCTCGCCTCAAGTCTCCAGCATCTAGCCTCCTGCCAGGCCTCGCCTCAAGTCTCTAGCCTCTAGCCTCCTGCCAGGCCTCGCCTCAAGTCTCTAGCCTCCTGTCAGGCCTCGCCTCAAGTCTCTCGCCTGTAGCCTCCTGCCAGGCCTCGCCTCAAGTCTCTCGCCTCTAGCCATTCTGCCAGGCCTCGCCTCGTCTCTTGCCTGTAGCCTCCTGCCAGACCTCGCCTCAAGTCTCTCGCCTCTATCCTCCTGCCAGGCCTCGCCTCAAGTCTCCAGCATCTAGCCTCCTGCCAGGCCTCGCCTCAAGTCTCTCGCCTCTAGCCTCCTGCCAGGCCTCGCCTCAAGTCTCTAGACTCTAGCCTCCTGCCAGGCCTCGCCTCTAGCCTCCTGCCAGGCCTCACCTCAAGTCTCTTGCCTGTAGCCTCCTGCCAGACCTCGCCTCAAGTCTCTTGCCTGTAGCCTCCTGCCAGGCCTCGCCTCTAGCCTCCTGCCAGGCCTCGCCTCAAGTCTCCAGCCTCTAGGCTCCTGCCAGGCCTCGCCTCAAGTCTCTCGCCTCTAGCCTCCTGCCAGGCGTCGCCTCAAGTTTCTCGCCTCTAGCCTCCTGCCAGGCCTCGCCTCAAGTCTCCAGCATCTAGCCTCCTGCCAGGCCTCGCCTCAAGTCTCCAGCCTCTAGCCTCCTGCCAGGCCTCGCCTCAAGTCTCTAGCCTCCTGCCAGGCCTCGCCTCAAGTCTCCAGCCTCTAGCCTCCTGCCAGGCCTCGCCTCAAGTCTCTCGCCTCTAGCCTCCTGCCAGGCGTCGCCTCAAGTCTCTCGCCTCTAGCCTCCTGCCAGGCCTCGCCTCAAGTCTCCAGCCTCTAGCCTCCTGCCAGGCCTCGCCTCAAGTCTCCAGCCTCTAGCCTCCTGCCACGCCTCGCCTCAAGTCTCCAGCCTCTAGCCTCCTGCCAGGCCTCGCCTCAAGTCTCTAGCCTCCTGTCAGGCCTCGCCTCAAGTCTCCAGCCTCTAGCCTCCTGCCAGGCCTCGCCTCAAGTCTCTAGCCTCTAGCCTCCTGCCAGGCCTCGCCTCAAGTCTCCAGCCTCTAGCCTCCTGCCAGGCCTCGCCTCAAGTCTCCAGCCTCTAGCCTCCTGCCAGGCCTCGCCTCAAGTCTCCAGCCTCTAGCCTCCTGCCAGGCCTCGCCTCAAGTCTCTAGCCTCTAGCCTCCTGCCAGGCCTCGCCTCAAGTCTCCAGCCTCTAGCCTCCTGCCAGGCCTCGCCTCAAGTCTCCATCCTCTAGCCTCCTGCCAGGCCTCGCCTCAAGTCTCCAGCCTCTAGCCTCCTGCCAGACCTCGCCTCGTCTCCACCCTCTAGCCTCCTGCCAGGCCTCGCCTCAAGTCTCTAGCCTCTAGCCTCCTGCCAGGCCTCGCCTCAAATCTCTAGCCTCTAGCCTCCTGCCAGGCCTCGCCTCAAGTCTCTTGCCTGTAGCCTCCTGCCAGACCTCGCCTCAAGTCTCTCGCCTGTAGCCTCCTGCCAGGCCTCGCCTCAAGTCTCTCGCCTCTAGCCTCCTGCCAGGCCTCGCCTCAAGTCTCTCGCCTCTAGCCTCCTGCCAGGCCTCGCCTCAAGTCTCCAGCATCTAGCCTCCTGCCAGGCCTCGCCTCAAGTCTCTAGCCTCTAGCCTCCTGCCAGGCCTCGCCTCAAGTCTCTAGCCTCCTGTCAGGCCTCGCCTCAAGTCTCCAGCCTCTAGCCTCCTGCCAGGCCTCGCCTCAAGTCTCTAGTCTAGCCTCCTGCCAGGCCTCGCCTCAAGTCTCCAGCCTCTAGCCTCCTGCCAGGCCTCGCCGCGTCTCTAGCCTCTAGCCTCCTGCCAGGCCTCACCGCAAGTCTCCACCCTCTTGCCTCCTGCCAGGCCTCACCTCAAGTCTCCACCCTCTAACCTCCTGCCAGGCCTCGCCTCAAGTCTCTAGCCTCTAGCCTCCTGCCAGGCCTCGCCTCTAGCCTCCTGCCAGGCCTCGCCTCAAGTCTCTCGCCTGTAGCCTCCTGCCAGGCCTCGCCTCAAGTCTCTCGCCTCTAGCCTCCTGCCAGGCCTCGCCTCCAGTCTCCAGCCTCTAGGCTCCTGCCAGGCCTCGCCTCAAGTCTCCAGCCTCTATCCTCCTGCCAGTCCTCGCCTCAAGTCTCCAGCCTCTAGCTTCCTGCCAGGCCTCGCCTCAAGTCTCCAGCCTCTAGGCTCCTGCCAGGCCTCGCCTCAAGTCTCTCGCCTCTAGCCTCTTGCCAGGCCTCACCTCAAGTCTCTCGCCTCTAGCCTCCTGCCAGGCCTCGCCTCAAGTCTCTCGCCTCTAGCCTGCTGCCAGGCCTCGCCTCAAGTCTCTAGCCTCCTGCCAGGCCTCGCCTCAAGTCTCTAGCCTCCTGCCAGGCCTCACCTCAAGACTCTAGCCTCTAGCCTCCTGCCAGGCCTCGCCTCAAGTCTCTAGCCTCCTGTCAGGCCTCACCTCAAGTCTCCAGCCTCTAGCCTCCTGCCAGGCCTTGCCTCAAGTCTCCAGCCTCCAGCCTCCTGTCAGGCCTCGCCTCAAGTCTCCAGCCTCTAGCCTCCTGCCAGGCCTCGCCTCAAGTCTCCAGCCTCTAGCCTCCTGCCAGGCCTCGCCTCAAGTCTCCAGCTTTTAGCCTCCTGCCAGGCCTCGCCTCAAGTCTCCAGCCTCTAGCCTCCTGCCAGGCCTTGCCTCAAGTCTCCAGCCTCTACCCTCCTGCCAGGCCTCACCTCAAGTCTCCAGCCTCTATCCTCCTGCCAGGCCTCGCCTCAAGTCACTAGCCTCTAGCCTCCTGCCAGGCCTCGCCTCAAGTCTCTAGCCTCTAGCCTCCTGCCAGGCCTCGCCTCAAGTCTCCAGCATCTAGCCTCCTGTCAGGCCTCGCCCCAAGTCACTCGCCTCTAGCCTCCTGCCAATCCTCGCCTCAAGTCTTTCGCCTCTAGCCTCCTGCCAGGCCTCGCCGCGTCTCTAGCCTCTAGCCTCCTACCAGGCCTCGCCGCAAGTCTCTAGCCCCTAGCCTCCTGCCAGGCCTCGCCGCAAGTCTCCACCCTCTAGCCTCCTGCCAGGCCTCACCTCAAGTCTCCACCCTCTAGCCTCCTGCCAGGCCTCGCCTCAAGTCTCTAGCCTCTAGCCTCCTGCCAGGCCTCGCCTCAAGTCTCTAGCCTCTAGCTTCCTGCCAGGCCTCGCCTCTAGCCTCCTGCCAGGCCTCGCCTCAAGTCTCTTGCCTGTAGCCTCCTGCCAGGCCTCGCCTCAAGTCTCTCGCCTGTAGCCTCCTGCCAGGCCTCGCCTCAAGTCTCTCGCCTGTAGCCTCCTGCCAGGCCTCGCCTCAAGTCTCCAGCCTCTAGGCTCCTGCCAGGCCTCGCCTCAAGTCTCCAGCCTCTATCCTCCTGCCAGTCCTCGCCTCAAGTCTCCAGCCTCTAGCTTCCTGCCAGGCCTCGCCTCAAGTCTCCAGCCTCTAGGCTCCTGCCAGGCCTCGCCTCAAGTCTCTCGCCTCTAGCCTCTTGCCAGGCCTCACCTCAAGTCTCTCGCCTCTAGCCTCCTGCCAGGCCTCGCCGCGTCTCTAGCCTCTAGCCTCCTGCCAGGCCTCGCCGCAAGTCTCCACCCTCTAGCCTCCTGCCAGGCCTCACCTCAAGTCTCCACCCTCTAGCCTCCTGCCAGGCCTCGCCTCAAGTCTCTAGCCTCTAGCCTCCTGCCAGGCCTCGCCTCTAGCCTCCTGCCAGGCCTCGCCTCAAGTCTCTTGGCTGTAGCCTCCTGCCAGGCCTCGCCTCAAGTCTCTCGCCTGTAGCCTCCTGCCAGGCCTCGCCTCAAGTCTCTCGCCTGTAGCCTCCTGCCAGGCCTCGCCTCAAGCCTCCTGCCAGCCCTCGCCTCAAGTCTCCAGCCTCTAGCTTCCTGCCAGGCCTCGCCTCAGGTCTCCAGCCTCTAGGCTCCTGCCAGGCCTCGCCTCAAGTCTCTCGCCTCTAGCCTCTTGCCAGGCCTCGCCTCAAGTCTCTCGCCTCTAGCCTCCTGCCAGGCCTCGCCTCAAGTCTCTCGCCTCTAGCCTGCTGCCAGGCCTCGCCTCAAGTCTCTAGCCTCTAGCCTCCTGCCAGGCCTCGCCTCAAGTCTCTAGCCTCCTGCCAGGCCTCACCTCAAGTCTCTCGCCTCTAGCCTGCTGCCAGGCCTTGCTTCAAGTCTCTAGCCTCTAGCCTCCTGCCAGGCCTCGCCTCAAGTCTCTAGCCTCCTGCCAGGCCTCACCTCAAGTCTCTAGCCTCTAGCTTCCTGCCAGGCCTCGCCTCAAGTCTCTAGCCTCCTGTCAGGCCTCACCTCAAGTCTCCAGCCTCTAGCCTCCTGCCAGGCCTCGCCTCAAGTCTCCAGCCTCCAGCCTCCTGCCAGGCCTCGCCTCAAGTCTCCAGCCTCTAGCCTCCTGCCAGGCCTCGCCTCAAGTCTCCAGCTTTTAGCCTCCTGCCAGGCCTCGCCTCAAGTCTCCAGCCTCTAGCCTCCTGCCAGGCCTCGCCTCAAGTCTCTCGCCTCTAGCCTCCTGCCAGGCCTCGCCTCAAGTCTCTAGCCTCTAGCCTCCTGCCAGGCCTCGCCTCAAGTCTCTAGCCTCCTGTCAGGCCTCGCCTCAAGTCTCCAGCCTCTAGCCTCCTGCCAGGCCTCGCCTCAAGTCTCCAGCCTCTAGCCTCCTGCCAGGCCTCGCCTCAAGTCTCCAGCATCTAGCCTCCTGCCAGGCCTCGCCTCAAGTCTCCAGCCTCTAGCCTCCTGCCAGGCCTTGCCTCAAGTCTCCAGCCTCTAGCCTCCTGCCAGGCCTCGCCTCAAGTCTCCAGCCTCTATCCTCCTGCCAGGCCTCGCCTCAAGTCTCTAGCCTCTAGCCTCCTGCCAGGCCTCGCCTCAAGTCTCTAGCCTCTAGCCTCCTGCCAGGCCTCGCCTCGTCTCTAGCCTCTAGCCTCCTGCCAGGCCTCGCCTCATCTCTAGCCTCTAGCCTCGAGCCTGAAGACCCCATCCTCCTGTCTCCTGCCAAGCCTTACCTCAAGTCTCTAGCCTCTAGCCTCGAGCCTGAAGACCCCAGCCTCCTGCCTCCTGCCAATCCTCACCTCAAGCCTGAAGACTCCAGCCTCCTGCCTAGCTTCGCCTCAAGCTTGAAGACTCCTGCCTCCTGCCAAGCCTCGCCTCTAGCCTGAAGACTCCAGCCTCCTGCCAAACCTTGCCTCTAGCCTCAAGCCTGAAGACTTCAGCCTTGGCCTGCCTGTCTGCCAAGCCTAGTCTTTGCCTAGTTCTGGGGTCCGAGCCAGAAGCAAGACCCACGTACTGGGTCCTTCTCCAGTCTCTGGCTCGGAGTCCAAGCCCGGGCTCCTAGCTCTCTTGTCCAGTCCTGTTCCGGGTTCCCGGTTTTCATGTCCATGTCCTTGCCCTCACTCTGTATCCTAGTCCTGTCCCTAGTACTTCAGTGTCTGTGTCTTGCACTTGGGTTCGTTCCCAGCCACCGCCGTATGACAGTCCCATGATCTTCTCATATCCCTTTTGCCAATCCACTGTCCAGCTCTTGGCTTCATCCCTCCCCCTCCTGTCTTCTCCTATCATTTTGGATCTCCCCCTCCCTCTCCCACTTTCAAATCTCTTACTAGCTCTTCTTTCAGTTAGTCCTGACGAAGGGTCTCGGCCCGAAACGTCGACTGTACCTTTTCCTAGAGATGCTGCCTGGCCTGCTGCGTTCACCAGCAACTTTTATGTGTGTTGCTTGAAATTCCAGCATCTGCAGATTGCCTCGTGTTTGTGTAGCAGCTAGTGCCTTTCTAAAATGACAAAATACAAATATGGAAAGAAACTAAAAAATGTTTCTTATTATAATTATGTAAATCATGGAACAATATACAAGAAACATTTAAATTATGAAGTTATAGTAAATGACAGAAGGTTGTTTAGCAGTCTCACCAAGAATGAATATTCCATATTTACAAGATTAAGTATTGTGAAGTGAGCAGGTCAATAACTCTCTTGTACAAAGTGTTGTGATCCTGTGGAATTGAGTTACAGGATTAGTGGTTGAGGCAGAAACATTCAAGATTTGTGAAGTGATTTGGGAAAGTCACTAATTATGATTTGGACAATTTGTTCACAGGAGTATTGCCAAGACCAAATGATTGTTCAATATACTATGTCTATTTAGTTGCTTCGTTTCTTCAAAAGAAAATGCTAAGCAAGTGGGTCCATGGAATTGAATCCATTAAATATTTGAAGCATCTTTTTTTTTAAGAAATATGGATATTGTCTCTGCATTTTCTCAAACTCTGTGTACCTAACTTAATTGAAAGAGCAATGAAAGTTCCTTTTCATTTACAAATGGAATCTTTTACAGTAATTCCAAGACTTCCAGTTTCACAGCCCATTAAGAATATTTCAGCTTTTTTTAAGTTCAGTATTGGTCTGTCATTTTTGTAGGAAACTCGGCAACTGATTTGGACACGGAGCCCACAGCAAGCTGTCTCACCTGATTTGTACACTGTCCTCTCTCATGGCAATGTTATGTTTTTTATTGGTCTGTTTGCTGAAACATACTGCCCAGTACGCCAGAGGTAACTTTCCTGCACTAATTTTAAACTGTGCCATGGACATGAACTAGCACTTCATTCAAAAAGTGCTCCAGCCCTCTGTCAGTGGAATATTGGAATATCAGCTAGGATTTTTGGTGTCTAAAGTCTGGAAAGTGAATTGAACCTACAATCTCCTAACTCTCAAGTAAAGGCATTACGAAGCTACCATAAATCTGCCACCATTTGACCTAAAGTATTGCTGATAATATTTTTAAGAACCTCTCCCCAGTCTCTTTCGCTTCCACCAATTATTCGAGCTCACATATTTTATAACAAAATAAAACGTAGAGCCATACAACTTCAAATGATACGCCGAATTGCAGACTTGTTTATCGTTTTAGCAGTAACCAAAACAAAATCAGAAAATTCTCTCAAAGTACAAATAATTTTACCACATGCACATTACGTTTAAACTCGACGAACAGCCACCTAGTGTTGGCATAGTAATGACGAGCTCTGATGCGTAACATCTTAACCAGAGGAATGAATCCCCGCCCGAGTCTGTGATGATTGGTGATATGCCCCTATGCGTCAAGATTTGGATTTAACCCCTGTACTGGTTGGCTGTTCCTGCTGTTAATCAGCACTCTTCCAGCAAAGTGATGACCACCGCCGTGAAAGTAAACGGGTTTAACAAAATGAAATCAACTGAAAAGGGTAAGGAAGAAACCCATCAAAAATATCTGATAATATTAATTATTTACCTCATTCTCTTTAGAAAAGAAAGTACAATAACTGATTTGTTATTAGTATTGGTGTTACATTTTTTTGCTAATAAAAGTTCAGACATTCACACCTCAGGGACGCAGGAAAGGATTCAATCCCGTTTCCTAAAAGACTGACTTTCTTTGGTGGGCAGGCGTTGTTTGATTTAAACAAATTTGTTTCATATTGTCATTATATTGTCTTCACGATTCGGTATTTTTATTATATTTTTGTCACTTTCATGCAATGACATCAAGCACGTTCTGGTGACCTGCGGGTTCAAATGTATTCCCAAAACTGTGTTTACGTCAAATTTACGTCAAAGCAAGTAAGAATTGTTTTCAGTGTTTTCAGGAGATTTGTTTTCAGTATTGTAAGTACTTATCAGCACGCTACCCATTTATTTGCTTGGTAATTTATTCTATGTTCTACTAAGACTAAACTTAAGAAAAAACTCTCCTGTTACTCTCGATCTATCATTGACCGTCATAAGGCGATGATCCTTCTCTGCAAATCCTTAGTTTTTTTACCCCTCAGGCCTGACCTATCTATGGCAGCCTAAAGCGACGCAATCAGTTCCATTCCCCCTTAGCCCTGCAACTTAGAACGTAGAACCCAGCACAGTACAGGCCTTTCGGCCCACAATGTTGTACCAGCCTTTGGGCCCACTCCACAATCAGTCTCAACCCTCCTTCCTACATGCCAACACTCAGAATCAAGTTTAATATTACAGTACTGGCATATGTAGTGAAATTTGTTGTTTTGTGGCAGCAGTACAGTGCAATACATGATGAAGAAAACTGTACATTTCAGGAGTCTGGAGTCTTCAGGAGTTGAGTTACAGGGAAAGATTGAACAGGTTAGGACTTTATTCCTTGGAGCATTGAAGAATGAGGGGAGATTTGACAGAGGTTTACAAAATTGAGGGGTATAGACAGAGTAAATGTGAATAGGCCCTTTCCATTTAGATTAGGAGAGATAAATACAAGGGGACATAGCTTTAGGGTGAAAGGGGAAAGGTTTAGGGGGAACTTCACTCAGAGAGTGGTGGGAGTGTGGAACGAGCTGCCATCTGACGTGGTAAATGTGGGCTCACTCTTGAGTTTTAAGAATAAATTGGATAGGTACATGGATGGGAAAGGTCTGGAGGGTTATGGACTGGATGCAGCTCAATGGGACCAGCAGAATAATAGAAACATAGAAAATAGGTGCAGGAGTAGGCCATTCAGCCCTTTGAGCCTGCACCGCCATTTATTATGATCATGGCTGATCCTCCAACTCAGAACCCCACCCCAGCCTTCCCTCCATACCCCCTGACCCCCATAGCCACAAGGGCCATATCTAACTCCCTCTTAAATATAGCCAATGAACTGGCCTCAACTGTTTCCTGTGGCAGAGAATTCCACAGATTCACCACTCTCTGTGTGAAGAAGTTTTTCCTAATCTTGGTCCTAAAAGGCTTCCCCTCTATCCTCAAACTGTGGCCCCTCGTTCTGGACTTCCCCAACATCGGGAACAATCTTCCTGCATCTAGCCTGTCCAATCCCTTTAGGATCTTATACGTTTCAATCAGATCCCCCCTCAATCTTCTAAATTCCAACGAGTACAAGCCCAGTTCATCCAGTCTTTCTTCATATGAAAGTCCTGCCATCCCACGAATCAATCTGGTGAACCTTCTTTGTACTCCCTCTATGGCAAGGATGTCTTTCCTCAGATTAGGGGACCAAAACTGCACACAATACTCCAGGTGTGGTCTCACCAAGGCCTTGTACAACTGCAGTAGTACCTCCCTGCTCCTGTACTCGAATCCTCTCGCTATAAATGCCAACATACCATTCGCCTTTTTCACCGCCTGCTGTACCTGCATGCCCACTTTCAATGACTGGTGTATAATGACACCCAGGTCTTGTTGCACCTCCCCTTTTCCTAATTGGCCACCAGTCAGATAATAATCTGTTTTCCTATTTTTGCCACCAAAGTGGATAACTTCACATTTATCCACATTAAATTGCATCTGCCATGAATTTGCCCACTCACCCAACCTATCCAAGTCACCCTGCATCCTCTTAGCATCCTCCTCACAGCTAACACTGCCACCCAGCTTCGTGTCATCCGCAAACTTGGAGATGCTGCATTTAATTCCCTCATCCAAGTCATTAATATATATTGTAAACAACTGGGGTCCCAGCACTGAGCCTTGCGGTACCCCACTAGTCACCGCCTGCCATTCTGAAAAGGTCCCGTTTATTCCCACTCTTTGCTTCCTGTCTGCTAACCAATTCTCCACCCACACCAATACCTTACCCCCAATACAGTGTGCTTTAAGTTTGCACACTAATCTCCTGTGTGGGACCTTGTCAAAAGCCTTTTGAAAATCCAAATATACCACATCCACTGGTACTCCCCTATCCACTCTACTAGTTACATCCTCAAAAAATTCTATGAGATTTGTCAGACATGATTTTCCTTTCACAAATCCATGCTGACTTTGTCCGATCATTTCACCGCTTTCCAAATGTGCTGTTATCACATCCTTGATAACTGACTCCAGTAGTTTCCCCACCACCGACGTTAGGCTAACCGGTCTATAATTCCCCGGTTTCTCTCTCCCTCCTTTTTTTTAAAAAGTGGAGTTACATTAGCCACCCTCCAATCCTCAGGAACTAGTCCAGAATCTAATGAGTTTTGAAAAATTATCACTAATGCATCCACTGTTTCTTGGGCTACTTCCTTAAGCACTCTAAGATGCAGACCATCTGGCCCTGGGGATTTATCTGCCTTCAATCCCTTCAATTTACCTAACACCACTTCCCTACTAACATGTATTTCGCTCAGTTCCTCCATCTCACTGGACCCTCTGTCCCCTACTATTTCTGGAAGATTATTTATGTCCTCCTTAGTGAAGACAGAACCAAAGTAATTATTCAGTTGGTCTGCCATGTCCTTGCTCCCCATAATCAATTCACCTGTTTCTGTCTGCAAGGGACCTACATTTGTCTTTACCAGTCTTTTCCTTTTTACATATCTATAAAAGCTTTTACAGTCCGTTTTTATGTTCCCTGCCAGTTTTCTCTCATAATCTTTTTTCCCCTTCCTAATTAAGCCCTTTGTCCTCCTCTGCTGAACTCTGAATTTCTCCCAGTCCTCAGGTGAGCCACTTTCTCTGGCTAATTTGTATGCTTCTTCTTTGGAATTGATACTATCCCTAATTTCTCTTGTCAGCCACGGGTGCACTACCTTCCTTGATTTATTTTTTTGCCAAACTGGGATGAACAATTGTTGTAGTTCATCCATGCAACCTTTAAATGCTTGCCATTGCATATCCACCGTCAATCCTTTAAGTGTCATTTGCCAGTCTATCTTAGCTAATTCACGTCTCATACCTTCAAAGTTACCCCTCTTTAAGTTCAGAACCTTTGTTTCTGAATTAACTATGTCACTCTCCATCTTAATGAAGAATTCCACCATATTATGGTCACTCTTACCCAAGGGGCCTCTCACGACAAGATCGCTAATTAACCCTTCTTTATTGCTCAAAACCCAGTCCAGAATAGCCTGCTCTCTAGTTGGTTCCTCGACATGTTGGTTCAAAAAACCATCCCGCATACATTCCAAGAAATCCTCTTCCTCAGCACCTTTACCAATTTGGTTCACCCAATCTACATGTAGATTGAAGTCACCCATTATAACTGCTGTTCCTTTATCGCACACATTTCTAATTTCCTGTTTAATACCATCTCCGACCTCACTACTACTGTTAGGTGGCCTGTGCACAACTCCCATCAGCGTCTTCTGCCCCTTAGTGTTACGCAGCTCTACCCATATCGATTCCACATCTTCCCGGCTTATGTCCTTCCTTTCTATTGCGTTAATCTCTTCTTTAACCAGCAACGCCACCCCACCTCCCCTTCCGTCATGTCTATCCCTCCTGAATATTGAATATCCCTGAACGTTGAGCTCCCATTCTTGGTCACCCTGGAGCCATGTCTCTGTGATCCCAACTATATCATAATCATTAATAACAATCTGAACTTTCAATTCATCCACCTTATTACGAATGCTCCTTGCATTGACACATAAAGCCTTCAGGCGCTCTTTTACAACTCTCTTAGCCCTTATACAATTATGTTGAAAAGTGGCCCTTTTTAAATCTTGCCCTGGATTTGTCGGCCTGCCACTTTTACTTTTCTCCTTTGTACTTTTTGCTTCTACCCTCACTTTACACCCCTCTGTCTCTCTGCACTGGTTCCCATCCCTCTGTTGTGAACTAACCTCCTCACGCCTAGCCTCTTTAATTTGATTCCCACCCCACAACCATTCTAGTTTAAAGTCAACTCAGTAGCCCCCGCTAATCTCCCTGCCAGGATATTGGTCCCCCTAGGATTCAAGTGTAACCCGTCCTTTTTGTACAGGTCACGCCTGCGCCAAAAGAGGTCCCAATGATCCAAAATCTTGAATCCCTGTCCCCTGCTCCAATCCCTCAGCCACACATTTATCCTCCACCTCATCGCATTCCTACTCTCACTGTCGCGTGGCACAGGCAGTAATCCCGAGATTACTACCTTTGCGGTCCTTTTTCTCAACTCCCTTCCTAGCTCCCTATATTCTCCTTTCAGGACCTCATCCCTTTTCCTACCTATGTCATTGGTACCTATATGTACCACAACCTCTGGCTCCTCACCCTCCCACTTCAGGATATCTTGGACACGATCAGAAATGTCCCGGACCCTGGCACCAGGGAGGCAAACTACCATCCGGGTCTCTGGACTGCGTCCACAGAATCGCCTGTCTGACCCTCTTACTATCGAGTCCCCTATCACAACTGCCCTCCTCTTCCTTGCCCTACCCTTCTGAGCTACAGGGCCAGACTCTGTGCCGGAGGTTTCGGCACAGACTAGAAGGGCCGAATAGCCTGTTTTCTGTGCTGTAGTGTTCTATGGTTCAATGAGAAATATGTTTTTAAAATTAAATTTAATAAGTAGTGCAAAAAGTGGGAAAAAATTGAGGTAGTGCACATGGGTTCATTGTCCATCCAGAAATCAGATGGCGGTGAGGAAGAAGCTTACTCCGAAAGCATTGAGTGTATGTCTTCAGGCTCTTGTACATCGCATTTGGTAGCAGCAACGAGAAGGGGGCATGTCCTAGGTGATAGGTGAGGGCATGTTTGCATGATTACGCAACCACCAACTGCGACTCCAGCCTTGAACACCAGGCCGGGTCTTTATGTGCTGCTGTTGTGACTCCCGTCTCCCCTTCCCCCACCACCACTCCGCAGCCCCGTCTCCCTCAGATCCTACCGTCAACTCCTGGGCCCTCAGAGGCTCCATCTTCCTCTCACCCCAACCCTCCCCTCTCCATTGACACCCCCAGCCTCCCCCCTCCCCCCTCTGATCCCAGCTCTCATCCGTGCCGGATCTTTACCATCCCCTCCGACCTTCAACTGTCGGAGGCAGAACGCTCTGTCCTCAGTAAGGGCCTCACGTTTGTCCCCCTTCGCCCACACCTCAGCGAGTTCCGTGTTCGCCATGATGCGGAACTTTTCTTCCGCCGTCTCCGTCTCCGAGCCTACTTCTTCGGCAAGGACTCTTCCACCCCCACCGATGACCCCTTCTCCCGTCTTCAACCCTCCTCTTCTTCATGGACACCCCGCTCTGGTCTTCTGCCTGCTCTGGATCTCTTTATTGCTAACTGCCGACGGGACATCAACCGTCTCGACTTCACCGCACCTTGTCCCCATTCCAACCTCACTCCTTCGGAACGCTCTGCTCTCCACTCCCTCCGCACTAATCCTAACCTTATTATTAAACCCGCTGATAAAGGGGGTGCTGTTGTAGTCTGGCGTACTGACCTCTACCTTGCCGAGGCACAGCGACAACTCGCGGATACCTCCTCTTATTTACCCCTCGATCGTGACCCCACCAAGGAGCACCAGGCCATTGTCTCCCACACTATCAACGACTTTATCCGCTCAGGGGATCTCCCATCCACTGCTACCAACCTTATAGTTCCCACACCCCGCACTTCCCGTTTCTACCTCCTACCCAAGATCCACAAACCTGCCTGTCCTGGCCGACCTATTGTCTCAGCTTGCTCCTGCCCCACCGAACTCGTTTCTGCATACCTCGACACTGTTTTATCACCCCTTGTTCAATCCCTTCCGACCTATGTTTGTGACACTTCTCACGCTCTTAAACTTTTCGATGATTTTAAGTTCCCTGGCCCCCACCGCTTTATTTTCACCATGGATGTCCAGTCCTTATATACTTCCATCCCCCATCAGGAAGGTCTCAAAGCTCTACGCTTCTTTTTGGATTCCAGACCTAATCAGTTCCCCTCTACCACCACTCTACTCCGTCTAGCGGAATTAGTCCTTACTCTTAATAATTTCTCCTTTTGCTCCTCCCATTTCCTCCAAACTAAAGGTGTAGCTATGGGCACCCGGATGGGTCCTAGCTATGCCTGCCTTTTTGTTGGGTTTGTGGAACAATCTATGTTCCGTGCCTATTCTGGTATCTGTCCCCCACTTTTCCTTCGCTATATCGACGACTGCATTGGCGCTGCTTCCTGCACGCATGCAGAACTCGTTGACTTTATTAACTTTGCCTCCAACTTTCACCCTGCCCTCAAGTTTACCTGGTCTATTTCCGACACCTCCCTCCCCTTTCTAGATCTTTCTGTCTCTGTCTCTGGAGACAGCTTATCCACTGATATCTACTATAAGCCTACTGACTCTCACAGCTATCTGGACTATTCCTCTTCTCACCCTGTCTCTTGCAAAAACGCCATCCCCTTCTCGCAATTCCTCCATCTCCGCCGCATCTGCTCTCAGGATGAGGCTTTTCATTCTAGGACGAGGGAGATGTCTTCATTTTTTAAAGAAAGGGGCTTCCCTTCCTCCACTATCAACTCTGCTCTTAAACGCATCTCCTCCATTTCACGTACATCTGCTCTCACTCCATCCTCCCACCACCCCACTAGGAATAGGGTTCCCCTGGTCCTCACCTACCACCCCACCAGCCTCCGGGTCCAACATATTATTCTCCGTAACTTCCGCCACCTCCAACAGGATCCCACCACTAAGCACATCTTTCCCTCCCCCGCTCTCTCTGCATTCCGCAGGGATCGCTCCCTACACAACTCCCTTGTCCATTCGTCCCCCCCATCCCTCCCCACTGATCTCCCTCCTGGCACTTATCCGTGTAAGCGGAACAAGTGCTACACATGCCCTTACACTTCCTCCCTTACCACCATTCAGGGCCCCAAACAGTCCTTCCAGGTGAGGCATCACTTCACCTGTGAGTCGACTGGGGTGATATACTGCGTCCGGTGCTCCCGATGTGGCCTTTTATATATTGGTGAGACCCGACGCAGACTGGGAGACCGCTTTGCTGAACATCTATGCTCTGTCCGCCAGAGAAAGCAGGATCTCCCAGTGGCCACACATTTTAATTCCACATCCCATTCCCATTCTGACATGTCTATCCACGGCCTCCTCTACTGTAAAGATGAAGCCACACTCAGGTTGGAGGAACAACACCTTATATTCCGTCTGGGTAGCCTCCAACCTGATGGCATGAACATCGACTTCTCTAACTTCCGCTAGGCCCCACCTCCCCCTCGTACCCCAGCTGTTACTCATTTTTATGCACACATTCTTTCTCTCACTCTCCTTTTTCTCCCTCTGTCCCTCTGAATATACCTCTTGCCCATCCTCTGGGTCACCCCCCCCCTGTCTTTCTTCCCGGACCTCCTGTCCCATGATCCTCTCGTATCCCCTTTTGCCTATCACCTGTCCAGCTCTCGGCTCTATCCCTCCCCCTCCTGTCTTCTCCTATCATTTTGCATCTCCCCCTCCCCCTCCACCTTTCAAATCCCTTACTCACTCTTCCTTCAGTTAGTCCTGACGAAGGGTCTCGGCCTGAAACGTCGACTGCGCCTCTTCCTATAGATGCTACTTGGCCTGCTGTGTTCACCAGCAACTTTGATGTATGTTGCATGTTTGAAGTATCACATTTTAAAGATGCTCATGATGCTGGGGAGGCTAATGCCCATGATGGAGCTGGCTGAGTTTGCAACTTTATGCAGCTTTTTCCGATTTTTTTTTTAGAGTGAAACCAATTAGAATGCTCTTCATGGTACATCTGAAGAAATTTGTGAGAATCTTTGGTGTCATACCAATTCTCCTCAAACTCTGAATGCAATATAGCCACTGTCATGCCTTCTTTGCAATTGCATCAATATTTTGAGCCCAGGATAGATCTTCAGAGATGTACACACACAGGAACTTGAAATTGCACACCCTTTCTACTACTAATCCCTCGATGAAGACTAGTGTGTATTCCCTCAACTTCCCCTTCCTGACATCCACAATCAATCCTTTGGCCTGACTGACATTGATGGCAAGTTTGGTTTTACACCACCATTCAAACAGCTGATCTGTCTAAATCCTGTATGCCTCCTTGTCACCATCTGAAATTCTGCCAGCAATAGTGTCATCAGGAAATTCATAGTTGGCATTTGAGCTATGCCTAGCCACAACATTGTGGGTGTAGAGAGAGTATAGCAGAGAGCTGAGCAGACATCCTTGAGTTGCACCAGTGTTGATAATCAGTGAGGAGGAGATGTTATTTCCAATTTGCACTGACTGTGATCTGTTGGTGAGGAAGTCAGTGATCTAGATACAGAAGCCCAAGGTTTGGAGCATACTGAGAATATGATTGTGTTGAATGCTGAGCTATAATCATCAAAACAGGCTGATGTAGGGTATGATCCACCCAAGGCCAAGAGGAGAGCTGGTGAGATTACATCACTGTAAAACTACTGTGGTGATAGATTTAATTGCAGTGGGTCCAGGTTCTTGCTTAGGCAGGAGTTGATTCTGGCCATGACCAACCTCACAAAGCACTTCAACACAGTAGATGTGAGTGCAGCTGGTCAATAGTCATTGAGGCAGCTCACCCTGCTCTTCTTTGGCACTGGTATGATTATGGGAACCTGTAACTGCAGCAGTGAGAGATTGATGCTGTCCTGGAACACACCCGCCAGTTGGTTGGCACAGGTTTTCAGTGCCCCACCAGTTACACCATTGAGGCCTGGTACATGGCGAGGCTTCACCCTCTCAAAAGATATTCTGACGTCAGCCTCTGTGACAGAGATCACAGGGTCCGTAGATACTGCAGGGATTTGCACAGGTGTAGTTTTACTCCCCCTTTCAAAGTGTGCATAAAAATCATTGTGTTTATCTGGGAGCACAACAACACAGTCATTCATGATGTTAGATTTTGCCTTATAGGAAATAATGGCCAGCAAACCCTGCCAGAGCTGTTGTACATCTGATTCAGTCTCTAACTTCAATCAGAATTGAAATAGCCTTAAAATAGCCTTCTGTAGGATGCACCTGGACTACTTGTATAGGTCTGCCACAGATCAAGCCCTCAGCAAACCATGAATCTCCTGGTTCATCCATGACTTCTGGTTTGGTTATGTCCAGTACATTCTCAAAAGCATACACTCATTCACACAGGTCTTGATGAAGTTAGTGACAACTGTGACGTATTCATAAAAATTCAAAGATGTATCTCTGAATGTTATCCAGTCCACCAACTCAAAGCAATCCTGTAAGTATTCCTCCGCCTCCCTTGATTATACCTTCGTGGTCCTCACCACTGATGAGGTCAGTAGTCTGCCTATATGTGAGGGAGTGGAAGTACAGCCAGATGATTGGACCTTTCAAAATGCGGGTGTGGAATGACACAGTAGGCATTCCTGATGGCAGGTGATTTGTTGGTGGTGTTTGTTCAGAGATTTCTTCAAGTTCGTCTGGTTGAAATCCCCTGCAGTGATTGAGACGGCTTCAGGATGTGATGTTTTGTAACTACTGATCAGCTCCTCTAGTGCCTGCCTGATGTTGGCCTGAGGTGGAATGTACACCCCTACAGGATGATGGCTGATAACTCCCTTGTCAAATAAAATGGACGGTACTTGACTGCTAGATGTTGCCATTTGGGGGAGCAGGATTCAGGCACCACAGTGAGTTATCATTGAAACATGCTCCTCCGGCTCTACCTTTAAAGTAGTCAGCTTTCCTTTCTTTTTGGTGGATGGTGAAGCCTTCATGCTGCAGTGCTGCATCCAAAATAGTAGAGGTGAAACATGTTTCCATGAAGCAGAGTACATAGCAATCCTCTGGAGCTGCAATCGTGCTCTGAGTTGTTCAGATTTATTTTCCAGAGACTGTACATTCAACAGCAAGTTTAATTAGGAGTGGGATTCTAAGGCCTCTGTATTTCAATGGTAGTGTACTCCAGCATGCATTCTGTGCTTCCATTTTTTTTTAAAGGGAAGCTGCACTTGTGACTAGTCTGCCATCTGGGGTCAGCAATTTTGAGAATAGATAGACTTATTTAAAAATATTTTAAATAATGTTGCTTACTGCAGTACTGATGGCTGTGACTGTGGATTTCAGCTGTCGTATCCAAAACAGGAATGTTTGATGATATCCTGTGGAGCTGTATGTAAAGTGGTGCCACTTATCAGTGCTATCTAACAGTATTATTGGCACCATCTTAAGTGAGTCCATTTTTCTTTCATCCATGTACCTCTGTAAAAGTCTCTAAAATGCCCATAATCACCCTTAACCACCATCCCAGGCAATGCATTCCAAGCATTTCCCACTCTCTGTGTCATATAAAAACATCTACCTCTAATATCTCCCATACACTTTCCTTAACTCATCATAAAAGAATGTCCTCTGGTATTAGCCATTGCCACCCTAAGAGAAAGCCCTGGCTGTCCACGTTATCTATGCGTCTCATAATATAATACTCCACTATCAAGTCATCTTTCATCCTCCTTTGCTCCAACAAGAAAAGCCCTAGCTCATTCAAACTATCCTAACAAGATATGCTCTCCAATCCAGGCAGCATCCTGGTAAATCTCCTCTGCATCCTCTCTAAAACTTCCACATATTTCCTATAGTGAAGTGACCAGAACTGAATACAATGCTCCAAGTGTAGTCTCAACAACATTTTATAGAACTGCAACATTTTACATTGCAACTCTTGAACTCAGTCCCTGACTGATGAAGGCTAGTACACCATACACCTTCATAAACACCTTATCAACCTGCATGGCAACTTTGAAGGATCTATGGACTTGCATCTAAGATCCCTGTTCCTTATTCTTTCTCACTTGCTCAGCATATCCTCTTTGATTCTATTGACACATCTCACTAAGGAATAATTTACATTAACCAAATAACTACTCAGCACATCTTTGGCATTTGGGAAGAAACCAGAGCACCCAATGGAAATCTTCACAGGGAGACCATGCAAACCCCACGCAGACAGCATCTGAGGTCAGGATTGATGTCTTATCCATGAAACTGTGAAGTAGCTGCTGTGTCACCACGCAATCTTCTGACTCTTGTATTCAGGTTTCGTGCTACATGAATACAGGCAATATAGAAAAATATCACTGATAATTACACAACAGAGAATTTCCATTCATTTGCTCCTGATCATCCACCATTGGAAGAGCTGTGGAAATCCCCAATAAACTGACCACACTTCCACATTTATAACCACTTTCTAAAAATCTACAGTATATATGCTCCTGTTGGGGTTTTATCACAAAATAATAAATATAATTTTGTATGAAGCTTAATACACAAGACCAGCTCCCTACAGTAGTGCCTATTTATAGAATCAATCCTTTTTCATCTATATTTAAGTCCCCTAGAAGTTTGACTGAAAGGTACTATCATCTGACTAAACCACCTGTTCTTTCCTGTGTAGTTTGTTAGTCAATACTGAAATCATACAGAAATTTAACCTGTGGTTGGTTTCACCGTAATTTCTCTTGCAGTTTAATTTTTGGGGGATTTTTATCTCCAGTGCACTTCAAGTATTAATACAGCAGCCAGTTCTGTAATTATCTCATAAGATAGTGCATTTTATATTTTATTTTACACATGTACGTCTGATTGTGGTGAATAGGATTAGATATTGGCTTTGCAGGAGAAGCCAGGGAGTGGTAGTAGATGGTTTCCTCTCTAACTAGAGGCCTGTAACTAGTGGCTGCAGGGATTGGTTCCTGGGTCTGTTGTTGTTTATCATGCAGATCATTGATATCGATGACAATGCCATCACACCAAGACTGGGGGTGTAGTGGACAGCGTGGAAGGCTACCAAAGCTTGTAGCATGATCTGGACCAGATGGTATTTAATGCTGACATGTGTGAGTTGTTGCACTTTCAGAGGACAAGCCAGAGGAGGACTTGCATATGGTGAGGGATGTGGTAGAATAGTGGGATCTGGGAATACAGGTTCATAATTCCTTGAAAGCAGGATCACAAGTAGTTAGGATTGTAAAGAAAGCTCTTTGCAAATTAGCCTACACATTAACTTTCATAAATAAAAGTACTAAGTACAGGAGGTGGGATGTTATGTTGAAGCTGTATAAAACATTGATGAGGCCTAATTGGGAGTATTTTTTGCCATTTCAGTCACCTACCTGCAGGAAAGATGTCAATAAGATTAGAAATGTTCAGAGAAAATTTACAAGGATGTTGCCAGGACTTGAGGTCCTGAGGTATCGGGCAAGGCTGAATAGGTTAGGACTTCATCCTCCAGAGCATAGAAGGGAGAGAGGAGATTTGATGGAGATATACAAAATTATGAGGGGTACAGATATGGTAAATGCAAACAGGCATTTTCTGTTGAGGTTGGGTGAGACAAGAACTAGAGATCATGGATTAGGGATGAAAGGTGAAATGTTTAAGGGAGACACGAGGAGGAATTTTTTCACTCAGATGGTGATGGAGAGTGTGGAATGAGCTGCCAGTGGATGCTGGTTCGATTTCAACATTTGTGAGAACGTTGGATAGGTTAATGGATGGGAGGGATATGGAGGCCTATGGTCCGGGTGCAGATTGATGGGACTAGGGAGATTAACAGTTCAGCACAGACTAGATGGGCTGAAGAGCCTATTTCTGTGCTGTAGTATCCCGTGACTCTGTGACCCTATGAATGTTTTGTCAATATATTACACCATCAGTCCTTTGCATAAAGCAGCTACTTTTCCCATTCACAAATGTTTCATCTCCATCATAGAAAACCTACAGCCGAATACAAGCCCTTCGGCCCACAAAGCTGTGCCGAACATGTACTTATTTTAGAAATTACCTGGGGTTACACATTGCCCTCTATTTTTCTGAGCTCCATGTACCTATCCTGGAGTCTCTTAAAAGACCCTATCGTATCTGCCTCCTTCATCGTCACCAGCAGCCCATTCCATGCTCTCACCGCTCCCTGGGTAAAAAAAAACTTAGCCTTGACATCTCCTCTGTACCTACTTCCAAGCACCTTAAAACTGTGCCTTCTCGTGCTAGCCATTTCAGCCCTGGGAAAAAGCCTCTGACTACCCACACAATCAATGCCTGTCATCATCTTGTACACCTCTATCAGGTCACCTCTCATCCTCTGTCACTCCAAGGAAAAAAGGCCGAGTTCATTCAACCTATTCTCATAAGGCATGCTCCCCAATCCCCCAGGCAACATCATTGTAAATCTCCTCTGCACCCTTTCTTTGGTTTCCACATCCTTCCTGTAGTGAGGTGACCAGAACTGAGCACAGTACTCCAAATGGGGTCTGACCAGGATCCTATACAGCTGCAACATTACCTCTCTGCTCCTAAATTCAATCCCACGATTGATGAAGGCCAATGTACCGTATGCTTTCCTAACCACAGTCAACCTGCGCAGCAGCTTTGAGTGTCCTATGGACTCAGACCCAAGGATCTCTCTGATCTTCCACACTGCCAAGAGTCTTACCATTAATACTATATTCTGCCATCATATTTGACCTACCAAAATGAACCACCTCACAGTTACCTAGGTTAAACTCCATCTGCCACATCTCAGCCCAGTTTTGTACCCTATCAGTGTCCTGCTGTAACCTCTGGCAGCCCTTCACACTGTCCACAACACCTCCAACCTTTGTGTCATCAGCAAATTTACTAACCCATCCCTCCACTTCCTCATCCAGGTCATTTATAAAAATCACAAAGAGTAGGGGTCCCAGAACAGATCTCTGAGGCACACAACTGGTGACCGACCTCCATGCAGAATTTGACCTATCTACAGCCACTTTTTACCTTCTGTAGGCAAGCCAGTTCTGGATCCACAAAGCAATGTCTCCTTGGATCCCATGCCTCCTTACTTTCTCAGTAAGCTTTGCATGGGGTATCCTTCTGACAAAAGAGTCATGGAATAGAAAATGGAAATGAAACATGTGAAAGTGAACAAGAAAGTTTATTTCAAACATCAGATTAATCTCCAGTTGATTCAAATTTTGTTTTGGTATTCTCTTAATGTGATAATTTTGTATAGCATTTGGCAAGTTAGAGCAGCAATAAATAAAGAATGAAAAGAAAATAATGGTGTTTGAGTGTTGAGACACTATTGGCAAATAATTATTAGTGATCTCTGCTGAATGTTTCAAGAGATTTGTAAATGAATAGTGCATTAAAACAAAATGACAGAAATTTGCTGAAATTAAAGCAAATACTGAATGTTTTCTCCTCATCCAAATATGATGCTCTTCTAGACCTAGTATCTGTGGTTGTGGCTGCACAATTGTTGCTCACATTCTCCTTTTCCCTCTCCCTCTACTTCACACTGATTCTGTCTTCTCTCATAACTGATGCAGCTATTTTTAGCCTCAAACTGGGATTACACTGGTCTGCTAATTTTGTTCATTCTTGCTTGTGTTCTTTAAGTATATAGTGTGACCGCAAGTAACTTTTGCCATCTTAATGGTGAAACTACAAAATGTGCATGCCCCAATATCTGTCTCAATTCACTTTTGAGATCTGGGCATCGCTGGGAAAACCAAAATTCATTATCCATCACTAATTGCTGTTGAGAAGCTGGTGGTGAGTCATTTTCTTGGATCACTGCATGTGTTTATGGTGATTAGGGGTAAGTTCAAAGGAGACGTGTGGGGCAGGTTTCTTTATAGAGAGGGATGATGGTGGATGCGAATAGGGTATAGGTGTTTAGAAAGGCACATAAATGTTCAGGGAAAAGAAAGATACTTATTTATAGAGAATAGGCACAGAATAGGCCCTTTCAGCCCTTCGAGCTGTGCCGCAGAGCAACCCCCGATTTAACCCTAGCCTAATCATGTAACAATTTATAATGACCCATTAACTTACTAACTGGTAGTCTTTGGACTGTGAGAGAAAACTGGAGCACCTGGGCCAAAAAAACACACATTCCATGGGGGAGGCTAACGGACTACTTACAGATGATGTTGGAATTGAACTCTGAACACTGATGCTCTGAGTGGTGATAATGTCGCCCTAACCGCTACCGACTTGTGTACACAGAAGGGATTAGTTTAGTTAAGCTTTTAATCACTAGTTTAATTAGTTTGGCACAACCTGGTGAGCCGAAGAGCCCATTCCTATGCTTTACAATTTTATGTTCAATAAATGAAGAGTATTCCATCATTCTGCAGACTCATGCCTTCTAGATGGTGGATAGGCTTTAGAATATCAGGAAGTAAGTTGCATATCATTCAATATCCAGTCACTGACATACCCTTGTAAGACTTCTAGGGT
This sequence comes from Mobula hypostoma, assembly GCF_963921235.1. NCBI lineage: Eukaryota > Metazoa > Chordata > Chondrichthyes > Myliobatiformes > Myliobatidae > Mobula > Mobula hypostoma. Next base: position 47,137,285 of record NC_086104.1, read on the forward strand.
ATTGCTGGTGAAAAACTTAGTGATGGCAACGCTATTGAACCTCAAACATATGTGATTAGATTTGCTTATTTAGGAGATATTTATTGCCTAACAGATGATAACCCATGATTGTGGCTGAGTGATAATTGCCACATACTATCTCATGGCTGACTGTTGCCCAGGTCTTGCTGTCAGCAGGTGTGGGTTGCCTCATTTACTGAGGCATTGCAAATGGAATTGGATGTTGTTGTAAGCATCTCCTCTTCTGAACTTAATGATGTAAAGAAGGTCATTAATGAAGTGGCAGAGATGCCCTATGGAATTGCTACTTTTCCAGGACATTTTACTTTTAACAGATATAATCATCTTCCTTCATGGAAGATGTAACTTCGCCAAACTAGAATGTTTTCCATTGACTTCAGTTTTATCAGGTCACATAGTTCCACACTTAGTCAAATGGTGCCTTGAGGTCAAAGCGGTTACTCCGTCCTCACCCCGGAATCTGTTTCTTTGTTTAGTGGACAAAGGATGCATTAATGTCAGGAGAAACTCAGATTGGCCCTGATGAAACCCAAATTTGGTATTGATAAGAAAATGTTGCCTAACAACACTGTCAATGACAGCTTCCATCACTGTACTGAAGAATGAGAACAATAAACCAGACTTGTCCTCCTTTGAAAATGACAGTTTTCTGCATTGTTAGGTGAACATCAGTTTTGTAATTGTGCTGGAACAGAATTATCAAGGCACAGCTAGTTCTTGAATACAGATTTTCAATATCAAGCCGAAATGGTTGATCCTGTAGTTTTTGGTTGTTTCTTGTCATCATTTGAATTGGTTGGACACTGGCTTGTGAAGGAAGCAATATTGAGAGTAAACCAAAATGGAACATCTATTCAGAACTTTGTGAACACTTTAGACTTGTCTTTAGCACTCACACACTGGGCCCATGATTGTTGAGAACGGGAATGTTCTTGGAGCCTTCTTTTCCCATTAACTATTTAATTGTGCATTGCAATGTTCCAGAGTTGATCCGATCCATTGACTGATTTCATTCAGGTCTTGTTGTATGTTTAGTATTAACAGCCCGCCCTGGGGATAGACTGGGTGTATGGGGAGAAGGAACAGGGCTTGAAATTCCAGCATCTGCAGATTTCCTCGTGTTTGCATTGTTTTGCTGTTGTTGCTTTGTTGCTTGTCTGTGTTCTGTTTTGTTGTGCTTTGTGTTGTTCTGCTGAGCATCATGGGCATACTATTTTGGTACAGGAATGTGTGGCAATACTCGAGGACTGTCCCGAGCACACCTTCAGGTGTGGTGGTTGTTAAAACAAACAATGCATTTCACTGTATGTTTTAATGTACACATAATAAGCTTGAATCTTGAAGCCGTTCTGTGTTGCAGCTTTACCTGGCTGGATCCTCGTCATTTTCAGGTGTGCCTGCTGCTACTCCCAGCATGCCTTTCCGTACTCCTCGTTAAACTAAAGTTGATACCTAGCAGGACAGTACTATGAGAATGAGGGAAATGCCAGGTTATCAGCTCGTAGATTGAGGTATGCTCCATTTCTGCTGCAGCTGACCATGCACAGGGCTACTTTGATGACCAGGTTTGAGCTAGCAGATCTATTCTGAATCTGTCTCATTTAGCATAGCTGTAATCTTAGATAACAGAATGGAAGTGTCTTTGATATGAAGACAGAACTTTGTCTTCACAAGAGATATGTGGTGGTCACTTTTACCAAGGTTGGCATGGTTATATACAAGTACTAGTCAAAGGCATTCAACAGTAGATGCCATCATTTTGAAAGGTGCAACATAATGACTGGTTGTTACTAGGGGTTGCCAACTGTCCCGTATTAGCCGGGACATCCCATATATTGGGCTAAATTGGTTTGTCCCGTACGGGACTGCCCTTGTCCCGTATTTCTCCCGCTAAGGTAGAGCATTCCTATGAAACCTTTCATGCCGAAATGGTGTAAAGCGAAGAAGCAATTACCATTACTTTATATGGGAAAAATTTTTGGGCGTTCCCAGACCCAAAAAAAACCTACCAGTTCATACCAAAGCACACATAAAACCTAAAATAACACTAACATATAGTAAAAGCAGGAATGATATGATAAATACACAGCCTATATAAAGTAGAAATAATGTATGTACAGTATAGTTTCACTGAACAGAATCGCCAAAACCAATTTGTAGAAAATAAAATCAGCACGTACATGCAGGCACACGTCACGCATGCGCACACAGGTGCCCGTGCAAGGCTTCATGGTCATGGTTGTCTTTCTCGGGATAAACACAAGTGTCCCGTATTTGACTGCTACTTTTGTCCCTTATTTGGGAGTGAGAAAGTTGGCAACCCTAGTTGTTACTCATGCAGTGGGATATAAAGCATGGAATATTGTGAATTAAATATTCGACTTGCTTCCTCAAAAAAATCATGTTTTTGAAAGGAATGCCAAATATTGATAGAAGTAAGTTACTATAGTTATAATACTTGTCCATGTATTTTCTGCAGGCCATTAGACAATTGTAGAAAAATAAAACAAAATGTCAACTTTTGAAGGCCACAGACAGTTAAATTTATAGTATGGATTTGTAAATCTTTCTGCTAGTAGTCCCTCATCTTTTATTACATTTTTATTTTGTCAATTTTAAAACTCTGAGGAACAGGTATGCACTGAATTCCTGGCCCAGCTATTCATCCATTCATTGATGTGGCAGTGAATTTAATCAGCACTGCTTGCAGTCCTAATTTTATTAACTTTATTTTTAAGCGTATGATCCTGATATCAAGGTCTTAATCACCTTTGGCATTGTCCCTTTATTAATTTGTATGACAGCTGTTGGTCACACTATTGCTCAACATGTATGTTTGATTTTTGAGTATTTGTTTAGGCTCGGTATTGGGACCACAGCTGTTTACGATTTATGTCAATGATTTAGAGGAAGGCATTGTGAATAACCTCAGCAAGTCTGCTGATGATACTAAGCTGGGTGGCAGTGTGACATGTGATGAGGATGTTAGGAGAATTCAAGGTGACTTGGATAGGCTGGGTGAGTGGGCAGAAACTTGGCAGATGGCGTTTAATGTGAATAAGTGTGAGGTTATTCAGTTTGGGAGCAAGAACAGGAAGGCAGATTATTATCTGAACGGTGTGGAGTTAGGTAAGGGAGAAATACAAAGAGATCTAGGAGTACTTGTTCATCAGTCTCTGAAGGTGAATGAGCAAGTGCAGCAGGCAGTGAAGAAGGCTAATGGAATGTTGGCCTTTATTACAAAGGGAATTGAGTACAAGAGCAAGGAAATCCTTTTGCATTTGTACAGGGCCCTGATGAGACCACACCTGGAGTATTGTGTGCAGTTTTGGTCTCCAGGGTTAAGGAAGGACATCCTGGCTGTGGAGGAGGTGCAGCGTAGGTTCACTAGGTTAATTCCTGGGATGTCCGGACCATCTTACGCAGAGAGGTTAGAGAGACTGGGCTTGTATATGCTGGAATTAAGAAGATTGAGAGGGGGGATCTGATTGAGACATATAAGATTATTAAGGGATTGGACAAGATAGAGGCAGGAAATATGTTCCAGATGCTGGGAGAGTCCAGTACCAGAGGGTATGGTTTAAGAATAAGGGGTAGATCATTTAGGACAGAGTTGAGGAGGAACTTCTTCTCCCAGAGAGTTGTGGAGGTGTGGAACGCACTGCCTCAGAAGGCAGTGGAGGCCAATTCTCTGGATGCTTTCAAGAAGGAGCTAGATAGGTATCTTGTGGATAGGGGAATCAAGGGTTATGGTGACAAGGCAGGAACCGGGTATTGATAGTAGATGATCAGCCATGATCTCAGAATGGCGGTGCAGGCTCGAAGGGCCGAATGGTCTACTTCTGCACCTATTGTTTATTGTCTATTAACAATGAGTGTTAAATTGATTTGGCTTCATGAAACATTATGAACTAAGCACTGTGCTTGATAATGTTATTGAACTTCACAATAGTGATAGAGTAATTCCATAATGTTTCTCCTGATTTGATTGTTAGCCAAAACATCAATAAAAAAGATGGCGAAATCAAACATAGTCTCTTGAAATTATTCAGAATTCAGAATAATAATGCTTTTGAAACAGTTGAATAATTAATTGAAAAAGAAAGCTGACCCATATTTACATATTTATTATTAACACAACATTTCAACTAATTTCTGTCAACCCGTTTTAAAAATAGATTTTCAAAGTGTTAGTCATTGAACTGAAGAACATTGGGGGTAATTATAGAACTCTACAGCACAGGAGATGGCCATTTGACATCAAGGACATGCAGGCTCTTTGAAAGAGATTTCTAATTTGCTCCACCACCTGTTATTTCTTGCATTACGATTTCTTTAAAAATTATATTTCTGCTTCTCTTTAGTAAGTTCATTTTCTATATATTCAGTTTGCATTTTGAAAATCTTAACAAGTTGTGTATAAAAACAAATTCATTTACCCTCTTTGTCGAATACCTTAAATGTATATCTTGTTACAGATGCTAAGTTGTTTAAGAATGACTTATTAGAATATCTCGCAGTTTTCTAAGCAATTAACAATGCTTGTGACACTGTCCAAAACCATGACCCTTGCAGTACAAAGAGCACTGCATCTTTCATTTGTGTTGCCATGTGAGCCATATTATTTCTTTTCAAATTCTATTTCACATGTTGTCATATCCTGCATGTTATTGCATTTTCCATTTGTCAGCAACTGGTGCTAACCTGATTGAGAACACCTATCAGAGGTGAATGAACTCACTACTGCCTAATGGCTAGCAATACCTTCAGAGAGAGTGTTTGTGCCAGGTCTTTCTGTATAAAGAATAACTCATAATGTAATATTATGTTAACACCAGCTGGATTGAGGTTGGGGGAGGGTTATTGGACCTTCTAAACTGCCCAAAAGTCATAGAGGCTTTGGAGCTGACAAGTTGAATTGTCAAGACTTTCTTAATAATCAATTAGGAAAAAATTAAATACATTATTCGCATAAATCTATCCTTATCAGTACCTTCCTTACCTCTACATTTGATTATTCCCACCTTTCTTAACCAATCTCCTGCTTTCAGCTCTCTATTAACTTATCCAAGTTTCAACTTCCACATCTTAATCTTCACCTATTCTCAACCACCTATGCACTCACCAGATTATGTTGGTTCTTTAAGATTATATTATAATAATTTTCACATGTCTCCATGATTTTATTGCCCCCTATATTTGTAAGCCCTAAATCACTCAAATGCTTTTGTGCACCTTCAGTTTTGATCCCTTGGTGCCCTGATTGTAATCACTATAACTTTAATAGCTGTACCTTAAATTTCCTGGGTTTTTAAGCTCTTTCCTTCCTTAAATCTATCTGACTTGGTGTGACTTGAAGTTTGATATCTCTTCATGTGAACTAATGTCAAATTTTCTTTGAATGTGCCCTTATAAAAATGTATTAGAATGATTTATTTTCTTTCAAAGTACTATATAAATACAAAATGTTTATATATTGTGACAAAATGTTATATATTGGGGGGATATTCATTTCTAGATTTCATCATTTTATTGGTATAGCGATAATCGGGGCAGAACGTATTTATTTAGAGACATAACACAGATGGGCCCTTCTGGCCCTTCAAACCAACCAATTTAACTCCAGCATAATCATGAGGCAATTCATAATGTCCAATTAACCTACTAACCAATACCTCTTTGGCTGGGGAAGAAACTGTAGCACCCAGAGGAAACCCACATGTTCACAGGGAGGATGTACAGACTCCCTACAGATGACATCAGAATTGAACTCTGAGCTGTAATAGCATCATGCTAACCACTACGCTATGTGAACTGTGGTGATCTTGAAGATGTTGTGGACAGTTCCATATCTCACAAGGTCTCAGAAGCTGAAATTGTTGATGTGTTTTCCTTGAAGAGGAGGAGACAAAGAAATGACCTCATAAAGATTTATAAAATCATGAAGGGCATAGATAAGGTGGATAGTCACAGGCTTTTTCCTCAAGGTAGTAGTCTGAAACTAGAAGTTTAATAAGAGAATGGAAAGATTAAAATGTGATATGAAGAGAGCTTTTTTATAAGGGTGATTGGCATCTGGAATGACTGCCAAAGGAAATGGTAGAGTGTATAATTACAACACTTAAAGGACATTTGGATAGGTACTTGGATTGTACCAATCTTTTTTTATGCCATGGACTAATACCATTAAGCAAGGGGTTTGTGGATATGGGCCAAATGCAGATAAATTAGACGAGCTCAGTTAGGCATCTTGGTTGGCAAGGATGAGTCACTATGACTCCTTGCTGGAGTGTACGTGTACTATTCCATGCACTTCCAGCACAGAGTATTTTATTCACAGAAAAGTCATCACTAGAAGGATCACAGAATCTTTATCCTAGTATTGTCAATATATTGTTATTGCATCAGAAAAGTTGCTTTGACAATAGAGAGTTTCTGATGAAGAAAATGGTTTTGAAGCCATAACATTGCCAAATGTAGTGAAATTTTTACTGATAACTTCATTGCCACAGAAAAGTGTCAGATAAATGACATGAAATGGATAAATCAAAGGAATATTTGTTGTCCATAATTAATCAATTAAAGCTTTGCATTCTTATGACAGACTTCATCCTGTGTTCTCTATTGGAAGAACTCTTTATTCCCAAAAGATGATGAGATGCTTCAGGTAACTTGACAGCTCAAGAATTTCCAATGTGAGGAATCCTGCTAATGACTCATGAGTGATTTTAGCAGATGCTGGAAGTGCTTAGCTTGAATGTAATGATGTTGCTTGGCACAGCTTGTACTTAATCGTCATTGCTTTCTCTACTCCTTAGGAATACAATTAGCCATGATCCCGAAGTATTCCCTGATGGGTCCTTGCAAGGGACACATGTGCACAAAGAGCAGCCGTAAGTATCTAAGTAAATTATTTACAAGATATAAAGCTTGATTTAGTAATGGGACCAGAAAACTAAGTTTACACATAGGTAGTTTACCTTTCTATAGGCCTTGTATGTCTATATTTACATAAATCAGAAATGTAATTCATCCTTGTTATGCTTGTGTTGTGTGGAGTGATTTTTTTTTAGCCGTTTCTGCCGCTAACCAACAATCAACAAAATAGTAAGTAACAATAGGGAAAAATCTGCTGGAGGAACACATCCCAAAACATTGACAACACCTTTCTCACTTACGGATGATGCTTGTTTTGCTGAGCTCCTCCTGCACTTTATCTTCTTTTCAGATTCCAGCCTTGCAGCCTCTTGTGTATCTAGGAAGTAGTATATACTATTAAGCTAGATGTGGAACAAAAAGATGCCCTTTACCTGGCTCGAGCATTTCAGAGGCTCCCACCAACCATAATTAACTTCATTTCATGTTCTCCTCACTCTTCATCACTCCACTGATTTACTCAAGGGCAGCTGCCAAGAAAGCAATTGACCTGAAATTCACACTCTGGAGCATTTGCAAGACATACTATTCCTTTCCCCTGTGGATTACCTGTTCTGCCAACTTCTCTAAATCCCTCTCAGTGGATCCTGGAGTACACTGACTCCTCTCTCCTACCACTGCTGCAGCCATTCACAGAGCACTGCTGTGTATATGATGCAGTTGTGCTGCGTCACCAAGATGACAGAACACAGAACATAGAACAGTACAACACAGGAACAGGACCTTCAGCCCATAATGTTGTGCCAAACTAGTTAAATTAATAATCAAATGCCCAGCTAAACTAATCCCATCTTCCTTCACAATGTCCATATTCTTCCATTTGCTTCAGATTCATGTACCTATCTAAACATCTCTTAAAATGTGTCTAATGTATCTGCCTCTACCACCACTCTAGGTAGCATTCCACCCACCACTCTATATGTTTTAAAAAAAACACACACCTGCTCTTCACATCTCCTTTGAAATTATCCCCTCTCACCTTAAATCCTATCGTATTAGACATTTCAACCCTGGGAAAAAGATAATGTCTGTCTACTCTATCTATGCTCTTCATAATCTTATAAACCTCTATCAGATCGCGCCTCAGCCTCTGCTGATCCAGAGAATACAATGCAAGTTAGTCCCACCTCTTGTTACAGCACATGCCCTCTAATTCAACAGCATCCCCCTTCTGCACTCTTTCCAAAGTGTCAACATCCTTCCTACAGTGGGGCAGCCAGGAATGCATGCAATACTCCAGAAACTGCCTAATTGAAGTTTTATAAAGCTGCAGCATAATGTCCTGACTACTGAAATCAATGCCTTGAAAAATAAAGTCCAGCAGGCCAAATGCATCTTTACCACCCTACCAACCTGTGCAACCACTTTCAGGGAGCTATGAACTTGCACGTCAAGATTCCTCTGCTCATCAACACTATTGAGAGGCTTGTGCTTAACAGTGTACTGTCTCTTTACATTTGACCTACCAAGGTGCAACACTTCACATTTAGCCAGATTAAACTCCATCTGCCATTTTTCTGCCCATATCTGCAACTGATCTTTGCTGTGTTCTTTGCTAATCATCTACACTGGCCACAACATCACCAATCTAAATATCATCTTCATACTTATTTTTCATCCAGGTTATTTATATACATCACAAACAGCAGAGGTCCCAGAACAGATCCCTGCGGAACATCACAAATCACAGAGCTCCAGCTAGCATAAGTCTCTTCTACCATTACCCTCTGCTGTATATGGGCAAGCCAGTTGTTAATCCAAATGAAAAATTCACCATGGATCCCATGCAACTTAATGTCCTGGAGAAACACACAGAAATACAGGAGGGACTCAGCGGATCAGGAAGCATCTATGGAAAAGAATAAACAGCTGACATTTATGTACAATGACGATTCCATTCCCTTTGCTCAGTTCCTTTGTCTCCATCGCATCTGTTCCCAGCCTGAGGCTTTCTTTCCAGGATATCAGTCATCCTCCTCCTTTAAAGAATGGGATTTCCCTTTCTTCACCATTGATACTGCCCTCTGTCGTATCACCTCCATTTCCCAGACATCTAGACTCATCCCATCAACTGCATGAGCCTCCACATCTAACACATCATTCTCCACAACTTCTGCCATCTTCATCAGGATCCTACCACAATCACATCTTTAACTCCCCACCACCCCACTCTCTGCTTTCTGCAGGGATACTTCCTCCGTGACTCCTGTGTATATTTCTCCCTCCACATTAATCTTCCTCCTGGCACATATCCCTGCAAGTGATAGAAATGCTATGTTTGTCCATTCACCTCCTCCCTTACCTTCATTCAAGGCCCCCAATAGTACTCCAGGTGAGGCATCACTTCACCTGTGAGTCTTTGGGGCCATCTATTGTATCCAGCGCTCCCAATGCGGCCTCCTCTACACTGATGAAACTTGATGTAAATTGGGAGACCGCTTTGTTGAGCACCTCCACTCCATTCACCTAAAGTTTAATTTCCCAGTGGCCAACAGGTTCAATTGCTATTCCCATTCCTATTCCGATGTATCAGTCCATAGCCTCCACTTCTGCCGTGATGAGGCCACTCTCAGATTAGAGGATCACATTCTATCTAGGTAACTCCAACCGATGACATGAACATCGATTTCTCCTTCTGGTATTTTTTTTTATCTCCATTCCTCCTCCTCCTCCTCCTATTCCCCATTCTGGCCTCTTACCTCTTCTATTCACCTGCCTATCACCTTCTCCTGGTGCAACTCTTTCTTCCCTTTCTCCCATGGTTCACTCTCCTCTTCTTTCAGATTCCTTCTCCAGCCACCTGGCTTCACCTATCACCTTCTATCTAGTGCTTCTTTCCCTCCTCCCAACTCTTTATTTTGTTGTCTTCCCCCTTCCCTTCCAGTCCTGAAGAAGTGTCTCAGCTGTAACATCAAATATTTATTAATTTCCATAGGAGCTGCCTGACCAGCTGAGTTCCTCCAGCATTTTGAGAGCATTGGTCTAGATTTCCAGCATCTTCAAAATCTCTTTTGTGTTTAATCTTCTGTATTAGCCTCCCATGAGGGACCTTGTCAAGTGCCTTCCTAAAACCTATGTCAGCCACATCCGCAGGTCTATCTTCATTAAGCACCTTTGTCAAAAAACTCAAATCAAGTTAGTGAGGCATGACTTGCCCCACACAAAGCTGTGCTGGCTCTACCTAGTTATGCCATGGTCTTCCAAATGCTCATAAATCCTAAACCTAAGAATTACCTCCAGTAACTGATCTCCCTATCCTCCATGTCCTTCTCTTCGTAAATACTGATGTAAAGTACTCATTAAGGACCTCACCCACATCTTCTGCATGAAGCAAATTCCCCCCCCCCCCCACAACAATCCCTGAGTGGTCCTACCCTCTCTCTAGTTATCCTCTTGCTCTTGATGTACGATGCACTGTAATGTCATGAACTGTATGTTCTTAATAGGTATTTTTCTATTGAGACTCTAATTTTGAAGTTTTGATTTGCTTTACGTTCACTCCAAGAATTCCTTAAATGGAGGCAATCAGTTACAGAAGGAATTTTATTTATCGACTGATATTTACAAATTTTTCAAGCTATGTGGAGTTTTATGGAGATAAAGGGAGCTTAATTCAGAAATCAGATGTGTAAAGGGGGTTTGGATTCTAAGTGCAGAATTCCCTGCAGCAGGATTCCCTAAAGGTTAACTTGTAGGTTGAGTAGGTAGTAAGGAAGATAAATGCAATGTTAGCATTCATTTCAAGAGAAGTAGAATATAAAAGCAAGGATGTAATGTTGAGTCTTTATAAAGCATTGGTCACATGATATTTGGAGAATTGTGAGCAGTTTTGGGCCCTATGTCTCAGGAAGGAAGTGTTGGCATTGGAGAGGGTCCAAAGGAGGTTAAGAAGAATGATACCCAGAATGAAAGGAGCACTTAATGGCTCTGGACCTGTACGCAAGGAAGTTTAGAAGAGTTGGGGTTGGTGGGGTGGGGGGAATCTCATGGAAACCTACCAAATATTGAAAGTCCAGAATAATGTGAACATGGAGAGGATGTTCTCAAGAGTGAGGGAGTCTGGGACCAGAAGCTCAGAATAGAAGGAGGTCCTTTCAGATCAGAGATGAGGAGAGGAATGTCTTTATCCAGAGGGTGGTGAATCTGTGGATTCATTGCCACGGACAGCTTTGGAGGCCAAGTCTTTGCATAGTTAAAGCAGAGATTGACATGTTTATTGATTAGTAAGGACATCAAAGATTATAAGGAGAAAGCAGTAGATTGGGGCTGAGCGGGAAAATAAATGGCCCATGATTGAATTGTGGAGCAGAATTAATGGGCCGAATGTCCTAATTCTGCTCCTATGTTTATGGAATTATCTCCAGAGGGAGTTGATTTTGTTAGTTCATAGATTTTTCCATTTTGGTGAAAAATTAATTGATATTTATTTCTTTGCATTCTGTCCACATCATCAGCAGTGAAATAAGAGCTTACTGAACTAAAAAGAAAATAAGAGTTTGCTTTAACTTTTGTGCAACACAGGTAGATCACTTTCAAAGAGTGAGTTTCAACTGTTGGATATTCAACAATTCTGGTTTACTTCCAGCACTTTGTTTGGGATCATCTTGCAAATTGTCCACCCAGTTTATCATCCAAGATCATATGGCAATACATTTCAACAACCTTCTTTCAACCAAAGGTAACCTATATTAAATATATTTCACCTTGTTGTTGAAAATGTCATACAATAAATAAAGCACAATTTTATGGCATAGCAAAGTTGTATTTTTAATCTTGCCAATACCGTGTACTGGTCATTTCAGAGAGAGTAAGTCTGAAATTTTTAAAAACATTAAAATGAGTTGCTGACATAAAGACATATTAACAAGAAAATAGGAGCAGAGGTGAAAATGAGCTGTCATTTTTAATGAATCATTTTATTTCACCGCACAGGAGATCATTCAACATCCCTGGACCAATTTTCAAAACCTTCAACTTAATTTTAGTTCTTTCTTTCTTACTGACATGTCTTTATTTCCTTTTTAATAAACATTATGTATTTACAAGAGGTTGCCAATTCTATGATGAATACTTACAACCACAAGTCATTCAGGTGTGATATACATGTAATTCTCACCAATTGCTTTAATGAGTATATTCTGATAGTCCTCAAAATGGATGACCTCAGAACAAAGAATCTACTTGATTGACACAAATAATAAAAAAAATGGTCTATCCACCAACAGTGTGCTATGACTACAGAGCTTACCAACTGCAATTTATTGCAGCAGCTTGCTGAGATTTTGGAAGCATATGCCAAATCCAGGGAGGACAAATGCAAGAAGCAGAATCAAAAAGAGCATCGTCATCTGCAGGATCACAACAGGCTGTGCACCACAATGAGGTAGGAACATATCTCCATCCATCCATCCATCCCTCTATATTGAAACTCTAAAGCATTCAAACAACATTTTGGGGTACCTAATACAGCAGTCATCCCAAGAAGATTCCCACCAATCCCTCTAAATTGAAATTCTACAACTCTCAAACCACATTCTGGGGGTACCTAACACTGCAGTTTTTCCAGAAGGTTCTCAAGAACAATTAAGCATGGCCAGTGAATATTGGCTGACCAGCAATATCCATGCCTTTTAAATGAGTTTTTTAAAACTCAGTTTCAACAATGTAATTTCCATTATAAGTAATGGTACCATAAGTTAGGAATTATTTTTGAGTTTCATAACAGATGTCATCAAGCGCAATGTTCCCAGGGAGGCTTCTGATATTCCCCTTTGGAACTGCTACAGCTGAAATGTGCCATTATGTAAAGTGCTCTAAGTAACAACATTTCAAATCATTTAAAAGAAAAAAGACCTTCAGAATTGACAGATGAGGGAATCTAGATCAACCAGGGAGTGAATGCAGCAGTTGAAGGCGCAGCGGAGTTCTCATTGTCTCAGAAAACATGGCTGCTGGGGAGGGCTCCAGGTAAAACTGAAACACAGGGATCTAAAACCACCTCTCTTTACCATCCTCCTGGCTAATGAAATTTGTGGAAAATAAATTTGAAGACCTCATCAGAACAAGACTGCAATATCAGAAGTAATGCGTATTCTGCTTTACAGGCACATCCCCAGCACTCTGAACATAGCATTCCATCACAAAGACTGGGTGACAGCATCAGGTAAAAGCATAAATGATGGTGTTGGCTTCATGATGTGGCAGTCTGTCTGGTTGATCTGGATCATCTGATAGACAACTGTCATCTGTTCTGAGTTCTCTGTTATCATCCTGGTAGTGATGTATATTCCACCCCTGGCAAATGTCGAGCTGGCATTGGAGGAGCTGAGCACTATAAACAACAGTCACCCTGATGACTTCCCAAATATTGTGGGGAACCTCAACCAGGCCAACTTGACAAGCTCTGAGAAACTACCACCCAGAATTTCACCTACGGAACCAAAGGATCCAACACACTTGATCATTATTACGTCAGCATCAAAAATGCTCACCTTGCCATTCTGCTCCTGCAGATTGGCAAATCCAATCACCTGGCTGCACTTCTACTCCAAGTATATAAGCAGCACTAGTGGTGAGGGCTGCAAAGGTATGGTCAAGTGAAATAGACAAGCATTTAAAGGAGCACTTTGTATTGGTTGTCTGGATCGTATCGAGAATCTGAATGAATAAGCCATGGCTATCACTGACATCATCAAGACTGGTGTGGATGAGTGCATGGCTTCAAAAACATACTGAATCTTCCCAAACCTGAAGTCCTGAATGAACCAGGAGATTTGCCATCTGCTGAGACCTAGATCTGAGGCATTCAAGACCGGCAATTCAGAATCCAAGAAGAAGTCCAGGTATGATCTATAGAAGGCAATGGTGGGAACGAAAAGGCAATTCCAGGTGAAATTCGAAACACAATTGGATGCACGACTGCTGTAACAGGATTTCGTACAAGGCAAAATGTAACAGCACAAACGGCAGTGATGCTTCACTCCCCAAGGAGCTCAGTGCCTCCTATGCATACTTTGGAATGGATAATAATACTGCATCAAAGTGAATGTCACAACATTAGGCAACTCCGTGATTCTGTCTCAGAGGGCAATGTCAGAACATCCTTAGAGAGAGTAAACACTCGCAAGGCGTCAGCCCCAGCAGTGTACCTGGCTAGGTACTCAAAACCACTGAGCTGGCTGAAGTGTTTAAGGAGACTGCCAGTCTCTCACTGCTGTGGCCTGAGGTTCCCACATGCTCCAAAAGGGCAGCAATCATGCAGCTGACCAAGAAGAGCAGGATGAGCTGATCCAATGAATATAAGGCCATAAGACCATAAGATATAGGAGCAGAATTAGGCCACTCAACCCATCAAGTATACACCACCATTTCATCACGGCTGATCCAATTTTCCTCTTAGCCCCAGTCTCCTGCCTTCTCCCCGTATCCTTTTGTGCCCTGATCAGTCAAGAATCTATCAACCTCTGCCTTAAATATACATATAGACTTGGACTCCACAGCTGCCTGTGGCAACAAATTCCATAGATTCACCACTCTGTGGTGAAAGAAATTCTTCCTCATCTCCATTCGAAAAGGATGATCCTCTATCCTGAGGGTATGTCCTCTGGTCTTAGACTCTCCCACCAAAGGAAAAATATTGTCCACATCCACTCTATCAAGCCCTTTCACCATTCAATAGGTTTCAGAGAGATCACCTCTCATTCTTCTGAATTCCAGTGAATAAAGGTCCAGAGCTATCAAATGTTCTTCATATGTTAAAATCTGGAATAATTGTTGTGAACCTCCTTTGAACCTTCTCTAGTTTCAACATATCCTTTCCAAGATAAGGGTCCCAAAACTGCTCACAATACTCCTAGTGAGGCCAAACCAGTGGTTTTTAGTCTCAGCATTACTCCTTGCTTTTATATTCTAGTCCTCTTGAGATGAATGCTAACATTACATTTGCCGCCTTTATCACAGGTTCAACCTGTAAATTAACCTTCAGGGAATCCTGCAAAAGGTCTCCCAAGGAGTCTCGCAAAGTCCCTTTGCACCTCAGCTTTTCTTATATTTTCTCTCCGTTTAGAAAATAGTCAACCCTTTAATTTCTTCTACCGAAGTGCATGACCATACACTTCCAGACAGTGTATTCCATCTGCCACTTCTCTGCCCATTCTCCTAATCCATCATAGTCCTTCTGTAACCTCTCTACTTCCTCAAAACTACCTGCCCTTCCACCTATCTTCATATCGTCTGCAAACTTTGCAACAAAGCCGTTGATTCCCTCATCCACGTCATTAACACATAATGTAAAAAGAATCAGTAACAACACACACCCCTGTGGAAAACCAGTAGTCTCTGGAAACCAGTCAAAAAAGGCTTCCTTTGTTCCCACTCTTTGCCTCGTGCCAATTAGCCATTGCTTTATCCATGCTAGTATCTTTCTTGTAGTAATACGGTGGGCTCGTAGCTTGTTAAGCAATCTCATGTGTGGCACCTTGTCAAAGGCCTTCTGAAAATCCAAGTTGACAATATCAACCAATTCTCATTTGTCTATCTTGCTTGTTATTTTTTAAAAGAGTTCCAACAGATTTAACAGGCAAGATTATCCCTTGAGGAAACCGTGCTGACTACGGTCTGTTTTATCATGTCCTTAATAATCAACTCCCAACATCTTCCCAACCACTGAGGTCAGACTAACTGGCCTATAATTTCTTCTGCCGCTCTCCCTTCTTGAAGAGTGGAGTGACGTTTGCCATTTTCCAGTCTTCTGGAACCATTCCAGAATATAGTGATTCTTGAAAGATCATTACTAATGCCTCCACGATCTCTTCAGCCACCTCTTTCAGATTCCTGGGGTGTACACCATCTGGTCCAGGTGGCTTATCTACTTTCAGCCTTTCAGTTTCCTAAGAACATTCTCCTGAGTAATGGTAACTTCACACACTTCATGACCCCTGACATCTGGAATTTCCACCATACTGCTAGTGTCTACCACAGTGAAGGCTAATACAAAATACTTATTCAGTCTGTCTGCCATTTCCTTGTCCCCCGTTACTGCTCCAGCATTGTTTACCAGCAGCCTGATATCTAATCCCAAACAAGGGAAAATCTGCAGATGCTGGAAATCCAAGCCACACACACAAAATGGTGAAGGAACTCTGCCAGCCAGGCGGCGTCTATGGAAAAGAGCACAGTCGATGTTTCAGGCCGGTCCTGCTCAAGGGTCTCAGCCCAAAACGTCAACTGTATTCTTTCTCATAGATGCTGCCTGGCCTGCTGATTTCCTCCAGTATTTTGTGTGTGTTGTTAGTCTGATATCCACCTCTCTTCTACAATTTATTTATCTGAAGAAACTTCTAGTATCCTCTTAATATGATTGGCAAGCTTTCAATATAAATTAGTAGTACTCACATCTACTTGTGATGGAAGTACTTTGAGAGGTTGGTAATAGCTAGAATTAATTCCTGACTGAGCAAGGACCTGAACCCACTTCAATTTGCCTACAACAGGTTTATAGCAGATGCAATCTCATTGGTTTACCTCTTTGCTTTGAAGAACCTGGACAATCAAGCATATGTCTGACTGCTGTTTATCAAATTATAGCTTGGCATTCAATACCATCATTCCTCCTGTTTTAATCACTAATCTTCTAAATGTAATCCTCGGTACCTGTCTCTGCAACCCTGATGTTCTCTTTGGGACACCACAGTCAGTGCTGATCAGTGATAATTTCTCTTCCTCGCTGACAATCAATACCAGCACACCTCAAGGATGCATGCTTAGTCCACTGCTCTCCTGCCTCTCTATACTCTTGACCATGTGGCTAAGCACAGCTCAAATGCCATTTATAAATTCTCCAATAGCATTGCTGTTATTGGTAAAATCTCAGATGGCAGTAAGGAGCATACTGCAGTAACATAGATTGGCTAGTCAAGTGATGATGCAACAATAAGTTGCACTCAATGACAGCAAGACCAAGGAATTAGTTGTGGACATAAGGCAGCAAAGTCAGGAGAACACGCACCTCTCCTCATTTGAGAAGCTAGTGATGGAAAGGGTAAGTAGCTTCAAGTTCCTGGGCAACAACACTTTAGAGGATCTGTTCTGGACCCAACAGACTGATGCAATCATGAAGAAGGCATGCCAGCAGTTATATTTCATTGAGTTTGAGGGAATTTTGTTTATCACGAAAGGCTCTTGTAAGTTTCTGTGGCTGTACAGTGGAGTGCACTGGCTATTTGTATCATGCCTCGGTATAGAGACTCCAATGCACAAGAGGCTGAGACTCGGGTGCTAGAATCAGCCGGCTCCATCATAAGCAAAATTCTTCCCATCATCAGGTGACATCTTCAAGAGGCGACCCCTCGAGAAAACACCATCCATCATTCAGAACCCTCAGCATTTGGGACATGCCACCTTCCTGTTACCAGTGTCAGGGAGGAGGTATAGATTGCCTGAAGACGCATAAGTGAATGAATCAGGAACAGCTTCTTCTCCAGCATCAGATTTCTGAATGGTCCATGAATTCGTATCTCCTTATTTGCAGAACATTCAAGCCTAGTTATCTACAGCATGCTGTTACCATTGTGATGCTAATCCTATAATGCAATGTTCTTGAGCACTTAATCAAACTTGAAATGATGGGGTGTCTTTTTCACTACTCCGTTTTTGCTTAGCAGCAGCTATGTATTGTATATTTTAGTTAATTTTTCAGAATGTGGACATTGCTAACAAGGCTAGTATTTATTATCCAGTTCCAATTATCCCTGAGAAGATGGTAGTGTGCTGGCTGAAGGCAGAATAGTACAAGAGTACATGAGGGAATATGGAAACTACAGTTTGCACATCAGAACAGTATGTGCGCTGAGGGGAAGCGGAAGATGGAAAGGAGATTACGTTAAAATCAAAATTAGTTTTAATCATTTTACGTTATTACATTTTCTATGATTGATACTCCAGTAATGGCCAGTACTAATGTGCAGTGAATTTGAACTGGGTTCATGCTGTCCTGTCATCTTACTGTATCTGACAGAATTTCTGCAATGTTAGTCAAGTTCTTTGAAATGATCTGAATGGAGGCAATAAAATTAGATGCAATGATTTATGCTTAGAATATTGAGGCATATGTTATTACTTAGAGATTGTGATAGTTATTCAGTTATAGGGATGCAAATCTTCTCAGTGTACTATTACAATACCTCATTGTTGATGATGTACTCTTAGTTTCCTTTCCTCAAGGGCACCTTACATCCCACTGCTATAAGATCCTTGATCAGAAAACTTCTTATGATAATGATAAACTCTAGATCTCTCAATTTACTTTGTCATGGCCTTGCACCTTGTTTGTTTATTAGCACTGTATTTTCTCTGTGACTATAACACCATATTTTGCATTCTGTTATTGTTTTTGCCTTGATGTACTTATGTTGGATTGATCTGTCCAGATGACATGCAAAACAGATCTGTTCACGGTATTTCAGGTTAACAATAATTTGCCCGTGGTGGTGGCATCCGTTAGTCTCGCGAGACCATGGATCTGTGCCTGGAAAGTCTAGCTTCAGTCTGTGTTAGAGCAGCGTCTGTTGTGACTGTAGAGGCCCACACGGGAGTGACAGTCTCGGCTGCATTGACTGCACTTGAAGGCACTGTCCTCCAGTGCTGTCTTGCTGCTGTTTTTCCGACGAATGCGCTTTTCTTCAGCAGCAAGCCTCAGCTTCTCTTCTCTTTTTAGACCTCTGCGTAGTACCAGCCTCCAGTGAGAGTGATCGCTTGCAATGTCCTCCCATCTCTCGATGTTTATTTTCAATGACTTCATGTCTCTCTTGCAAACATCTTTGAAACGAAGATGGGCCCGTCCTTGCGCTCTCTTGCCGGAGGCCAGTTCCCCGTACAGCAGGTGTTTCGGGATCCTGCCGTCTGACATGTGGTGTACGTGTCCCAGCCAGCGGAGACGGCGTTGTTGGAGCAGGATGAAGAGGCTGGGTATCTGGGTGCGGGCCAGGACCTCAATGTTGGTGACTCGGTCAGTCCACATGCTGTTCAGGATGTGTCTCAGGCTGCGAAGGTGGAAGGCGTTGAGATGCCGCTCTTGTCTGTAGTAGAGGCTCCAGGTCTCGCTGCCGTAAAGCAATGTGCTGAGGACGCAGGCCCTGTAGATTGCAACTTCGGTGTGCATCGTCAGCTTTCTGTTCTCCCAAACTCTCTTTGCCAGCCTGGAAAATGTTGAAGCTGCTCGTCCAATCCGTCTGTTGATCTCAGGGTCTAGGGAGAGGCTTTCCGTGATGGTGGAGCCAAGGTATGTAAACTTGTGGACTACCTCCAGCTCGTAGTTGTTGATGCTTAACGCCTTGGCCCAACACATTGGTCTTCTTCAGGCTGATGGTCAAGCTGAAGTCCTGGCAGGCTCTTGAGAAACTGTCCATGAGGCGTTGCAGTTGCTCTTCAGAGTGTGTTGCCAGTGCCACGTTGTCTGCAAACAACATGTCCCTGATGAGTACTTCGCGAACCTTGGGTTTTCACCCTCAGCCGGGGCAGACTGAACAGCCTCCCGTCCGATCTGGTGTGGAGGTAGACACCATCAGTTGATGTTCCAAAGACGTGCTTCAGCATGACTGCGACGAAGATGCCGAACAGGGTGGGGGCAAGCACGCAGCCCTGCTTCACACCGCTGTGGATGTTGAAGGCCTCCGAATAAGAGCCATTGAACCGAACGATGCCCTTCATGTCTGTGTGGAATGACTGAACTATCCTGAGGAGCCTCAGGGGACAACCAATCCTGGCGAGGATTTTGAACAGGCCGTCTCTGCTCACAAGGTCGAAGGCCTTCGTAAGGTCAATGAAAGTGACATAGAGTGGTTGTCTTTGCTCTCTGCATTTCTCTTGTAGCTGTCAAAGGGAGAAGATCATGTCGATTGTGGAGCGTTCTGACCTGAAACCGCACTGAGATTCGGGATATACACTTTTGGCTATTTTCTGCAGTCTGTTCAGGACCACGTGGGCAAAGACCTTCCCAACGATGCTCAGCAAGGAGGTTCGCCTGTAGTTGTTACAGTCGCTTCTGTCCCCTTTGTTCTTATATAGGGTGACAATGTTGCAGTCTCTCATGTCTTGCGGCACTGCTCCCTCTGTCCAGCACTGGCACAGCAGTTCGTGCAGGTGGTTTAGCAGGATGCCCTTTGCGCATCTGATGGCTTCTGGTGGAATGCCATCCAATCCTGGTGCCTTCCCAGTGGGCAGGCTGTCGATGACTTTACTCAGCTCTTCGGCAGTCAGAAATGCATCAAGTTCCTCCATGACTGGCAGGCGTTCCACAGCATCTAGCGTGCTGTACGAGGTGCTGTTTTCTCTGGAGAAGAGTTCAGAGTAATGCTCCACCCATCTCTCCATCTGCTTGCCTTCGTCATTGATGGTCTCGCCTGTTATGGTTTTCAATGGTACTGTCTTGCTCTGGGTTGGCCCAATGGCTTTCTTGTCTTTCTTTGTCTTCTAGTTGTGCTTGGTGCAGCGTTTACAGTCCGCAGTTCAGGCTACTTGTATCCCTAAGCCCCACGCAGCCAGTGGAGCGGGCGGACTGTGGCGGGACAGCAGCTAATTGGCTGGGGGCTGCCCAGCTTGAGGTGGGCGGTAGCTGTCCAGTGAGACGCGATGGTCTCGCCCTCCGTCGAAAGCAACCCCTGGCGCCTTGCTCTACGCCAGTTGAGCGCAGGCTTATAACCGGTAGCCTGCTGGTTTCCCTGTTGTGCTGTCATGGTGAGGCAATGCTGGAGTGTCCTCTCCAGGGTGCAGGCCTGGGCAAGGTTGTATGGAAGATCGGCAGTTGCCCATGCTGCAGGTCTCCCCTCTCCACGACACCGATGTTGTCCGAGGAAAGGGCAAGGGCCGACACAGCTTGGCACCAGTGCTGTCGCAGGAGTTGCCAGAACGAGGTTGAAGACAATAATTTGCCCATTACCAATTAAAAATGTATGTTTTAGAGATATAGATAACTTGAAACTTCATTTCATAGAATGAAGAATCTCTCATGAGTCAATACTAAAGCATTTAGTGCTATATATAGGTTGAGGCAGTTATAACGGTTTGGATCAAGTAGAATATATGTGGGTGTTTTCTGTTTCTATAAATGTATATAATCATTGGAATTGGTTGCCATCATAGACTAGATGCAATAATGTTCATTTTTTTCCTGTCTGTGTACATTTCAGCTGCTGTTGATACATCTATGCCAAAAACCTTGTCTACGAGCATTAAATGTAAGTACTTGTTTATTAGCTATCACAATCGAAATTTGATTGGTTTCAAAAGAGACTTCATCAGCCTTTGGGGGAGTAACAGCCCTTCTGCTTGATCCTGATGGTAATCACATGTTACGTGAGACCAGTCAGCCTGAGCTGGCGTCAGAGCTCTCCTTACAATACAATGAACGATTGGCATGAGACTCCCCTTCTTCAAGCCAGCATTGGCACATTCTCCTTGCTGGTTCTTCTTCTGCATTAACTTAGTTTATCTTAAAGCAATCTTTATGAACAAAATAGTTCATTCATCAAATAACAAGTACAGTAGAGAAAAGTGCAGAAGAAAATGTATAAAGACCATGAGCTACATTGACTACCTGTGAGAGCTCTCATAGAGCCTCATTTAAACCATTTACCCATTTGCAATAACTAGTGTTAATACTATATTTCGCACCACTGCCCATTCTATTTGTATCCCTTTAGTTTCCGAATAAACCTACTCTCGTGGGCTTTGTCTTCATGGCCATAAATATAACTGCAGCACCAGGAGATACACATATGTAACCACTTAGTAATTACCTTGAATGCTTGTATATCTAGCAACACACATAAAAGTTGCTGGTGAACGCAGCAGGCCAGGCAGCATCTCTAGGAAGAGGTGCAGTCGACGTTTCAGGCCGAGATCCTTCGTCAGGACTAACTGAAGGAAGAGTGAGTAAGATGCTGCCTGGCCTGCTGCGTTCACCAGCAACTTTTATGTGTGTTGCTTGAATTTCCAGCATCTGCAGAATTCCTGTTTGCTTGTATATCTGTCCTGTTTTCCTCTGAGGTGGAAGTCCAATGACTCTAACATGGGAAATGTAAAGCCAATGAACTTCCATCAGAGATATTACATCCTGGTGACTCTGAACACCTGTGAGCCTTAATGACCCAGCTGCAAATTCTAGCATCTTGGCAAGGATTGCCTAGTGTCATTTGGGACTAAGGCTCCGGTGGGACATGTGCTTGAAAGGGAATAGCAAATGGAACCAGGGGATTCCCTTTTGATTGCACCGCACTACTTCCAAGCTTCATAGAAAACCAGAGTGCAGGATCTCTTGAAAGCTCATGTCATTGCAGGGTTCCAGGACCAAATGCTGCCTTCCAATTTAAAGGTAACAGTGCAAACTGCTAAAACTACTGTCAGTAAAGGCATTCTCCATGAATCCACTACACTAACACTTCTTCATATTTCTCCACTGCACTCGCTACTTAATTGGATGAACTGCATCTTTTTGATAATGTTAGGGATTTCATTACATTGTTTTTTCATTGTAGGATTTTCAGATGGCACTGTTATATGCTAATATCCTTTTGTGGTTGCTTGGGTCCTGAAAAGTTAGCTCTTATAATAGCAAAATGATGCTGCTGAACAACTCTAGCATTTCATCCAATGGGATTTTCTTTGGTTTTCCCCAGACTACCACTTAGGGTGACCAGCCAGAGATCATGGTACATGTTGGTACCAACAACATAGGAAGAAAAAGGGTGGAGGACCTGAAAGCAGAATACAGGAAGTTAGGATGGAAGCCGAGAAGCAGGACCTCAAAGGTAGTAATCTTGGGGTTGCTGCCTGTGTAACGTGACCGTGAGTATAGGAATAGAATGAAGTGGAGGATAAATGCGTGGCTGAAGGATTGGAGCGGGGGCAGGGATTCAGAAATTCTTGGATCATTGGGACCTCTTCTGGGGCAAGGTGTGACCTGTACAAAAAGGATGGGTTGCACTTGAATCCGAGGAGGACCAATATCCTGGCGGGGAGGTTTGCTAATGCTATTGTGGAGAGTTTAAACTAGATTTGTGGGGGGAGGGGGGGTGGGAACCGAAGTCAAGAGGCATTGGATGGGGAGGTTGGAGCACAAGTAGAGACAGCTTATAGCTAGTTTGTGAGGAAGCATAGGCAGATGTTAGAGCAAAGATGCCCTCAGCCTGATAATTTGGAATATGTCTATATTAATGCATGGAGTATCATAAACAAGGCGGATGAACTTAGAGCATGGATCAATGCGTGGAACTATGACGTTGTGGCCTTAACAGAGATTTGGATGACTCTGGCAGGAATGGCTGCTGAGTGTGCCAGGATTTAGATGTTTCAAAAAGTTCAGGGAGGGAGGCAAAAGAGGTGGGGGTGTGGCATTGCTAATTAGGGATAGTGTCACAATTGCAGAAAAGGAGGAAGTCATGGAGGGATTGCCTACTGAGTCAGTGTGGGTGGAAGTTGGAAAGAGGAAAAGGGCAATAATTCTACTGGGTGTTTTTATAGGACCTCCCCCCAATAATAACAGGGATATCGAGAAGCAGATAGGGAGGCAGATTCTGGGATGGTACTATAATAATAGGGTTGTTGCAATGGGAGAATTTAACTTTCCCAATATTGATCAGCATCTCTTTTGCGCAAGGTATTTACATGGGGTGGAATTTGTTAGGTGTGTTCAGGAAGGTTTCCTGATGCAATATGTAGATAAGGCAACAGGAGGAGAGGCCGAACCTTATCTGGTATTGGGAAATGAACCTAGTCAGGTGTCAGATCTCTTGGTGGGAGAGTATTTTGGAGGTAGTGACCACAGCTCTATCTCCTTCAACATAGCGTTGTTAGAGGTTACAGTGGGACATCAATCCCACTGAGAAGTGGCAGATAGAGTTCAACCCAGATAAGTGTGAAGTGGTTCAGTTTGGTAGGTCCAATTTGAAGACGGAATATAATATAAATGGGTAAGACTCCTGGCAGTGTGGAAGATCTGAGAGGTTTGGGGTGGTGTCAGTAGGACACTGAAAGCTGCTGCACAGGTTGGCAGTGTTGTTAAGAAGGCATATGGTGTGTTGGCATTCATCACCTATGGGATCTTATCAAGAGCTGGGAGATAATGTTACAACTATATAAGACCTTGGTCAGACCCCATTTGGAGAACTGTGTTCAGTTCTGGTCACCTCACTACGGGAAGGATGTGGATACTATAGAGAGAGTGCAGAGGAGATTTACAAGGATGTTGCCTGGATTGAAGGGTGTACCCTATGAGAAAAGGTTGAGTGTACATGGCCTTTTCTGCTTGGAGCGATGGAGGTGAGAGGGGACCTGACAGAGATGTATAAGATGATGAGGGCATTGATTGTATGGCTAGTCAGAGGGTTTTTCCCTGGGCTGAAGTGGCTAACCTGAGGGGGCATAGTTTTACAATGCTTGGAAATGGGTACTGAGGGAATGTCAGGGGTAAGTTTTTCACACAGACAGTGGTGGGTGTGTGGAATGCACTGCCGGTGGCTGTGGTGGAAGGTAATACAATAGGGTCTTTTAAGAGCATCTAAGATAGGTACATGGAGCTTAGGAAAATAGAGGGCTACGCGCTAGGGAAATTCTAGGCAGTCTCTAGAGTTGGTTACATGGTCGGCACAACATTGTGGGCCGAAGGGCCTGTAATGTGCTGTAGATTTCTATGTTCTATGTACTGCTAAGAGAAGTAATAGACTCAGTGACGTTTATCCCCTCATAAGGAAATACAAGAAATATGGGATGAAAAATGCCTTCGGTAATTTGATTGTTCCCACAGAGTTTCCTTTCCTCAATCTCTAGATGGCCTTTCATCAGGTAAAGTCAGTATTTAGCTCTGCAGGGAGTCCTTAGTCTCTATGCTGCTGCCGTCATCCATTTCCCTATAAAATATGTTCTAAACCCATTCCTTCAATCTCTATTTTTGGTCACTCTTCCTAATATCCTTTTTAGCTTTGGAATATTAACCCACAGTTGCGGAATACATACCCTGATGCTACATGATGTAAACTATTGCTAAAACATAGAAATACTAATCTCCTGCATTTCCATATCTCTGTTGTTGTTGTTGTTGGCCTTATGCTTGTTGAAGTAATGATTGTTTCATGGTGTATTTTTTTTGCACTCTTGAGTGGGGAAAAAAAATGTCTGGATTGCTCAGTAAAATGATTTCCAAATTGTCTGAAGTCTAATGGACATGAAAACCCATCTTTCTGGTATTAAAATGAAAGATCCAAACAATGTAGATGTTCAACTAAATAAATCTCTGAAAGAAAATTAAAAAGTCCAGAGCAACAATGTTAGCTTCAAATGTGAAATTGATGCATGCTAATTCCTATTCAGTGAGCAACACTTCCTGCAGGATTCAATTAGAAGGATAGTAAAGAGCATTGGTCACAATTAAATCTGCTCCTACCAACGTTACAGAGTAGAATATTATTGATATTTAATAAGAAACAGGAATGAGATTAATTAAAAAACAAAAAAATCATGAAGTACATTTAATCAGAAAATCATTGAGTTGCAAAGGCAAATTATTCTGTTTTTATTGTTTATCACGGTTGTTAGCTGTTTAGTCATAGAGTTGCACAATACATAAATGTGCCCTTCAGCCCTCCACATCCGTGCTGAAGGGCGTGTTCTAAGCTTCTGCAACCATCAATCTTCTGTCTGCTATGTAAAGCCCATAGGCTTTACAGTCAGAGCACACCTGTGTATTAAAAAAAATCACTTTCAGCATTCACATTGAATTGGCTAAGATAATGCAACATTGGGTACAGGAGTCAAAAGCGGAAATGACACTCATTTGCAGTAAGAGGCAAGAAATGTACGTCTTTGACAAATATGGTGCTCATTGGATTGCTGGGACTCTAGTCAATCATAAGGAAGGTAGGACTAAAATGGTACTCATCCATAGTCATGCTGTTATCCTATTGTGTCCTCACAAACTCTAAACTTAATTCACATAAAGACCTAACCAAAACTATCTCTATTACAATAAATTAGAAATGACAAAACAGGGAAAATGTTTATTGGGCCTGATCTATTTTCCTGTATTCAACAGGAAAGTTTGCACTTTAACAAACCTAGCTGCAAAATTTATCAGGTCTGTTTTAGAAAACATTTAAATGTGTCTCCTTTTCCTCTATGTCCAGAGCATGACATTTCCAAAAATGCACAACCTAAGAGTGCAGATTTTTTTTTATCTTGTGTTGTATCAATAGGATTCTTCACAGACAGCTAGGATACAACATCCATGGTGGACCCTGATCGACGGAGGCCTCAGTCAGCCACACTGTATGAGTACATACAGTATAATACTATAAATACAGTCCATAAATAAGAACAAAAGAAACTAACTTTCTAATAATTTCAATGGGGATTTTAAGCTCATCCCAGTATGGAAATTGGATAAGCAAGTAAGGGCACAGCCTCAGAAAAGAGGGGGCATCCCTTTAGATCACAGATGAAGAGGAGTCTCTTTAGCCAGGGGGTGGTGAATCTGTGCAATTCATTGCCACAGGCGGCTGTGAAACCAAGTCATTGGGTATACTTAAAGCGGAGGTTGTTAGGTTCTTGGTTGGTAAGGGCATCGAAGGTAACAAGGAGAAGGACGGAGAATGGGGGTGAGGGGGATAATAGGCCAGTCATGGGGAATGATGGAGACCAGGCTCGATGGGCTGAATGGCCTAATTCTGCTCCTATGTCTAGTAGAGAAAGAGTATGTAATTTCTCTGAGAGGAAGTTTACTGCCTGTCCTCTGTGTTGCTCTCACTGGGAAGTGAGCTGCTTTTAGACCGGGGGGGGGGGGGGCGGACAGAGACTGAGAAACAGCTGGTTATGACACTTTTACAAGCGAAGATGTAACAAATCTTGAAGATCAGCTGACTTGCTGAGTTCCTCTAGCATTTTGTGTGTGTGTTGCCATACAAAGCCAAGTAATGTCCACATCTACCAGAAATACCAAGGAGATTCAGAGTGCGATGTTGTTTGCACAACACAAACTGCAGTGGAACAAACAGACTAGAAGGGATGGAGATGTCTCTAATTAAACGATTTGCACACTAATAACAACTGCACCAAGCTGTGCTGCAAAAGGAGGAAGATTGGGCATGGGACTGGCAATCCAGAGCATTCCGTAAAAACCCAGAGCTACAGAATTGCCAACAGAAGCTCCAAAGACTTCATCCCCAAGAGAGATCTTCACCTAAAAGACATATGAAGTCACTTGGTGAAAGCTGCAAGTCCGTGGATGGCACAGGACTGATCGACCTTCTCTCATCCAGTTGAAAACTGGTCCAGGACAGAAGGACTCTGGCGAGTTGCAGTCGGCAGCCTATGTCCCAGTAGGGGTGATGGGCTTAAGAAGAAGACCCATAACACTGAGTGTTGTGCGTGTGGCATAATTTTCTCTTAATATCGAGACATTTATATGCAACATCAGCTCATCAGATATATTTCTAAGGGGGAGAAAGTAGTGAAATTTCATCCTTTTTAGTCTGTTTCCTCTTCTGCCTATCACCTCAGAGCGTGCAACAGATATTATAGAAAGAACAGGCAGGAGATGATGCTTAATCAAAGCCAGTGGGATGAGTTACAGGGCAATACAGGCATGGTGCAGTTAAAACAGAAAGCAACAAATACTGGACTGAGTGTTGTATTTGAATGCACGCAGCATAAGGAATAAAATGAACGATCTTGAAATTCAGCTACAGATTGGGAAATATGATGTTCTGGCCACCTTTGAAACTTGACTAAAAGGATGACTGCCGTTGGAAGCTGAACATCCAAGGATATATGGTATTTCAGAAAGATAGATGAGTAGGCGAGGGGGTGGTGTGGCTCTGTGCAGAAGAAGTAATATTAAATCATTGGAAAGAGATGATATAGGATTGGAAGGTATAGAGCCTCTATGGGTTGAGTTAAGAAATGGCAAGGGTAAAAGGACTCTAATGGCAGTTGTATACAGGCCTCCAAACAACAGCCGGGATGTGGATTACAAATTACAGCAGGAGATAGAGAAGGCATGTCAGAAAGGCAATGTCATGACAATCATTGGGGATTTTAACATGAAAGTGGATTGGGGAAACCAGGTCAGCAGTGGACCTTGAGAGAGAATTTGTAGAATGTCTAAGGGGTGGCTTTTTTGAACAGGTTGTTGAGCCCACTAGGGGATCGGCTGTGCTGGATTGGGTGTTGTGCATTGATCCGGAGGTGATAAGAAAACTTAAGGTTAAGGAACCCTTAGGGAACAGTGATCACAATATGATCGAGATCACATTGAAATTTGAGAGGGAAAAAATAAAATCCAGTGTGTTGCTATTTCAATGAAATTAAGGAAATTACAATGGCACGAGAGGGGAACTGACCAAAGTTGACTGGAAAGGGACATTTGCAGGAAAGAAAGCAGAGCAGCAATGGCTAGAGTTTCTGTGAAAAATGAGGGAAGTGCAAGACAAATATATTCCAAATAAGAAGAAATTTTCAAAGGGAAGGAGGACACTACCATGGCTGACAAGAAGTCAGAGCTAGTGGGAAGTTAGAGGATTGGGAAGCTTTTAAATCTTGCAGAAGGCAACTGAGAAGGTCATTCAGAAAGAAAAGATGAATTATGAGAGGAAGCTGGGGACTAATATCAAAGAAGATACTAAAATCTTTTTTAAGTATATAAAGGGTAAAAGAGAGTAGAGGGTAGATATAGGACCAATACAAAATGATGCTGGAGTATTGTAATGAGAGATGGCAGAGGAACAGAATGCGTATTTTGCATCAGTCTTCACAGTGGAAGACATCTGCAGTATACCGGACATATACAAGAGTGCCAGGGAAGTGAAGTCTGTGCGGTGAAAATTATGACTGAGAAGGTGCTCAGGAAGCTTAATGGTCTGAAGGTGGATAAATCTCCTGGACCTGATGAAATGCACCCTTGGATTCTGAAGGAAGTAACTGGAGAGATTGCAGAGGCATTGAAGATGATCTTTCAAGAATCGATAGATTCTGGCATTGTACTGGATGACTGGAAAATTGCAAATGTAACTCTGCTATTTAAGAAGGGTGGGAGGCAGCAGAAAGGAAGCTATAGACCTGTTAACCTGTTGTCAGTAGTTGGGAAGTTGTTGCATTGATTGTTAGGGATGAGATTACAGAGTACCTGGAGGCACATGACAGGATAGGCCAAAGCCAGCATGGTTTCCTGAAAGGAAAATCCTGTCTGACAAACCTACTGCAATTCTTTGAGGAAATTACAAGCAGGGTAGACAAAGGAGATGCCGTAGATATGGTGTACTTGGATTTTCAGAAGGCCTTTGCCAAGATGCCACACATGAGGTGGCTTAGCAAGATAAGAGCTCATGGAATTACAGGGAAGTTACTAGAGTGGGTGGAGCATTAGCTGGTCGGCCGAAAACATAGAGTGGGAATAAAGGGATCCTATTCTGACTGGCTGCCGGTTACCAGTGGGGTTCCACCAGGGTCTGTGCTGGGACTGCTGCTTTTTATGATCTATGTCAATTACTTGGACTACGGGATTAATGGATTAATGGCTAATTTTGCTGATGATACAAAGATAGGTGGAGGAGTGTGTAGTGTTGAGGAAACAGAAATTTAGATAGTTTAGGGGAATGGGCAAAGAAGTGGCAAAAAAAATAAAATGTTGGAAAGTATATGATCATGCACTTTGGTGGAAGAAATAAACAGGCAGACTATTATTTAGATGGGGAGAGAATTCAAAATGCAGAGATGCAAAGGTACTTGGGAACCTTTGTGCAAGATACCCTAAAGGTTAACTTCCATGTTAAGTCAGTTGTGAAAAAGGCGAATGCAATGTTGGCATTAATTTCTAGAGGTATAGAATATAAGAGCAGGGATGTGATGTTGAGTCTCTATAAGGCGCACGTGAGACCACACTTGGAGTATTGTGTGCAGTTTTGGGCTCCTTATTAGAAACCATAGAAAAACTACAGCACAGAAAAAGGCCTTTTGGCCCTTCTTGGCTGTGCCAAACCATTTTCTGCCTAGTCCCACTGACCTGCACACGGACCATATCCCTCCATACACCTCCCATCCATGTATCTGTCCAATTTATTCTTAAATGTTAAAAAAGAACCCGCATTTACCACAAACAACAGGAATTCTGCAGATGCTGGAAATTCAAGCAACACACATCAAAGTTGCTGGTGAACGCAGCAGGCCAGGCAGCATCTATAAGAAGAGGCGCAGTCGACGTTTCAGGCCGAGACCCTTCGTCAGGACTAACTGAAGGAAGAGTGAGTAAGGGATTTGAAAGCTGGAGGGGGAGGGGGAGATGCAAAATGATAGGAGCAGACAGGAGGGGGAGGGATAGAGCCGAGAGCTGGACAGGTGATAGGCAAAAGGGGATACGAGAGGATCATGGGACAGGAGGCCTAGGGAGAAAGACGGGGGGGGGGGGTGACCCAGAGGATGGGCAAGAGGTATATTTAGAGGGACAGAGGGAGAAAAAGGAGAGTGAGAGAAAGAATGTGTGCATAAAAATGAGTAACAGATGGGGTATGAGGGGGAGGTGGGGCCTAGCGGAATTTAGAGAAGTCAATGTTCATGCCATCAGGTTGGAGGCTACCCAGACGGAATATAAGGTGTTGTTCCTCCAACCTGAGTGTGGCTTCATCTTTACAGTAGAGGAGGCCGTGGATAGACATGTCAGAATGGGAATGGGATGTGGAATTAAAATGTGTGGCCACTGGGAGATCCTGCTTTCTCTGGCGGACAGAGCGTAGATGTTCAGCAAAGCGGTCTCCCAGTCTGCGTCGGGTCTCACCAATATATAAAAGGCCACATCGGGAGCACCGGACGCAGTATATCACCCCAGTCGACTCACAGGTGAAGTGATGCCTCACCTGGAAGGACTGTTTGGGGCCCTGAATGGTGGTAAGGTGGTAAGGCTTTTCATTCTAGGACGAGGGAGATGTCTTCATTTTTTAAAGAAAGGGGCTTCCCTTCCTCCACTATCAACTCTGCTCTTAAACGCATCTCCTCCATTTCACGTACATCTGCTCTCACTCCATCCTCCCACCACCCCACTAGGAATAGGGTTCCCCTGGTCCTCACCTACCACCCCACCAGCCTCCGGGTCCAACATATTATTCTCCGTAACTTCTGCCACCTCCAACAGGATCCCACCACTAAGCACATCTTTCCCTCCCCCCCCTCTCTCTGCATTCCGCAGGGATCGGTCCCTACGCAACTCCCTTGTCTATTCGTCCCCCCCATCCCTCCCCACTGATCTCCCTCCTGGCACTTATCCGTGTAAGCGGAACAAGTGCTACACATGCCCTTACACTTCCTCCCTTACCACCATTCAGGGCCCCAAACAGTCCTTCCAGGTGAGGCATCACTTCACCTGTGAGTCGACTGGGGTGATATACTGCGTCCGGTGCTCCCGATGTGGCCTTTTATATATTGGTGAGACCCGACGCAGACTGGGAGACCGCTTTGCTGAACATCTACGCTCTGTCTGCCAGAGAAAGCAGGATCTCCCAGTGGCCACACATTTTAATTCCACATCCCATTCCCATTCTGACATGTCTATCCACGGCCTCCTCTACGAAGCCACACTCAGGTTGGAGGAACAACACCTTATATTCCGTCTGGGTAGCCTCCAACCTGATGGCATGAACATTGACTTCTCTAACTTCCGCTAGGCCCCACCTCCCCCTCGTACCCCAGCTGTTACTCATTTTTATGCACACATTCTTTCTCTCACTCTCCTTTTTCTCCCTCTGTCCCTCTGAATATACCTCTTGCCCATCCTCTGGGTCACCCCCCCCCCCCGTCTTTCTCCCTAGGCCTCCTGTCCCATGATCCTCTCGTATCCCCTTTTGCCTATCACCTGTCCAGCTCTTGGCTCCATCCCTCCCCCTCCTGTCTTCTCCTATCATTTTGCATCTCCCCCTCCCCCTCCAGCTTTCAAATCCCTTACTCACTCTTCCTTCAGTTAGTCCTGACGAAGGGTCTCGGCCTGAAACGTCGACTGCACCGCATTTACCACCTCATCTGGCAGCTCATTCCATACTCCCACCACTCTCTGTGTGAAGAAGCCCCCCCTCTAATGTTCCCTTTAAACTTCTCCCCCCTCACCCTTAACCCATGTCCTCTGGTTTTTTTCTCCCCTTGCTTCAGTGGAAAAAGCCTGTTTGCATTCACTCTATCTATACCCATCATTATTTTATATACCTCTATCAAATCTTCCCTCATTCTTCTACGCTCCAGGGAATAAAGTCCTAACCTATTCAACCTTTCTCTGTAACTGAGTTTCTCAAGTCCTGGCAACATCCTTGTAAACCTTCTCTGTACTCTTTCAACCTTATTTATATCCTTCCTGTAATTTGGTGACCAAAACTGAACACAATACTCCAGATTTGGCCTCACCAATGCCTTATACAACCTCATCATAGCATTCCAGCTCTTATACTCAATACTTTGATTAATAAAGCCCAATGTACCAAAAGCTCTCTTTACGACCCTATCTACCTGTGACGCCACTTTTAGGGAATTTTGTATCTGTATTCCCAGATCCCTCTGTTCTACTGCACTCCTCAGTGCCTTACCACTAACCCTGTATGTTCTACATTGGTTTGTCCTTCCAATGTGCAATACCTCACACCTGTCAGTATTAAACTCCATCTGCCATTTTTCAGCCCATTTTTCCAGCTGGTCCAAGTCCCTCTGCAGGCTCTGAAAACCTTCCTCATTGTCTACTACACCTCCAGTCTTTGTATCATCAGCAAATTTGCTGATCCAATTTACCACATTATAATCCAGATCATTGATATAGATGACAAATAACAATGGACCCAGCACTGATCCTTGTGGCACACCACTAGTTACAGGCCTCCACTCGGAGAAGCAATTCTCTACTACCACTCTTTGGCTTCTTCCATTGAGCCAATGCCTAATCCAATCTACCACCTCTCCATGTATACCTAGCGACTGAATTTTCCTAACTAACCTCCCATACGGGACCTTGTCAAAGGCCTTACTGAAGTCCATGTAAACAATATCCACTGCCTTCCCTTCATCCACTTTCCTGGTAACCTCGTCGTAAAACTCCAACAGATTGGTCAAACATGACCTACCACGCACAAAGCCATGTTGACTCTCCATAATAAGTCCCTGTTTATCCAAATGCTTGTAGATTCTGTCTCTTAGTACTCCCTCCAATAACTTACCTACTACTGACATTAAACTTACCGGCCTATAATATCCCGGATTACTTTTCAATCCTTTTTTAAACAACGGAACAACATGAGCCACTCTCCAATCCTTCAGCACCTCACCCGTAGACAGCGACATTTTAAATATTTCTGCCAGGGACTCTGCAATTTCAACACTAGTCTCCTTCAAGGTCCGAGGGAACACCCTGTCAGGTCCCGGGGATTTATCCTCTTTAATTTTCCTCAAGACAGCAAGCACCTCCTCCTTTTCAATCTGTTTTCATGATCTCACTACTTGTTTCCCTTAACTCCATAGACTTCATGCCAGTTTCCTTAGTAAATACAGAGCAAAAAACCTATTTAAGATCTCCCCCATTTCCTTTGGTTCCACACATAGCCGACCACTCTGATCTTCAAGAGGACCAGTTTTATCCCTTACAATCCTTTTGCTCTTAATATACCTGTAAAAGCTCTTTGGATTATTCTTCACTTTGACTGCCAAGGCAACCTCATGTCTTCTTTCAGCCCTCCTGATTTCTTTCTTAAGTATTTTCTTGCACTTCTTATACTCCTCAAGCACCTTATTTACTCCGTTTCCTATACATGTCATACAACTCCCTCTTCTTTTTCAGAGTTGCAATATCCCTTGAGAACCAAGGTTCCTTATTCCTATTCACTTTGCCTTTGATCCTGACAGGAACATGCAAACTCTGCACTCTCAAAATTTCTCCTTTGAAGGCTTCCCACCTACCGATCACACCTTTGCCAGAGAACAACCTGTCCCAATCCGCGCTTTTTAGATCCTTTCTCATTTCTTCAAATCTGGCCTTCTTCCAGTTCAGAACCTCAACCCTAGGACCAGATCTATCCTTGTCCATGATCAAGTTGAAACTAATGGTGTTATGATCACTGGAACCAAAGTGCTCCCCTACACAGACTTCCATCACTTGTCCTAACTTGTTTTCTAACAGGAGATCCAATATTGCATCCCCTCTAGTTGGTTCCTCTATATATTGATATAGAAAACTTTCCTGAACACATTTTACAAACTCTAAACCATCTAGACCCCTAACAGTATGGGAGTCCCAATCAATATATGGAAAACTAAAATCCCCTACCACCACAACTTTGTTTCCTGCAGTTGCCTGCTATCTCTCTGCAGATTTGCTCTTCCAATTCTCGTTGACTATTGGGTGGTCTGTAATACAATCCCACTAATGTGGCCATACCTTTCCTGTTTCTCAGCTCCACCCATAAGGACTCAGTAGACAAGCCCTCTAACCTGTCCTGCCTGAGTATTGCTGTAATATTTTTCCTAACAAGCAATGCTCATCCCCCACCTTTCATTCCTCTGCCTCGAACACATCTGAAACATCGGAACCCTGGAATATTAAGCTGCCAGTCCTGCCCCTCCTGTAGCCAAGTTTCACTAATTGCTATAACATCATAATTCCACGTGTCAATCCACGCCTTCAACTCATCCGCCTTCCCCGCAATACTCCTAGCATTGAAATATATACACCTCAGAAGATTTTTACTGCCACTCACAACCTTTCTATTCGTGGATTTGCTTGAACTTTTAACATCATTTATTTTCACTCCAGCCACACTGCCAGCTCTGGCACTCTGGTTCACATCCCCCTGCAAATCTAGTTTAAAGCCTTCCCAATAGCACTAACAAACCTCCCTGAAAGGATATTGGTCCCCCTGTAGTTCAAGTGTAACCCGTCTCTCTTGTACAGGTCCCACCTGCCCCAGAAGAGGTCCCAATGATCCTGAAATCTGAAACCCTGCCCCCTACACCAGTTCCTCAGCCACTTGTTCATCCTCCAGAGCATCCTATTCCTATCCTCACTGACACGTAGCACAGGTAGCAATCCTGAGATTACCACCCTGGAGGTGCTGCTTTTCAACTTCCTACCAAGCTCTCTATACTCACTCTCCAGGACCTCCTCACTCTTCTTTGTTATGTCATTGGTACCGATGTGCACCACGACATCTGGCTGATCGCCCTCCCACTTCAGGATGTCACGCAAGCGATCAGAGACATCCTTGAACCTGGCACCCGGGAGGCAACAAACCATCCTGGATTCTCTGTCACAACCACAGAACCTCCTATCTGCACCTCTAACTATCGAGTCCCCCATCACTACCACTCTCCTCTTTTTCCACCCTCCCTTCTGCACTGCAGAGCCAGACTCAGTGCCAGAGATCCAGCTACTGCAGCTTGTCCCAGGTAAGTCCTTTTAGAAAGGGTATACTGACATTGGAGAGGGTTCAGAGGAGATTCATGAGAATGATTCCAGGAATGAAAGTGTTACCATATGAGGAACATCTGACAGCTCTTAGACTGTGTTCCCTGGAGTTCAGGAGAATGAGGGGGGATCTCATAGAAACATTCCAAATGTTAAAAGGCCTGAACAGGTTAGATATGGCAAAGATTTTTCCCATGGTAGAGGATTCTAGGACAAGAGGGCACGACTTCAGGATTAAAGGAACGTCCTTTTAGAACTGAGATGCGGAGAAATTGCTTTAGTCAGAGGGTGGTAAATCGCTGGAATTTGTTGCCATGAGTGGCTGTGGAGGCACTGGGTGTATTCAAGGCAGAGATAGATAGGTTCTTGATTAGCCAGGGCATCAAAGAATATGGGGTAAAAACAGGGGAGTGGGGATGACTAGAAGAATTGGATCAACCCATGATTGAATGGTGGAGCAGACTCAATGGGCCAAATAGCCTACTTCTATTCCTATATCTTATGGTCTAAGTTGAGTTCCACTATTCCTCTGTCTCAGGGGTTGCCAACATTTTTTATGCCATGAACCGATACCATTAAGCAAGGTGTCCATGGACCCCAGGCTCAGAACCCCTGCTGTATATTGGCATCAAAAGTAAAC
Source organism: Mobula hypostoma (assembly GCF_963921235.1). Taxonomy (NCBI): domain Eukaryota; kingdom Metazoa; phylum Chordata; class Chondrichthyes; order Myliobatiformes; family Myliobatidae; genus Mobula; species Mobula hypostoma. Next base: position 47,173,344 of record NC_086104.1, read on the forward strand.
ACTTCTAACCTTTCTAATACTGTAATTAATCTGATAAGAATAGCCCATCAAAAAAAATCTAAATGTTTATAATGTTAAACAGAAAAATTAATAAGTGCAAAAGAAATATAAATAACTATAGTAGAATGGTATGGGACTAACTAGGGGTCTGAGTGAAATTGGCATTGAAATAAATCTTTTGTTTTAACCAATTGAAAAACAACATCCAAAGCATTTTGATGAGAATTCCAAATATTTAGTATTCTTTGTATGAAATTCCTAATTTTAATCCTGAATGTATTGACTCTTGTGATTAAATGACATTACTATTGAAAATGATGGCAGAAGGTCAATGACACAGACTGAATTTGTTGATCTGGCTAAACCTTTTCCCCTCCTGCCAGATGTTTATTGTCATCTATTAAATCAGCTTACTGGGAAAGGCATAGACCATTCCTGTTCATACCACCTGTATCCGACCACCTTTAAGAAAAATGAAACCAATATTCCCTGGGCGATTCACTTTCCCCTTTTGTGAACCACAGAAGGAAATAGTAGCTGCACGAAAGGAAGCCATTCGGCCTTTGATTCCAATCCTCCTGTCTGCAAGACGAAGTTTTTCTCTAGAGCACTAATTTTTTTTCAAGTTGGGAATGAGGATGAGTGGCTTTAACTGCTGTTGTCAAGAGAGCTCTCTTGTTCACTCCAATACCTTTACAGATTTCTGTTTGGGAGGTTCATCTAATATTTGAGAATTTCAGAAGCTGCTGCAGCAGCTGTGAATTTAGATGATGTTTTGAAACTTAAGTAATAACATAAATAAAGGGAATTTTAGCCATATTCAATGCACGAAAGCCCTGCTACAATTCCTGCTAATATTTTATACATTCCTGGCTATTTCCCAAGGAAATTCAAAATTCCTATTGGAAAAAGTTGAGATTACACAAAACTCATTTCATAGCTGTCATAGAATGCTTTATTGCTCTTTGTGCAGATGGGTGCAAGTCTGTATATGTTATCTTTCTTGCTGATACTTGTATCTATGAAAAAAGGTAACAGGATGTCTTCCAGTGAGTCAGCAGCATCAGTTACAGGTGTCGCAGGTAGACAGAGTGGTGAAGAATAATTTTGGCATGCTGGCCTTTGTCAGTCAGAGCCGTGAATAGAGAAGCTGAGATGTATCTAGACAGCTTGGACACAATATCCACAACTGACAGAGGCTGTCACATTTTATGCTGCACACTGACATGGAAGTCTTCAGGTGTCAGTCTCCTCATGTGGATTCTAAACTTACTTTCTCAAACCATATTAAGTTTAAATTTAGAAAAAATTAGAAGTGATATTTTTGACCCTTCGGTTAAATTTGAAGAAACTTGGAAACCTTTCATGCAACATTTTCATATGATGTAATCTGACCTTTCCGAATCTTTTTTCTAAATTTAAATTATATGATGAGAGGAGCAGAGTTAACGACATTATTGAACATGTCCGATATAAGCTGTTGGTCTAGCCCTATTTTGTTTTTTTATTCTTGCGGTTTTTTCCTTTTTTTTTTCTTTTGGGGTTTTTTTGTTTATATATTTTTTTCTTTTATTTCTTTTTTAATGTTTAATCTCATTATGAGTTTGGAAGTCTTTTATATCTATGTTACTTAAAATTCATTTTATATATGTTGATGAACGTTTTTCCAATCTCTTTGTCCAACTTTGTTATTGAGTTTGTAATTTTGAAAAATTAATAAAAAGATTTAAAAAGAAAGAAAGGATTCCAAACTTACAACATTAAGATGAAGTGATATGAAGTCTGTTATATTTGAAAATATCCCTTGTAACCTTTGAAGATGTTGCAACATCACTTGACAAATATGATTGTTCCAGATGATAAGAAAACTCTTATAGAGAGGGTGCAGAGGAGATCTACAAGGATGTTGCCTGGATTGGAGGAAGTAACTTATGAGAATAGGTTTAATGAACTTGGCCTTTTCTCCTTGGAACGACGGAGGATGAGAGGTGTATAAGATGATCAGGGGCATTGATTGTGTGGATAGCCAGAGGCTTTTTCCCAGGGCTGAAATGGCTAATACGGGGAGGGCATAGTTCTAAGGTGCTTGGAAATAGGTACCGAGGGGATGTCATGGGTAAGTTTTTCCACACACAGAGTGGTGGGTGTGTGGAATGCACTGGTGGCAGCAGTGGGGAAGCAGATACAATAGGGTCTTTTAAGAGCCTCTTAGATAGGTATTTGGAGCATAGAAAAATAGAGGGCTCTGTGGTAGGGAAATTCTGGGCAGGCTCTGGAGTAGGTTACATGGTTGGCACAACATTGTGGGCTGAAGGGCCTGCAATGTGCTGTAGATTTCTATGTTCTATGTTATGTTGCAGTTGTATAAGATGTTAGCGAGGACTCATTTGGAATATTGTATTCAATTTTGTCAACCTACTGTTAGAAAGATAGAATTAAGCTGGAAAGAGTGCAGAGGTTTGTAAGGTTGTTGCAAGGACTTGAGGAACTGAGTTATGGAGAGTGGTTGAGTAGGTTGGAACCATTTTCATTGGAGCATAAGAGAATGTGGGACAGTTTAATGGAAGTGTATAAAAGAATGAGGGACATAGAAAGGGTTAATGTGTAGTCTATTTCCCAGGGTTGAGAAATCAAGAACTAGTGGACATAGGTTTAAAATGAGAGAGGAGAGCTTTAGTAGGAATCTGAGGTGCCTTATTTTCACCTAGGGGGTGATAAGTATGTGAAATGAGCTGCCAGAGCAAGTGGTTGAGGCAGAAACATTACAAAAATGTAAAAGGTACGTGGAGCAATACATGGACAGGGAAGTTTAAGAGTGTTATGGGCCAATCGTCCGTGACCACTCAGGATGTGCACAGCACAATTGGCAGGTATGTTTACAGACATATTTAATCTCTCCCTCTCCCATTGTAGAGTGCCCTCCTGCTTCAAATTATCCACCATTGTCCCTGTATCAAAAAAGACCAAGGTAACATGCCTGAATGACTGGTGTCCTGTTGCACTCAGCTCAATAATAAGCAAATGTATTGAGAGGCTGGTCAAGGACTACATCTGCTGCATGCTACCACCCAAACTGGATCCCCTACGTTTCACCTACCGATGCAACCAATCGACAGACAACGCAATAGCCACTGCTCTACATACTGTCCTTACATATCTAGAGAAGGATACTTAAGTGAGAATGCTGTTTCTTGGACTACAGTTCAGCATTCAACACCATAATTCCATCCAGGCTCGACAGGAAGCTCAGAGACCTCGACCCTGAGCCTGCTTCGTGCAGCTGGATCCTGGACTTTCTGTCAGATCTCCAGCAGATAGTAAGAATGCGCTCCCTCACCTCCACCCCTCTAACTCTCAATACAGGTCCCCTTCAGGGCTGTGTACTAAGTCCCCTCCTTTACTCCCTGTATACACATGACTGTGTCGCCGCCCACAGCTCTAATCTGCTAATTAAATTTGCTGACAACACTATAGTGATTGGCCTAATCTTAAACAATAACGAGGTGGCCTACAGGGAAGAAGTCATCTCTCTGACACTGTGGTGCCAAGAAAACAACCTCTCCCTCAATGTCGCAAAAACAAAGATGCTTGTTGTGGATTACAGGAGGAATAGAAATGGGCTAACCCCTATTGACATCAATGGATCTGGGGTTGAGAGGGTAAACAGCTTCAAGTTCCTCGGCATCCAAATCACTGAGGATCTCACATGGTCTGTACACACCAGCTGTGTGGTGAAAAAGGCACAACAGCGCCTCTTTCACCTCAGACAGTTGAGGAAGTTTGGTATAGGTCCCAAATTCTAAGAACTTTCTACAGGAGCACAATTGAGAGCGTCCTGACTGGCTGCACTACTGCCTGGTATGGGAATTGTACCTCCCTTAATCACAGGATTCTGCGGAGAGTGGTGTGGACAGCCCAGCGCATCTGTAGTTGTGAACTTCCCATGATTCAGGACATTTACAAAGACAGGTGTAAAAATGAAAAAAGGGCCTGAAGGATCACTGGGGACCTGTCACCTCAATCACAATCTATTCCAGCTGCTACCATCTGGGAAACGTTACCACAGCATTAAAAACCAAGACCAACAGGCTCCGGGACAGCTTCTTCCACCGGGCCATCAGACTGATTAACTCACGCTGATTTGAGTGGATTTCTATGTTACATTGACTGTTCTATTTATGGCGGACAGAGTGTAGGTGTTCAGAGAAACAGTCTCCCAGCCTGCGTTGGGTCTCACCAAAATATAGCAGGATTTCCCAGTGACCACACATTTTAATTCCACGGGGTTCGTGACAATACTCCTTGCCCATCCTCTGGGCTTCCCCCCTCCCCCTTTCTTTCTGCCTAGGCCTCCCGTTCCATGATCCTCTCATATCCTTTTTGCCAATCAACTTTCCAGCTCTTAGCTCCATCTCTCCCCCTCCTGTCTTCTCCTATCATTTTGGATCTCCCCCTCCCACTTTCAAATCTCTTCCTATCTCTTCTTTCAGTTAGACCTGACAAAGGGTCTCGGCCCAAAATGTCAACTGTACCTCTTCCTGTAGATGCTGCCTGGCCTGCTGCGTTCACCAGCAATTTTTATGTGTGTTGCTTGAAATTCCAGCATCTGCAGATTTCCTCATGTTTGCGTATTCCCTTTATTTGTACGTTCCAAGTATTTATAACTAAATGAAAAGTTACGAAGCATTGTTTAGCCAGCAAAAATACTACAACAGTATTGTAACAAATTGATATCTGGAAATGTTCAAAGGTATCATGGTTGAGTTCTGCTGTTGCAGAATGCTGAAACAGTTCCTTTCTGTTTATAAGTGCAAATTGTCGTGTAACCATAGTGCCTGTTAACAAGTTCATGTTGTTTATTCAGTTCCAGCCAGAACATTTGGTTCACTAACACAATCAACTTGCTTTTTCAATTATACATAAATCACAAATACTATATTTCCTTGCCACAAATTCTTCAGAGAATCTGTAATCAAGTTTTTTCATAATGGTTTAATGAAATATAGATTCTTTTTCATAAAAGGGTTTTTAAAAAGTTGTTTTTCTCTGTTGCTGTTTGCAGCTATTATTTGTGACTTTTGTGCAACATGTTAACGTGGATGAAGTTCTAAAAGTAATTTTAATTAATGCTATAAACATAATAGTCAGAAATGTGGTCTCAGTAACTAGTGGTTCAGAAGGAATCCGATGATATTCTTAACTTCCCACACTAGCAGATGCTGGACATAATAAATGATAGATGACACTGCATCCATCACTTTGCTCAATCACTGAATTCCACATGGTGAGAAACAGCAAGGAACCTCAGATGCCATTCAGTTTAAAGGGGGTGATTCCACCTGAAGCAATGGGAAGTTAAGTGTATTTTTTAAAAAAATATAGATATTATCCTATAATCAGATTCTGATTTATTGATCACTTACACAATGTCAAATCTATTGTTTTATAGCAGCAGTACAATGCAAGACATAAAATTCCAAACTGTTCAGAAATCTGTTGGTAGAGGGGATGAAACTGCCCTGAATCATTGTGTGTGTGTCTTCAGCCTCCTGTACCTTTACCCCAATATTACTAATGAGAAGAAGACATGTCCTGGATGATGATGGTCCTTAGTAATGGATGTTGCCTTATGGACACCACCTCTTGAAGGTGTCCTCAGTGGTGGGAGGGTTGTGTCTGTAATGTAATGGCTGAGTCCATAACCTTCGACAGCTTTCTGTGATCCTGTGCATATGGATCCTCCATATCAGGCTGTAATGGAACAGTCAGATGCTCTCCATTGTACGTCTATGGGAATTTATAAGAGTCTTTGGTGACATATCAAATCTCCTCAAACTCATGACGGCGAGCACTGCCATGCCTTCTTCTGGTTGCATTAATATGTTGTACATTTTTGTAATGTGTTACATCAATGTGGTCCCTTGAGATGCTGACACCCAGGTTTTGAAGCATGACGGTCAGTGTTGAGGGGATGATGGTTTTGAATGCTGGGTTGTAAACAATAAACTGATGCTAGTTTGGTAGCTGTCTACGTGCTCCGAAGCAGAGTGTAGAACCAGTGAGGATGTCAGTGTTGTTGAAATGTTGTGATGGTAGGTGAATTGCAGTGGGTTCAGACCAGATCCTTACTCAACCAGGCATTAATTCTGGTCACAACCAACCTCTTGAAGCTCTTCATTATGTTAGATACTGCATGATTGCTACCAGTTATTGAAGAAGCTCACCCTGCTCTTCTTGAGCTCTGCTATGATCAATAGCCTCAGAATTGAGAGGATGAAGATGTCCGCGAACATTTCAGCCAGTTGGCCGGCACAGGTTTTCGGTACCTGACCAGCTACACCATCAGAGCCTGATGCCTTGTGAGGGTTCACCCTCTTGAAAGGTGTTTTGAACATCTCCAGATACAAGACAGGTGCTTAAACTTTAAGAACAAAAATTTTACAAGGTTTGCTACCAAGAAGGTGGTCTGTCTTTAGCTTTGCTTTCTGTCAAAGCCTGTTGGACACAGCTTAATTCATACTGATCAGCAAGTTTGGGCCTACACTTTGAGATCAGGTCAGTAAAGGCAGGCAGGCAGAGATTTGGGGCATCATTTCAGGGAGGTTGGTGTAGTTTAGTTAAATCCATACCATTAGCTATCATTTCTAACTGTAATGGTTTGTTTGCTATGTGCATAGATCTTTTTATTGAATGTTCATCCATTACTTTAACTCCCAATCGTTTGAGATTTTGTTCTGAATTCCACTTTGGGAAGAGAAAACTGGACAGGACTTGAGCCAGGTTTGTTGAGGAACAGAGACCAAGGTGTTCAGGTAGATGAAAGTGGTGATGTAGGTCAACAGGGTGATAAAGAAGGCATTTGGCATGCTTACATTCATTAAGAAGATACAAGAGATGGGACGTCATGTTACAGGTGTACAAGACATGGTAAGGCCGCATATGAAGTACTGTGAACAGCATTTTATCTGTGTTGCCCAGCAATCTGCTTTTCTTTTTGTACTCTCGAACCAATATCACGTCACATTAATCATACCAGTTCTCCATTTTGAAGGTGTGGTGGTAGTGGTTTTAAGAAGAGGCTTTAACCAAAAAGTCACATTATAGTCACAACTACAAACTTTGTTTCAAATCTATACTGAGAGATGTCCTAAGCTCATGCAAGCAATTCTACCTATATATCTATCTCCCTCCCTCCCTCACCTCCCTCCCTTTCTTTCTACCTATCTATCTCCCTCCCTTTGTCATGGTGTAACAATGCCAAATCAGAAGAGTACATGTTCATTTCATATCATGGTCACCATGATTTCAGTATATCCTATTCCCAAGGTTATTTTAATGCTATGGCTTTATGGACATATCAGTTTTTGAGAAATGGTATTCACTGCATAGGGAATTAGATAGATTGGATTGATTTCCAAAGATTCAGTGCAGATTTTCTCTTTCCTCAGATTCTGCCTAACCTGTTTAGAGTTGCTATCGTTTTCTGTTTTAACTTCAGATTTCCAATATCTACAATTGAAGCACCTTCAGTAACTCCAAAAGACTGAGGTTGGGTAAAGTACTGAAAGGCATTTATTCGCTGTACAATACGACCTCCATGGTGAATGTCTGCCCCCGGACTGAGGGGGAGGGGCAAGGCGAAACACCTTTATACAGGACTCTGTGGGAAGAGCCACAGGGGCAGTCAGCAGAGGGGCGTGTCCAGACAGTTAACCCAGTTACAACATATATACATGGTTTACCACAACCACTTATTAGATTTTTCAGGATAGCGTCAAGTATAATCTGCACTTTGTAAAATGCAACAACTTATTTAATTTGTTCACTGAGCTGCTATCAATGTTTGGTGAGGAAGAATATTAGAATGAAACTATTCTGCTTTTATAGACAAAGATCAACTGAAAAGAGAGAGACTCAAGAAAGCGGTACAAAAGTATGAGAAGAAAATTCTGTACCTCCATCCATCACCTCAAATGAACACCGGGTCTGTCTCACCATCAGCATGCAGAGTAAGTACAATATAATGTCATTTGAATATGTTTATTATGGTTTATACATGTGTCTGTGTTTGTGTTCAGCCTTAAGAGAAAACCTGCAAAGGCTGGAAATCCAAGCAGCACACACAAAATGCTGGAGGAACTCAGCAGGTCAGGCAGCATCTATGGAAAAGAGTAAACAGTCGACATTTTGGGCCGAGGCCCTTCAGCAGAACTCCAACTTGCCCAAAATGTCAACTACTGTATACTCTTTTCCATAGATGCTGCCTGGCTTGCTGAATTCCTCCAGCATTTTGCGTGTGGAGCTGTTACCATTGTTGCTTTGTATCTTTCCAAATTATCACATTATTGATACTTTGCTAGGACTACTCTGCACTTCGCAAAATGCAGTGATCCAGTATTTTCTTTCAGCTTAGAAGAAAATGAAAATGACCCCCCTATGCAAAGGATTGGTTACTTACTCAATCCTGGTTATACTTTCAACAGTCTCCACGCTAACCTGAAAGCAGATAGGTAAGCTTTGAACCATATTCCTATACTATCATTAATTTTCTCCTCTAACATTGCTTGACTCTGTCCCTCTCTCAGCTCATCTGCTTCTGAAAGCTGATTCATTTAATTTATTTATTTATTACCTCTACCCATAACAATTCCAAAGCATCCTCAACTGAACTCCCGAGCTGTGGAGTTATAACATTTAAAAGAGCTTTGTAGTAACTGAGAGTGCTGGAAAAAGAAGTTCAGCTGTCCTAGAGTTGACCGTAGATCATGTGTTACCTATGTAATATTAAATAAAATACAGAAGAAAATTCTGCAGGCCAGGCAGCATCTTTAAAGGAGAAACAACTAATGTTTCAGGTCTGACACTCTTGATTTCTTTTTGTACCTTACATATTGTGAATATAATATAAATCACCATTTGTCTAGATCAGGAATGGCTAACCTATGACACATGCGCCAGAAGTGGTGCATTGGATGATTAGAAGTGGCACTTTGCACCCCAGTGATAATAATAAAAATGTAAGCCTACTTGTGCAAAAAGTATTAACCAAAAACAGATTTGTAGAAAAAAAATCAGTTCGTGCTTTGTGAACATCTGCAGTTTTGTACTTTTTCAAAAATTAAGCCTTGTTTTTACATTCAGTTGCCCATCACGGTGCAAAAGGAAATGAGCAAAAGAAAAGCAGAAAGTGATAGTAAGTGTGAATTCAATGAACAGTGGGAAAATGAGTTCTTATTTATAGCGGATCTGTCAGGAAAACCGTTGTGCATTGTTTGTGAAAACACTTTCTTACATAATAGAAGACATGATCTTAATAGACACTATAAAACACAACATCAGACTGAAATAGAAGGAAAACTGAAGCTAGTGCTTGGGTCTGAGTTACGGAAAGAATATGTGATTAAGGAAAAGGAAGAAATCAAAAGAAGACAAAATATACAGTATTTGTTAAAAGCCTCATTAAGGTAAGTAATGTTTATCTTGTTTTTATATTAAGTCAATATATCATGTAAAATGCTAAGTATGTCTATATTAACATTTTTAAAAGAATTGTATGGGCTTACAAGAGTTGTATGGTGCATCTGAACTCATGCATGAAAAGATTGACACACGGAATGTGAAAGGTTGGCCACCCCTGGTCTAGATCATTAAAATCTGTCTCATTTTCATATCTGGCTCAAATTTGCCACAAGGCAATAATTTTTTTTTGAAATTGATGTACTTTAACACATTTGATCAATCAACCAGAAGACATCCATCACCATCTATTTGCTTCCTCTTCACTCCCTCGCTCAGGAACATCTGCTGTATTTATCAACTCGATGCCAGATGAGAACCATTAGGACTTGTCAAATGAAGTAATTTATAGTCCATATCAAAGAATGCTGAATCTGAGTATTTTCCAATGTTATGTACACATAACTTTTATGTATACATTGGTAAAGAGAAATGCATGCACTGTTAATAACCCCAAGAGATAACAAACTTCTTTGAAGACGTTATTCACTAAATAACGTCAATGTTGTAATGTAGGGAAGTATGGCAACCAACTTACAGCATGTACAGACAGTAAACAATGATGTGATGATGCCCAGATAATTTGTTTCATCAGTTATAATTGTTCACAAAGGCACTATAGAGTACTACCTTGCCTTTTAGAATAGTACCGTGAAATCTCTTTTTGTACTTACCCAAAAGCAAAACTTAATGGTCCATTCTTAAGATGGCATATCCAATACTGTTGTATCCCCTCAATCATCCATCATTCACCATAGTGAAAAATTGTACAAAATCTATTTTGTGAATTCCCTTCACAGTCATAAAATTGGTTGCCACATGTTGTCATAAAAGTTGAAGAGTAAAAATGTTTCAGTTCCACAAACTATCTGTGGCTGTATGTAGAATATAGTAAAGATAAAAGTATGAAAACTTATTTTTTTGGCCATGATCAGCCATCTGCTTCATATCTGTTATCTCTGCTAAGCTAGTTCCATTTTTCAAACTTTCCATTGCCGGCTCCATCTTTGACCTGTAACAATCACACAGAATTTTTATATTTCTATAAAATCCCACCCTCAAAATTAACATTTTTCCCAATTACATCCCTATCTTAAATTTTTCTTTCCTCTTGAATGTTCTGTAATCACCATATATTTTGCCTCTCACTCCTTACTCCCTTTTCAAGTCTATTTACGTTTGATCCTCTGTGTACCTGGTTGAACTATATGATACCACTGACAATGATGATCCACAATGAGACCCTAAAAAATGTACACTTAGTGCCCTCTTTATTGGGTGCTCCTATTGTTATTTGAGTTACTATCAGCTTCCTGTCAGCTTGAACCGGTCTGACCATTCTTCTCTGCCCTCACTCATTAACAAGGCATTTTCAGCCACAGAACTTCAGCTCCCTGTTTTTTTGTCTTTTGCACCTTTCTCTGTAAACTCTAGAGAATGATGTGTTTGAAAATTCCAGATCAGCAGTTTCTGAGATACTCAAACCAACTCATCTATAACCAACAATCAATCCACAGTCAAATTCACTTAGATCACATTTCTTCCCCATGTCTGTATACTTTTATGCACTGACTTGCTTGTCACATGATTGGCTAATTAGATATTTGTATCAATGAGCAGGTGTAGCTAATTAAATGGCCTCTGAGCGTAGACGGTCTCCCATATCATAGTAGCCAGTTGTCATTTAAGGCAGACATTGATAATTCAATGCAGCAGCACTAGCGTTAGCCATTCAGAAATAGCATATTTGAAAATCAACTCTTCAAACTCAACTCAACATACACGGCCTCCCAGGGAGTAGTGCTCATTATATGCCTGAAACTTCGAAGTTGCAGACGTCAAAGCACTAGAGAGATACAGCCAAAAGGGTGTTGCCAATTTCTGTAACATACAGCTGACTAAATTGTTCACAGGTCTAACACCAGACTCTGAAACATACAGTCACTCACCATGACTAAATAGATTACTAGGTGGACAGAGGAAAACTAACAAAGATTCTTCAAAGTTTCTGTTTGTGAAAACGTAACATACCTGGCTTATGACTGCTCAAAATATCGATGCTAAACATACAAATCTATAGCACATTACAGACCCTTCGGCGCACAATATTGTGCTGACCATGCAGCCTACTCTAGAAACAGCCGAGAATTTCCCGACCACAGAGCCCTCTATTTTTCTAAGCTCCATGTTCTAAGAGTCCCTCAAATGATCTTATTATATCCGCCTCCACCACTGGTGCCGGCAGTGCATTCCATACACCCACCACTCTCTGTGTGGAAAAACCTACCCCTGACATCCTCTCTGTACCTAATTCCAAATACCTTAAAACTGTGCCCCCTCATGTTAGCCATTTCTGCCCTGGGAAAAAGCCTCTGGCTTTCCACATGATCAATGCCTCTCATCATCTTATACACCTCTATCAGGTCACCTCTCATCCTCAGTCACTTCAAGGAGAAAAAGCCAAGTTCACTCCACGTATTCTCATACAGCATTCTCTCCAATCCAGGCAACATCCTTGTAGATCTCCTCTGCACTCTCTCTGTAGTATCCACATTCTTCCTGTAGTGAGGAGAACAGAAGTGAACACAGTTCTCCAAGTGGGGTCTAACTAAGGTCGTGTATACCATTAAAATTACCTCATGGCTCTTGAACTCAATCCCATGGTTAATGAAGACCGTCACACCATACACCTTCTTAACAATACTGTCAACCTGTGCAGCAGCTTTGAGTGTCCTATGGAAATGGAGCCCAAGATCTCGCTGATCCTCTACATTGCCAAGAGTCATACCATTAATATTATATTCTGTCTTCAAATTTGAAATGAACCACTTCACACTCATCTGGGTTGAACACCATCTGCCACTTCTCAGCCCAGTTCTGCATCCTATCAATGTCCCTCTGTAACCACTGCATCCTGTCGCAAACTCTATGTTGTCAACACCATACACATCAGAAACTAGAAAAGGAAATGTGATTGTGTATGATCTTGAAATTATACTTAACATGCCAACGAGGTTTAGGGTGTGCAGTTTAAATTCCTTTGTGCACTAGTAGCAAAAGATGTGTGCTCGCTCACCTTAGAGGAAACATTGCTCCTGTGTAAAGAACACATTCTAACCAACCTCTAGCAGAGTAAATGGTCCTCACATTGATATATCAGCCATCGCAGAACTTACAGAACTGCAATGAGAGCAATTTGTCCTTGATCCTAAGAGATAAAATATAATGTTAAAGGACAGATTATTGAGGGCAAAGATATCCTTTTCTGCAGCCACGAGCAAGAGTCCTAAAGACTGTTTACTGCTTAGGGCCAGGGTTAAGCTGGACAGGAACTTACTATCATGCTGTATATGAGAATTAGTCAATGACTTGGAAAAGTCAAAGATGTAAAAGTATGAGCAACTGCAATCTAAGTTTAAAAAGTTGTGTTGCTATGTGGATTGTTACTTTTGTGATACAACTTTTTGAACTTCAGATTGCAGTTGCTCATGGTTTTACAGCAGAAGTACCTGTAAAAGTATAAGCAATTGGACCATACGTATATGTGAATAAGGTTATTCAGATCAACATTGAATTATTGCCTCATAGGTTGATAAAGAAGAAGTGGGATTCACATAATTTCATGAGGCATTAGCACCAGACTGGTAACGGATCACTGAATCAGAGACAAACCAGTGCCCAAGCTAATTAAATAATTGGCATAATAAATAAGTAATGGGAAGGACAGTTCTGGATTAGGGAATTTAGAATGTTAAAGAGACAAGGCAAGGTAATAGTGCAACGTTAAAACAAATGGGTAGTAATAACCACACATTTCAGAAGACACAGAACATGCTAATGTAAGAGTGTATATTAATGTAAAGTCCAATCAGGAAGAAATAGTATAAAGGCAAAACTGAGGACTCTTTCTGGAGGTATACATCATAACTAATAGCTGTTACAGAGATGTAGTAAGAAAGTAAATATCCCAATTTTGTTTAAAGACAGTCAAATTGTAAAGGAGGATAGATAATGGGAAATGGGGTAAAAGCATGAGAGAGGGAGGATCTCCATTCGGAAAATCAAAAGGTAAAATCAGTTTGGGAGGAGCCAAGAAACAATAGCTGGCAAAAATCTGGTGTGGGTTATCCAGAGGCCCCCAAATATTAGTGGAAAGGTGGGGAGGGGAAAATAAAAAAAGCAAATGCACTTTCTGCAATGGAAATGCAGTAATCAGAGGATATTAATGTGCCTTAAAAGGATTTTAAACAAAGCATTTGAAAAACTTAGTGAAACATAATGAGTTTCTTGGTAATGTTTAACCTAATTTAAATGTTACTTAGATTAAGTGTTTTCTCTTCTAATTTATTTTCATTTGTGTTTCTTTGGTCAGATTCCTTCTGCAAAAGAATTGACTTCAATGAAAATAACAAAATGCAATCCAGAAAAATCTGCAAGTATCTTCCATAATAACCTGTTGTCAGAACAAATTAACACACAAGAAATAAATTTCTCAAATGTATTTCCTTTAAAAATCCCCAAGCCAGTTTCTTCTGTTAATACACAGCAAAAAGAACCCATTGAAGGTGTTATCACTTCTGGTTCATCACTTCCTATAGGCTATGGCATGAATAATTTTGGAAAATTTGTAATTCCTTGCGACCGATCAGTCCAACTCAACAACAGACATTTGATGAACAGATCTTTCCAGGACCCTCAAAAGAAAACATTCAGTGGAGACATTCTTATTAAGCATTCCAATTGTTTTACAGAAGAAAATCAGTGTTTTACTCCAAGAATCTTGAAGAAAACTGCAAAGTCATTTCTTTCAAAGTATCGATATTACACAGCACCCAAAAAGAGGCAAGTTTATCAAAATATGACTACATGAGCACTACTAAAGTTGGCATAGAGAGCTGCTTTAACTTTTCAGATGGTATAAAAGAATCTGAAGCTAATCTACTGAATGTACAGTTTCTAAAAGCATTCCCTTAGGCCTGCAAACTGCCCACCACAATCGAAGGCATGATGTGAGCTAAACCTTGAACAATACTTAAATCTCAGTCAGTAAGAAATAATAAATTGGCTTATTTATTTTTAAATTTGTATTTGTGTAGATGTTTGTATTGGTATCATTATTAATAATGGTGGAGTAATCTACCACAATGATATCCATTGTTAGCTTGCCACTGCTATCACTCAGAGATACTTATGTTATCAGTCAGCTTTTGGGGTTTTGTCCGCGATGCTTCACTACATCCAAAAATGTTTGAAGCATCAGGGGATGACACAGGTGATGCACGTTTGGAATAATTCTGTGCGTCCTCAGATAGAGGAAAAAAGATTTGAAGACAATGAATACTTTCGTCAAGTATTTTGGGGTGATTTCGTTGACGCCTTCTGTAAAGAAGTTAAGTGAATTTATTACACTAATGCCTTTCCCAATAAGGGTAATTTTATTTAAAACGTGTAGAAATCCTTAAAACAGCAGATTCTTTTCAGTTCAGTAACAAGAAGCCTTCCAAATTTCTTGACATGTTATGTCTACAGGAGCAGGGAGGTACTACTGCAGTTGTACAAGGCCTTGGTGAGACCACACCTGGAGTATTGTGTGCAGTTTTGGTCTCCTAATCTGAGGAAAGACATCTTTGCCATAGAGGGAGTACAAAGAAGGTTCACCAGATTGATTCCTGGGATGGCAGGTCTTTCATATGAAGAAAGACTGGATGAACTGGGCTTGTACTCGTTGGAATTTAGAAGATTGAGGGGGGATCTGATTGAAACGTATAAGATCCTAAAGGGATTGGACAGGCTAGATGCGGGAAGATTGTTCCCGATGTTGGGGAGGTCCAGAACGAGGGGTCACAGTTTGAGGATAGAGGGGAAGCCTTTTAGGACCGAGATTAGGAAAAACTTCTTCACACAGAGAGTGGTGAATCTGTGGAATTCTCTGCCACAGCAAACTGTTGAGGCCAGTTCATTGGCTATGTTTAAGAGGGAGTTAGATATGGCCCTTGTGGCTACAGGGGTCAGGGGGTATGGAGGGAAGGCTGGGTTCTGAGTTGGATGATCAGCCATGATCATAATAAATGGCGGTGCAGGCTCGAGGGGCCGAATGGCCTACTCCTGCACCTATTTTCTATGTTTCTATGTCTTAAAATAGTAAGTGTGTCGCATAAACAGTGGAGGGTATCCCACTTTTATACAAATTGTTCCTGGAAAATGACCTCAAATTAAGGCTAGGGTTGGCCAGTGGAGCAAGTCAGGGTCAGGGAAAGATGATGAAGCCAAGTTGAAACCAGGAAAAATTAGCAAGACCAATCTTGGCCCAAAAGCAGTGCACAAAGAATAGTGCAGCGTTGGACAGCTCATTCAGCCAATGTTATTCTTGATACGAACTGATCATAAGTGCCCTCTTGTTGTGTAGCTTCCATATCTTCAAATTCCCTTCATAACCCATCTATTTAAAAGCCTCATACTCTTTTTTTTAAAAAAAAAACTACCTGCTTCCACTGCTATCCCTGGTAATCCATTCCAGACACCTGCAACTTTGTATGAAGTTTACACTGTAAACAAAAAACTTGCCCTTCACATCATCGTTAAGCTCCCTCATCTACTCCCCCCCTACCCAATCTTAAAAGCATGTCCTCAGGCTTTTGATATTAATACCCTGGGGAAAAGATTCTAACTGTTTACCCTATCTGTGCCTCTCATTATTTAAAAAGCCTCAATCAGGTCTCCTCTCAGCTCCCAACACACTTGGGAGAACAACCCAAGTTTATTCAACCTTTCCTTATAGCTTATAGTCTCTAACCCAGGCAAACCTCTTTCCACAAACTCCACATTCTTCCTATAATATGCAACCAGGACTGCATGCAATACTCTGTGATCTGACTAAAGTTTTAAATAACTGCAGCATGACATCCTTATTCTTGTAGAAAACATCCAAAACAATAAAGGTAAGCTTGCCATACATTTTTTTATCATCTCATACACTTCAGTGAACTATAAACTTGAACCACAAGTTATCTCTTTACCTCAAAGCTGTTAAGAATCTACCATTAGCTGTATACATTTTCCTTTTACTTGACCACCTAAAGTGCAGTAACTCACACTTGCCCAGATTAAACATCATCTGCCACTTCCCTGTCTATAACTATAGCTGATCTATATCCCACTTGCATTCTTTGATAGCCCTTTGCACTGCTCTACAACTCCATCAGTCTTGGCTTCATCAGTAACCTTACTAATCTGCCCATCTATATGACAATGATATATATCACAAGCGGCAGATGTCCCAACACCAAACCTTGCAGAACACTACTGGTCACATTACAAACTTCTAGTTCTACTCTTGTTTTCTATGGGTAAGCTATTTCCAAGTACAATCTTGCCATTCATCCTGGATAATCATGCATCTTAATCTTCTGATACAACCTGCCATGAAGGACTTTATCAAATGCCATAACATCCACTGCCTTTATGTCATCAAGCTTGTTTCTTTTCCCCTCAAAAATTCAATCAAGTTTGTATGGCATGACTTGCTCTGCGCAGAGCTATGCTGATTACCTCTAGGTAGGCCATACCTTTCCAAATGTGTATAAATCATAACCTTCAAGATCCTCTCCAGTAGCTTGTCTACCACTGACATGAGGCTCACCAGCTTATTGTTACATAGATTATACCTATTTACTTCTTGAATAAAGGCATAACATTTGCTTTTCTCCAGTCCTCCAAGAACTAGTGTTTTGCTAGTGAAGATACATAGATCTTTGTCAAAGCCCCAGCAATCTTCTCACGGCCAAATCAGAGCTACAAAAGACTGGTGAGGTGAACTCAAGACCAGAGAAGGCTATTGGGATAACTAACGGCAGGAAAATGGTAGTGAGGCATCATGGCCAGCAAAGGCTGTTGGGCTAGAACAAGGGCCTAGGAAGACTGATAGGGCAGGTTGTTTCTAGGGAAGACGAGGGTGAGTGTCGGAGCCAAGAAAGTAAATAAAACTAATCGGGATCCAGGAAGGCCCTGATGGAGCCTGTGAAGTCTAATGAGGCAAAACCAGGACGAGGGAGGGCTCATGAGATCATGGTTAAGGAAGTTTTGTGGACCATGTCAAAGCAAGGAATCACTAGTAATCAAAGATAGGGTGAAAGAAATTTAGTGATCCTATGTTTGGGACTAGGAAAGACCGGTGGCCAGGTCATCAGTTTATTATATTGCTAGTACTGGAGCAAAGCTTCAAGAATTTTTGTTCTAATGTGCTAATTTGAAAATCCATCTTCTCAATTACTCATGTTTTGCTCCACAGGATAACAGATATACCTGTTGTCCAGGTAAATCTGGATGCAGATGATGCCGAGCAACATCCAACACAGGTACAGGTGTTCTAATTCTAATTATTGCATGATTGTAAAATGCATTCTTGGTTGCATATATTCAATGTACTCAATTTCCAAAATTTGGTATTATTGAAGCCAATGAAACCTACAGTGTTTATGTGTATAATGTCCACATAGCATCAAATTATACATTTACCATGGGACAGATCACAAATTTTTGACTGATAAATAGCAATACCAATGCTTAAATTGCCATAATTTTATATGTCGTGTGGGGGGAGAAAAGAGTCAAAAAGCTGAAGGTTTACTGAAAAACTAATAAAAGATTCATGTTAGCTTTCAGCACAGTAGTGCAGCAGGTGGTGCTGCTGCATCAGAGCTTTGGCAATCCAAGCTTCGCCCCTGACCTCTGGTGCAGACTATGGGGAAAATACTCATTCTTTAGATTGAAAGAGTTTCATACACAAAATGCTGGAGGAACTCAGCAGGCCAGGCAGCATCTGTAGAAAAGAGTAAACAGTCAGTGTTTCATGCCGAGACCCTTCATCATGGGTCTTAGCCTGAAACAATGGCTGTTTACTCTTTTCCATAGATGCTGCCTGACCTGCTGATGAAGGGCCTCAGCCCAAGCTTCAACTGTGGAGCTCCTGGCCCGCTGAGTTCCTCCAGAATTTTGTGTGTGTTGCTTGGATTTCCCGCATCGGCAGATCTTCTCGTGTCTGAAAGAGTTTCCCTTACTTCCCTTTCACATCCAAATTATTGTAAATTACCCCTAATGTAGATAGGAGGATATGCATTTAATGGGTATTTGTGTGTGTGTGTGTGTGTGTGTGTGTGTGTGTGTGTGTGTGTGTGTGTGTGAGAGAGAGAGAGAGAATGTGTTACATGGAAGTAAGTGGGGAAAAGGATTGATGGGCTTTCTCTGATAGTTGGCATTGACTTAATGGTCTAATCACTTTGAGATGAGTACATTTAATGAAAGGATGGAGGCATTGGTAGATGACAAGGGAAAATTTGGTTAATTAGCAACAAATAAGCTCTGAATTTATTGTTGTCTATTTAATGTTATGGCCTGTATTTTTAATCTTATGTTAATATTGCAGCCCTGAGAATCTGTGAGAACTGATCCAAGAACATAAACCTCCTAAGAAAATTCTTCTCGTGTGTCCATGGCATAAACTAATTTGGGCAATCTCCACAGTAATTCATTTCCCATGGTTACAATGATCTGCAGCAAATCAGTCAGCAACAAATAATCAAATGTATGGGTCACTGCATCTTGTACCACTGTAGAAAATGAAGGATTTACTTGAATTGCTATTTTAGGAGACATTTGACCTAGAAATAGTAACAGCTGAGAATGCAGTGAGGAAATACTTTTTAACACAGAGCCTGAAGAAAAGCCACACACACAAAATATTGAAAGAACCCAACAGGTCAGGCAGCATCTGTGTAAATGAACAAATGTTTTAGGCCAAGGACATTCTTCGGGACTGGAAAGGAAGGAGGAAAATGTGGGTGGAGGAGAAGGAAGACAAGCTAAAAGTGATAGTTGAAGCCAGATAAGTGAGAAAGGTCAAGGGCTGGAGAGGACGGAATCTGATAGGAGAGGAGAGTAGACCATTGGAGAAAAGGAAGAAAGAGGAGCACAAGGGGGAGGTGGTATGCAGATAAAATGAGATAAAAGACCAGAGTGGGGAATTGAAGAGGATGAGGTGAGAACTTTTTTACTTAGAGGAGAAATTGATATTCATGCCATCATAATGGAGGCCACCCAGATGGAATATAAGGTGTTGCCTCATCTTAGGACAAGAGGAGGCCATGGTCTGACATGTAAGAATGGGAATGGGATTTGGAATTAAAATGTCTGCCACTGGGAAGTTCCGCTTTTGGCAGATGGAGCGGAGGTGCTTGACAAAGCAGTTCACCAATTTACTATGTATCTCACCATTGTAGAGAAGGCCACATCGGGAGCACTGGATAAAATAGATGACCCCAGCAGATTCACAGGTGAAGTGTTGCCTCATCTGGAAGTACTGTTTAGGGCCCTGAATGGAGGTGAGGGAGGAAGTGAGGCAGATGCAGGTAGCACTTGGCTACCTGCAGAGACAAGTGCCAAGAGGGAGAATAGTAGGTAGGGGTGAATGGACAAGGTAATCATGGGGGGAGCAATCCCTGCAGAAAGCTGAGAGTGGTGGGGGGAGGTAAAGATGCATTTGTTGGTAGGGTCCCTTTGGAGATGGCAGAAGTTGCACAGAATGATGTGTTGGACGCAAAGGCTCATGGGGTGGTAGGTTAGCACAAGAGGAGCTCTAGCACTGTTAAGACAGCAAGAGGGAAGATGACTGAGTGTGGATGTCCGGGAAATGGAGGAGATGTGAGTGAGGGCAACATCAATGATGGAGGAAAGGAAACCACGTTCTTTGAAGAAAAAAGGCATCACTGACACCCTGGTAAGGAAAGCAGTCAGGAGTGCTGAAGTTGAGCTGGTTGGTTTCTCATTTGAATAGAATTCCATATACGAAGGACCCTTTTTACAGGGATCTGGACAAAGAACAGAGGACTGGGACTAAGGATATCATTCCCTGAAAAAGCCATCACATTCCTGATATGCAACTGTCCACTTTTCATGTCATGCCATTCAGTGCTTTGAACCTAGAATTTTAAAAAACGACAAATGTTGCTTTAATTCTTTGAGTGCTTTTCTAAATCATTTTTAATTGTAGCATCTGCAAGATTGGCATTCAGAACAATGCTCAGACATTTAACAAATTACTGTCTAGATTTAACTAAAGGACATCACAATGCCTTTGCTTTCCAATCGATAAGTGTTGTAACAGCTCTTAGAGAGGGCTTGACATTTCTTGTATTACTTTGGCATGTTCTTTGCGGTGGGTGGAGATGTGAAATGTAGAATTCTACCTGGCAGTGTTTTTCATTATCAGTGGAGCAAGGAGTAGATGCAATGCTGAAGCAGGGGACTATATACACCATTATTATCTACAATGTATGAATGAAACTTTATTTAAATGATTGGCATGATTCTCCCATGAGGTAACTTTTAAAATTATTGAATTAGGCTCTTCTTAAACTGCTTACTGAAGAAATTCTTTAAATTTCTGCGGTGTGTTTGGATTTATGAAATGGATTGTATTTCTGGTGATCTCTTGTTTCAATGCAGGAATTTAGATCTACAAGATTGGCTAAGAAAACGCAGAATATATATTCAGCAAAATCAAGATTGGCATGGTAAAACAGGTCTTTTGTCTGAAACTTGTACAACAAGTACAATATGGGTGAAATGGACTTCCAGTTGGCCATTTAAAATAATGGAGAAACCAGGCATGACAGCCCGATTATTTCTTAACCTGTCTTCCCTGCAAGCTCTGCTAAGATTGAGGCATCACTTTAATCATTTTAGTTCACCTTTTGGAAATAACATTAACGTTTCTAAGTTAAATGACTTCATTTCAAAAGATCGCCAATCTGAAACTGTTAATTCTGTTTTGCTCTTCATAGGTGTTGGGTTTTTCCAACATTTTCTGATTCATTTCGAATTTTTCCCATCTGCAGCATTTTGCTTTTGGATTATTCCATATGGAAAGAATATTAGGAGCTGTTCAGGAAAGTAATTATAAACTCATTTATAAACTAATTAAAATTCAATTTTCTATTGTGTTTCACCATTGAATGTATGACAGGATATTATATGCTCCCCAGAAATATTCTACTTTGATTCTTCAATTTTTCTTGAGTCAGTTTCCTTTAACGTTCACTTGCTTCTGAGACCTATACAGGAAAGTGAAATCTGCTGCTATTAATATTTGTATAATAATGTTCCTGTTGTATTAAATAATTCAAACACAATTCATTCAAGATTGTGCCCTGTAAACTTAAAAGTCTATTCATATTTCTTTCCAATTTCTGCCAAAGAAATTTCTGCAATTTCAAAGACATGAATATTTGGAGTGTTTTTCATCATATAGACTGCAAACGTATAAGTATTTATATTCAAAGTAAATTTATTATCAAAATACATATATGTCACCATATACTACCTTAAAATTTCATTTTCTTGCAGGCTTCTACAGTAGATACAAAGAAACACAATAAAATCAATGAAAAATTACAAACGAAGATAGAAAATAGCCAATGTGAAAATACACAAGATAGTACTAATAATAAATAAATAATACAGAGAACATGAGTTGTAGAATCCTTTAAAGTGAGTCCATAAAATTGGAATCAGTTCAGTGTTGAGCTGGTTCAGGAGCTTGATAATTGAAGGATAATAACTGTTCCTGAATCTGGAGGTGAGGCTTCTGTTCCTCTTTCCTAATGACAGAAGAGAGAAGAAAGCATGGCCTGAATGGTGGGGTCCTTGATGATTGATGTTGCTTTCTTGTGGCAGCATGCCTTGTAGATGTGCTCAGTGGTGGGGAGGCCTTTTCCTGTGATGGACTGGGTTGTATCCACTACTTTTTGTAGGCTTTTCCATTCGTGGACATTGGTATTTCCATAGCGGGCCATGCTGTAGTATAATCGCATATAAAACAACATAGAAATATTTATCTAATTGTATAATTTCATATGAACCATTGCATTTATTCAACATGGGTGACAAGATGCTAGAAAGAGAACAAGATTCAGTTCTTCTCAACTTGCTTGAGTAAATGATTTAGTAACTTAACCACTCCCAACATCCACCACCAGAGTGTTCACCATTCAATTTGATCATGACTAGTACATATCCCAACTTTCATGAGTAATTCTCAACTTTGAGTTTTACTTGGGTTCCTAACCTGTGCAGTATCGAAGCAAGCAGACCAACTGAATTAACCCTTAATCTTCTATACTTGAGGAATTTAAAACCATCGTCATATCTTGAGACTTTTAACCCTGGTAATACAGTTGGCAAATCTGCAAGTTGGTCCTGCTTAAGGTATAGCATTTAAACAGGATCTGACCAAAGTTTTATCGGTTTAATTAATTTTTGAACAGATTAATAATGTTTTTTATGTCATGCTTTTATTCAGGGATAATGAACTGAAATACTTGCAGTTTCTCAAAGATATAACCGATGATATTTTGTTCAGAGGTTATCATTCAAACAAGTAAGTAGATAGTATTTCACTCCAGTTACAATTTTACAGTTGTAGGTATTAGCTACAAGAGTAACTTGAAAAAGTTTTGTGCTAAAGGAATAGAATTGCACACATCAAATATGACAATGTTTGATCCAAACACACAAATGAATGTTTACTGTGCTCACAATATCCTTTGTGGGACAGCAAATTTTTTTAAAAAATATATTCCATTGGGTCAGGGAGCATCTATAGAAAGGAATAAACAGTTGATGCTTTGGGCCAAAACCCTTCATTAGATGCTGCCTGACTAGGTGAGTTCCTTCAGAGTTTTGTGTATTAATCAATATTTCCAGCATCAGCAGCATCACTTGTGTTTATAAAAAATTATTGACGATTGGTCTATTTTTGTCAATCTGTGCACTTCATGATGGGTACTAATTTTCGGTTTAGGTGAAAAACAACGTGATATAATGTATAGTATATCTATTCAGTTTTAATTCCACTAATTTGAATGTAGGGGTAGGCATATCACAGACCCTTTAGTATTTCACAGTACTTATCATATAAACCAAGCTGTATCGTCCCTAGTGCCCTTCCCTTGGACAACATTGGTGACATGGAGAGGGGAGACTTGCATCATGGGCAACCGTCAGTCTTCCATACAACCTTGCCCAGGCCTGCGCCCTGGAAAAGCTTTCCAAGGCGCAAATCCATGGTCTCACGAGACTAACGGACGCCTATAAACCATTGACTATTAATAGAACTGGACTCGGTGCATGTCTTATTGATAGACTTATTGTGTGATTTTATTGCCTTGAGAGAGTCCAGTATGTATTACCCATTCCTATACTTTCCTTGAGCCAACTCCTTTCTTCCTTGCCTGTAGTCACATCAGTGAAGGTAGTCCATGGTACTGTCGGGTAGAGAGTTTGAGAATCTAGATTGGAGTTTTATTCTTTTCCTATCATTACTTCCAGTTTGGAATAGTTTGTGGTGGGGAGTGCTAGTTGGAAGTAATGGTGTCTTAATGTGTCTTTTGTCTTTGACCTCATTCCCAATACGTAAATGTATCAGTATTACGGTGGAGGGAATCACAGAGGCATGAAAGAGGAGCTGGCCAGAATTGATTGGAAAAGAACACTGGCAGGGATGATGGAAGAGCAGCAATACAAACAGGATAGACAAAGGAGAATTGGTGGATGTTGTGCTCTTGGATTTTCAGAGGCCTTTGACAAGGTGCCGTACATGAGTCTGCTTAACGTGTTATGAGCCCATGGTATTACAGGAAGGATACTGGCATGGATAAAGCACTGGCTGATTGCCAAGAGGCAGAGAGTGGGAATAAAGGGACTCTCTGGTTAGCTGTTGGTGACTAGTGGTGTTCCACAGGGGGCCTGTGTTGGGACCACTTCTTTTTACATGATATGTCAATGACTTGGATGACGGAATTGATGGCTTTGTGGCCAAGTTTGCGGATGATATGAAGATAGGTGTTTTGAGGAAGTAGAAAGGCTGAGGAAGGACTTGGACAAATTAGGAGAATAGGCAAAGAAGTGGCAGATGGAATACAGCTTTGGGCAGTGTATGGTCATGCAGTTCGGTAGAAGAAATAAAAGATTAGACTATTTTCTTTTGCCGGCTGGTGGTGCTGGGTTGAGCATTGAGTGAACAACTCAGCCTGTTTAATAAAAAAAAACAAGACAAAAATGCTAAAGAAAGGACAAGGTTGCCCCCCCCCCCGCCCAATGCGCCACAAGGTGTGGAAAGGAATGGCTATTTTCTAAATGGAGAGAACATTCAAAAATCTGATGTGCAAATGCACTTGGGAGTCCTTGTGCAGGATTCCTGAAAGGTTAATTTGCAGGTTGGGTCGGTGATGAGGAAAGCAAATGCAATGTTAGCATTCATTTCAAGAGGACTAAAATATAAAAGCAAGGATGTAATCTTGAGGCTTTATAAAGCACTGGTGAGGCCTCACGGAATACTGGGAGCAGTTTTGGGCCCCTTATCTATGAAAGCCACCCCGAGCTACCTGCCTGCCTAGTTATCACACGGGAGCCCAAACACGGGAGGATGAACCCTGGGTGCCCTCCCAAGACTATGGTCAACACACTCCTAGAAGACAGTGGTGCGGCTAATGTAGATGAACTGAACACACTGATGAAGGAGAGGGAGAAATGGAGAGTCCGTCATCGTGCCCGACGCCGGCCCCCTAGGCCTGAGTCGACGTAGTAGTAGTAGTATCTATGTAAGCATATGTTGACATTGGAAAGGGTTCAAAGGAGGTTCAGAAGAATGATTCTGGGATTGAAAGGCTTGTCATATGAGGAGCATTTGATGATGCTGGGCCTGTATTGACTAGAATTCAGAAAAATGCGGAGTGACCTCATTGAAACCTATTAAATGCGAAACAACCTCAATAGAGTGGATATGGAGAAGATGTTTTATATGGTGAGGGAGTCTAGGACCAGAGAACACAGCCTCAGAATCAAGGAATATCCTTTTAGAACAGAGATGGGGAGGAATTTCTTTATACAAAGAGTGGTGAATCTTTGGAATTTGTTGCCACAGGTGGCTTTGGAGGTCAAGCCATTTGGGTATATTTAAGACAGAGGCTGATAGATTCTTGAATAATCAGGGCATGAAGGGAAATGAAGAGAAGGCAGGAGATTGAGGTTGAGAGGAAAAATGGATCAGCCATGATGAAATTGCAGAGCAGACTCAAAGGGCTAAATGGCCTAATTCTGCTCCTATATCTTATGGTTTTATGGTCTTAATAGGAGTTTTAGGTTTGTGAAACCCTGCAAAGACATCAAGGTGAATAGCTACAGTTCATCCTGAGGATAGTAAGTACTGCAATTACAATGTACCAGTGCTGGAGGGGCAAATTGTCTGGAATGATATTGTGCTGCTTGTATTGCTGGAGCTACAACTGTTCAAGTAAATGAATATTGCACCTACCTTGCACATTATGGACTGTGGAAAGGCTTTGGAGAATTTGAAAATAATACAGGGAACATGTTCTCCTTGCATTTACAGAACTATTAGGGTAAGTGAGTGTAGTCATAGTGATAAAGTAAGAGTGGAGCTGAAGGGAATGTGGGAAGAATAAAATACATATTAGTGCTAATGGTGCATGGGCTCAGTAGACCAAAGGGCCTGTTTATTTGCTTATGACTCTCTGACTCATTCGGTAATTGGACAAGTTACACTCAGTAATGGACACTGAAGATCAAGAGTACATTCTGTGCTCTTGGTATCCTTAGTGTTTTTTTTTAAGTAATGTGTTCAGCAGAAAGTATTACTTCATAGGTGCGGGATGATATGGGTAGATATCAGCATGGGAATTTCTATGTTCGTAATTAACCTGAAGTTCATTTAGTCTAAAATGAGTGTTGAGGATACCCAAAGCTAAATTCATACTGCAACTAAAGTGAGTAGTAGAACAGAACAGATGAACAAAAGCTGTGTGTTCTTTGTGATTAAATGCTACTCAAGGCACTGAAGCTACTCCACAGGTCTTTAGGGAAACTGGATATGCATAAGCTTATATGTACACATTATTAAGAACTTTTTCAAACTTCTTTACCAATAAAATTGCCTCTATACATTTGTCTCATACCTAGAGCAATGTAGAGGATATAATTGTAATTAAAATTAATATTATTCTTCCACATTTTTTCAGGATCCTGGAAGATGTTTTCCAAAAACACATTGAAAGAAACAAGCATTATCTTAATGAGGTAAGCCGTAATTGAACTGCTTGTGTGTAATGCAACGTAAAAGATCTAGTATATTCACGATGCTATGATGTGAATTTGTGATGTGGACACCCACACCAACTGTTTTGGCTTGCTGATGTAAGTTACTCTTGAGTAAAGTAAAATTCAATCATTGAATTTTACTCAGCAAGTCTTATAGGATAGTACTCAAACTTATTTCCAATAGGACAATGGTTCAGGGGTGAAATTATAAAGGAAATTGGGAAGACAGATGTGGTGTCTGATGCTGATATGTAAAAT
The DNA here is from genome assembly GCF_963921235.1 of Mobula hypostoma. Classification (NCBI taxonomy): domain Eukaryota; kingdom Metazoa; phylum Chordata; class Chondrichthyes; order Myliobatiformes; family Myliobatidae; genus Mobula; species Mobula hypostoma. Next base: position 47,200,287 of record NC_086104.1, read on the forward strand.
AAAAAAAATACCCAAAGAACGAGATGTCTCTGTCCATTGAGAAAAGTAGCTGTCTAATAAAGATTGCAACAATATGAATACAGATCGATTCTCACTGAAAATATATGATAGCCTAGACTTGGTCATTCAGTGTTCCACAGGTCTACAGCAAAGTATTCAGTAACTTATTGGTGATTGGCAAATGTGAGCCATCAGGGGGATGAAGTTTGATAACATGTATTTGTTCAAAGAACCTCCATTTCATACCACTTGCCTTTCTTTATTCGCCTGTAACCTGCCAGTTGCCTCATGTCCTAGTAACTGAGTGCAAGTATGAAGTCACCTGGACTGTGGTATTGAAGAACATGGCCAGCAACACCTTGGCTATCATCAGTGCTTTTAGTAGCCCACCTCAATATATGGTGAAGATGAAGAATTGCACGTGTAGATGTTATAAAAAATGAAACATCAAGATTTGTCATTGCACATATTAGATTTATACCATACGTACCGCTTAGTGTTGAGTCTAAAATGGTTCCACTTCAGTCTCAACCGAGCACAAGACCTTCTTCCACATCTTTACAGTATCTTCTACATGACCCTTTGCAAAGTCTTTTACGGGCAGGAATATGGTTTTTTTTGGTATGTGGCGTAAATCTAAGACTGTGCATTAGCCAGGTAATGACACTCTGACTGTAAGGTATGGTGGAAGGAGCATCCTGCTGTAATGGGGATGTTTTTCAGCAGAAGGGACTGGAAATCTGGTCAGGATTGATCAGACACTAAATGTTGCAAAATACAGATATATCCTAGATAAAAACCTGGTAGCCTCTGCCAAAGAGCTTGAACTTGGGAGGAAGTTTATCTTTCAGCAGGACCATGACTCAAAACACTCTGCCAGAGCAGCCATGGAATGACTTCAAATGAAGAAAATTGATGTCCTTGACAGTCCCAGACAGAATCCTGCCCTTAACCCAATCGAACATCTCTGGCAAGACTTCAAAATTGCTGTCCACTGCCGTTTCCCAACTAACCTGACACAGCATGAGTAATTTTGCAAGGAGAAATGGGGAAATCTTATTCCATCATGTTGTGTAAAACTAATAAAGACTTACCTGTATCCAAAAGGACTATTGGCTGTAACAGCTGTGAGAGGTGGTTCAACAGGGAGGATGAATAATTCTGAACAGCTGACATTTCAGATTTTGATTTTTTAGTTTTTCATGCTTTACAATTTTCCCTGTTTTTTGGGGATTCTACTGTGAAAAAAGAGCATGTGATTCACAAATAAAAATTCTCAATTAAATTGATCAAAATCCCTGGTCGTAATACTCATTTACACAAACAAAGGATCAGGGGCTGAATACTTTCACAAGGCACTGTATATGCTTTAAACAGTTTGTTACATGTGTAACATCATTTATGTTTTTATTATACTTTATACCTTATTGTTGCCAAACAATTGGTACTAGAACGTACAATCATCACAGTGATATTTGATTCTGCGCTTCACACTCCCTGGATTACAAATATTAAAGATATTAAAAATAGTTAAAATTAGTAAATATTAAAATTTTAAATTATAAATCATAAATAGAAAATAGAAAAATGGGAAGTAAGGTAGTGCAAAATAACCAAGAGGCAGGTCTGGATATTTGGAGGGTACGGCCCAGATCCGGATCAGGATCCGTTCAGCAGTCTTATCACGATTGGAAAGAAGCTGTTCCCAAATCTGGCCGTACAAGTCTTCAAGCTCCTGAACCTTCTCCCAGAGGGAAGAGGGACGAAAAATCTGTTGGCTGGGTGGGTCGTGTCCTTGATTATCTTGGCAGCACTGCTCTGACAGCGTGCGGTGTAAAGTGAGTCCACGGACGGAAGATTGGTTTGTGTGATGTGCTGCGCCGTGTTCACCATCTTCTGCAGCTTCTTTCAGTCTTGGACAGGACAACTTCCATACCAGGTTGTGATGCACTCTAGAAGAATGCTTTCTACGGTGCATCTCTAAAAATTAGTAAGGGTTTTAGGGGATAGGCCAAATTTCTTTAGTTTTCTCAGGAAATAAAGGCATTGGTGGGCCCTCTTGGCAGTGAACTCTGCTTGGTTGGACCAAGTCAGGTCATTTGTGATATTGACCCCAAGGAACTTAAAGCTTTTGGCCTGTTCCACTTGCGCACCACCGATGTAAATTGGGTCGTGCGGTCCGCTACTCCTTCTGAAGTCAACAACCAATTCCTTCGTTTTGCTGACGTTGAGGGATAGGTTATTGTCTTCGCACCATGCCACTATGTTCTTAGTTTCCTCTCTGTACTCAAACTCATCATTACCTGAGATACGGCCTACAATTGTTGTGTCATCAGCAAACTTGTATATTGAGTTTGATGGAAACTTGACTACACAATCATGGGTGTACAGTGAGTACAGCAGGGGTCTGAGTACACAGCCTTGTGGGGCACCAGTGCTCAGAGTGATTGTAGAGGAGAGCTTGTCCCCTATTTTTACAGCCTGGGTCCTGTCTGTGAGGAAGTTGAAGATCCAGCTGCAGATCTGAATGCTAAGGCCCAGGTTCTGGAGCTTAGGAATCAGTTTATTTGGAGCAATGGTATTAAAGGCTACAGCTCTATGAAAAGGAGCCTTGCGTATGCATCTTTATTCTCCAGGTGTTCTAAGGACTGCAAAGCGTCGAGGTTGACCGGTAGGCTGTGGTTGATGTATACCAAAACCAATCTCTCGAAGCACTTCATAGCAATTGATGTCAGAGCCACAGGTCGATAGTCATTCAGGCATGCCACCTTGCTCTTCTTCAGCACTGGGATTATCATTGCCTTCTTAAAACACGAGGGGATCTTAGACTGAAGCAAGGAACAGTTGAAGATGCCAGCAAACACTCCAGCTAGCTCGCTTGCATAGGCCTGGAGAACTCGTCCTGGGACGCCATCTGGGCCCGTCACCTTCCTTGGATTTATCTTCAGAAAGGCCCTTCTAACGTCCTCCTCGTTGATGATGAATCTCGATGCCACCAGGTCCGGTTCATCCGGAGGGAGCAGGATGCTCCTCTTCTGTTCAAATCTTGCGTAGAATATGTTAAGTTCGTCAGGAAGAGAAGCGCCACAGTTATTGATATTTCCTGCCTTTTCTTTGTGCCCAGTGATCTCACTTAGACCCTGCCATAGTCTACTGGCATCCCTTTGGTTAGCCTGGGCTTCCAACTTGGCTCGATATTTCCTCTTGGCACCCTTAATGGCTTTCTGGTGTTCACGCCTGAATTCCGTGTAGCGACTGGTATCCCCGGACCTAAAAGCCTCAGCTCTAGCCTTTAAAAGAGACTTGACCTCATAATTCATCCAAGGTTTCCAGTTAGGGAATACCCGGATTGTCTTGCGAGACACACAGTCCTCCGTGCATTTCCAAATAAAGTCCATGACAGCTAAGGCATACTCATCAAGGATAGCTGCCAAGTCCTTGAATACTAACCAGTCCACCGATTCAAAGCCGTCATCGAGGACCTCATCCGTTTCCTCCGTCCAACGCGACACTACTTTTGACACTGTGACCTCCCGCTTCAGTTTCTGTTTGTAAGCCAGGAGGAGGAGTACGGCCTGATGGTCCGATTTTCCGAAGTGAGGTCATGGGACGGAACGGTAGGCATCCTTGACTGCTGTGTAGCAGTGGTCAAGTATATTCGGGCCTCTAGTGGGGCAGGAGACATGTTGGTATAACTTTGGCAGCGCCTTTCTGAGGCTGGCCTGGTTAAAGTCTCTGGCTATAATGAGCAAAGCCTCCGGATACTTGGTCTCAAGCTCACTGATGTTGGCATACAGTATGTTCAGAGCACACTCCATGTCCGCCTGGGGGGGAATGTAGATCGCTGTCAGTATGACCGAGGTGAATTCCCGTGGCAGATAGTAGGGACGACACTTCACCGACAGGTGTTCCAGGTCCGGGCTGCAGGAGCTTGTTAGTGCCACTGTGTCCGAGCACCACCCAGTGTTGATCAGTAGGCAGACACCTAAATCCGACACTTAATCCCGGATGGCTGGGCTCCTTGCTGAAACAAGCCCTTAAACCGAGTCACAGTTGCGGAGGCCTCCGCTCCAGTCGAGCCTCGGGCTCGATCTCCGAGGTCGGCGGCAGAGGCCTCACTTCTGGCAGCTGTGGATGGCAACCAGTGGGGCTTTACGGTATTTATTCTAGTAGTATAAATGCATACATTGCTGTATATCCACTTTCTGGTCTTGGTTAGTTCTGGTTAATGACTGGCAAGTGCTGCCCTAAGTTATATGCATAGACATACGCACAATGCAATAGGTGGGGAATGCATTCATTCCTGTTTACTGAACTGAACTGAGTCAGAAATTGGAAGGATAATATATTTGGACAACTGGATGTTACTTGGATGAAATGCACAATGCAGAAGTGAATCTTGTATGTAGTAATTTGTGATACTCCTTTTAAATGTCTATATTTTTTTTCCTCTTCCCTCTCCTCTTTGTCCAAAGATTTTCTGTTCAATTTGACTTATGCCCATAATATTATCTGTGCAGAATTTAAGAAAGGTGTAGGTTCTTGAGAGTCTGCTTGGAATGTTATGACCAACAGGTAGCCTTCAGTTGGGGCGCATGTATTGACTTCAATAAATAGATTACTCTATCAGGTTAGTTGATGTGGATTTTGTTATACATGCATAAAATGACAGAGAAGGCGGTAACTTGTCCCATCAATGCATGCTGACTGTCATGGGACAATACTGTTATTCCCATTCCTCCTCTGTTTATTTCCTTTCGTCTTGGAACTCGCTATATCTTGCAGATAACCAGAATTTTTTCTTTAATTCTATTTTTCATTATGCTACACTAAGCAGTAATTTACAGTAGCCATTTAAACTATCAGTGTATTTGCGGGAAGAAACTAGAGCACTTGGGTAGGGGATGGGTATGGGGAGCACCCACTGTCGCAGAGTAAATGTGCAAATTCCATGCAGACAGCACCTGAATTGAAGATCATAGGTCAATTCATGGAGCTGTAAGACAGCGGTGTTCACTCTGTGGCACCCTGACCTAAAGGTGTGCATCTCAGTTGATAAATGCTGTGTCCACTTGGCCGTGACAGTGTTGACTGCCCCACCATGGCAACACTGTGGAAACCAGCAGCATACCTGCAAAAATTGTGTATGAAGAGCCTTGTGACACAGAATATGTGGGACCAAGAATATTATTTCCACACAGCAACTACTCAGTTACTGGAAAAGCCAGCATTCCTTGCCCAACTTAATTGTATAGGTATCTTCCAAGTGTTCTGGTTTCCTCCCACATTCCAAAGATGTATGGTTAGGGCTTGTGAGTTGTGGGCGTGCTATTTTTGTGCAGGAAGCATTGCAACACCTACGGACTGCCCAGCACAATCCTTGCTGATTTGAGTTGACACAAATGATGCATTTCACTACGTTTCAATGTAGATGTGACAAATAGCACTAATCTTAAAATCTTCACTGATGGAGGATAAATTCTTTTAGTGATGAATACATAGGTGATCTAGGGTGCTTTGATTGCTACATTCATGCAGTTGATGACAATTTACCTTGTGTGAGTCAATCAGAGCTGTATATCCAATTGCCCTCTCATTCCATTTAACCATATCAGTGGCAATTTTGTATAATTAGCTGCCCTGGAAATAGATATTTACTCTGTATCTAGTGAATTTATGCAAAACCGACGGCAAATCCTTACCTTTTCTTTTAGCAGAACCCATTTCTGTTTATGCATCTCTAAGACCAAATAATATTATCTTCAATTACGGTAGATTTCAGTTAATTAGGAGACATTGGGACTAGTATATTTTGGCCCAATTAAGTGGCTGTCCTAATTAGCTGAAGTTTCATGGAAATAGTTAAAAAGATGTAAAGAAGACAACTACTTTTTAACTGAGTTAAAAAAGTATGTGTTTAAATGAAATACAGAACAAATTAGAACACTACCAATACCACAGCAGTTCTACATAATTGTGTATTAGTTCCTCATAGTTGAATTCATGCAGTGTATGCTGCTGTGTTAGTTTGATTGACCACAAATGAACAAAATCAGTACATACAGCTAGTGCAGATAACAGACTGCCTTCATACGCTGCTTTTGATGAGTGCATCCTCCAAATCTTCATTTTCATTGTAACATTCAAGATGATTGTCAATACCTTCAAATTATTCATAGTTCCTAACATGTTGACGTAGCCAAATTGTTTTATTTTCCCTCCTGGCTATTTCTGGCATCTCCAAATCCGAATGCTTGAAACCACAGTGTGCAAAAGGGTTCTGTATTGCTGCTTACTCTCACCAAATATCCATGTCAAAAATTATTACTTTTTGAACGCAAATACACGCAACTGATGCTATTTAAAAACAGCTCACTCTAAGCATGGTGGAGTGTCTAATGGCCACACAAGTGCACGTGGCTAAAACTAGTTAGAAACTTTTTGGCAATAGTCTCTTGTCCCAGTTAGGCAACACGGTGCCCCAAATAAACAAAAGGAATCCAAGTATTTTCTGGATTAATTTTTGTTCTTTAAGAATTGTCCCAAATAAATGGCTGCCCTGATTGACCGATGACCCAATTAGCGAGAATCAACACAGTAAATACTATAGATGTTACTGGAAATGCCAGCATTCCTTGCCTCATACTTAATTGTCCTCGAGAATGTGGTTGTAAATCACATACTCAGCTCTGTTGTTCCAGGATTTTGATCCAGTGTAGATATAGGAACTGGGTAAGCATGCGATTTGAAGCATGTAACCTCTCTCTACCTGTTGCACTTGTTATTCTGGGTGAAAGAAGTCATACGTTTTGGGAAGTATTCATGTAGGATAATTAATGTAAATGGATGCCTGTTTCTGTGCTGTCTGGGCCACCTCTAGGAAGGGCTGGAGTGGATTTTGTAGATGGAATAAACTGTGGTCATGATGTGCCAGGGCTGAAGGGAATAAATGTTCTAAGTTAGTGAGAGGTGCCATTCAAGCAGACTGCTTTGCCAGAAAGGAAGGTATGATCCTCTGTTCTTCTCCTCTTCCCCATTAATCTTCTTATTCAACAGAATTTTCAATGCCTCCAGTGTGATGTCCCTACCAGAAACATTGACCCCTCCATTTCTCTTTCAATATTCTGTGAGGACTATTCCCTCCATGAGGTTTTGTGTACTCTCCTGACTTCATCAACGCTGACTCATGTTCTCATGTTGACATATGAAACTGAAGATGCTGAAACCTGGAGCAACTGACAATCTCTTGGAGGAATTCGGCGGGCTGTGTTCCTGCTGAGGGGAGAGGTGGGGGTGGGGGTTAGCCAATAGAAAGATGAGAGGTGAAATGGTAGAATAAGCACACAAGCATTTGGTAAGCAGAGGCAAGGTGAAGAAGGTGTAGAGTTTGGAAACAGAGGCAGGAAAATGATGCACCTAGGCAGAGAAAAAAGAGGCAGATGGAACCAGGTGGGGTGAGGAGGAGGAGGTTAAAGTTGGAGATTGCTAGAAGGGTGAGACACAAGCACACGAAGATTACCAGTGCTGAATGTGATAAGTAAGGAAGGGTGCGGAGAGATGAATGGCAAATGAACTAGATGGAGGAGGTGGATGGGTGAAATTTTAGATCATGAGACATGAGTAGAATTAGGCCATTTAGCAATCGAGTCCGCTCCACAATTCAATCATGGCAAATTTATTTTCCCTCTCAACCCCATCCGCCTGCATTCTTCTTGTAACGTTTGATGCCCTTACTAATCAAGAACCTATCAACCTGCACTTTAAATATAACCAATCACTTGGCCTTCACAGCCATTTGTGATTTCACCACCCTCTGACAAAAGAGATTCCTCTTCATTTCTATTTTAAAGGGACATTCTTCTATTCTGAGCCTGCCCACTTACTGATGTAGCCGATGACAGATACGGCATATTCCTTAAAGTCTTTGTCTTCTCCGTTTCTGGCAGCGTCCTTGAACATCTGCCAGTTAGTCCAGTCAAAATAGTCATAGAGCATAGACATTGCCTCATTAGGGCAAACAATGATGCTTTCTCCATGGATTGTGTGGTCTTTACCATGGGCTCTTCTGTAGCCGCCTCATGTGTGGTATCTGGTCAAAGACCTTCTGAAAATCCAAGTAAGCATTGTCCACTGACTCTGCCTCATTGATCGTAGAAGAATTCCAATATAATTGCAGGCAAGATTTCCCTTTAAGGAAACCATGTTTACTTCATGTGCCTCTATGTACCCTGAAACTTCATCCTTAATAACAGACAAACATCTTACCATCCACTGCAGTCAGGTTACTTGGCCAATAATTTCCTTACTTTTGCCTTCTTCCCTTCTTAAAGAATGGAGTAGTATTTGTGAATTTTCTTTCCTCCAGAACCATTCCAGAAACTAATGATTCTTGAAAGAATCTCTTTATGCATCTGAAAAAAAAACCTTTGCTATCCTCTTTATTAGCTAGCTTAGCTTCATAATTCATCTTTTTTCTCCTTATTGCTTTTTTCACTTGGTCCATTTTTGACACCTCCCTCTTTTTTTCTCGATCTCTCTGTCTCTATCTACTGATAGCATTTGTAAACCCACTGATTCTCTCAGCTACCTTGACTAAATCTCTTCCCAGCCTGTCACTTATAAAAATGTAATGCCCTTTTCTCAGTTCTGAATTTCCACTGCATCTGCTCTCAGAATAAGGATTTTCATTACAGACCTACTGCTATGTCCTCCTTTTTCAAAGAAAGGGGCTTCCCTTCCTTTACCATCATGCTGCCCTCACCTGCATCTCTTCCATTTTGCATACATCTGCCCTTATCTCATACCCCCACAGTCACACCAAGAATAGGGTTACTTGTGTCTTTACCTACCACCCCACTAGCTTCCACGTCCAGCACATGATTCTCTGTAACTTCCACTATCTCCAACGGAATCCCACCATCAAACACATCTTTCCCTCGCCCTCACTTTCTGATTTCTGCAGGTAACACTCCCTGCACAACTCCCTTGTCCACTCGTCCCTCCCCACTGATCTCCTTCCTGATACTTATCCTTGCAAGCAGAGCAAGTGCCACCCCTGTCCTACACCTCCTCCTTCACTACTATTCAGGGCCCCAAACAGTCCTTCCAGGTGAGGCGACACTTCTCCTGCGAGTCTGTTGGGGTCATCTACTGTATCCGCTGCTCCCGGTGTGGCCTCCTGTATATCAGTGAGAACTGATATAGATTGGAAGACAGCTTTGCCGAGCACCTACACTCCATCTGCCAGAGAAATTGGGGTCTCCTGGTGGCCATCCATTTCAATTTGACTTCCCATTCTCACTTTGACATGTCAGTCCATGGCCTCTATTGCTGCAATGAAGCTACACTCGGGTTGGAGGAGCAACACCTTATATTCCATCAGGGTAGCCTCCAACCTGATGGCATGAACATTGATTTCTCTAACTACCAGTAATTTCCTCCCCTCAAGATTCTCAATTCCCGTTTCCCCCTCTCCCCTTATCACCTTACCTGACCATCACCTCCCTCCAGTGCTCCTCCTCCTTCCCTTTCTTCCATGGTCTTCTGCCCTCTCCTATCAGATTCCACCTTCTCTAGCCCTTTATCTATTTCACCAATCAACTTCCTAGCTCTTTACTTCACCCCTCCCCCTCCCAGTTTCACCTATCACCTACCACCTTGTACTGCTTCCTCCCTTCCCCCACCTTACTCTGATTTCTCCTCTTTCTTTCCAGTCCTGATGAAGGGTCTTGGCCTGAAACATCAACAGTTTACTCTTTTCCATAGATGTTGCCTGGCCTGCTGAGTTCCTCCAGCATTTTGTGCATGTTGCATTTTTTTTTTAGTTACCCTCTGTTGGTTTATAAAAGCTTTCCAATCCTCTTGTTTTCCAATATTTTTTGCTATATTGTATGCCCTCTTTCTTGTCTTTAACTTCCCTTGTCAGTCATGGTTGCTTCATCCTTCCTTTAGAATGCTTTAGAATTTTTGTGGAATCTTCTTTTCCAAAAGATACAACTCCTACCCTTTTACTTTCTCCCTTCCTATTATTCAAAACTCGTTATCAAGACAAAACAGCAAATTGTTGGTGTTCTTCCAACTTAGTATTCTGCCATTGATGTTAACCAAATGGCCTTTGGTGCATTGAGGAAGCCAAAGACAGTTTGAGTGACCAATTTGGAAAAATCTCTTCAATATGCTGAGGTGACTTGTGGTCTCTGTCATTTAAGCACCATTCTACTCAATTTGTGACCTCAAATTTTGATCTCAGCAATTATTGAATTATCTGAGAGGCCACATGCCCACTCCTGCTGCTAAGTTGCAAGCTTTTATGTTGTCAAGTTTGTGGTGTTATATAATGCTTGTTGTTTTCAACATTAATCAATGTTGAAAACAAATAAAATTGCCCGAGCCTAGAAATTTCAGGAGCACAGATGGTGAAGGAATTTCATGAAGAAGTCTAAAACACCTTTGGCCAGCATATAGAGTAAGGGTAGCAGTGGAGAAGGTTGGTACAGTGAGGTGGTGGTTTCCGAGCATCTGAAGCTCCACCAGAGAGTCAGCTCAGGGAGACCTTCTTTAGGCAGTAGTATTCCACAACTGCTATACATTTGTAATCAACTGTCCTTTCCATCCAGCCATCCCAGAAATGTTCAGCCGAACACAGGGAGGCAATGATAACAGTTGTGTTTACAGTAAGAAATTCATCCCTTGAAGGTAACATTACATCTGCTATACAATATGGTCTGTGTTTTGTATTCTACCTCTGAATTTTGAGCAGAGTGACTTGAAAAGTATTTTTCTTTGGACATGAATTTCTAGGCAATCAGATTAGAAAATCAGCTGCCATTATGAAGCAAAACACATCAAAGTTGCTGGTGAACGCAGCAGGTCAGGCAGCATCTCTAGGAAGAGGTACAGTCGATGTTTCAGGCCGAGACCCTTCGTCAGGACTAACTGAAGAAAGAGCTAGTGAGAGATTTAAAAGTGGGAAGGGGAGGGGGGAGATCCAAAATGATAGGAGAAGACAGGAGGGGGAAGGATGGAGCCAAGAGCTGGACAGGTGATTGGCAAAAGGGATATGAGAGGATCATGGGACAGGAGGCCCAGGGAGAAGGAAAGCAGGGGGGGAACCCAGAGGATGGGCAAGATAGTCAGAGGGGCAGAGGGAGAAAAAGGAGAGTGAGAGAAAGAATGTGTGTATAAAAATAAATAATGGATGGGGTACGAGGGGGAGGTGGGGCATTAGCAGAAGTTAGAGAAGTCAATGTTCATGCCATCAGGTTGGAGGCTACCCAGACGGAATATAAGGTGTTGTTCCTCCAACCTGAGTGTGGCTTCATCTTTAGAGTAGAGGAAGCCATGGATAGACATATCAGAATGGGAATGGGATGTGGAATTAAAATGTGTGGCCTCTGGGAGATCCTGCGTTCTCTGGCGGACAGAGCGTAGGTGTTCAGCAAAGCGGTCTCCCAGTCTGCATCGGGTCTCACCAATATATAGAAGGCCACATCAGGAGCACTGGACGCAATATATCACCCCAGCCGACTCACAGGTAAAGTGTCGCCTCACCTGGAAGGACTGTCTGGGGCCCTGAATGGTGGTAAGGGAGGAAGTGTAAGGGCATGTGTAGCACTTGTTCCGCTTACACGGATAAGTGCCAGGAGGGAGATCAGTGGGGAGGGATGGGGGGGACAAATGGACAAGGGAGTCGCGTAGGGAGCGATCCCTGTGGAAAGCGGGGGGGGGGAGGAGGGAAAGATGTGCTTAGTGGTGGGATTCCGTTGGAGGTGGCGGAAGTTACAGAGAATAATATGTTGGACCCAGAGGCTGGTGGGGTGGTAGGTGAGGACCAGGGGAACCCTATTCCTAGTGGGGTGGTGGAAGGATGGAGTGAGAGCAGATGTGCGTGAAATGGGGGAGATGCGTTTGAGAGCAGAGTTGATGGTGGAAGAAGGGAAGCCCCTTTCTTTAAAAAAAGTAGGACATCTCCCTCGTCCTGGAATGAAAAGCCTCATCCCGAGAGCAGATGCGGCGGAGACGGAGGAATTGTCCGCCAGAGAAAGCAGGATCTCCCAGTGGTCCGCCAGAGAAAGCAGGATTTCCTAGTGGCCCGCCAGAGAAAGCAGAATCTCCCAGTGGCCACACATTTTAATTCCACGTCCCATTCCCATTCTGACATGTCTATCCATGGGCTCCTCTACTGTAAAGATGAAGCCACACTCAGGTTGGAGGAACAACACCTTATATTCCGTCTGGGTAGCCTCCAACCCGATGGCATGAACATTGACTTCTCTAACTTCCGCTAATGCCCCATCTCCCCCTCGTACCCCATCCATTATTTATATACACACATTCTTTCTCTCACTCTCCTTTTTCTCCCTCTGCCCCTCTGACTATCTTGCCCATCCTCTGGGTTCCCCCCCTGCTTTCCTTCTCCCTGGGCCTCCTGTCCCATGATCCTCTCATATCCCTTTTGCCAATCACCTGTCCAGCTCTTGGCTCCATCCCTCCCCCTCCTGTCTTCTCCTACCATTTTGGATCTCCCCCTCCCCCTCCCACTTTTAAATCTCTTACTAGCTCTTCTTTCAGTTAGTCCTGACGAAGGGCCTCGGCCTGAAACGTCGACTGTACCTCTTCCTAGAGATGCTGCCTGACCTGCTGCGTTCACCAGCAACTTTGATGTGTGTTGCTTGAATTTCCAGCATCTGCAGAATTCCTCGTGTTTGTGCCATTATGAAGCATTTTCATTCATGTATTCCTTTAGAAATGCAGGTTGTAAGCAAACTACAAAGTATTTTCATACATTTTATTGTTACATATTTAAGTTTTAATAGACTCAGGTATGCAATGATCCAAATATTGTTGGTGTTCAGTGTCTAAGTTTTTAATTCAATTCTCCATTGCTGTGAACCTTGGGGTCAAGCTGTCTATATCATCAGTACTTGCTATGCACCTATTGTTCATTAGCACAAGATATTAAATTGCTTAGAGCTTTTAAACATCTGCTTTTCCATTGTGTGCTGTTCATTATCGCTTCCAAAAATTGTTAACCTAGAGTTTGTCTTGAAGTTCAGTGTCAGCACGCAGGCATTCGTAAACATGACCCTGCATGACTGACCCCTTCAGCAGCCTCATTTCTGTTGTTGGAGAGTTGTCATTAAGTGATGCATGTGGCTCAGAATATAATTTCTGAGTCCCTATTTCCTTTGTTCCTGGTTTCCGCTACTTCTTTACCTTCATTACCTTTTGAACTCCAACTACTCATTACCACCTCAAGATTGGCATGTGTGGCTATTAACCAAAATGACTGTAACTTAAATAATGTCAATGGGTGCCTTGCTGGCTGTCCATTTTCTATCTCGTTGGTTCTGAGGAAGAATTACTTTAGAAGAGACGCTGAAAATTGTTTCAAGTACACTAAGGAAATATTACTAGGAAATGGGAAATATGCCTAGTGCGTGGAGTTTGTCTTAATTTGCAGCCTTCATTTTCTTCTGTTGTTAGCTGCAATATATTTAAGTAGACATGTCCATAATTGTTACATATTAATATATGGATTAGGAGCTGGATTAGGTCATTGCATCCCTCAAGCCTGCTCTGCCATTTAATAATATCATTGCAATCTCAACTCTGCATGTTTATCTATACAGTAGCCTTTCACCCCCTTATCAATCATCTCTCTGCTTGTATAATACTAAAAACCTGGCTTTTTCCCTTCCTTCCCTTTTAAAAAAAAAATGCTCCAGAAACCTCAGCGTAAACATTTTTCCGAATCTCTTTTTAACTGTGTGATTTCCTAGTTTTAAAGTGTTCCCTATTTTCAATTCCTCCAGAGGAGGAAACATACTTTTCATGTTCACCCTTGGGATCTTGTATGCTTCAATCAAGTCTCCTTTCACTCTTCTAAGCTTCAGCAGATACAAGCCTAACCTGTCAATTTTTCTTCACAAGACAACCTGCCCTTGTTAGATATTAGTTCTAGACCACAGGTTCCCAACCTGGGGCTCACAGGCCCCTTGCTTAATGATATTGGTCCATGGCATAAACATGTTGGGAGCCTTAGTACTAGACTTTATGGGGAGAAGGCAGGAGAATGGGGTTGAGAGGAATAATATTAGTTCTAGATTTTAGGGCAAGGTTTCCCAACCTGAGGTCCATGGGACAGCATAAAAAGAAGTAGTTTGGGAACACCTGTTTTACGGGGAGAAGGCAGGAGAATGGGGTTGAGAGGGATATTAAATTTGCCTTGATGGAATTGCATAGCATACTCATGTGCCAAATGACCTAATTCTACTCCTATGTCTTATAGTCTTATGGACTAATACTGTAACTGCTTTCGTGAATGTCCAATCTCAAATAAGACCAATTCTATGCACAGTAGTCAAAATATGACCTCATTAATGGCCTATATAAATGAATGTAATTCTCTATTTTTAATTCAGTTGCCCAGGCAATGCATGATAGCATTCCATTAGATTTTCTAATAGCCTATAATAATACAGTGGTCTGTGAGTTGGGAAATTAAAATAAACCTTCCTGTTTACTTCTGTAAATTAAGGATTTAGAGCACAGTACAGGGCTTTTGGCCCACGTTATTATTCCAAATTTTAACCTATTCTAAGTTCAACTTTATCCTTCCCTCATACATAGCCTTCCATTTTTTGTATCATCCATGTGCCTAGCTAAGAGTGCCTTAATGCCCCCGATGTATTTGCCTTTACCACCACCCTGGCAGAGTGTTCCACACGCTCAACACATTCTGTGTTTATAAAGAAACTTACCTCTGATATCCTCCCTGTACTTTCCCCCAATCACCTCAAAATTATGCTTCCCAGTATTAGTCATTTCCAGCCTGGGAATGTGTCTCTGTCTATCCACTCGATCTATGCTTCTTATTATCGTGTACACCTCTCATTCTGCTTTCCAATCCTCTTGTTTTCCACTATTTTTCTGTTCTATTTTTATATTTTATATTTTTATATTTTTTATTTTTTTCTATTTCTATTCCATTCTATTTTTCCACTATTCCGCATCTTTCTTCTAATTTCCCCACCAGAACTGTATAGATTATTCATGCTGTTTTAGTATAACCTCTCTGTTCCTGCTCTTGCATTCTATGCCTCTGTTCTTTGGAAAGATCCCATATTTTCAATTAACTTACTGATGTTTCCTGCTGCCTTTAAGGCTCTTTTGAATGTTCCCTTCTCATCCTGCACCTCTTCAAATGCATTTTCTGATGTCTCTGGATTACATTCATTTTGCTATGTTTCTGCCCTGACCACCTCCAACTTCTAACAAATACTTCCTCACTACCATCAACACAACTGATTTTCTTAACATATCATCTGCCAACTTCTTTATCATGTCCCTTACATTTAAATTAAATCATTAATATGTACTGTGGATTTGGTTAATTGGGCCATCAGTTAATCAGGACTGCTGCTTATTTGGAACAACTCTTAAGGAACAAAAACTAATCAAGAAAATAGTCAAAATAATCAAAAATAATTAAGCAAGATGGTTCTTACTCTGTCTCCTCATCTTTTTTTTCCTCCAGTCCTGGTGAAGGGTCTCAGCCCGAAACGTCAACTATACTCTTTTCCATAGATGCTGCCTGGCCTGCTGAGTTCCTCCAGCATCTTGTGTGTGTAAATAGAGTCTATATTCTGCATTTAGAGTGCTTCAGAGCAGTACTGAAAATCAAACTCCTAATGATTGAATTTCAAATGTTATATAATAAAAGCTGCAGACAGAAAAAAGAGGTGTGTCCCTACAAAATGCTGAAAAAGAGAAAGTTGAAGATTTACCAAAGAGATTTGTCTCAGGAGTTCCCATTTTAGCTTGTCCAAATGTCAGACTATAGAATAATACCTGTACCTTACAACATTAGTGACATGTTACACAAAGAAGCTGAACTTCCTTAGTGGCTCTGTTACTTAATCTGATCAGATGCCCATTTACTTGGTATTCTCATCCATCTTCTCTACTACCAA
The DNA here is from genome assembly GCF_963921235.1 of Mobula hypostoma. Taxonomy (NCBI): domain Eukaryota; kingdom Metazoa; phylum Chordata; class Chondrichthyes; order Myliobatiformes; family Myliobatidae; genus Mobula; species Mobula hypostoma. The sequence continues at coordinate 47,216,261 of NC_086104.1, forward strand.
GACTAACCTATTTGCTCTCTGCCTCTGTTCTGATGATGGGATTTTGACTTGAACTGTTAACTGTTACTCTTTCCATAAGATGCTGCCTGATCCAACTTTTTACACCATTTATTTTTGCAGTTAAGGTAGTATAGACATACATTTTCATGAGGATTATGGGCCTTCATGCGGTGTAATGTAACATTGACTGGACTCACTTTGCTTTGAGGGTACCACTTGTTAATTCACTCCGGTAAAATTGCATAGGAATTTATTTGCTGAATATTCGGATAATGTGTGAACCATTTCATCAAGAAAGACACTGCCTTTTGTCCAAGAACCGGTCATGATGCTGGGACAGCACAGTGGCCTAGTGGTCAGCACAACGCTTTACAGTACAGGCAACCTGGGTTCCCACCGCTGTCTGCAAAGAGTTTGTACGTTCTCCCCTTGACAACATGGGTTTCCTCCATGTGCTCCAGTTTCCTCCCACGGTCCAAAGATGTACCAGTTGGTAGGTTAATCGGTCACTGTGAATCTGTCATGGTTAGGCTCAGATTAAATCACTGTGAATCTGTCATGGTTAGGCTCAGATTAAATCAGGAGAAGGCTGGGTGGAGTGGCTTGAAGGGCCGGAAGGTCTTATTCTGTGCTCTAACCCAATAAACAAATAAATATTAATAAATGATTCATCCATTTATTCTGTCGGTGTGCCAGATCTGCCAGACTCTCCATATTACAGGTATTCATGTCAAAATCGAGGGTTGTATAGAACTGAGAACTATGCTTTTGTTTCCTGCTTTTGACTGTGGTGGGAATTCGCATAAGGATAAGAACAATGTGTGAATGCTGGTGTATATAATGCAACTCACAGCAAGATAGCTGACAAGAATTCCTTAAGCAATAAGATCATAAGACAAAGGAGCAGAAGTCAACCATTTGGCGCATCGAATCTGTTCTGCCGTTTTATCATGAGCTAATCCATTCTCCCATTTAGTCCCACTCCCCCGCCTTCTCACTATAACCTTTGATGTCCTGGCTACTCAGATACCTATCAATCTCTGCCTTAAATACACCCAATGACTTGGCCTCCACTGCCGCCTGTGGCAACAAATTCCATAGATTCACCACCCTCTGGCTGAAAAAATTTCTTCGCATCTCTGTTCTGAATGGGCGCCCTTCAATCATGCCCTCTCGTACTAGACTCCCCCACCATGGGAAGCAACTTTGCCACATCCACTCTGTCCATGCCTTTCAATATTCAAAATGTTTCTATGAGGTCCCCCCTCATTCTTCTAAACTCCAAGGAGTACAGTCCAAGAGCGGTCAAACGTTCCTCATATGTTAACCCTCTCATTCCTGGAATCATTCTAGTGAATCTTCTCTGAACCCTCTCCAATGTCAGCACATCCTTTCTTAAATAAGGAGCCCAAAACTGCCTACAGTACTGCAAGCAAGGTCTCACCAGTGCCTTATAGAGCCTCAACATCACATCCCTGCTCCTATACTCTATTCCTCTAGAAATGAATGCCATCATTGCATTTGCCTTCTTCACCAATATTTCTGATGTTTGTGCAAAAGTGATGGGCCCTTGCAGTACACAGCAGAGTCTTTAAATATATAATATGGTGTCCTTCATGCTGCAGACTCCCAGTCTTTTAGACTCAGACTCAGTCTTTGCAAAGCATGGAGGAGGAAGGGAGAAGGCAATAAATGGAACATCTCCATGAACAAACAGTAGGGAACAACTCAGCAGACCACACTTTCAGTGAACACTATTCCAATTTTGAAATTTACATGAATTCATGTTTTCTTTTGATTACTGAACACCACGGCATTTGCCTAACAATATTGCCTAACCAAAACCTACACCAAGCAGCACTCTAAACTACATTCAAGTTTCTCAGTTCTTCAGATTAAACTGAAGGAAAAGAGAGGAGAGGGGACTGATAATGCAGTTAATGTATGGTGGGTAGAGAGGAGGAACCCTTACCCAGTGGTACTGAAGGAATTCCAGAAACTATAACACTTTTCTGCACCTAGTAGCCACTTAGTTAGATTCCTCCTGTACCTATTTAAATAGCTACTGCATATGAAAGTTCTGCTCTTCTGCTGCTGTAGCCCATCTACTTTAAGGTTCGATGTGTTGTGCTTTCAGAGATGCTCTTTCGCACACCGTTGTTGTAACGTGGTTATTTGAGTTACTGTCATCTTCATGTCAATATGAACCAGTCTGAGCTCTCTCATTAAAAAGGCATTTTCACCCACAGAACTGCTGCTCACTGGATTTTTTTTTTGTGTTTTGCACCATTCCCTATAAGCTCTATAGACTATTGTTTTGGAAAATCCTAGGAGATCGGCAGTTTCTGAGATACTCCATCTGAAACCAATAATTATTTTGTGGTCAAAGTCACTTAAATCACATATCATCCCCGTACTGATGTTTGGTCTGAATAATAACTGAACTTCTTAAACATGGCTGCATGCTTTCACACATTGAGTTGCTGCCACATGTTTGGCTGATTAGATATTTGCATTAACAAGCAGATGTAGAGGTGTACCTAATAAAGTGGCCACTAAGTGTATGTGCTTTCAGTGCAGTAGTAGACTATTGTAACATCATACATCTGAGAATTTACAAATTCCTGACATTACTGGAAATGAAAAATGCAAGGGACATACAGTTAGGTGACTGAGTGATGTCCTGGACTTGATTTTATATTTTTGGCTTAGTTAAGCTAAGTGTGGAGTATGAGTATACATTAGTTGAAAAAGTGCTTTTTGAATTTGCTCCTTAATGGCCCAGCTTTAATATGAAGGTTTTAAATCTTGATACCGTTCCCAGAAGAAATAGCTTCTCTGCTTCTACTCTATCACATATTATTTAAAATATTTCATAAGACCAACATCTACTTTGTAATTTGAAAGGAAAGCAAAGTAAATATTTTCAGCTTGCTTTTTTTTAATTCATATCCTATAATCTTGAGTACAGTTTTGGTAAATCTGGACCATGCTATAATCTTCAGTTCCAGAATTGAGAATGTTGCTTCAGACAGGTTCCAGGCAGAACTCCTTACTACCTAAACGTAACTGACTCCTCTTTTTATTCCTGGTCTCTCAAGAAAATGCCCAAAATTTAATTAGCCTTTGATTATTTCTGTGCAATGTTATTAGCTTCAAATATTTGTGTTTTGGACACAAATATTCCTTATTGGACACACACATTCTTTTGTTTCTCTGCCATCTGCAACCTATCAACAAGTAGAAAATAAACCCATTCACTGAGATCCAAAATAGCTGACTTCACTTCTGCACACATTGAAATCTGTCCTGTCAATGCTTTTTTTTTACTTTCTTCTGTATGAAATGATATTTCTTGTATTTTAGTGTAATCTACACATTTGGATATACAGCTGAATACTCATTCACTAATTTGATTTGTTGACCTACGTAGATAAAAATTGAGTGCCAATATAAGTCATGTGGAAAACTGCTTGCTTTCCTACTCTATACATTCTACCTTCAAACTGTTCCCTAAAGCTGCTTCTAATTCCATCCACTATCAGATTTGCTAATAATCACTGTACTTTATAAAGCGTGTGCTGAAAATACATTTGGATTTTAAAGAATATTTTGACTAGATTAGTCAATGTGAATAACTTCTAAAATCCGTATTGAATCTTCTTGATCAGTTTTGTTGTTGATGACAGACTCCACTGTTTTATTTGATTGACATTAAATCACTAGTACATGGCTTCCTAGTTAATACTGCCATCTTGTCTGAAATAAAAAAGTTATTATATTTTTCAAATAGAAGAGTAATTTCCAGATCTATAGTGTTTTGTGAAGTTATTATAAATGAATCTGTAATTTTCTCTGAACACTTTAAATAATTAATAGTGAAACCATAAATTCTAGAAGGTACATGTTATCATTTTCTCAAGGTTTTTTTTTGGTTAATTTAAAATTTATCAGGTTCATCCTTTTGATACATCTAAATTCATTTGCAGCATTGGTGTTAGGTTTCTGCAACCCATCATACTATTTTAACCAAAAATATAGGCAACACTCCGAAAAATATGGGTAACCCTAGGTAATTTCTAAGGTAAGGACATGTTCTACACAGCTTTGTGGGCTGAAGGGCCTGTAATGTGCTGTAGGTTTTCTATGTTTCTATCAGGAAGCATTTGTGTAGAAACATAGAGAGTTATCGGAATTGATTGAAACTCCATCTTCTCTCACTAAACCAAGCTCCCATCACTGCAAGGAAAATGATGATTGACCACAAATGAGGGGAGATTTATACCTCAAATTACAGCTCCATCAGGTTGCATATACACCTACGAACGTCTTTAGGTTTGGATTGTCTAGTGTGTCTCTGCAACTTCAGAGAAGCATTGCATCATAATATTTGAATCAAGCTCCCACAGTGCAGTTGTGAGCCTGATTTAAATTCCTGCTGGTTAGTCACATGAACTGTGTCTTGGCAATAGCGATATCATAAAGGTAAGCCAAGGGAAGGAAAACTGCTCCAACAGCCTTCAGACAAACTTCGGCAATCTGTCTGTCCTGCAATCAGCTAAACATTCATTAACTTTCCTATTCAGCTGCTGGTCTGACCTTCAGTATGCTCGGTTTACAAAGTATATTGTGGCATTCATTGATGTTAGGAGCGCTGATCCTTTTGATGGATCATGATTTGGTTGTGTCTAGCAGTATAATATTTGCAGATCCTATATAAAACTTGAGGATGTAACAATGAAAAGTAATCTCTATTTTACAGCTTATTGGGGTGCAAAAATTCAACCTTACAAAATTCACAAACCACTATACAAAAAAAAAATCACGATACTGGATTTATGTGGGGATTAAAAAAAAACAGAAGAAAATTTTTTTTATAACTTGCGTTGAAGTTCCAGGAGCACATTAAGAGGCCCGTAAAATGGACAAGCACACAGCAAATGAAGAAGTAATATGCTTTAATAGAAGAAATGAGGGAAGTAAAAGTAACATTTCAAATGATGTGCATGAATGGTGATAGATGAATGGTGAAAGTACACTAGTTTTTTGAAGGCAGGACAAATTGAAAAGGCAACAAAATAGATTACAGGATGATTGCCTTTATTTTTAGTAGAATAATTTACAAAATGAAGGAAATAATAATAAGCCTTTACAAAGTAACATTTAGCACTGAAATGGAAAGAAAGCCAGATTATCCTGTCATCAGTAAGCTGCCTGAGCTTGCCAGTTAATTGCCTTCAGACCCTGCTGTTGTCTGGACCTGGTCCCTGGGCACAGCCACATCCTGGAAGCTTGCTGCCATCTGATCAGTGAGGCCCAATGCCCAATGCAGTGAAGATGATAAGCTGTCCCTCCACAAGTGCATTGAGATCTGGCTCCAAAGTTTATTGGCTGTCAAGGATGTCAAAGCTGTCAAGATGTTTGGATTTCTTGGAACTCATGAACATTCAGCATTATTGAACTAATTAAAAACAAAACAAAGCACTAGGAAATAATTATCATTAATTCAGCTCAACTTAATACAATAATTAAATTACTTTGTTGTTATACTTTGGTCTAATTTGCTTCTTCCCAATAAAATCTCCTATTCTAAGTTCATAAGGATTCAAACAGTGGAGCATGATTGTTCTGGGAGCTGAGTGGGAGACCACAAATCCAACTTCAGTTGAGAGTCCCAACAGCTACACTGTGAAAGTGGGTGGCTTTGAGCAGAACTAATGGCTTTTTATTGAATGAGCTGAACCAGATAGTCATTTCTAAATGGTACAATTTAGGAAAATGTCAAGAACATAGTGAAGATACAAGTAAGATTTTCTGAACAGAAGATAGTGGATTCAACCCAGTACATCACAGGAGAATCCCTCCCAACCACTGAGCACATCTACAAAAAACGCTGTTTAGGAAAGCAGCATCCATCATCAGAGATCCCCACCTCCTAGGCCATGTTCTTTCCTCGCTGCTATCATCAGATAGAAGGTACAAGAGCCTCAGGACCCAAACCACTCATGTTCTCATTATTTATTGCTATTTATTTATATTTACATTTGCACAGTTTGTTGTCTTCTGCACTCTGGTTGATCTTTCATTGATCCTGTTATAGCTGCTACTATTCTATAAATTTGCTGAGTAAGCCCACAGGAAAATGATTCTCAGGGTTGTATACGCTGGCTGACAGAAAACAAAGAGTAGCGATTAACGGGTCCCTTTCGGAATGGCAGACGGTGACCAATGGGGTACCGCAGGGTTCAGTGCTGGGACCGCAGCTGTTTACAATATATATTAATGATTTAGATGAGGAAATTAAAAGTAACATTAGCAAATTTGCCAATGACACAAAGCTGGGAGGCAGTGTGAAATGTGAGGAGGATGTTATGAGAATGCAGGGTGACTTGGACAGGCTGGGTGAGTGGGCAGATGCAGTTTAATGTGGATAAATGTGAGGTTATCCACTTTGGTGGTAAGAATGGGAAGGCAGATCATTATCTAAATGGAGTCAAGTTAGGAAAAGGGGAAGCACAACGAGATCAGTCACTGAAAGCAAGCATGCAAGTATAGCAGGCAGTGAAAAAAGCTAATGGCATGCTGGCCTTCATAACAAGGGGAATTGAGTATAAGAGCAAAGAGGTCCTTCTACAGCTGTACAGGGCCCTGGTGAGACCACACCTGGAGTACTGTGTGCAGTTTTGGTCTCCAAATTTGAGGAAGGACATTCTTGCTATTGAGGGAGTGCAGCGCAGGTTCACAAGGTTAATTCCCGGGATGGCGGAACTGTCATATGTCGAAAGATTGGAGCGACTGGGCTTGTGTACTCCGGAATTTAGAAGGATGAGAGGGGATCTTATTGAAACATATAAGATTATTAAGGGATTGGACATGCTGGAGGCAGGAAGCATGTTCCCGCTGATGGGTGAGTCCAGAACCAGAGGTGATAGTTTAAGAATTAGGGGTAGGCCATTTACAACAGAGTTGAGGAAAAACTTTTTCACCCAGAGAGTGGTGGATATATGGAATGCTCTGCCCCAGAAGGATGTGGAGGCCAAGTCTCTGGATGCTTTCAAAAAAGAGATGGATAGTGCTCTTAAAGATAGTGGAATCAAAGGTTATGGAGATAAGGCAGGAACTGGATACTGATAGTGGATGATCAGCCATGATCACAGTGAATGGCGGTGCTGACTCGAAGGGCCGAATGGCCTACTCCTGCACCTATTGTCTATTAAAATACACGTACTTTGGTAATAACACTTCCTTTGAACTTTGGAACTGTGGATCAGAGATTGCAGGTCGTCATTTCGAAATGACACAATTTAGGAAAATGTCAAGAATGGAATGAAGATGCAAATAGGATTTCCTAAACTGGAACTATGAATGGAGAATGGAGAAACTAAAGCAACTGGCAATCCTTGTATTGAGACAGTAAAGGTTAAAAATGATCAGTTTGATGTAGTCAAATACCTGATTTTTTTTTAGTAGAGGTAAATGTGGAGAAACTGTTTCCAGCAGTAGAAGGATCTATAACCAGATGACACAAAGAAAGAACCAAATTGATGTGGTTTTCCCTGGGTGTGCTTGTACATTCCAAAGGTGTGTGGGTTTGTAAGTTTATTGTCCACTGAAAATTGCCTCTAATGTGGAAGTGAGCAGTAGAATGTGACGGGTATTATAATGGGATTCGTATGGGATTTGTGTAAATGGGTGTTTGATGGTCAGAACAGACTCAGAAAAATACTTGAAGATTTGACAAGATTGTGGGGGCAGAGGAAGCAACTAGAATTAATTAAATAGCAGAGGGAATAAGCTGGTCCAAGAACAATGTATTGAATTGTAACAATAAAATGCATGAGATATCAACAGGGTTTGTGTGCTTTAGGTTTTGGGTATTTCCAGAAATTCTGATTTCCTTCTCTCTCTTTCAAGCTGAAATGATTCAGCTGTAGCGATTGTCCCTATCACACTGTGGATATTGGCTTAAATTTTTCACATTGCTTTGGGAACAGAGATTGTTGGAAAATCAACACAGATTTTAAGTATGTGCAGGATTAGGCTTAAAGAGGTAACAAAGACCAAAGAGGAAAAGATTCTGAAAGGATAGAGCGCAGAAGTGATGAAATATAAAAAGAAATTCTGATGCAAATCAAAAAAGGGTCTGAGTAGTAATAAGCACAGTCCATAAATATAGGGTGCACTGTAAATAGTTACAGTGAAAACATTACCAGTGGCTACACTTTAGTCTTGAAAGTAAATCCTGTGCTTCACACAGTGAAAAGTAAAATGAAAAAAGTAAAGAAAATAAATGGTATATAATTTTATTTGAAGTAAAATAATCCATCTGTTTCCTTGAGCATTTTAAGTAATAATTACTCAGTGACTTCCACATAAATATCTGCATAAAATAACGTTTTTTTTTAAATTATCATGTAGAGTGTTGTCTATGCTCAAAATACCTCAGGTAAATCATAGTCACAAAACCAGCTGAACTTCACAATAAACCAGTTTTGATTCCTGGAGACAAATTAGCAATTGCTAATGTAACTCCCAGATAGCATTTGTGATTCCTGAACCAAATTAATTTTCTTTCTGAACTAAATTTGTTTTTTTTTTAATGTAATAGATCTTCCTGACAACCACTTTACCCTGGAACTGAAACAAGCAGCATGGTTGGCATGTTATTGCTGAACTAGAAATAACCAGTCAGATATTATGTCCACGTTCCCAGTTGACCTGGATCCTGTTATAGATTTCAACAACCTTCTTCACCATACCATAAGTACTGGTGTGACAAAATGCACCTGAACATAGATTAATAAAAAAATTTTCTCCAAAAAAACTAATATTCACAGTATGATGGGGACAGAGCACTTGAGCTGAATAAATGAGGCAGACAGTCATTCATTTGAACACCTCTTAATGGATAGATATTCATTTGAACACTGGATGCTGATTAACAATGGAACAAGACTGCATTTCTGCAAAAGTGTTGAATTCATGTTAATATTTTCATTGTTATGCATTTTAACCACTTAACTAATTTTCCCACCCATTTTAAGACTTGGCCATCAGAAAACTGGACTGAACACTTACTATTACTATTTAATCCTTATGTAATTTGATAAATTAGTTTATTATTGTCTCATGTACTGAGGTGCAGTGAAAAACTTGACTTGCATACATTCATACAGATCAATTCATTACAAAGGTGCATTCAGGTAGTCCAAGATAAAACAATATCAGTACAGAATAAAATGTTACAGAGAAAGTTCAGTGTAGGCAGACATTAAAGTGAACAGTTATAACGTGGTATATATTATCTTCCAAGGGAATAATTCAATAGTCTTATAACAGTTGAACCGAAGATGTCATTGAGCAGGATAGTACATACTTGCAGGTTTTTGTATCTTCTGTATGAGATGGGCCAGATGGCAGAATGATGAGAGTGGGTAGGATCTTTGATTATGAAGGCTGCCCTACCAACTCAAGTGGAGATGAGTCTGGTTTCCATGATGTACTGAGCTGTGTCCACAGCTCTGCAGTTTTGGTACTCACAGGCAGAGCAGTTGCTATACCAAACCATAATGCATTAGGATAAAATGCTTTCTATGGTGCATCAATTAAAGACACAAGAAACTCGGCTGATGCTAGAGATCTTGAGCAGCGCACACAAAATGCTGGAGGAATCCAGCAGGCCAGGCAGCATCTTCGAAGGCAAGTAAACAATTGACATTTGTAGTTCAGAGTCACTCCCCGCTATTTCTGCCAGCACCCCCACTCTCTTTTTCCATTCACCATTCTGGTTACCCGCTCACCCCATTTCTTCTCCGCCACGTTTATGACCAGCCCATCACCGCCTTCTGATTCTCCACATCCTTCCCTTTATTCCTTCGTCAACAGACCTCTCCTATTAGATTCCTTCTTCTTTAGCCCTTTATCACTTCCACCTAAACCTTCCAGATTCTTACATTATACCTACAACCCACCCACCTTCCCCCTCACCTAGTCTCACCCAGCACCTGCCAGCTTGTTCAGCCACCCCCTCCTCCATCTTATTCTGGCTTCTGTCCCCTTCCTTTCCAGTGCCCATGAAGTATCTGGGCCTGTAAATTCAACTATTTCCCTCCGTAATTGCTGGCTGGCCTGCTGAGTTCCTCCAGTGTTTTGTGTGCAGTGCATTGATTAAAAGTTATTAAGGGAAAATGGCAGATTTGTTTAGCCTTCCAAGGCATTGGAGGTGCTAGTGAGCTTTCCTGACTGTAGTTGGACCAGGACAGGTGACAGGTGATGTTGACTCTGAGGAACTTGAAAGTTCTGAATCCTGCCACCCGCAACATGGTTCACACACACACAAACGTGCACTATCCTACTTCTGTGAATCAATGACCAGCTCTTTTATTTTTCTGAAATTAAAGGAAAGGTTGTTGCATTGAAATCATGTCTTTCAGCCCTCTACCTCCTTCCTGTACTCTGACTCATCATTTGAAATATGGCTGACAACAATGGTATCATCTGCAAACTAGATAGTTGTGAGAACGCACAGAGCTGGTGAACACATCACTATTTGGATAGTGAATGGTTGGGCCAGTTGGTGTTGGCTTTGCTCTCCTTAAATTTTTTTCTTCTGTCATTTGTGAATTAACACTAGATATTCAGTAATAATAACAAATACTGTATATAGTTTAGCACTTCCATGAATATTTTTTGTAATAAACATACTATTGATAAGAGTAAAACTATGTTATATAAGTTTATCAGTAAGACATTTTTGAATTGCAGGTGCTCTTTTCAGCTTGTTCAGAATGTCAGCAAAGAAACACATACATTCAAATGAAGGGAGAAGCAGCAGAGAGATTTTCAAGAGCCCTGGAGTGAAAGATTTTCCATAATTAAAACGGATGATAAAGCATTATGCATCTTATGTTCCAAAAGCAGTAGTCTGCAGGGCTTCCTCCGGAAAGCGGCATGACAAAGCTGTTCAATCCCTAAACAGTGGCTGTGTGATACAAGTGAGCAAGAACAAAAGGAACATATTTTGTGAGAAATCAGCAACCAAAAGATGCAGTCAAATATCTTGATGACATTTATTTCGGGTAGTTCCAACTTCAGGTTTCAAAGATTGTTGCTCAACACGGAAAACCACTTGTGACAGCGAATATGTTAAAGAATCATGAATAGCAAATTTTGACAGTGTTCCAGAAAAAGAAATAAAATATTCAGTGCATTAAGGATTTGCCAGTGAGCAGAAACACAGTAAAAGATATAATATTAATGACTAGGACAGGATTAGCAGAACAAACAATGAAGGATTAGTTTATGTAAATTTCTTTACGTGGTTTCCAACCTGATGGCATGAACATCAATTTCTCTAACTTCCAGTAATTTCTCCCTCCTCCCCCCGCCAAACTTTCTCATTCCCATTCTGGCTCTCCTCTTACCTTTTTCTCTTCTCCTCACCTGCCCAGCATTTCCCTCTGTTGCCCCTTCACCTTTTCTTTCTCCCAGAGTCACCTGTCCTCTCTTATCAGATTTCTTCTTTTTTCAGCCCTTTACATCTTCCACCTATCGCCTCCCAGTTTCTCACTTCATCCCCCGCCCTCCCCCAACAACACACCCACCTTCCCCCTCAGCTGGTTTCACCAATCACCTGCTACCTTTACTCCTTCCCTTCTCCCCATCTTCTTTTCTGACTTCTTCACTTTTCCTTTCCAATCCTGATGAAGGTCCTCAACCCAAAATAAATGTTTCTTCCTCTGCATAGATGCTGCCTGACCTTCTGAGTTCCTCCAGTATTTTTGTGTGTGTTGCTCTATAAGACCTAGGAGCAGAATTAGGCAATTTGGCCCATCAAGTCTGCTCCATTTCCCTCTCAGCCTCAGTCTCCTGCCTTCTCCCCGTTTCTATCTTCATGCCCTGACTAATCAAGAATCTACCAACCTCTGCTTTAAATATACCCAATGACCTGGCTTCCACAGTTGCCTGTGGCTATGCATTCCACAGAGTCACCACTCTCTGGTTAATTTCTCCTCATCTCCGTTCTAAGTGGACATCCCTCTATTCTGAGGCTGTGTCCTCTGGTCTTAGACTCTCCCACCATAGGGAGTCTAAATTTCTTTCAGTTTGTCTTGATGAGAGCACTGATGTTATATCATCAACTAGGCTATTCTTATAGCTCCATTTTGCAGGGGTGATGAAATATGCGAAGAACTGGTTAACTTGGTAATGTTACCTAAACACACTATATCGCTAGTCACGAGAAACAATCTTCCACCATACCCACTGCTTCCATCCAATTGGCCAGCTCTGCCTGGATTCCCTGCAATCTACTCTTCCAGAGCAGCCTACCATGTGGAACCTGAAAGACATTACTGAAGTCCATATAAACCATGTTTTCCTTCCTGCATTCATCAACTTTTTTGATCACCTCAGCAATTAAGCTCATTAGACATGATCCCCCCCCCCCCCCACCGTGCACAATGCCATGCTGACTACTCCTAATCACCTCCTGTCTTTTTCAGATCTATGTATATTTTATCCTTCATCGTCTTCTCCAGCAATAGATGTTTGACTGACTGGTCAACAATTTGCACGCATTTTTTGCCTCCTTTCTTAATTTGTAGAAACTGACGTTAGAGGGAAACTCAATACAAATTGATCATTCCAATTTTTCTGAAAGCTTGATTGAGATGCTAAAGAAAAGTAATTTATTAGCAAGAATATATGGCTTTGATCTAAGGAGCATAAACACAAGTACTGTTTCTTCAATCTCCAATCTCACTTTTGATTGAAACACAATAATTGTTAATAAGGGAACTAGATAATCCTAAATATCCAATAATAGCTCAAGTTATTCCAAGATTTCTAACTTCACCACTCTGTTAGTAAGTAAATTTAAAAAAAAGCTGATCTGTCTGTGTGTGAAGTATACCTTCCTAATAACCATTTTTTAAAGTGTTCATTTATCTTTATCTGTTCACTGTTGCTGTACATTTCACCTAGTTTATTCCCGGGGGTGGTGGATGATACAGTACTTGAATGATTTCATAGACCCCAAAAATTTTCTAAGAAAGGATGGAGGATTCAAGTAGTTGCATTATTTATATAATGTACTTCATTTCTTAGAAATATTTCTTAAAAATTTCTAAAAATAGGGTGCACACTTCTCATGAAGCTGCTCTAAGTTCTGACATCTCATCTTTATAACCAAGTTCCAGAGTTATCTAGCTGATAAGAATTAAGTCTTGTATGTGTGAGACTTCCAGCTCTGTTGTAGGTTGTATGTTTGTTGGGGGGGGGGGGGAACACAAAAGTGAGAATTAGTTATATAGTGAAATTATAGAAATTTCAGCTAGCCATAATTTGAAAAGAGTTTGCTATGTATACATGCAGGAGGCAGCCACATTACCTGGAACATGTACTCACTAAATGGAGTGTGAGTGATGAATGTGACCTGGTGAAAGTTAGAGGATGGGACATTGGAAAGGCTCCCAATTTCCTTATTGCCATTCATGATTATGGATTTAAAGGATGTGAATAAATGAGAAGATACGTGTAAGTAGAGTGCATATTTGTGTGCTGCATGAATGGGTTTCCACATGGTTGGTTATTCCTAGTGAGATCTTTGCAAATCTTTAATGACTGTGGAAGGCTACAATTAACATTGTGGTGCCATAAGGCAGAAACGTACATTTTTATGGCATTCCTCCCAAAAAAGGAGGAGCGAGGAAAAGAAAGGATGGAGTGTGGCTAGACTAAGTCATGGTGTTACAATAATTGCCCCTTGTAGTAACAATCAGTGAGGCACAGAAAATCTGTATTTACTGACAAGTAACTTTTATTATTTCAACTAAAAAGCACTTGGGTTCATGCTCTATCCACCTGTGTGTACCCTACTAGAACCCCTGACACTCCATGAACAGTCAATGAAGAGAAAAGGTATTACCTGGGAAAGGAGTCTACGCTGGCCTGGTGTTTCTCATGGTCCCGATCTCCATGTGTCAGTGGGGTCCTCCTTATCCACGATGGTTGGTCTCTGGCTGTGGGAGAGTTATCATCCCTGCGTGTATGGAGCTCTTGAGTCTTATACTGTTCCTCATCAATTGAACCATTGGATCTCCACCCCATTGGCTCAAGGTCATCTTCTTACTGGTCATTGTACAGGGCTACAACCAACGTTGTTTCATGGCTCTGCCCACCCCAGCCTAGTGTATTTGTGTTTTCACACTCTGACTGGGCCAAACCTGGTAAATGAGGAACCCAGACAGAGTCTAATGAGATTACACATTGATTACACATAGGTCTGCCATTTTACATAACAAGCAACTACTCCTCTGAAAATTGTCTCAGGTTTAGCAGATCATTACCTGAAGCTTCCTGTGTCCACATTCAGTTGTCAATTAGATTATCCAAAAACAAGAATCAGTTTGGAGTCCACTAAAAGGGGGAAACAAAGGCTTGTCTGCTTCCCCTGTCCTTGATCAGACTGTAGTTTCTTCCCAACAACAATGGCAACACACACAAAATGCTGGAGGAATTCAGCAGGCCAGGTAGCATCTATGGAAAAAAGTACAGTCAGGGTTTTGGCCCAAAACGTCGATTACTTTTTCCCATAGATGCTGTCTGGCCTGCTGAGTTCCTACAGTATTTTGTGTGTGTTGCTCGGATTTCCAGCATCTGCAGGTTTTCTATTGTTTGTGACTAAAGTAAGTCATATTCATTTGATTAACATAAACCTTCTTAATCTGTAGCTTGGGTTCTTGTTGACTATTGAAGCCAATATGGGATCCACAGACTCTTTCAGAGAAAAGGCAAGAGATGCCTCATGGTACAGTTTGGTGGTTAGATTGTGAGATGGTGCAATCCTTAAACAGGGCTCTTATTTGCGCCCTACTCCAGAATTTCAATATCAATCAAAACCGTCCTTCCCCATTTTGAGCTGTAATGGGCTAGAGTTTCCCAGGCATCAGCAAGAACATTGCAAGTCAAGTATGAATTAAAATATATTAGCAAACATTTAAATGGAACAAAATTACAAACCAAATGTCTTTGTTGTTGCCATGCAGTGAAAGAAATGGAAGCTGTTTTTTGTGAGACTCTTGTGCAACCTCAATTTTGTAAACTGATTTTGCTCAGGAATAGCTGGATCAAAGTAGTTCAAAATGGACACAATAAAGTCCTTACTGTATAATCAGCTGATTATTTACAGATGATTTCCAAACAAGAAGCTGGTTGTGAGAATTTTTTTTTTAGAACATGCAACTTTATAAATAGGGCAGTCTATGTCATTGACCTGAAGTATGCTGGTTCTAGCAACTGGCTACTGTGGTTAAACTGGTTTGAGCTGGTCTGATCCTTGTTACTTGGGAGAAAGGCAATAAAGTGATTCTGCCTTGGACCAGAGCCAATGGAAAAACAAACATACGTTAGCCAGCGAAATCAAAACACACCAGTTTGAATTGATAAGGAAAGAGAATAAGAATGTTGGACCTCAGATGCAAAGTGAGAATGCTGGAGTCTAAAGATGGCAATGAAGGCCCCCATCTCAGGAGCAGGGAGAAGAAGGATCAACTGCTTGGCCATATTTCAGTGTTATATGTTGGACTGGTGGTCTGAATGAGTATTAGTACAAAAAGAACACTTATCACTGATGACTAAGTTGTTCACCTGGGGGGTGTCAACATAATTTAAATTTACATTTGTGTAGAGACAATGAAATGCAAGATTTGAATTAATTAAGATTTGTTGGTGAATTGTCTAACTTGGGTCAGTTTCCTAACAGTCAATAACTTCACGCTTCTTTAAGAATCTCGTCCCATAACAATACTGCGAAATATTACCTGCTTCAAGAGCCTTGGGTGAGCATGTAAATAATATAGCCAGCCCAACGTAACCGGCTGTGCTTTGGAGAGGATATGGAGAGGATATCATAACTATTCAGAAGAGCTACAAAAGTTAGTTTTATTTTCTTCTGGCCTTAACATTTATAGTCCATCACAGGAGAACTTACCTGAATAACAGTGTTCAACATAAAAAGTATACATGTTTAGAACACATCTGGACAATCCGCAGTTGAGTGGCAAACGCTTATTAGGGAGTGAGAGAGCCTGTGGTATGTCGAATATTGGGTGAACAAGTAGTCTTTGGGGGGTACTGCAAGTCTGTGTCTTTGCTGTTGCCTTGCTGCCTGCTTGAGTGCTCAGTGGTGGATGCCAATACTTTTTTTTTGCTGTAGGGGGAGGGGGGATTGTTGCTTGCTACCGCTTAAGCACGGAAGGGAGGGGAGCTGGGGAGACTTTGGGGTTAGAAACATAGAAAATAGGTGCAGGAGTAGGCCTTTCGGCCCTTCAAGCCTGCACCGCCATTCTTTACGATCATGGCTGATCATCCAACTCAGACCCTATACCTGCCTTCTCTCCATACCCCCTGATCCCTTTAGCCACAAGGGCCTTATCTAACTCCCTGTTAAATATAGCCAATGAACTGGCCTCAACTGTTTCCTGTAGCAAAGAATTCCACAGATTCACCACTCTCTGTGTGAAGAAGTTTTTCCTCATCTTGGTCCTAAAAGGCTTTCCCTTAATCTTGCAGGAAAGTTTGCTAGTGCTGCTTGGGGGGGGGGGTTTATCTATATTTGCAGGGGGCAGGGACCCAGAATGTGAGGGACGATAGCGAGATGAAGTATAAAGGACAGGTGGGGACTACACAGTTCCGGAATATTAAATGTGAAGTAGAGAAAGGTGAGGTGGAACGAGTGATAAGGAGGATACATGTGCAGAGGGATGGTCTGACGGAGCATGGAGTTAAATGTGCAAAAAGAGTAAGTAAATTTAAGAAGGACAACAAAATTAAAGGGGCGTATAGCCTGGTGAGAGTTCGGGGAGCTGGGTTATGCACAATAGGCAGCGATTTAAACAGAGAGAGGAGAAATGGGTTAAAAATTCTATATCTGAATGCACGAAGTGTCAGAAATAAGGCAGATGAGCTTGAAGCTTATGTGCGAATGGGTAACTATGATGTTGTTGGGATAACGGAGTCATGGCTGCAGGGGGATCAGACCTGGGAAATGAATGTACAAGGGTATACGTGCTATCGAAGGGACAGAAAGGTTGGCAGAGGGGGTGGGGTGGCCCTGTTGGTGAGGAATGAGATTCTGTCCCTTGCAAGGGGGGACATAGAATCAGGAGAAGTAGAGTCAGTGTGGATAGAACTGAGGAACAGTAAGGGCAAAAAGACCCTAATAGGTGTTATCTACAGGTCCCCAAACAGTAGCATGGATATTGGGTGCAAGTTGAATAGGGAGTTAACAATGGCATGTGGCAAAGGAAATGTCGCAGTAGTTATGGGGGATTTCAACATGCAGGTGAACTGGGAAAATCAGGTTGGTACTGGACTCCAGGATAGGGAGTTTGTAGAGTGCCTATGGGATGCATTTTTGGAGCAGCTTGTACGAGAGCCGACCAGGGATAAGGCTATTCGGGATTTAGTGTTGTGCAATGAACAGGATTTGATAAGTGATCTTGAAGCAAAGGAGCCATTAGGAGGTAGTGACCATAATATGATGTTTTTATCTGCAAGTTGAGAGGGATAAGGGCAGATCAGAAGTGTCAGTATTGCAGTTGAACAAAGGAGACTATGGAGCCAAGAGGGAGAAGCTGGCCAAAGTTGACTGGTCGGATATCCTAGCAGAAAAGACAGTGGAACAGCAATGGCAGGTATTCTTGGGAATAATGCACAAGGTGCAAAATCAGTTCATCCCCCGGAGAAGGAAGGATTCAAAGGGGGGAAAGTGGCCACAGTGGTTGACAGAGGAAGTCAGAGATAGCATAGCATTAAATAAGAAGTATAACAGAGCTAAGGTGAGTGGGAAGATGGATGATTGGGAAATTTTTAAGGAGCAACAGAACTTAACTAAAAAGGCAATACGGGGAGAAAAAATGAGGTATGAACGCAAGCTAGCTAGGAATATAAAGGAGGATAGCAGAAGTTTTTTTATGTATGTGAAGAGAAGGAAGATAGTTAAGAACAATGTTGGGCCCTTGAAGAATGAATTGGGAGAAATTGTTATGGGCAGCAGAGAAATGGCAGACGAATTTAATAAGTACTTTGGATCTGTCTTCACTAGGGAAGACACAAGCAATCTCCCAGGTGTATGGATGGGCCAAGGACATGGGTAACAGAGGAACTGAAACAGATTGACATTGGGAAGGAAACGGTGATGAGTAGACTGATGGGACTGAAGGCTAACAAATCCCCAGGCCCAGATGGTCTGCATCCTAGGGTACTAAAGGAGGTGGCTCTGGAAATTGCGGATGCATTGGTGATCATTTTCCAATGTTCCTTAGATTCAGGATCAGTTCCTGAGGATTGGCGAATGGCTAATGTTATCCCACTTTTTAAGAAAGGAGGGAGGGAAAAAACAGAGAACTATCGCCCTGTTAGCCTAACATCAGTAGTGGGGAAGATGCTAGAGTCCATTACTAAAGATGAAATAGTGGCATATCTTGATAGCAGTGATAGGATTGGGCCGAGCCAGCATGGATTTATCAAGGGCAAATCATGCTTGACTAATCTATTGGAGTTTTTCGAGGATGTAACCAGGAAGATAGACGCGGGAGATCCAGTGGATTTGGTGTACCTTGACTTTCAGAAGGCATTTGATAAGGTACCACATAAGAGATTGGTGGGTAAAATCAGAGCTCATGGCATTGAGGGGAGGATATTGACATGGATAGAAAACTGGTTGGCAGATAGAAAGCAAAGGGTAGCAGTGAATGGGTGTTTCTCGGAATGGCAGGTGGTGACTAGTGGGGTGCCACAGGGCTCGGTATTGGGACCACAGCTGTTTACGATTTACGTCAATGATTTAGATGAAGGCATTGTGAATAATATTAGCAAGTTTGCTGATGATACTAAGCTGGGTGGCAGTGTGACATGTGATGAGGATGTTAGGAGAATTCAAGGTGACTTGGATAGGCTGGGTGAGTGGGCAGAAACTTGGCAGATGGCGTTTAATGTGAATAAGTGTGAGGTTATTCACTTTGGGAGCAAGAACAGGAAGACAGATTATTATCTGAACGGTGTGGAGTTAGGTAAGGGAGAAATACAAAGAGACCTAGGAGTACTTGCTCATCAGTCTCTGAAGGTGAATGAGCAAGTGCAGCAGGCAGTGAAGAAGGCTAATGGAATGTTGGCCTTTATTACAAAGGGAATTGAGTACAAGAGCAAGGAAATCCTTTTGCATTTGTACAGGGCCCTGGTGAGACCACACCTGGAGTATTGTGTGCAGTTGTGGTCTCCAGGGTTAAGGAAGGACATCCTGGCTGTGGAGGAGGTGCAGCGTAGGTTCACTAGGTTAATTCCTGGGATGTCCAGACCATCTTACGCAGAGAGGTTAGAGAGACTGGGCTTGTACACGCTGGAATTAAGGAGATTGGGGGGGGGGGGTGTCTGATTGAGACATATAAGATTATTAAGGGATTGGACAAGATAGAGGCAGGAAATATGTTCCAGATGCTGGGAGAGTCCAGTACCAGAGGGCATGGTTTAAGAATAAGGGGTAGGTCATTTAGGACAGAGTTGAGGAGGAACAACTTCTCCCAGAGAGTTGTGGAGGTGTGGAACGCGCTGCCTCAGAAGGCAGTGGAGGCCAATTCCCTGGATGCTTTCAAGAAGGAGCTAGATAGGTATCTTATGGATAGGGGAATCAAGGGTTATGGGGACAAGGCAGGAACCGGGTATTGATAGTAGATGATCAGCCATGATCTCAGAATGGCGGTGCAGGCTCGAAGGGCCAAATGGTCTACTTCTGCACCTATTGTCTATTGTCTATAATCTTCAAACTGTGACCCCTCGTTCTGCACTTCCCCAACATCGGGAACAAGCTTCTTGCATCTAGCCTGTTCAACCCCTTTAGAATTTTATACGTTTCAATCAGATCCCCCCTCAATCTTCTAAATTCCAGAGAGTATAAGCCTAGTCAATCCAGTCTTTCATCATATGAAAGTCCTGCCATCCTAGGAATCAATCTGGTGAACCTTCTTTGTACCTCCTCTATGGCAAGAATGTCTTTCCTCAGATTAGGGGACCAAAACTGCACACAATACTTTAGGTATGGTCTCACCAAGGCCTTGTACAACTGCAGTAGAACCTCCCTGCTCCTGTACTCGAATCTTCTTGCTATGAATGCCAGCATACCATTCGCCTTTTTCACTGCCTGCTGTACCTGCATGCCAACTTTCAATGACTGGTGTACAATGACACCCAGGTCTCGTTACAATTCCCCTTTTCCTAATTGGCCACCATTCAGATAATAATCTGTTTTCCTGTTCTTGCCACCAAAGTGGATAACCTCACATTTATCCACATTAAATTGCATCTGCCATGAATTTGCCCACTCACCTAACCTATCCAAGTCACCCTGCATCCTCTTAGCATCTTCCTCACAGCTAACACTGCCGCCCAGCTTCGTGTCATCCGCAAACTTGGAGATGCTGCATTTAATTACCTCGTCTAAGTCATTAATATATTTTGTAAACAACTGGGGTCCCAGCACTGAGCCTTGCGGTACCCCACTAGTCACTGCCTGCCATTCTGAAAAGGTTCCGTTTATTCCCACTCTTTGCTTCCTGTCTGCCAAACAATTCTCTATCCACATCAATACTATACCCCCAATACCGTGTGCTTTAAGTTTGCACACTAATCTCCTGTGTGGGACCTTGTCAAAAGCCTTTTGAAAATCCAAATATACCACATCCACTGGTTCTCCCCTATCCACTCTACTGGTTACATCCTCAAAAAATTCTCTGAGATTCGTCAGACATGACTTTCCTTTGACAAATCCATGCTGCCTTTGTCCGATGATTTCATCGCTTTCCAAATGTGCTGTTATCACATCTTTGATAACTGACTCTAGCATTTTCCCCAACACCGATGTCAGGCTCACCGGTCTATAATTCCCCAGTTTCTCTCTCCCTCCTTTTTTAAAAGGCAGGGTTACATTAGCCACCCTCTAATCCTCAGGAACTAATTCAGAATCTAAAGTGTTTTGAAAAATTATCAGTAATGCATCCACTATTTCTTGGGCTACTTCCTTAAGCACTCTGGGATGCAGACCATCTGGCCCTGGGGATTTATCTGCCTTCAATCCCTTCAATTTACCTAACACCACTTCCTTACTAACATGTGTTTCCCTCAGTTCCTCCATCTCACCCGACCCTTGGTCCCTTACTATTTCCGGAAGATTATTTATGTCCTCCTTAGTGAAGACAGAACCAAAGTAGTTATTCAATTGGTCTGCCATGTCCTTGTTCCCCATGATCAATTCACCTGTTTCTGACTGTAAGGAACCTACATTTGTCTTAACCAATCTTTTTCTTTTCGCATATCTATAGAAGCTTTTACAGTCAGTTTTTATGTTCCCTGCCAGCTTTCTCTCATAATCTTTTTTCCCTTTCCTAATTAAGCCCTTTGTCCTCCTCTGCTGGTCTCTGAATTTCTCCCAGTCCTCAGGTGTGCTGCTTTTTCTGGCTAATTTGTATGTTTCTTCTTTGGAATTGATACTATCCCTAATTTCCCTCATCAGCCACGGGTGCACTACCTTCCCTGGTTTATTTTGCAAACTGGGATGAACAATTGTTGTAGTTCATCCATGCGATCTTTAAATGCTTGCCATTGCATATCCACTGTCAACCCTTTAAGTATCATTTGCCAGTCTATCTTAGCTAATTCACGTCTCATACCTTCAAAGTTACCCTTCTTTAAGTTCAGAACCGTTGTTTCTGAATTAACTATATCACTCTCCATCTTAATGAAGAATTCCACCATATTATGGTCACTCTTACCCAAGGGACCTCGCACGACAAGATTGCTAACTAACCCTTCCTCATTGCTCAATACCCGGTTGGGAATGGCCTGCTCTCTAGTTGGTTGCTCGACATATTGGTTCAGAAAACTATCCCGCATACATTCCAAGAAATCCTCTTCCTCAGCACCCTTACCAATTTGGTTCACCCAATCTATATGTAGATTGAAGTCGCCCATTATAACTGCTGTTCCTTTATTGCATGCATTTCTAATTTCCTGTTTAATGCCATCCTCAACCTCGCTACTACTGTTAGGTGGCCTGTACACAACTCCCACCAGCGTTTTCTGCCCCTTAGTGTTATGCAGCTCTAACCATAACGATTCCACATCCTCCCAGCTAATGTCCTTCCTTTCTATTGCATTAATCTCCTCTCTAACCAGCAATGCCACCCCACCTCCTTTTCTTTCATGTCTATCCCTCCTGAATATTGAATATCTCTGAATGTTGAGCTTCTACCCTTGGTCACCCTGGAGCCATGTCGCTGTGATCCTAACTATATCATATTCATTAATAACTATCTGGTCATTCAATTCATCCACCTTGTTATGAATACTCCTTGCATTGACACACAAAGCCTTCAGGCTTGCTTTTACAACACTCTTAGCCTTTATACAATTATGTTGAAAAGTGGCCCTTTTTGATTTTTGCCCTGGATTTGCCGGCCTGCCACTTTTACTTTTCACCTTACTACTTTTTGCTTCTACCCTCATTTTACACCTCTCTCTCTCTCTCTGTCTGCACTTGTTCCCAGCCCCCTGCCACATTAGTTTAAATCCTCCTGAACAACAGTAGCAAATGCTACCCCTAGGACATTGCTTCCAGTCCAGCCCAGGTGCAGACCGTCCTGTTTGTACCGGTCCCACCTCCTCCAGAACTGGTTCCAATGCCCCAGAAATTTGAATCCCTCCCCCTTGCACCATTTTTCAAGCCACGTATTCATCTGAAATATCCTCCTATTTCTACTCTGACTAGCACGTGGCACTGGTAGTAATCCAGAGATTATTACCTTTGTGGTCCTACTTTTTAGTTTATCTCCTAACTCTCTAAATTCACCTTGTAGGACCCCATCCCATTTTTTACCTATATCGTTGGTACCTATGTGCACCACGATCACTGGCTGTTCACCCTCCCACTCCAGAATTTCCCTCAGCCGCTCAGAGACATCCTTGACCCTTGCACCAGGGAGGCAACATACCCTCCTGGAGTCTCGTTTGTGGCCGTAGAAACGCCTGTCTATTCTAACATTTAACTGTTGTTCATTCTTTGGGGGCACTCCTCTGTTTTCATGGATGGTTGCAAAAAAAAAAAGCATTTCAGGATGTATATTGTATACATTTCTCTGACATTAAACGTACCTTTAAAACCTTGAACTCGTATTGATAGGAGTTTCTATACTAATTGTTGAACATTAGTCATAGCAAAGATCAGATTGTACAGTAGCAATATTTTAGGTAGTTAAATGTACATCTTGAAGTTTTTGTTACCTTATTCTCCTTGTTCAGTAATTTTAATTGGAGCTAAATATTTCAACACAATGATCTGTCCTTTGACAAACATTACTATTAGTAAATGAAATTACTCAATGTTATTTCTGTATTGGTATAAACACAAGTGGGTTCCTTCAAAGCAGACAAATTGCTTGCCCGTTGCCAAGACTGTTAATAAGATGATTTCCTTAGAAACTTTGGGTCGAGGGATTTTTATAAGTTTTTTATTCAGTGCCCAATACAATGGTTGCTCAAAGTCTGAAACATTGGTATAAAATGCTAAAAATATGTAGCAAGTCAGGCAGTATTTATGGAGATAGAAATGTTTCAGGCTGAACTTTCATCAGAATTGGAGAGAATTGTACAGGTGTAAAAAATGTTGAGCATGTCCAGAAAAAAGGCAGTGATACTGGTGGGACTAAAAGATTGGGTGGTGCTTAGAAAGGATAGGGTGAGTTTAGGAATTTAAAAATAAAAGTTTGCAATATGATTGAAGTTATGATTGATTAAACCAACAAATTCACGCCAGCATCTCTTGTCAAAAAAAGGAAACATTGATTGTGAGCTGAATCTTACTATTGACTCCAGGAGGTGGTCAGATAACTAATCGAAATACAGACTCTGTTCTCCTGACAATGTTCATTGAATTAGTATGGGAAGCCATGGGCAGAGGTCAGAAAGGAAGTAATGTCAATTAAAATGCCAGGCAACCCCCTTAGAGAGTGGAGCTATGTGTTTTGGGTGTATGCCTCAGGAATGGTTGAGGGGAGATAAATGTCTGGTGGATATACTACTGGTGGCTGGTGGAGGGACCCTTGCTAGGTGGTGGTTGTCTCGGGAGAGCCTGGCTTTGGATGTGTGGATGGAGATTGCAGTGGACGTTTGCAGGGTGGAGCAGATGGCAGTGTCTGTTGGTCATGGGTTGGAACGGTTTTGTTCATGCTGGAGGGAATGGTTTGACTGCATGGTACCTCATGGGCCTGATTTTGTTCTCACAAGTCAATGAATATGTTCTGAGGAGGGGTCACTCCCTGTTCTGTGCACGATTTTCTTCTTTTGGTTGTTCATTCTTTCCTCTCCTTTCTATAAGTGTATACCTCAGATAAATATTATGTGAAGATTTGTGACCGGTATGATTGTGTGATGTGTGTGTACAGCATCTGAGATACATCCTGTGGAAATGTTTGTTTGATGATGAAATTCAATAAAAAATAAATTACAAAAAAAAATGCCAGGCAACCAAAACTCGTGAAGGCTAAATTGAGGCAGCTTGCAAACAATTTACCAGTTTTCTCAATTTAAAATAATGAACAATTATTTACTGTAAAACATTAAATAAAAATTATATTTCCTACAAAGATAGTTTGTGCCCAACTTTTGGGGAAATAAAGTAAAATGATAAAGATTTGAAATAACTGGCTTTTTCCTCTGAGTCATTAATTGCTTTTAGAAACAAATAAATCATAAACCTCCACTAATTGAAGTTGCTGTCAGTTTCTGTGCTCCTCATAGAACTTTTTGGCACAAATATAAGAGAAATGAAAGCATTCTGGAGATTTATCTACTGACTGTTACACAGTAACTTGATTGGGTTTGTCAAATATTGACTTCTCAAAATACAAGGCTTTTGTGAATACCTGCTGAGGGCTATTGGAAAACTGTCAAAAATCATTTATACCAGGATCATTGAAGTGACTGTGAAAGGCACCCTGTAGATCATGTAAAAAAAAGATTTTTAAAAACATGTAGAAACTAAATCAAACTTTACATACATCATTTCCCTTATTAAGAATCTGTTTACAACAGATGTCAATGAACGTGAGGTCAGTTCTGCTGCTGTCTGTAAGAAGATTGCACATTCTCCCTGTGTCCACATAGGTTTCCCCTGAGTGCTCTGGTTTTCTCCTAAATTCCCAAGATGTACGGATTAGAAGGTCAATTGGTCACATGGGTGTAATTGGGCGGTATGGGCTTGTTGGGCCAGAAGAACCTGTTACCATGCTGTATTGCTAAATAAAATTAAAATGGTATTAAGAAGTATTGCCTAACTGAAATGTCTCTCAAAATAACAGAAATAGACAATTTATTCCATAAGTAGTGAATTATTTTTACCCAAAGATGACTAGTTATCTTCAGCAGGTGGTGTCACTGGGTTCCATACTGAATGGAATGGGAACTTTTACTCATTGTTCCCTTGCACCATGATTTTTACCAGGTTAACGTCAGCATCAGGACTGTGTATATTGATTCAGCTAGATTCATTAGCTCATTAAACTTGCCTTGTTATGTCTTAATTGCAACATTAAAGACAACTTAATTGTGCCAGTGAGATATTTTAACATTTGTCATGGCAGGTAACCTTTGTTTCCTTTTCGTATCATTCCATCCAAGTTATCTGCTGATGAATTGAGACTGTCCAAATATGACACATCCTTCCAATTAGCTTCAGAATTCAAAGCTTACATAAAATACAATAACTCTAACAAATGATCTCAACAATAGAGAACTCTACCTGTACCTTTCCTCTAACTCTATTACTACTGGACTTAGAATTTGCAATATTATATTTATTGGCTGAATCAGGGGATATCTTTCTGCCTAACCACCATGTCAAGAATTTTTTTATAGAATAAGAGTGCTATACCATTAGTCACATGCAGTTGTATAGTATGAAAAATTAGAAATAGAAATAAATAGCCTATGGTAAAAATAGCTTATAAGACCATAAGACATCGAAGCAGAATTAGGCCATTCAGCCCACTCTGGCGTTCAATCATGGCTGATTTATTATCCCTCTCCATCCCATTCTCCTGCCTTCTCCCTGTAACCCTTGGACTGTTTGTCCCACTCCCAACAGGGTGGAGGCTACACAGAACCACCAGACTCAAAACAGTTACTTTTCCCAAGCATTAAAGTTGATCAACACCTCCAGCCACTAACCCATCCCTCCACACCCCCATCATCACTACTTTATTATA